>NC_060148.1:122882010-123482010 GCF_021461385.2 Schistocerca piceifrons | reverse complement strand
GAGTGCTTATTTGCATTAGCATTCAGTGGTCCAGTAAGTTTAAAAAGCCATGCAACGCGTTTCAGTATAACCCATTTCTGTGGCCGACTGCTGCCACAGGGTGAGACTACCAGAGGTAGTAATGAGAAGCAGTCAGTAGTTAGGATGTACTAACCGCACACTTCTTGTTCTCTAGCGCTCGAACAACTTCCACATTGTTCGGAGACGAAATTTCTGATCAATTCACAGCGTTGTTTGGCGAATCTGTGTTGCTTTGTTTTATATTTTGTGCCTTATTTTTGTGAATTTTTGGGGGTTCTTTTCATGTTATTGCTGTACGGTGATCTATTGTGTGTGACTGTATGTGCTAGGTTGCGTGTGAAATTTTGAGTAAGACAGTGTCTTATACTTTGGAGATGCAGGGTTTGTTAGTGTTATAGCAATCCTTTTGCAGAAGTAGGATTGTTTATGGAGATGCGTAGCAGGTCTAAGAGCGTTAGTGGTCGTAATAATTTGAATAACATGCTTCTGTAGTGCCGGACTCCAGTAATGCCGCCGCACTCTTCAAACTTCGACAGTGAGCGGACAACATCCCCAGTTTTGCCGGACAGTCTTCGGAAAAATTTACGAGAAAGTATTGAAAGCGCGGTTGTTACCAGGTTCAGCCCCACGGTTAGCACCCCTTTCGATATGGCATTACTAATGAGAACTGCAGCAGATATGCACAGATACAAAGAAAATATCCAAGGAAAATCAGAATGTTATAAGAATCCTAAAATATATGTTATCTGAGGAAAATCAAAACCTAGCAAAAAAGTCATCTGATCAAAAACTCAAAAGCATTAAAAAACTGGCGGAATAGAATGAGAATCATGCAAAAAAGTTACCCAAGCATATGGAACAACAGTTTAATAGTTTCGCAGTGAAAATTAGAGAGGATGTAGTTACCGAATTTAAAGATCATATTCAAATAGTCGATAGGCGACTTAGTGCACTGGAAGCGGGGCAGGTTCGAGTCGACGAGCAACGTAGCCTGCAGGAAGAACAGCATCTTAGTGATTTCCAAGCAGTAAGTGAGTGGTGCAGCCAGCAGCACAAGGAACTGCAAACAAGAGTCGAAAGGGTAGAGGCGCAGGTATTGGAGGTCATTAAGGTCCAGGTAGACGAGAACGCACAGGCGATCCATGTGCCAGAGGCCGAAGTGGCAAAGATAGTAGTGAAGATAGGAAACTTGTCTATCACTGACACGAGTGACAAGACTGGACCGTTTGGGGAGGGCAAGACGTCAGAAGTGCGATCTCTAACGAAACTGCAGCGAGGTCAGTATGAGATAAATGGGCAGCGTAAGGAAGTTGCAAACAACCTTTGTGAACGCCTAAAGCATTTAGAGGAACGGCTCAAGTGTGACACTGAAGCATGGGAGCGTGTACCCAACTGATTCCAACCCTCCCCGTCCCTGTCGCGAATGGCGAATGTTAAAAATGATTGTCGGTAGCGTTAACTCTAATTTCTCCAATTTTTTTGTTGTTGTCATTTCGCGAAATGTTTGAGGGAGGAAGTAACGAGCCGTCCGACTCATCCCTTCTCGAAATTTCAGCAGCAAAACTCTCCGTGGAACACAGCGCCTCTCTTGTAGCGTGTGCCGCTGGAGTTTGTTGGGCACCCTTGCGACGCTCTCGCGCCGACCAAACGATGACGAGACGAAACGCGCCGCTATTCGTTGGATCTCCTCTGTCTCTCCTATCAGCCCTACCCGGTAAGCGTCCCAGACTGTTGAACAGTACCCAAGGATCGATCGTACAAGCATCTTGTAAGCCACGTGTTTTGTGTATGTGTTACATTTCTTAATTCTTCTCCTTATGAGACTACTCATTGGTTTACATGGTCATTCCACATAGGGTCACTCTAGATAGTTA
Source organism: Schistocerca piceifrons (assembly GCF_021461385.2). Lineage (NCBI taxonomy): Eukaryota > Metazoa > Arthropoda > Insecta > Orthoptera > Acrididae > Schistocerca > Schistocerca piceifrons. Next base: position 123,480,115 of record NC_060148.1, on the reverse strand, counting down.
CTCCTGGATATTTTAAGGTAGATACTGCTTCCATCAATTTGTAATCAGTAGTGTAGTTGTGCAGTAGTGGATTTCTTTTCCTATCTATGCGCAATATGTTACATTCATTGACGTTCAGGGTCAACTCACAGAGGCTGCAGCATTCATCAGTCCTCTGCAGGTCATTAAGCAAATCGATACTGTCTTCTGGCGTCGCCACTCTCTTATAGACCGCCGTATCGTCCGCAAACAGTGTCGTAAAGCTTCCAACAATAACACTACCACAAGAGGGCTACAAAAGCTGTTGTTCAGTATATCGTTTCCCACTTTAGTCACACATCCACACACAGGGATGCAAAGCGTAACTCTATCACAGCAGACAGCGGAATGAATGTTTGAAATATCGTCTGCCACAATACGTAGACGGGGGTGCACAGTGCCCCTATGTGTGATTCACGTATCGAAGTCCAGTGCGTCCTCCCCACACTTCTCGTAACTGATTTGTAGTCGACTTTCTTACCTCTGGTCTCGTAAGAGTTGCCCCAGTAGTTTTCTCCTCCACCGGTCGCGAGCTCAAACGTTTGAGCCGTAAACAGTGCATAATACTTTGACGGTTGGGTAGTCTGAATCTTAAAATGATAGGATTCCAACTAAATTTCCAACTTTATTTGACCTACCGCAATATTAGTAAGACGTTGTCTAACGCTACTCTATCGTTAGTATCCGTGACAAGATTCCCGGTCATTAATCGTTAGTTCCCGAGCACCACTAACGCCTCAAAAATGCTTCAACGATCCAAGAATCAACATGAGAACCCACGGACAAATCTAACAATTGAATCTGTCTTCATGTGGAGCTGCACACACAAGTTCACACGTTGCTGCTTTGGAAGTATCTACATCGCGACGTATTTACGAGCACCGAATATTCACCGTCACGTCTACATCTACATTCCCGTACGTACACTGCAAGCCACTGTGAAGTGCATGGCATTGGGTACTTGGCAGGGTAACAAATCTTGAATTTTTTGTCCCGTTCCGTTCGCGAACGCATTGCGTTAAGGGCGAGTGCTGAGACGTCTCCGTGCTGTGGCCGGCCTGACTCTGCCTTCAGCCTCCTTACGGCAGCGACGAGTAGTGGCTGGAGAGCGCCTCTGGACTCCTCGCTTAGCAGTCGCCTGCGACATTTCGTAAGCGGCCTGTCGTGGGACAGCTTGCGTCTCTCATCATTGAGTTGTTTCAGCAACTGCGCGACACTCTCCTGTGGGTCAAACAGACATTTCACGATTTCTGCTGCCCTTCCTTGTAGACGTTCATTAGCCGCTGTCGGTTCTGTGTGGTATGGGTCCCACACAGTTGAGTATCGTGGTATGACGGGACCCACAGATGTTTCGTAACCGATATCGGAGGTCCGAAGTGATCGTCACTATATTTCAGACCAGCTCACTAGTTTTCAGTCCGTAAGGATCTGGTAAAGCAACAACTAAGATGACATGTAACAAGAAAAAGTGCCCCCAGAACAGCTCTAGGTCGAAAAGTTTGTTACAATCGGAGACGGAGTTTCGGACGTTCACCGTATTTCTGTCGCGTCAAATTTCAACAAAAATGCAAGATTACGATGATAACCACCGTCGGCTTTTGCCACAACAACTGACTGGAATCCTGCTAGGACTCTGTTTCTGCACAACGAGACGTAAATAATTCTGCAAATTCCTGTCTAGTCTCTTAACCCTAAGACAATATCCGCCGTGACAGTTGAAGTTATTGTTCAGTTTCATACCCTGACGGCCTCCATTGACGGAAATGTAAAATATGAGCGCCGACAGTTGGATTTGAAGTAATGTGAATAATTGCGGCTAAAACTTAACAGCGCATGTTTACCATCATTACTAACTATTCTTTCTCATAACTTGAGCTACACATATCGGGGTAACGCGATGTTTCCACTACTTTCACACGTGCTTGTGAGTGTCAGCGAGCAATTGCACCATAAGCAGCGACGAAAACTCATCGCCATCTGAAAGGCATATAATGACGTCAAACACATCTGTGACGCTGTAATTGGTGTATTCTTCAGTAAATGTCTAGGCTAAACGTAGCGTAGCGATATAAAGAAAAATCGTGATAAAACAAAAAATAACGTTATACCAAAAAAAAAATGTTAGACAGTGCCTATAGAAATTAGCAACAAAAACCACTAATTTAACTTAAATCAGAGAACCTCATTTATGGTAAATACATTGTAGATATCGTGTGCAAATTGCGACCGTCGATTATCTACTGTATAATAAAATATTTTAACAGAAAATGAAAAAGCGGCGTCGTATATCACTAACAGAGTATATTTAAGTTACAATTCTATTTTTGCAAGGAGTATTTATTACTTTCATCAAAAACTTGACAAGGAAGGTGGAAATATTGCAGGTGGTGCATTCAACAGTGACAACTTTTTGTGTGCAACCAGTGTTTATGTTTTTAGGATACAAAGATTACATTCACCTTACAAGGATGTGGTATAAATTCTCCCATTTAAAACAATTGAGGCTTATGTAGTTTTCTCATACATAAAAGAAGTAATTTTTAAATTAGAAGCAGCTTGATGTGAGGTAGTTGGGTTAGTGGGAGACAATAATTCAATTTATAGAAAAGCAATATCTAACTTTAGAACTCTGCCAGAAGTAAAGGTAAAGTGCTGTCAACCTGCAAGGTCTTCTGCAGATCGCCCACTGTACTATTTTGGGGATACCGTTCATCTTTTAAAGTGCATTTGTAACAACTGGTTCAATGAAAAGGAGCAGATTCTGTGTTTTCCTGATTTCAGTAGGAGCATGGAGGGAGGTTGAAAAGGATGATTTATTACAATAGAGAAACTCTCTAGCTTTAAAATCCCTGTTTCCAAATTCAATTGAAAGGCAAGATGCTAAACAAGTGCTTTTTAATGATATGACAGTTGTTGCTTTTGCAGAGACTAGGCTCGAAGAAAGGAATTCAAAATTTTTAAAGTGCTGTAACATTTGTAAGAATAATAAAACTTCAGTGGTTTACTGTGAATGCGAAAAGATTACTTAAGGGTCAGAGGCTAAGAAATGTTTTTCAGAAAACTGCAACTTCTTATTCCTATCACATATTTGATTTTTAAAGAGCTTTGTGTCTTGGTTAGGTTTATGGCATGGCTTGAATGATAACAGGAAACTTTCTAAAGAAACACGCTTTGCTTTAAGACATACAACAGCTGCTTTGACTGATTTCAGTAGTTACTGGCTGTCTATTGGCTCCTTGGAAGAGTATAGACTGACTGTTTGGAATTAAGTGGGGGAAAATACCATATTTCTCTTAGACAGGCTTTTGAAACTGAGCAAAAACCTAGTGCTGAGAGCACAGTCTATGGTAGTTGGAGATGTGGTTATTTACGTGTCATATAGTTTTTAAACAACTTTTGAAATCCAGGGGTTAAATGATATCCCAGTACCAGATTTATTAAGTTTGGTGGTAGATGAGAATGATGTTGAAGGGATAGTGGAGGACAAATGGCTGTTATTTCACTACATATCAGGATACTGCTCACACCAAGTGCTGAAAAAAAACCTCACTGTGAGTATTTCTTATTTCAGATGATGTAAAGCAAGATGATCCTATGATAACGGCAAAGGATCGAGGAGGCTTGGCATATCCCAAAGAAGATGCATCATGTGTAACATATGTTTATTTAACTTTTCAAAAAATGTAAAAGAACATCAAGTTTTGTTTCTCCAATAGGGAAATCAAAGGTGTGTGCTTCTGAAGGTAGCATCCTGTAATATTCCCAGTGATTTGTTTGGTGGATTTCAATGTAAAAAACGAACATAGTCTTGAATCTATCAGGTGTTCCATACTGCTCTGTTGTGTAAATATCATATTAAATAATCATATTAAGAGAAGAAATTATGCAGCTATGAAGAAAAATTTAAAAGTTTTTTAAAAGAAGTAAAAACATCATTAGAGCATACTTGAATTTTTTTATTGATCTGTAGGAGAGTGTATTGGAAATCACATTATGAGGTGAAATAAAAAGCCAGTTTTATATTTTTAAATAATTATTCCATTTCTTCCCACCCCTCGCTTTCTGTGTGTGTGCTTTTTTTTCTGCCTGATGTGTGTAACAGAATATCTCTATTATTTTTAAGGGTCATGAATGTGTGTTTTCTTACTCATTGATGACATTACATGAATCAATAGATTCCAAAATATTTGCATTGATTTGTGTGCTGCTCTTTAGATGTTTATTTGTATGAAAGAAAATTTTGGTGGCTAGGTTTCAGTTAATTCGGTAATTTTCCATTAATAGAAAATGAACATGGTATGCTGCGTCTATATTTTGCAATTAGTGAATCACATCTGCACCCGTTTCCCATTAAGAGATGTTAACGTTTTATTCTGATGAAACATATACGTTTTAACATAAAAATGCGAATACGTGGACCGCTAATTGTAGCACAAAATGGTGCAAATTACGATTTATGTTTTGTGAATCTACGAGCCTATGTTAAAATTACAAAGCTGCACTTAAAAAAGTCGAAATATTGCAAACATGAGATTTGCAGTGATAATAAGCATCAGTGAAGGAAATTATGACCATGTTTATTTTACGTTGTTTTAAATGATAATTTACGTTTATGCAAGATGCAGGAAGTAATGATACATTCACTTAAATGGACAATCCATGTTGCAGGGCATCCCAAAGTGCAGATATTGTTTGACTCCTGTTGTGACGTCACAACGCATGCTGTGAGGCTTTGTTTCCAGGTGGCAAGCTATACGCTAAAAACTGCACGTCTAGTAACGATCGTTCAGGACAAACATGAGGCTACTTACCGTGCTGCCATCTTGTTGCGCCGACTTGCAACAGGGTGTAGTTACGTGGCGTACCGCTCGATGGCAGGACCAGCCGTGGCTGATTTCATTCCGTTTTCTTGCGTTTTGCGGGAACATGTCTTAACCAATTGAAGTTTTCATAGTTGCATGCATTTCTTACTTTGTTTTATTTACACTCTCGATATATGCGACAGTTAAGTGCAGTGATTCGAAATGGTGTAGAAATGTTGTGTACCTCGTTGCAGACGAAATTATGGAAATGAGCCACGAGTAGCGGTGTTTTTTTCTCCTAAAATGGCAGAACTCCAGCAGAACTGTATAGCTGACTGCAATACATCATGAAAATTTCCATGTTACCCAGAATTCAAAGGAAAGCTCAGTGTCTTTACAAGTCACTTAGATTGTGTCATGGTATGAGTGCTTTAATACAGAGAGCAAGAACAACTTGTCGTGTGTTTGTGTTAGCATGATGTCCAGTTGTTCAGGAACAACGTGATTTCACTTGACCTGATGCCAATCTATAGCAGAGCTATTTCACTGTATATAGTACCGAATCACTAGCGGACTGTGATTTACTTACGCAGCTTTATGACTCAAAATACTGAGTCAGTATTGAACTATTTGTTCTGAAAGTAACCGACACTAATAGCATCTGTGCGTCAGTGGCAACCTTGCTCTTGGGCATTATCACTTGTAGCTAATGAAATGTTTTTGTCAAATTTCAAGGTCTGCAAGCTCCATTTCGCTGATGACCTCATTCACAGACGTGGTGAATATTTCTACACATCCACAGGAAAGAAATATTCTGTGCCTCTTCTGAAACCGCGCCTTATACCAGCAACTGTACCATGGATTCTAGCTAACTCTCTGGAGTACCTTTCGTCACCTCCTTTTTCATTGTAAGAGCCTGGAAGACAGACACTAAGTACTAGCTATTGTAGCCAATGTAACAACTTATGCCCAGTATGAACAGGAAAGACATTTCGTAGACTTGAATGTTTTTCTTCAGTGCTTGGAGGGGATCAGGCTGCTCAAAGAGTGGCATACTATAAAGTCAGATAGTGTCATTAGTTTTGCTCTAATAGAAACAACAGTTACTCTTACACTTTAATGTTCTGTTATGGTGAATACTGGCCCAAGTATGCAGTTACATCTTGGTAATGTGTAACCACAAAACCTGGTACAAGGAAGTTCCCATTAACAATAAACCATTTGAACCTGGTATGCATACCCTGAGTCCAACAGACCTGCAGACAGTAGAAACTTTTAATTACAATATCAAAGACTTAAAATTGTGGCCCAACTCATCGGGTATGCTCTCTTGCAGTATTCAGTAACACATTAAATGTACCATTAGAAATCCGTGTCATCAGTTTTAAGTGTTACGTACATTGTCATCTTTATACCACATACTTATATAACCTGTTATATACGTACAGCTATGGTTTATGTTGCAGCGTTATCAAATTAGACTGGGTTGTAATCGATTACGTTTTGTTGAAATACAGAGAATACATTATTAGTACACCTACACATTGTTTTCATTGCAGGAAATATATTGTTACAGCTCGCAACAGATGGTGTACTCCTGTGTGGTGTAATAGAGCGAAATCCTGTAGTGGATTATTACGAGTATAATGTTGTGGGAGTCTGCTGCACAGCAGTGGTGTGTTTGATATTCGATAGGAACTCGGAAGAAAGGTAAGTGTCATTTGTAAAACTAAACAATAGAATGAGTTACAGTCCTACAGTCTACAGAAGAAGAGAGGTTATTTCTTCACATTTTTTCAGATATAATGTCAGAATCCACATCTATAAATAGGAGTAGGAAAGGAGATAGCATACGCTTATCAAACCCAAATTTTGAATCAGCTGTTAGTCAGTGGGGAGCTGAAGATGATGATTTCCTTTCAGAATAAAACCGTGAAATTGTTCCTTAGGCAACGGCATGCAGCTCTCTGAGTGAAGGACAACGTAGTGTTGGTGGTGATGATGATGTTAGTGACGATGATGATCGTAATGATGATGACGATGGCGTAGGTAATAATGCCTCAGGACAAATAAGCAGTGAAAATGCTACCATATATATTGCCCCAAATGGTATGGAGTGGGTTTAGTGCCCCCAGTGCCAAATAAAATGCCTGCACATAATTTGGTGAATAAATATTCCAAGACCAGCAAGGGGCGTAATCGCTTACACTCCCAAAGATGCTTAGGATTTATTTACTCCTCTAACTATTGCGGATGAAATCGTGAGATGCACAAACCTAGAAGCAAGAAGACTTTGTATACCAAAAAAAAATAAACTGGAATGATGAAGCTACAGACGAAATGTTCGCCTTCTGGGTAATTTTACTTCATAATGGCGCAGATAAGGTTTGGGATGTTCCAATTAGGGAATTTTTTCATGCACATTTTCCAATCCGTTATACAGTGCTACAATGTCTGTGAATCGGTTTGAGGCAATAAGAAGATTCATTAGATTTGATGACAAAAGAAGAAAGAGGCTAGGTTACAAACCGATAAGCTTGCTGCTATATACTATGTATGGAAAATATTTACCAGACACTGCAAGAAAATAATGGTACCTAAAAGTAATGTCGCTGTGGATGAACACCTAGTTGCATTTAGGAGCCATTGTGAATTTGTGCAGTATATGCCAAACAAGCCTGGAAAGTATGGAATGAAAATATTCTGGATGTGTGAAGCTAAGCTGGTTATGCCATTGACAAGACTGTGTACACAGGAAGAGAACCAAGTTAGTCACCCCAGAAGAATGTGGGCCTTACCACAGTGAAGATGCTTACAGGCAATATTGCTGGTACAGTCAGAAATGTTACTGTAGACAATTATTTTACAAGTATAAAATTGGCAGAAAATCTGTTGTGGCAAAACCTTATTGTTGTGGGAACAATGAGGATGAATAAAACAGAAATTCCAAAAGAGATTAAGCCTACTAGGAGCAGAGCAGAAAATTCAAGTCTATTTGCATTCACAAAAGAAATGACGAAGGTTCGATTATCACGAAAGAAAAACAAGTGTGTAGTCCTATGTACCATGCATCATGATAAATCTATAGATGAACAGTATCCAAACCTGACCCCTGACATTGTGAAATTTTATAGCCGAACAAGGGATGGTGTGGATATTATGGATCAACTAGTGCGTGATTATACATGCAAAAGAGGAACTAAACGGTGGCCAATGGCTCTCTGGTGCAACACAAGGGATTTACACACTCGAAATGCCTTTATTATTACAAAATACAACATTCCATGTATCACAAAGCGACTTTACGCAGACTTTTCATCAAGGACTTTTCAGTGGAGTTGATCCAACTGTTTATGAACAGAAGATCGTCTAACCCCCTTCAACAGAAATCCATATACCTGGATATGGAGAAGTTTATTACTATTCCTAAAACACAAAACAGCAGTAGTAACAATAGCAGCACTGTCAGTCATCAGAAGAGTCGCTGTTTATTGTGTCCTGCTCCAAAGGACAGTGTTCTGTAAATGCACAAAACGTGTGGCAAGACCATAGGAAGTGTGGTGCGAAACAACTGTAAAAATTATTATCCTTGTTTCCTTATTGATTTGTTCTTCCTGAATACTATAGCCACTGATCCGAGAACAGTCTGAGATAATACTGGTGGCTTGTTTTTCAGTATAAGTGTTAAAAACAATCAAAGCTGTCTTCTATTATACTGATAAGCTTTAAAACAAAATATTTCTGCATGTTAATGTCCACAGAATACGTTTCTATTTAAATTCTCGATTTATACATTATGGGTCCATTGGACCCAGGGTATGTAAATATGCAGAAAATATAGGTCATGCAAAGTAGGATTAAATGACTTAATTGACGTTATAAACTTGGAAAACCATGAGAGAACAATGATACTTCAGAAACGGACTACTTACTATTCATAACCAATTATTTGAAAAAAAAGTTAATTTTTTTTGATAAAACTGAAAGTAGGAATATTAAATTTTTTGTTAGCTAGTGAAATGAATGGGTGTCCAAAAGAAGGGTTACAGATACTCGCCAGATTGCATTATGTCTTGTAGAATTTTATTTTCAATATCACCAAACACTTACGAGTTTATAAGGAGCGCAAATTGTCTTGCGCTACCCCATCCTAATATACAGCATAGGATTTGTCTGAATTTTCAAACACATTCAGCAGTTGAGCAGCTAGGGGGCAATTAACTGTTGTATTCAAAACACAAGCTTGTATTTATTTGTGAATCAGTCTTTGTTGTTCACTGATTAGTCTGTGATGTTAGTGACAAAAGTTCAGTTAACACATGGGTCACGTCATTCTTTGCTTCCCCTTCTCAACTGTCAATTGTTTACAATCTTCTTTGTAATGATATACAACCCCTTTTTTAGTTTAACATTTCGTTCACATATTAAAATGTGTCACATACCACTGGATCGATAAAGAAGATCCAGATCAGATAATAAAGTTCCCACAGTTTGAAAGTGTTTCACAACGCAAAGAACTCCTTATGGCGAAATTCTCTGCATGACGTGGAGTACAAACAGATAACAAATTTTTACCAAAAAAATTAAAGTATCAGCATAAAAACAACCTGGAGTGAGAAAATTTCAAAGTTGTGCTTGATATTTCAATGAGAGGACTGTTCAAGGTTTGGTAGCCTTGGGGGAACATCATCTTACTGAAAGTTTCGAGAGCGCTGCTAAATTCATCAAAATTAATTTGTGCATGGTGGAACATTTTTAATATTGAAACTTCCTTGCAGATTTAAACTCTGTGACGGGCCGAGATTCGAACTCGGGAACTTTACCTTTCGCTGGCAAGTGCTCTACCAACTGAGTTACCCAAGCACGACTCACGGCCCCACCACCAAACTTTGACAGTATAATCGATTTCAGAGACGATCAAATTCAGTCTGTTCAGAAATATTTGCCTTTTCTTACACATACTTGTCAGGGCACTGTGCAAATGGTGTTCTTAAGAATCTGAGACACAACACATGTAAAACATATTTAGAGAGAGATTATATATTATCAGCACTAGAAAACAATGCAGGGTAATGAGGTTATTAATGTTGTTATTTCTGCTTATTCGGTTGGTAATAGCTTGGTCTCCTGAGAACTTCAACACAGCTTCATTAGATACCCTTCCCAGGGAAATTTACTTTTTAATTCTAGATGCTGATGAAATTTAAAAAAAAGACTTTTTCCGAAGGGAGTTTTCTTAGGTAGATCACATAGACGACAGAATTCTTCAGTGGGTGGTAAAAGTACCGTGTAATATGTTTCTCAATAATTAGCGATAACGGTAATAACAGCAAAAAGGGAAATTGTCAACTGTAAAGTAGCCTGAAATAAATTTTGTATCAGGTTAACAAACATTTACATTTGTCATTTTCCTCTCATTCCTAATTTTCTCTTCTCAATACGTGTAATTGCGTTGTTAACACTGAAAGTGCATAATACTAAGTCTATATTTTACTTATAAACATTTCATTTCATTAACGGCAGTATGCTGGTACATATTTGACAGTTCTGATGACACAGACAGAGGGACGTGTCAGATTTATGAAATCTTTCTTTTTGCTTTTTTGGTTAAATCTTGGTTACATGAGGGTCTACAATTAAACTGATCCTGACGACAACATCGATACTATCTTTGGTGAGTCATTTATGTCTCAGTGAATTATATTTTTGTCGAAGTAATTAAGCTTATGGTCACCAGAATAATTACTCCATCCTATCTGATAAGTTTTACTAAAACTATCTCCATCACGTAGAATAATTTACCGGCTGTGGCGGTTTCACTCCCAACGTTTTTGTTAACAAACGGTAAAATTCTGCAAATGATCTTAAACACAATAGAAGGAAATCACAGAGCATTGCAACCAGCGTGACATGCATTTTGCACAACAGCATACAGGAAAGGCATAGTGTCTTTCTAACCGAAAAAAGAGCGACACAGTTTCATTGTAAGTGGCACACAGATTGATAGTCGAGAACTAAGTCTTGTGATTTTTTTACACTTTCACGAAAGAACTACAGGCTTTTGCGGCAATCAGCGACGGTCTATCGGCAATGACGTCACAGTTGACCGTGAGGCCTGTGTATCAGAAGCTGTGAGCTCAACCCCCTGAAATCTTTTGCACGCCTGGCTATCGCGAGCTGAATGAGACGTCGGACTGCCTGGTTATGTCGTTCGTCTCGCCTTCAACCGAACATTTTTAATGGGCTTAAGTTCTCCATTCATCGAATTCTATTCCAGTATCGAAAGTGCTCTGATGCAACAGAAAGAAGTTGAAGCACGTTTTATTATGTTACACGTTACAAGGGAAATGATCACCATTGTAGAACATTTTATAGCGCCTTTCTTTTTTCCTTGCAGAGTAATTCTGTCTTGCTCGTTCGAAACGCGTCAGTTATAGTGCTTCTGGATTGTGAACGGATTAACATATTGATATTACAATGAAACTCTGTATGTTGAACACGATTACCTAATATTAAATAATGTTCACAACACTGCATTCAAATCCTCGAGTGTCCTCATTCATCCGACACATTATGAACCTACTCCTAAGCTAGACAGACTAGTCCGTAGCTGTATGTTAACAATACAACACAAACACTACAAATGCTTTGCCCACGTTACGAGATACAAACCATGTAGGCACGTACCTCTCCAAAAATTTTTAACACACATTTATGTACATAAACCAATTTTATTCATCCTATTCCCGTTTTTTTTTTTTTTTTTCTTTATTGTTATTTTCAAACCCGTACAAACAGGCAGGCTGTCAGCAGCATGGTACGCCGCTCTTCAGCCGTAGAGGAGATAAAGAAAGAACAGAAAGAATACACAAATGTGACATAACGGTGGGTAATAAAACAGTAGACACATAAAGACAAACACGGAGCCGTTCACACTCGACGATAATTCACTACAAACTGGTGTCACGACGCACTAACACTGAAGATGGCGATGGCACAGGTGAACGATGGAGTATGACGGGAACACTGAACACGAAACATGACGGCACTCACGAGACACTGATGGTGATGATCTCCTTCGCGCGAATGTCCACTCAGCGTGTACGAGTCCGGGGACCTGCCAAGAGTGGAGGTGGAGGAGGAGGAAGGGGAAATGGGAGAGGGGAGAGCAGAGATGCCATGGGCAAAGGAGAGAGGGGGAGGGAGGAAGGGGGAGGGAAGCCCGGAGGAGAGGGTAGGAGGGAGGGGGGAAAGGAAAGAGAAGGGAAGGGAAAGGGGGGGAGGGAGGGTGCCTGAAGGAAAGGACACAGGAGGGGGGGGGAGGATCAAAGTTGATAGGAGGGGTAGATGCAGGGGAGGAGGACATCATCAGGGAGGGGGAGCTGGCGGAAGCCACCTTGGTAGAGGGTAAGGAGGGTGGAGAGATGGAGACCGGGTGGGACGTGGGAGTACAGGCGCGGCAGCGGGCGGGGGTGGGAGAGGATCGGGGACACGAGCGGGTGAGGAGGATCAAGTTTACAGGAGGTGTACAGGATCCGTATCCTTTCAAGGAAAAGGAGGAGGTGGGGGAAGGGGATGAGATCATACAGGATCCGCGTGGGGGAGGGGAGACGGATGCAATAGGCAAGGCGGAGAGCATGGCGTTCAAGGATTTGGAGGGATTTATAGAAGGTAGGGGGGGGGCGGAGATCCAGGCTGGATGGGCGTAACAAAGGATAGGGCGGATGAGGGATTTATAGGTGTGGAGGATTGTGGAGGGGTCCAGACCCCACGTTCGGCCGGAAAGGAGCTTGAGGAGACGGAGTCGGGAACGTGCCTTGGCTTGGATTGTCTGGAGATGGGGAGTCCAGGAGAGGCGACGGTCGAGGGTGACGCCAAGGTACTTAAGGGTGGGGGTGAGAGCGATGGGACGGCCATAAACGGTGAGATAGAAATCAAGAAGGCGGAAGGAGGGAGTGGTTTTGCCTACAATGATCGCCTGGGTTTTGGAAGGATTGACCTTGAGCAACCACTGGTTGCACCAAGCGGTGAACCGGTCAAGATGGGATTGGAGAAGGTGTTGGGAGCGTCGCAGGGTGGGGGCAAGGGCGAGGAAGGCGGTGTCATCGGCAAACTGGAGAAGGTGGACGGGGGGTGACGGCGGCGGCATGTCCGCCGTGTACAACAAGTACAGAAGGGGGGAGAGGACGGAGCCTTGGGGCACACCGGCGGAGGGGAAAAAGGTGTAGGAATCGGTGTTATGGATGGTGACATAGGAAGGACGGCGGGAGAGAAAGGAACCGATCAGACGAACGTAGTTAATGGGAAGGGCGAAGGTTTGGAGCTTGAAGAGGAGACCGGAATGCCATACGCGGTCATATGCGCGTTCGAGGTCAAGAGAGAGGAAGATTGCGGAGCGACGGGAATTGAGCTGTTCGGAAAGGAGATGAGTGAGGTGAAGGAGAAGATCGTCGGAAGAGAAGGACGGCCGAAAGCCACACTGGGTAACGGGGAGGAGGCGGTGCTGGCGGAGATGCTGGTGGATGCGGCGGGTGAGGATAGATTCCAGGACCTTGCTGAAGACCGAGGTAAGGCTGATGGGACGGTAGGAGGAGACGGCGGACGGCGGTTTGCCAGGTTTGAGGAACAGAGGATACGGGAGGTTTTCCACAGGTCGGGGTAGTAACCGGTGGACAGGACTACATTGTAGAGCCTGGCCAGGGTGGAGAGAAAAGAGACAGGAGCTTCACGAAGGTGACGGTAGGTGACACGATCGTGACCAGGAGCGGTGTTGCGTTTGGTGCGGAGTGTATTGATGAGATCTTGTGTGGTGATGGGGGCATTAAGGTCCGTGTGTGGAATGTCGTCCAAGTACTGGAAACCAGGAGCGAGGGGAGGGACAGAGGTGTCAGTTCGATCGCGGATATCTGGGAAGAGGGAGTAATCGAACAGGGGATCATCAGGGATGGAAAACACATCGGACAGGTAGGAGGCAAAGTGATTGGCCTTACTAAGGGCGTCAGGGAAGGGGTGATCATCGTGGAGAAGAGGATAGTAGGGGGAGGGTTTAGTTCCGGTAAGGCGACGGAAAGCGGTCCAGAACTTGGACGAGTTTATAGGGAGGGTAGCAGTTAAACGGGTGCATGTCTGTCGCCAGTCCCGGCGTTTCTTGGCCGCGAGCAAATTTCGAATGTGTCGCTGTAGTTGCCGGTGGCGTCGTAGGGTGTCCGGGTCACGCGTGCGGAGGAAGGCACGGTAGAGACGACGGGATTCACGGAGGAGGAGGACGGCCTGTGGTGGTAAGGTAGGACGGTGGGGGTGGATGGCAACAGTAGGGACGTGGGCCTCCACGGCCTCAGACAAGGTCTGCTGGAGAAAGGAGGCGGCATGGGTGACATCATCGGGACGGCGGTAGGCGAGAGGGTGGCTATCGACCTGAGTGGAGAGGGTATCCCGGTAGGCATTCCAGTTGGCACGGGAATAGTCATGGATGTACTTAGGGGGAGGGTCATGACGAGGGTCGGGGCGGGGGCGACGGCCGTCTGAAACGGTGAGGAGGACAGGGAGATGGTCGCTACCAATAGGCTCCAGGACATCCACCGTAATGCGACCAAGGAGGTTGGGGGAGGAGAGGATAACATCGGGAGTGGAGTTGGATTCGGGACGAGTGTGCTGGGGGATGGGGATGAGGTCGCCTTGAAGGGAGGAGAGGAACCGATGCCACCGCCGTAACTGGGCAGCGGAGCGACTATGGATGTTGAGGTCAGTGGCGATCACATAGGAGGAGAAGGTACGATCGATGTGGGAGAGGAAGTCGAAAGGAAGAGGGGCGTTGGGGCGGACATAGATGGTGGCACAGGTAATGGTAAGGCCGGGGAAGAAGAGACTAAGGATCAGGTGTTCGGTGGGGTCGGGAAGGAGAGGCTGGAGCCGAACGGGGATCTGGCGGTGGTGGCCAATGGCAACTCCGCCACGCGCAACTGGGAGGGGATTATCGGAGCGGTGGAGGAGATAGGGGGAGGTGTGGATGGAGTGGTGGGGTTGGAGGAAGGTTTCATTGAGGAGGAAGGCATCCACACGGTGGGTAGCAAGGGTGTGCAGGAAGAGGTTCTTGTTGGCGGGAAGGGAGCGGATATTGTTGAAAAGGATACGATGCTGTCACGCCATGATAAGGACTTATACGAGGGTGTCAAGGCGGGAGAAGGTGAAATGGGCCTGGTTATTGGAAAAGGTGGCGTACATTTTAAGGTGGAATATGGAACGGGCGGCGAGGGAGATCTGTTGTAAGGTGTGGGGGCGCTGAAAGGGATGGACGTTTTGAAGGACAATGGTGAGGAACCTGATGATGTCCTCAGCAGTGGGGGGGGGGGGGACGAAGGGAATTGCCAGGAGGGGTGGGGGCGTCCAGGGGACGGACAGGTACGGTGAGTTCAGGAGTGGTGGGAGGGGGTCGGGCTTTGCACTTTTGGGAGTAGGTAGGGTGGGGGAGGCTGCAGGTATTACAGGAGGGAGGGGATTGGAGGTTTGGGCACTGCCGGAGGAAGTGCGCTTGCCGACAATGCGGGCAGGTGGGGGCCTCGCGGCACTCTGCTGTTGGATGTGCATTGTAGCGCAGACATCTCTGGCAGCGCAGGGATTGAGGGGGGGAACGGGAGGGGTCGACCTTGTACCGCTGATTGAAGAGGAGGGCACCCTCCTTCAGGAGACGGTCAATGGAGGGGGCGTCCTCAGAGAAAACCCGCATAAGGCGGGTGGGGCCGGTCGCGTTGAAGATGCGGCGGACCGCCCGCACCTCCAGGGTGGGATGGGCCTTCAGCTCCGCCAGCACCTCCTCCTCCGTGATCGACGGGCTAAGCCGAGTGATCACGGCGGTGAGGATCGGCGGGCGACGCGGGGGTTGGGGTTGGCGGGTAGGAGATGGGGAGGGAGCAGGGGTGAGGGAGGCGTGAGGACCAAAACGGGTGATGGGGAGGCGGGAGAGGATGTCAGTATGGAGGGTTGGGCTGGGGGAGGAGATAAGAACAGAATCCCGCCTGGGAGTAAGGAGAGAGATGGGGACGCCAGGGAAATGTTGGCGGAGGAGGAGGGAGAGATTCCGGGCCTCGAGGAAGGAAGAAAAGTCTTTAAAGAACAAGAGATATATCGTTGTCGAGATGAACTCTACTTCAAATACTATCTGACAAGACGTCAAAATGCGAAATAAATGTGACTTCCAGCTGTCGGCTGCTACTGGTCGGCGAAGGGCGGGCCACACAACTGTTGCCTGGCGTTGCCAACAGATGGCAGGGCGGTAGTTAGTCTTTTGCTCACGGCACTACGTGTTGGTTAACTATGTAGTATTAACACCTGTATGCAAGAACATCGACTTCTTTACTGATACATTAGTTCCCCACAAAGGGTCAGACTGAAGAAATATAAACCACTCTTCAAAGTTTAGGCGAATTAAACAGCATTTCAAATTAAATAAGAACATGGCTATGAAATATGTTTCTTTCTTTTTCATGCACATCCTCTCCCGAAACAATGTCCATATCATCCCTGGTTCTATGGGGAACATATACGTTTTGGCGATCCTCACATTAGAGTCTGACTGTCTTTCTCGCCGTCTCCGAACGTTTCTGGAATTCAGTTCCCACATGTATCATAACACAAAACTTCTTTCTAGCGCAGCAGGGAGATACTCTAAGTTTCCCATCGCATTTAATATCCACATTTCTCAATCGTTTCACTAAATTTGTAGTAGTTGTCTGTTCACCTAAACGCAAAATATTCGCCAATGCGCCGCTAAATGTACCCTTCAGAAAACGCTGTAACAAAGAATCTCTTCAGAGGAGAAAAATAAACAAGATCTGAGGATCGCAGAAGACTAGTAGCGTTCGGTGGAATGCAAATGAACTACATGTTCTTTTTCTCACAAAGCTCTGAAGGTTTCATTGAGATTTGAAAAGAGAGAATATTTCAAATATTAATCTCTTTCACTCCTTATTTGAGACAAACATGAGGAAGTGAGTTTGAATTCAATTGTCAATCAACTCTGTTCTAGCCACCCACTCTGCTGTGTTTATTTGCGTTCCAGGAGGTGGCTGTATATCCAGTCAGTCCATTTTCGTTTACGTTTATCAGTAAGATAAGGCGGAAGGAATTCTCCTGCTGCATTGCCCAACAACATAAGAGTGAAGCACGGTCTTGAGGTGTCCTCAGTTTTCTCAGGACGTCGACATGTCCAACGAAATAAGAGCTTTCTTTTGCTGGTATGTCATGAAACACATTTTCATCAAAACTGTAAACTTTTCAGCAGGACCGCCTTTAACCTCAGCTTTGTATTTCTCTAAAAAAGATATTGATTACATTCTCATTTACAGCAGCACCCTTCGTTTAAATATTGACTGTAAATTTGTGAGACAGTTCAGAACTATGTCTCTCTAAAAATGCCTTTCCCCAGGCCAATTCAAGCATATTATCAGCAAGGCAGTCTACTGTTCTTTTTCAGGTGACATGATTTAACCATGCACCTGAAGTCAGATATTGATATTGGAAGAACCGTATCACTGACACTGATACAGTCTTTGACAAAACATCTCTCTTCAGTCTGGGTAAGAACAGTGGGCCTTGCAGCTTTTCCGTCATTCTTGTTTCTCAAGTTGTTCACAATGGTTTGTCTTGGAATGTAATACTTCCTTGCAGCTTTCCTGTGTCCATTTAGTCGAGAAGTAATTTCTTCTAATATCTTCTTGATTTTCATTCGAATGACCGGTTTCGTGCCATATTCCTGAGAACCTGGTTTTGGACGTTTCTGTCATTCTGCAGTCTGCAGTCTGTAAAAGAAAAACATAGTAAGCCTACATTACTGTTTTAATTCGTGGCTAATTGGAGGCTTAGAATGAATATATAAGCTTATTTATAATTGCACCTACAGTACTTTTCGAATAATTTGGGAGAGTGTAGAACAATTCTACTTCCTTCTGCATAAGCCTCTATTGTTCTTCTCGATAGCTGCACTGGCTCCAAAATTTCCTGAAAGATGTTACTTCTACTAATAGTCGATAGTGATATTGTGGTCGACACTAGAGGTAGACTTAAAACACTTTAATCTTTAATTACACTCTCAGCGTAAAGTGTTCACCGATATGGCCAGATTTGTGTCTCACATATAGTTCGAATCAAAGGAATGCAGAGTACTACCTACTACACAGGTTCATGGATTGTTAAATTGTCCTAGTGTTAGTAACGACACGACACAGTCCAGTAGCTGAAAAAAATTCACCTGTGACAAACATTTAACCTATTAGTTCACCATATCACTGCCCTCATACACATTCAGAGAACTCGAAACAATTATTATAGTGCACAAAAATAATCAAGTCCGTCAACACTGCTCTGCTAAGCGGTCATTGTTCATGAGAGTCAATAATCACGGATGTTCCTCTAATAATTTTTCACTCGGAGTTAATTATTGATTACTGTCAAAAAAGTCACAAATGAAGCCCAGAGTTGAAGAAAACGAACCGTACACAAATAGCGCGAATATTTCAGAATGTTTGTTACCGTACTACGGCACACAGCTCACGATAAGAGACACACGTGTTGCTCCATTTACCCTCAGCCGCAGACTGCCTGACCTCAGCTGTGCTAGGACCATACGTACATTCGCCTAGGAACACTATTATTGATAGCAATCATTTTGCATGAAATATTTTATTATCCTCAAAACACTAGCTTCCGAATTAGCTACTTAATTAACAAATGCTGCAAATCGAGGGGTACAAAAAAATCATTAACATAATTATAATGCCCCAATTCAGAATAATCAGTGTACTAGAAAAGTGGAAATTTTTTGCTGGTGCAATGTTACTCTAAAATGACATGAACTTGCAATTACATGTGTCACAGTGTTTATTTCGACACAGTAACTAATCGCTTGAAATAACATTTCACCACTGTAAACAGAAGGAATTATTTGACTGTTTGAAAATGAAACATTATGAAGGAGGTCATGGTATTGAAATCTCTGCTTGTATTTCTTTTTTCACAAACAACAAATGAGATAACACTCGTTTCACTTTACTTCTTGCACACGTGATGTAATTTTGACGTCATACGCAAAATCGACCACGGCTATCGAATTTCGTTTGCGTTCCATATGGGCCTCTCACAGGACTTTATCTTCGCGTACGGGATGTTTACAGAAAACGTCGTTCTTGGAATGATTTATTATAATCATTGCTATAATAAAAGTCGCATAATGATTTATCGACGGTTAATGTCTTCTTATAAGAGTGTTCTTAGGAACGAGTTGTTATCGTCAATAATTGACAATTTAAACATGAAACAGCTTATTTTATAATCCGCAGTACGCCGTTTCATGGTTACGAGGCGCTGATAACTTATCGCAGAGACGTTACCATTTATGAAGTCAGTTAATAACGTATCAACCGTTGAACCCTTCAACAGAGAATATGATAACGAAGACACAAGAAACAAATCACAACTGTGACGTCACCGTCACTACGCTGTCGCTGCAAACCAGCATTAGCGCAAGAACGTGTACTTCTTCCGTGAGAGTGTAACAGACTTAGTTCGCGACTGTCAGTCGGTGTGCCATTTACAAAGAAACTGTGCCATTCCTGTAGGCTATAGTGCCAAATGCATGACACGCTGGCTGCAACTCTCTGTGATTTCCTTCTGTTGGGTATGAGATCAAATACAAAATTTTACTGCTTCTTAAGAAAAACATTGCTAGTGAAACCGACATACACCATAGCCTTTAAAGTATGCTACAGCAGTTAGTGTCATATAGTTTTAGTAAAAGCAGACAGGATGCAGTAATTATTCTGGTGATCACGAGTTTAATCACTTTGACAAAATTGTAATTCACAGAGACATAAATGACTCACTAGAGATCGTATCGATATTGTCGCTCGGATAGTTTAGTCCCTCATGTAACCAAGTTTTAATCAACAAAGCCAAAAGAGAGATTTCATAAATCTGTTATGTCCTTATGTCCGTGTCATATGTACCAGAATACTGCTGCTAATGAAACGAAATCTTTGTAAGTAAAATGTAGGCTTAGTATGATTATGCACATTCAGTGTTAAAAATGCAATTACGCATATTGGTAAGAGAAGATTTGGATAGAGGGGAAAATGACAAATATAATGTTGGTTTACGTGTCACAAACTTTATTCCAAACTACTCTACAGTTGACAATCTTCTCTCTTAGCTGTTTCTACAGTTATGGCAACGTTAATATTCTTAACATAATTATTGAGAAACATATTACACCCAATTTCACTACACACTGAAGAAAGCTATGATCTGTGTGATCTACCTTGAAAGGTGGCTACACTGAGCCACAGCGCCAGAGATTGCGCCAAAGAGTTTTATTCGGCCGCCTCCACTGGCAGTGCTTGTCGAGATGTGCCAGTAGTCAGTGCTTGTGGAGTGGTGGTAGCGAGTCGGTGTTGAGATGTTGTAGTAGGGAGTGCTTGTTCCATGTTTTATGCAGTTTGTTTGATGGGCTAGACAGCAGATGTTGTTCGAATGGAGATATTGTAATGATCAGAGTGCTTTTCGTCAATATATATGAAGGTAAAAAAATTCCCTTTTCTTTTATTATTTCAGTGTTTTAAATAATGCGTCATTACAGGTTCAGTCAACAAAGCATCTGGCTTGTGTTCTTGTATTAGAGTGTAATTCTGGTTTCCTTACGCATTTACAGTATTTCTGTTTATTTTTTTTAATTACTTCAGTATAAATGGTGTTTAAAATATCTGGTCTTATTGAGGAAGAACCGTGCCAGATGCGTACGTTGAATCACACTTTCACACACAGAACAGGTACACTTGTGCCTTGTTGTTTCGTAGCTTTCATAGTTGCTTGGGACTTAATTAATTAATTGTGTTAACGGAAATTTCATTTCATTCTTTGTTGTTGTTCTATGCAGCCAGATTGCGTACAAATACTAGTCAGGGCCAACCAGTTACGAGACTTCGTAATCGGACAGACAGCGACTGAAAATTAAAATTGTTTGCAACCTTTTTAATAATTAAGCCCCCATGCACGAAGAAATTTAGAATCACAGATAGCAGAAGGGTTTGAAGAAAGTAATTTGTTTCATTTACGGGATGCAACAAGAGAGTGCCAGGCGCGCGAACTTGACAATAATCGCCACTGTGACTGGGACAGACGTGGTAGGTCTTTGTCGCCACGAGGCGAAAACTTTGACTATAAACACTTTTTGACTGTTCGGAAATTTAAGATCTTTCGCAATTCCAAGAATGACATACATCCATGTTCATGGTTAGATCAATTTATGTACGCACTTCCACCAAATTTGTCACTAAGTCACAAACTGGAATTTATGTGTGGATATTTAGAAAACGAACCGGCGACGCGCATGCGCGCACTTATTAGAGATTGTAATAATTTAAATGATTTTTATCATGCATTTCTATCGGCGTATTGGTCCGAAAACACACAAGACAGAGTCAAACATAGTCTTATTATGCAGCGTAATTTTAAACAGTCTGAGTTCCGCACGCCAGCAGAATACTTTGAAGACATGATTCGAAAGAATCAGTTCGTTTCCAGCCCTTATAGCCCGACTGAATTAATTCGCATTTGTTTAACTAAGCTGCCACAATCCATAAGACAAATTGCTTTAGCTGGAAGATGTAAAGACGACATTGAGACTTTTAAGACTTTGCTACAAGAACTCGAGTATGACAACGACGACCGGACTTCCTGTAATTTTTTCAGTAACAGTAATTACAATAGATTTTCAGAGAAAAGGGATAGTGATCGGAACGGGCGTTATATGGGTAATTTTGAGAATGACAGACGTAACAGACAGGACAATAGATACCAGCCTTATGACAATAACAGACGTTCTAACAGAAATTACACAGACAATTATAATAACGGTAATTCGTACCGGAATGATCAATCATACGGAAACAGTAATCGGTATCATCAAGACAGAAATTATTCATACAGTAATAGAAATTCTTACTACAGAAATAACCAGGGTAGTAGGTCTAACAGTAATTTCTGAAGTGACAGTCGAAATTACACAAGAAGTAGTCATGCAGACAGACAGGAAAATAGAAATTTTAATAACAGACACAACCAAGAATTTGTATCTAACAGACAGAAGGGACCTAATTGGCATCCCCCACGTGACAGAACTTCAGAGAGACAAGTGCAAATCGTAGAAATTGATCCGCAAAATGACGCGAATAATCAAAGACGTGACGTAAGCAATCGACAATGACTTGTAGCTTCGGCTTCTGGCAGCAATATAGAGGGTTCAGAAAGTAATGACACTACGACTTTACACTACGTACGCCTGGAAGACATGAGAGACATTTTGCTAGACGAAAAGGAAAATAATGTAGACGCATTTTTACATCTTGTTGTTGAAGTATGTGTGGGTAAGAATAAGTTCACTGCGGTTTTAGATTCTGGGAGCCCATTGAATGTCATTAGTGAATCAGTTTTTCGTATATGTGTAAGAACCATTGCTTGTCCTCTGTTACCTGTTTCTAAAACTACAATTCGAGGCGCTATTTCTGGAAAAAGTGTGGAAGTTAAACAACAGACCAACCTAAATTTCATTTGTCAAGGATACGAATTTTCTGTTAATTTTATTATTGTTCCATTACTCAGTACACAAATTATATTAGGTATGGAGTTTCTTAACACACATAAGGCAATTTTGAACTTTAAAGAAGGAAGTGTGAATTTGACTGTTGCCGGAATGCCGAAATGTTTGAAATTTTTCGAGTGTTTAGCAAGATCTGAATCAGATACAAAATGTTTAAGGTTTCTTGCTTCTGATGTTTTCGTTGAGCATTATGACGACAATGTGTTCATTCATGACAACGACAATAGATACAGAGACGCGATGGATGATATAATTAATAGGGAAGAATTAATTAATGAAAAGGTTAATAAAGCTGAATTGCCAGATGACATTGCAAGAGAAGAACTGCACCAAATTTTGACTTCACATGCTACAGTATTTAGTCATCACACAGGAACTATACAAGGCTTACAATATTTATTTAAAGTAAAAGAACACACACCATTTCGGGGGAAAACGTACGCTATTCCTTTGGCTTATAGAGACAGGGTTAAGAGTGAACTTCAATACATGTTAGATCAAGGCATTATTGAGCCAGCAGTCAGTCCTTATACCAGCCCATTACTTGTCGTTCTTAAAAAGGATGGGTCAATTCGTTTGGTTCTGGATTCCAGACAGATAAATGATATCATCATTCCTGAAACTGACCGTCCACAAAATTTAGATGAACTTCTTCAACATTTCTATGGAATTAAAGTTTTATCAACGATTGATATGCGCGCAAGTTTTTGGCAAATAGAACTCCACACTGATTGTAGAAAATACACTGCCTTTTTAGCTTTTGGTAACTGTTACCAGTTTCGGAAATTACCGTTTGGACTTACTGTATCTTCAGCAGCATTCATTCGTAGTTTAAACGAAATTTTACCTGTTTATCTTCGTGACAATATTACTTCATATGTTGACGATATTCTTATTGCTAAACATTCTTGGAGTGAGCATAACAAAATTTTGAATTCATTATTACGTATCTTTGCAAGAGTTGGCATTACAGTGAACTTGGAAAAATCTGAATTTGGTCGTTCTCAGGTGAAATTTCTTGGTCACATTATTTCTACAGAAGATATTCTTCCTGATCCAGAGAAACTAGACGCTATTCGTAATTATGCTGTTCCTACCACAAAACGTGATGTTCGTAGTTTCCTTGGTGTCTGTAATTTTCTTAGACGCTTTGTTAGATTGGACAATTTGGCCACACCTCGTTTATGTGAACTATCTGGAAAGAATTCTAATTGGTGTTGGGATGAGGAAGCTCACTCAGAATTTGAACAACTTCGTGATGCTTTAGTTGCTGCTCCACTTCTTTCACATCCGGATTTATCTAAAGATTTTTGTTTGGCGACGGACTCATCATACAAAGGCCTAGGTGCACATTTATTTCAAGAGATAGAAGAAAACGGCGTTGTAGTACAGAAGACTATTGCATTTGGAAGTCGTGTTCTCTCTAAATCCGAAAAGAATTATTCGATTACGGAACTTGAAGCTTTGGCTGTTGTTTGGGCTTTTACAAAATTTCGGACATTTTTGTTTGGCAGATATACTAAGGTTTACACCGATCATCGAGCTCTGGAATTTCTTATGTCAACAAAATTAACTCATGGAAGATTGTCACGATGGGCGCTGTACCTACAGGAATTTGATTTTAGTATTGTTTACATACAGGGATCTTCAAATATTGTTGCCGATGCTTTATCACGTGCACCTATGGGTTTAAACAAAGTGCTGAAGAGGACTGCAAGGAAAACAATTATTGTTTGATGTATATTCAAGGTGTTGCGTTTGAGAATTTTATTTTGTCTTCGCTCCAGGACATCGCTAAGGAGCAAAATAAGGATCCAATCTGGAAGGACATTAAGGAGAAGTGGAGGAGAAAGGAAAGCGTAGCGATCAGACAATATTATTTAGTTCGTAATGACATTCTTTTTAAACGAAAATCGGTCGACAACTCTGTTTGGTTAGTTTGTATTCCTGATGAGTGGGTTAATAAACTGATTTGGTACACACATTTCAGTTATGCACACTTTGGTCCCAGAAAATGCTTTCATAAATTACGAGAAAATTGCTACTTCAGTAATATGGAAAAACGTATTTGATCTGTTGTTGCCAAATGCAAATTATGTCAAAAGGCTAAGCCGCCAACTATTTCTCATAGAGCACCGTTGTTTCCTATCATTTCGGCGAAATTAAAGGACATAGCTGCAGTCGATTTGTTTGGTCCAGTGGTTCGTTCTACTAATGGTTTTGCGTACATTTTCGTAGCAGTGGAATTGACATCAAAATATGTGTGTTTTACACCTTTACGCAAAGCAACAGCTCGTTCAGTATCTAACGCTTTCATCAACCATTTTCTTAAAGAAGTGGGTCATGTTGATAAGGTTATATCAAATAATGGATCACAGTTTCGCTCTAAAATTTGGCTTCGTACTCTACGGCGTCGTAAGATTAAACCAATTTTCATTTCACTTTTTCACCCTCAATCTAACGCTTCAGAGAGATGGATGAAGGAAATCAATAAATTGTGTCGACTGTATTGTCATCAGAATCACAGAACGTGGGATC
The DNA here is from genome assembly GCF_021461385.2 of Schistocerca piceifrons. NCBI lineage: Eukaryota > Metazoa > Arthropoda > Insecta > Orthoptera > Acrididae > Schistocerca > Schistocerca piceifrons. The sequence continues at coordinate 123,455,113 of NC_060148.1, read as the reverse complement.
AGTATCTTCATATTTTTCAGAACATTTTGAATGAACTCCCTAATGATTCAACTTCTTTACTGCCTATATTGATATTAAAAAATAAAGCACCGACAAATCGCATTTCTGAAATCGTTCCTTTTCCGCCTACACGGAAACTGCGGCATTCTGAAGTTGTCAACCTGGCTCTACAAAATATTGCGTCTGCGGCTGCTAGAAGAGAGAAATCAGCTAAACGTCCTGGTCGTTTAAAAAATCTTGTCAGTTGGTCAAAAGGTGTTAATTAAGTCTCATCGTTTGTCTCACAAAGGAAAAGGCTTGTGTCGCAAATTTTTTCTGCTTTATAACGGTCCATATAGAGTTCGCAAAATTATTCATGATAACACTGTTGAAGTAGAAACTCTTAAATCTCGACGCTCTAAGGGAGTACATCATATATCGAGCGTTAAAATTTTTGTGGGATGACATTCTTTCGAGAAACTAACAGTTATACGTAAACACATGGAGAGTACAAGGATACCGCGCCGTGTTCCGGCGGCGGCACATACTCAAAGCAACAATGAAGTCTGCGCGCCGCACAAGGCAGTCGTTGACCGCAAACAATTACTTCCTACGTCACGCGCCTTCAGCTGATCGAGCGCTTAGTGCGAATACACTGACAGCCGTAAACAAATACACAGTCTAATTTCTCCGATTAAATTCAGTATAAAGCTATAGTGACTTGATAAATTATGTTATTAACGTTCAGTATTTTTCAGGATACGGTTGTATAAAATATTTAAGACCTTCAGGTAAATTCTGTGTGTGTCCGACGTTAAGAGGACTTGCCATCGAGAAAATTTCAGGAAGAATGTAATGTCGAAGATGAAACTAATAAACTGAAAAGGTAACGATTAATTGAGTTTATTTTCAGGTAACATATTTCCACTTAGGTACGTACTTTAGACGTAATTTGCTGCTTGCGATTACGTGACTCATACTTTGTGCTAAATTTCATGTTCTATGAATTTACTTGTGAAGCGACGTGCTTGCGTACATTAACTGATTTTGACAATGATTGATTAATGAACAGGGTTGTTACTTATGTATATTATGCATCGCTTGGCTGCTATGCTTTTTCACTGATGTCACATTTTTTTCTATTATGTACCTGCTGTGCTTATTTATTTGAATTATAATTGTCACCTAATTAATTGTGCTGATATGGTTATGTATGTAAGTTATACTTTGTGATTTATCTGCTTGCGCCATCATGTTTACTTATTAAGATTACGTATGAACATTTATTTGCTTATGCTGATATGATGATAATGACCTGTTTATTATGTAAGATAACATATTTGCCGCTTTGCGTATGGATTGCATATTTATACATTTCTGTTTGTTGTCATAACTACTCTTTAATTTGGTATATAGAAATGCCGATATGAGGTGTACGAACATAGAGTTTAGGTCACACTATGGTATTAATTATAGATTGTTCGCTTGGCAGAGCCTCGTTGTAGGAATTGTGCTGCATCCACTTGTTGACATTCTGTTCTCTACTGGTATATTTACTCGCTATTGCATGTTTTGCTTACGCTCAGTGCCTTATAAGATAAGAAAATGAACTGCTATAATGCTACGAACGACATTAGTACAAGAAACTTCATTGAAGTCACATGAGCTGGAGGTTTTATGGAAGCTGTATAAATTTATGCTAATAGGAAGGAAGCTAACGACATGACATACCAACACTAGGTTTAGACCATTGACAGTTATTACACTGCATTCTTCGTGAGCAATTGAAATAGCAAGTGATACTTGACACAAGATTGTCTACATACACACTTTGTTAAATCACTAAGAAGTATATACTTTTTTTTGGAGAGAGGTAGTATTTGCATATCTTGGCACACTGACAGTTGTTCAGCAACCATATATTGATTTGGCTTGGCAAACATTGGTCTTGACATGATGACTATGACGTTGACTAACTATTATTGTCTCTTATACACTGTGCCACTACTACTTGATACACAAGTTGAACATCAAATTTCGACAGAATTGCATTTACACAGTTAACACTATTCAACTACACAGTAGCACTTAATGTGGATGAAAGATGAGTGAGAGTGTTTTGTGTGTTTTCCTTTCCTAATCCCAAATAATTGGCACTGACCTATCTCCTAAATATTGTTTTATTTGTTTATTGTGGCTTGCACTGACACCTATAAATATTATAGGTTTACTGGTATTTATGTATTTGTAATACTTAATATGACAATTATCTGATACCATTTGTGTGTTTATTATAATTTGTATGTTTAGAGTAAGAGCATTGATGATAATTTTGTAAAAGCAATTGTGTGTGCATTCAAACTGTTGTTCATGCCTGGACCTGTTCAACATAATGGGTGCCACATAGAAATGTTTAATTTCTGCTGATGACTGCTGATGAACTGTCTGATTAGTGATGGTGAGTATTATGGACTATTACCTGCACTTATTCAACATGGTGGATGCCACCTGGAAATATTTAATTACTGCTGATGAACTGTCTAATTATTGATAGTGAATATTATGGACTGTTACTTGCACTTTTTCTACATGATTGGTGCCACTAGGACATGTTTAATATTTGCTGATGACTGCTGATGACCTGTCTAATTAGTGATAGTGAATATCATGGACTGTTACTTGCACCTGCGCAACATTACTGGGTGCCATTGATGGAACTGTTTCTGCTGAATGATGTCACTTGTTGGTGTCTGCACCTGTTCAACATTGCTGGGTGCCACTGATGGAATTGCTTCTACTGAACTGATGTCACTTGTTGCTGTCTGCACCTGCTCAACATTGCTGGGTGCCACTGGTGGAACTGCTTCTACTGAAGAAGTCACTTGTTGGTGTCTGCACCTGCTCAACATTGCTGGGTGCAACTGATGGAACTGCTTCTATTGAAATGATGTCACTTGTTGGTGTCTGCACCTCTTCAACGTTGCTGGGTGGCACTGAAACTGCTTCTACTGAAATGATGTCACTTGTTGCTCTCTGCAGCTGCTCAACATTGCTGGGTGCCACTATTGGAACTGCTTCTACTGAAATGATGTCACTTGTTGCTGTCTGCACCTGTTCAACATTGCTGGGTGCCTCTAATGGAACTGCTTCTGCTGAATGATGTCACTTGTTGGTGTCTGCACCTGTTCAAAATTGCTGGGTGCCACTGTTGGAGCTGTTTAATTACTGCTGATGAAATATTATGAGACTGCTATTTGCACCTGTTGACCATTGCTGGGTGCTACTGCTGGAACTGTCAACTGCTTGTTTATTGAATCATGGAAAGCATATACGTGAATATTTGTATAAACTGATTTTTTGTGTATTTACCGTTTATGAAAGTTATGAGACTCTAACCTGCACATATTCGTCATTGCTGACGGTATTGATTGAATTGTTTAACCACATAATACTTGTGTAAACTATTATATAAAGTCACATATATGAAAGATTTTGTATTCCTTACTGTATTTTATATATTAGGTTATTTAAAGGTCAGTGCAAAGCCAAAATTTATTTAATTACGTGATATTTACTTATTTATATTATTTTTTATTTTTGTCTGGTTTTTTTTTGACGAATTTGGTGGTATTTTCACCACCAATGCTGGCAAAAATACCATCAAATTGTGGCCCGTGGAGGAAGGGCATATGAAAGGTGGCTACACTGAGCCACAACGCCAGAGATTGCGCCAAAGAGTTTTATTCGGCCGCCTCCACTGGCAGTGCTTGTCGAGATGTGCCAGTAGTCACTGCTTGTGGAGTGGTGGTAGCAAGTTGGTGTTGAGATGTTGTAGTAGGGAGTGCTTGTTCCATGTTTTATGCAGTTTGTTTGATGGGATAGACAGCAGATGTTGTTCGAATGGAGATATTGTAATGATCAGAGTGTTTTTCGTCAATATATATGAAGGTAAAAAAATTCCCTTTCCTTTTATTATTTCAGTGTCTTAAATAATGCGTCATTACAGGTTCAGTCAACAAAGCATCTGGCTTGTGTTCTTGTATTAGAGTGTAATTCTGGTTTCCTTACGCATTTACAGTATTTCTGTTTACTTTTTTTAATTACTTCAGTATAAATGGTGTTTAAAAATCTGGTCTTATTGAGGAAGAACCGTGCCAGATGCGTACGTTGAATCACACTTCCACACACAGAACAGGTACACTTGTGCCTTGTTGTTTCGTAGCTTTCATAGTTGCTGGGGACTTAATTAATTAATTGTGTTAACGGAAATTTCATTTCATTCTTTGTTGTTGTTCTATGCAGCCAGATTGCGTACAAATACTAGTCAGGGCCAACCAGTTACGAGACTTCGTAATCGGACAGACAGCGACTGAAAATTAAAATTGTTTGCAACCTTTTTAATAATTAAGCCCCCATGCACGAAGAAATTTAGAATCACAGATAGCAGAAGGGTTTGAAGAAAGTAATTTGTTTCATTTACGGGATGCAACAAGAGAGTGCCAGGCGCGCGAACTTGACAATAATCGCCACTGTGACTGGGACAGACGCGGTAGGTCTTTGTCGCCACGAGGCGAAAACTTTGACTATAAACGCTTTTTGACTGTTCGGAAATTTAAGATCTTTCGCAATTCCAAGAATGACATACATCCATGTTCATGGTTAGATCAATTTATGTACGCACTTCCACCAAATTTGTCACTAAGTAACTGTTATTTCTGCAGTTCCACAGGGGTGTGTCATAGGGCTTTACCTTACAAAGTATGTAAATGTTGTAGAACGATGCTTCGTGTGACGTTCATGTCACATCCCCGCCGGCGTTTATTACATTTTTGTTGCTATGTTTTAATGCACGATGTAGGAAGATTTTGCTTCAAGAAGCGAATCTTTTATCACCTATATTTACTGCTTAAATATTAATCCAGAGCTCTAGTGGTGCTGATGACGTTTCTTGCAGCTAGAACATGTTAATAACAACGTCTGACGGTTTATAAGACGATTGTGCCTCTCTTCCTACGACAGCTGTACCACTCGCAATAATAATTTATGAGACATGTCCGTCCATCATTGATTCCCGGTCAGTATTATTTCTTATCGCCAGCAATCAGTTATTTACGAAACATTATACTTAGTAGTAGGGGATGTGTGATAAGTTCCCCTTGAGCCCCAGGCTTATAAAGTATGTGTTTGTGCTCTGACATGTGCAAAGGAAATGACTGTGTCCAGTCGTAAGGAAGGTATGGATTTGACGTGGAATACTGTGATAGCAAAGCAAAGAGTATGTCAAGTCAAAATAATGGTACAGATATTTCAATTTCCAGAGCCACAGCCGTCAGCGGGGTGTATTTCTGATACTTTGCCCATTGTAGCATGTCATCCAATTGAGACCGTGATCAATATATTTTTTTGTAAGTACAGTGACGAAACATATATGTGTCCGATGTCGTAGGATGTTTCTGTCTGTGTGTGCTCGGCGCGGCGGTGGCTGTGGTCTGCAGTGGGAATGACCCACGTCTGCCACTGACGGTAGGAGCCCTCCGAATTGAGAGGCCGTCCTCCAGGTTACGTTTTTTATGTGGACTGAGTGTTTGTGCACTGCATTGTGTTTGGGTGTTTAGGAATTTTGAGGGTTTTTGGATAGCATTACACATGCATTATTTCGGTGATCTATGAGCAGTTTGCATGTCTGTATGCTGTGTGCTGGATTATTACGGTTATTTACAAGTTTTGCGTCTCTGCAGATCAGAGTACTGCATTATTTACGAGTAGTTTCCTGGTCTGTAAATTGTATATTTTGACCCAAAGCATGTCAGGGTTACTGTTTTGTATCAATGTAATAAATAAACTACCGTCTCTAAATAAATTTAAAAAAAAAATAAAGTGCACTCCTTCCTCTCACCAGCAGACCGAAACAGGCTGATTCCTTATCCCGCAATTTTCCCCTCCAGACCTCTGGGGCGCTGAGTAGGCTGGGGCACAAGTGCGGCCAAGAAAAAAACTAGCTCAGTTCTCTGTTCTGTGGGATTGGAGGAAGTTGTCTCTTTTGTAGTGGGGGCTTATTCATAGGTTTTAGAAATGACAGACAATTCCAGCAGAGACAGATGTTTCCATGCATTGTGTTATGCAAAGCATTTATTTGCACGACCTTATTCTTCTTCCTCTTCATATTTTCATGCATTAATGCCCGCTTCCGTTCTTCATGCATTGAGCTGTGGATGCAGTCCTTGGCTGAATGAGTGCATGTAACACAGCTATTACAACTCCCCCTGTCTGGCATCAAAATCTCGCTAGTTGAACACACGCTAATTCCACACCTATAGGTCAACAAGCACTGATATCTCAGCCTGTTGTGGTCATAGCACTACACTAAGCCACTAATGCTGGAGGTGAATAACTAATTTAAACAAATTTCGACAGATTTATACAAATTCGAACAAATTTAAACAAGAATGAGAGTGTGCACTGATATGAAACATTCTGGCAGATTAAAACCGTGTGCCAGACTGAGTTCCTCGTATAGAGTCTTGGTCTGGCACACAGTTTTAATCTGTCAGGACATTTCAAACTTATACAAATGTATACAAATTGAACGACATGAGCAGACTCTAGTGGGGGCAACACCATCTTATCCTCCCCCCCCCCCTCGGCTGCATGAGTAAGTTCTTAGAGCATAATTCCCTCCAAATTTCTAAATCCCCACCCATTTTCCAAGAGTATGACACACCATTATGCAACAAAGTCGTAAAGGGGAGGGGGTGGGGATCCATAGAAGCACGTAATTCAATTACCTGAAAAAATCTAATCTTCCGAAGATGGTGGCATGGCAGAGGGGGGGGGCGGGGGGTGCCGTGGTACTTCCCTGCCAAAACCCGCCATCTATGATATTGGTACTCATGTCATCAGATGACGTGACGGCCGCAATCTTGGATGGTGTCATGCTCTGTTGCCAAGTCTACAGGCCGCCATCTTGGATGACGTTATCGCCGCCATCTTGAATACATTTGACAACAATGGAGAGTGGGGTGGTATGAATGTTATCCTTCTACACATGGATTCGTGAAGTTGTTTCCATACCTGTACGTGTATGAGCAGAATGGCAATGTGAAATGAGACTCGTCCGACCAAACAATGTGTATCCTGTCATCAAAAGTCCAATGTCAGTGTTGACAGGCCAATGGCGATGTGTAAGGCTTTTTGTTCTGTGGTCATCAAAGCTGCACGATTGGGCCATCGGCTCAGAAAAACAATATCGATGATGTTTGGTTGAGTGGTTCGCATGCTGAAACTTGTTGTTGCCCCAGCATTGGAATGTGCAGCAATTTGCAAAGTTGCACTTCTGTCGAGTTGAACGGTTCTCTTCACTCGTCGTTGGTCCCGTTCTTGTAGAATTTTTTTCCAGCTGCAGCGATTTCGGAGATTTGATTTTTCACCGGATTTCTGATAATCACGATACACTCGTAAAATGGTCGCTACCTCAGAGATGCTGCGTCCCATCGCTCGTGTGCCGACTGTAATATCATAACAACGCGCCAGGCACTCGTTGTCTTATATAGACGATGCCGACCGCAGCGCCGTATTCTGCTTGTTTAGGTATCTCTGTATTGGATACGCATGCCTATACCAGGTTCATTGGGGCTTCAGTGTATTCGCAATACGCTACATCTGTGCTGAGGCTCCTTTGTTGCTTCCTGCGTCGACCCAATGCAGGTCTCGCTGCCTTTCGCTACAGTCCTCTACCGCCGCGACTTCTCTGCATACAACGGCATTACACGAGTAAAGCCTCATGGAACGTCTGAAGATATCTACTAGGATCTCCAAATATGCCGTGTAAAGTAACGCACCTATGAAACTCCCTTGCGACACGGCCGAAGTTATGTATGAGTGGAACGCTGAGTTCCGTTTGCTGAAAACTCTTCAATCGGCCGTGGGGAACTGTGTCGAATGCCGTAGAGAAGTGAAGGAACGTGGCTGCCCCTACCTGGGCGTCCTCGTCTGCTGCTCTCTGCGCCTCGTGGACGAATGGAGCGAGCTGGGCTCCACACGGCCGTCGCCTCCTGGGCCCACCTCGGTCGCTACACGGGAGACTTCCAGTCCCCAGAAACGTCACAGTCCGAGAGCGTGAGGCGTGCTCCAAACTTCTACAAGAGACTCGCATCAGGGATACGGGCCTATAGTTTTGTGCGTCTTTTCATCGACCTCCTCGAAAGACTTATGGCGCACTGCTGCTAGAATAGGGACATGTTTCACTAATTCTGTGTAGAATCAAACTGGTGTACCGTCACGTCAAGTGGCATTCTCCATGTAAGAGCGATTTCAGATGCTTTCCTGTCCCTCTGTTACTCATTTGCATAGCTTTCATTTTGTCGTTCGTGCGTCGTTTAACGGGAGTAACTGCAATGTGATCTTCCTCTGCAAAACATAGATATACACATGCTGACCACATCTTAATCGTGAATCCAAGGAAATGCGTGAATTGGCGGAATACAAGAGCCATCGAGTGAGTAAAGTGGCAAACTGCATTTGCGAGAATAATGCTGAGTATTATCAGCCGAAAATTACCGTGGTTCAAGTTCGTAATAATACCGAGAAACTGAGTAGCCAGTGTGGAAAACTGGAAAGCAAAATGTAATTACATTTTATCACTACCTCGCTAAATGTAGCTCTAATCCAAGGTGATAAGTAATTTGTAGAGATTTATTTACAATACATTAACAGTTTGCACACAAAGCTGCTGTCCACTGTTGAATTAGAAGATAATGATAAATTAAGAGTTCTGGCTTTGACATTGACAGATCTGGTGGTACGCATTCGTTTCAGATGCTCAGGAAACGACGTACCACTGCTGTCTGAATATAAACATCGAATCTTGCAGCAGCTAGCCTATCAAATTCTGGCAGTTCGCCTATATGGAGCACTTGCAGCAGTATAGTCGAAACAGTAAGTGTTTAGCTCCATCCAGGAGAGAAACATGACACCTATTTATTCACGTATTTATTATTATGCTTGTGCCACACTTATTTAAGAAGATACCAAGAGGATTTCCCATCTCTGTATTTGTCACTCTGACTCAGATTCATGAAAGAGGGCGTTCTGAAAAGTTATGCCTCCGAATTTTTTATGTGAAAACAGTTAAAGATTTGTAAATAAAACAAACGTTTTTAACAGTCTACGTCTTTATTTTTGTGATCTACATACTTGCAGCCCTCTGCTGCTTGACGGCTCCGAATTGTAGCGTGTAACATGGCGGAGTGTAGTGCAGATATGTCGGTGTGTGAGAAACAGCGCAGAAAACTGAGAGCCTTAACGACAGCCACCAACTCACTCAGTGGCAAAGGCTCCCGCACACTACCAGTGGCTGGTGGCAAAAGATAGCGGTATGAATGTGTTGTTACTCGATTACAAGTATTTCTGGACATCCCTAAACGCCTGAAATTTTGGGTGGAATACTCTTACACGAATGGCCACCTCGCACTCCTTTCCACAGCAAGTGTAATTTTGGTCGCCCAATAAAGCACCTCCGAACCCTGTAACAGACATGGATAGCAGTTTTGAACATCCCTTTGTGTGCAGTCTCTTCCTCTTCCTCCTCCTCCTCCTCACGTCTGTAAGAAATCCATATCCTCCATTAATCGTCAATGTCTCCCCTTCATATTAGGAAAACATCAGTGCGCTGCACCAAGGACAGTTGCACCACAGAGACCGTACGTGAAAAAATTCTGATCCTCTCAACATGGAAGCTTGTTAGGACTGTCAAAGGATGTCAAACTAAACACCTTCCAGACGTCAAAATTCCAACCTTATTTTATTTGGCAATCAATTTCTGCATTTTACTACATTATCTTCAGGCCCCTCACCGACGTGTAGGAAGAATCTGTGTTGGTTGTGATCAAAACAGGGGTAGGAATATTGGTACGAGTAGATCACAACCCAGGTAGATTTTTCCTATACGTCGGTCAGGGGCCTGAAGATGGCGTAGTAAAATGCTGAAACTGGTTGCCAAATAAAATAAGGTTGGAAATTTGACAGCTGAAAGGTGTTTAGTTTAACATCCATTATCGAACAGCCAAGTCCCCCAACCATGTATTAAAAGGCGGACAAACAACGACTTGTTAGGACTAGGAACGCCGATTAAGACTCAACATGTAAATACGACTAGAGAAAAATGGTTTCCGAAATTTTGTTAATCTGAATGTTGTGTCGAATGTAAACGTCGTATCCGTCGTACTGTTAACACTGTGTTGTCAGTAAATACATCGAAACTTTGCAGCAAATATTAAATTCTGGTAGCCCACCTTGATGGAGACCATGAGGCAAAATTTAATAGCTTTTGATGTAGTCAAAACGGTTAATAATTGTAACTCTGTCTGCCTCTGGTCAGGAAAAAAACGAGGGCTTCTTGTTTCCATAAATTATTGTCCTTGTTTCGTAGGTACATGCAAGAGGAGCCAATAATACCGTATTTAACAGTCACTGAGTCATCACTTCTAAATTAAAAACGCTACAAAAGTATTTTGTCTTTACTCACGATGAGGGGAGTAATGTGACCGACGAAGTTAAAAGCTTTGTTCCAATTTCAGTTATTTAGCAATTGATGAACGGTATGTAGACTCCCCTTTCATTAATAACGGCTGTGTGGGGTTGCTTATGGTGCCCTATAACAGCGTGACACACATTCTTGGCTCGGTGTTTTTACATTTACTACTGCAGTAGACAAGTATTATAATCAACGTACATATGTCTTACTTTGTAGCACATTTATTACATCTATCGCATTTCCTACTGTCTACTAGATTTTAAAGTTCTAACTCACCAACATCGTATTCCATAATTATGTCCTTTTTAGCACATTTTACCAAAGAATAACTATTGGACACCTGAGAAGGCGATCATCACACTCTCACGTCATCCCAGTCGTATACAACGCTGCTGGATGACAAAACCTCGCTCAACGATCCCTGCTGACGTTAAGCCATTTCTCCCAGTCGGGCCGTCTGCCTATGTTCCCCACGTCACTGCAACGCCAGCACGAGCCACACAAAGTCACGAAACCTGTGTCAGATTCGGATGATTATACTGGTTTGGCATGCATTCAGTCACAAATGCAGATCACAGTATTGCAGAAGCTGAATTTACTTTTCCGTCAGTTCCCCACCACACGAAGGCAATAAAGCTTTGTTGCTGCTGGCTCTCCGAAACATTAACAATTAAACTCACTCGCGAGTAATGGCGGTCTTCTGACGTAAATGGGAAAATTTTGTACAATCTCCCCACGGCAGGACACCGCGTATCCCGCCAGTTGCGGGATGCGTGTCCATTCCGACATGTGAATCACACTTGCTAATTGCTGGCCAGTTGTACTATTTTAATGCATCCGGACAGTGCTGTTTTGACCCGCACCTTCAGTGGTGGCCTTCAGTCTCAGATGGTTCCAGTTGTAAATCTAAACTCCTGAGGGGGAGGATATTGGGTGCTAAGATCTTCCAGAATAGAAATCATCAAAAGATACCGTCAAAACATTTTTATTCCAGCCAATTAACGTATATGATATTGTTCGACTATGTGCAACTAGATCACACGCGTTGTCCAGTAAGAGGTGTAACTACTTATACTCCAAGATTATGAAGACTAGTAACGGCTGGAAAGAGACCTCTCGAGACAGGGCGAAATCTTAATCATGTATGTAGAATTATCGCATATTTTGTCACCAGCCATCGATTGTGAAGATGTAATAAAAAAGCTAACGCCATCATCCGTTTTTATCGATGCGGAGTTTAAATGCACTGTGAGGAACTGTTTCATTTCGAAGCAATGCGTCCAGCCGTTGTTTCTCTGTTTGAGTTGTTGAAATGGCTCTGAGCACTATGGGACGTAACATCTGAGGCCATCAGTCCCCTAGACTTAGAACCACTTGAACCTAACTAATCTAAGGACATCACACACATCCATGCTCGAGGCAGGACTCGAACCTGCGACCGTAGCAGCAGCACGGTTCTGGACTGAAGCGCCTGGAACCGCTCGGCCACAACGGGCGGCATTTCTCTGTTTCGACAGATTCGATTAGTAACTGGCAACAGATACAAAAGGTTCTAACCACGACCTTCACATAAACTCCACTTAGGCGGTACAAAATTAAAACAAAAAAAGCTTGTGTCATCCACATTCTTTTGTCGTGATGTTGGGAAGAGCCGGTCACAAGAACGAGCTTTGGTTTACGGTGCCTGACTGCGTTATAGCTGCTCGTGGCCTGTGTAAAACTTTGGATACACCCCACACTTCATACCTTCGTCCATACAGATACACATATAGACGGCGCAGAAATGATGTTTTATAAAGAAGAGATTTCATTTGACCCTCATAAGTTATTAATGGGCATACATTATTAATTAACCAATACATGTTATGAAATAGTCATTATAAATGTAATACATATAAATACATGTTCTAATAATGTTCCACATCTAAAACACTGCAGCAATTTGAAGCAAACTTGGTATACATATCACTCACATACTATTGTGAAAGAAGAACAACCATTTGCAGTTCATACACATCATTTGCAACGCCAATAAAATTGTTAGTGGTTTAAGTAAACTATTCAATCATGAGGTATTGTTCGCCCCCACACTTTTCGTTTGAAATTTTACATCTCAAAGAATTCACACACATAAATTTTGAGGATATTTAGGATCTGTTTTTGGCTATGGGGAATTATTGTATACTTTTTAGTTCGTATTAAGAACGTTTTATATTAAGGTATTTACGTTTTATTTTTTTATTTTTCTGATAATAAAGGCAAACTGTGTGTGTCGGTTGCATCACGCACGCAAGCGCAGTGGGGCATCCTGTCAGATTTCAACTATGCTACAACATAGCGTACACACACTGACATGGAAAAACAACTTGGCTTTGTCGTAAAAGGATGAATCTTTCTACTAAATGGGTTACGTTAGTGAGAGAAATAAAAGTCCAAGCTCATTTGGGTGTACATCAGGGTGCAGAATCGATCGTACCGTTCTGTTACATCACGCCTCATATCTCGATACTGTGACGGTACCAGTATCGGATGAAGCAGAATTCATAATTGTACATCAAGGATGTTATTTCTTAAAGCATCACAGTAAAATAAATCGCACATATTGCTGAACAAATCACCAGAAAACTGCATGAATCCTGCCAAACCGATATCTGGTTTTCTCCACACGCGTAAGTGTTGAACTAAATGAGTCACACAGTCAAAACAAGAAGAGTTCACACCATTTCAGAGCTTCCAACAGCTTGAGCAGTCCCCTGGTGACGTACAGGGTCCATCGTTCATGTGGTTGTCTCCATACCCGTACACGTCCATCCGCTCGATACAATTTGAAACGAGACTCGTCTGACCAGGCAACATGTTTCCAGTCATCAGTAGTCCTGTGTCAATGTTGACTGGTCCAGGCGAAGCGTAAAGCTTTGTGTAGTGCAGTCATCAAGGGTACACAAGTTGTCCATCGTCTCCAAAAGCCCATATCGATGATGTTTCGTCGAATGGTTCACACGCTGACCCTTGTTGATTGCCCAGCATTGAAATCTGCAGCAATTTGCAAAAGGGTTGCACTTAAATCACGTTGAACGATTCTCTTCAGTCGTCGTTGGTTCCCTTCACGCAGGATCTTTTCCTTACCGCAGCGATGTCGGAGATCTGATGTTTTACCGGATTCCTGATATTTACAATACAGTCGTGAAATGGTCGTACAGGAAAAGCCCCACTTCTTCGCTACCTCGGAGAAGCTGTGTCCCAAACTCACATAAATATTGATAACCTGCCTTTGTAGCAGCAGTAACCGATCTCACAACTGCGCCAGACGCTTGTCTTACGTAGGCGTTGCCAACAGCAGCGCCGTATTCTGCCTGTTTACATACCTCTGTATTTGAATACGAATGCCTATACCAGTTTCTTTGGCGCTTGCAGTGTAGTAACGGAGTTGATAAACTTGAACGGGTGTCATGGAACATCCACCCCGAAAAAAGCAATGAACAACGGAAAAAAGTAGTAGGGTCACGCTAGGCACAAGTTGATGAGACACGTATAGCGCGTGTGGCAGGGCGCAGCACACCGCGCGTGTTTGTAACCTCACAGGTTCAAATGGGACCGCGCAGATTGGGACGCGACGCCACACAACCCTGCGCCAGCAGTTTCTCGCCTCGCGAGTCCTGCAGGAGGGGTGAGGCGGGGAGCCGGGGGGGGGGGGGGGGGTGCTCACTTAGGCACGGCGCATATGGGTAGTGGAAAAATACGGCCTTACTGTGTACTGAATTTTATTTTCACTGAGTAGTGTTTCGATTTTCGACGTTTAAGTGCTCCATCTCTTTTCGTTAGTACGTAATAGTTTTCACTTACACATATCTGTGCAGTACTTTTCTTTTGTTTACTCTTTTCGCAAGAACAATGCACAGTTCACTAAGTGGTGAGCCATTAGTCACTGGGATTATTTCTTGTGCCTCCACAATGTTTTCAGATGGTATGAAGGGACAGACGATTTACTGTAAGGGTAGTTAATTAGGAAGTAAGGGGCGTTATAAAATCATGTGATCTGGAAGCAAGGCAGGAAAGTAAAACAAGGTTTTGTACTTGTCGCCTGTGCTGACGTATCTCTACGACCTGTTACAAAAAGTCGAAGAGGCGTGATTTCCACAGATATGATCCCTTTGTGCTCCTGGCGAAAATCGTCCGAGATTGACGTGAGTTCCACTATCATTATCTGTATACGGCTGTAGTAAGAGACATACTATTTGCATGTGGACGTAACGTTTACACTGCAAGCCAGAAACAGCCGAGAAATGCTCACGAATAACAACGTTTTAATCCGTTCGTCGTGACGAGAAAAAGCATTTCAGTGGTTGTATACACACTATCAGCATAAGTAAATTATACAACAGGCTATACAAATGGAGTAGTGATCCGTATTATTCCGAAAGTATGAGTATCCTGAAAGTGTGTGGTGATTTGATACATTTAATTTGTCGAAATGTATCGCTGACAAAGGCAGATAGCCCGCATCTCGTGGTCGTGCGGTAGCGTTCTCGCTTCCCACGCCCGGGTTCCCGGGTTCGATTCCCGGCGGGGTCAGGGATTTTCTCTGCCTCGTGATGGCTGGGTGTTGTGTGATGTCCTTAGGTTAGTTAGGTTTAAGTAGTTCTAAGTTCTAGGGGACTGATGACCATAGATGTTAAGTCCCATAGTGCTCAGAGCCATTTGAGCCAAAGGCAGATATACTCGTACTTACACGAATGACGTGAACCCTTCCTCTCACAAAGCGCACTTGGCCAACTTCCGCATTCTGTGGCGCGCGCTATTCTCGGCTGCTGAACGATATACGGACCATTGTGCTGTGCCACGTAGCAAAATGGCTTTGAGCACTATCTTCTCATGTCATCAGTCTCCTGCCACGTGGCAATTGTTTACCTTTCTACTACTGTATTCGCGAATCACACATGGTCAGTTTAGCAGGGCATAGGTGAGTAACCAGCATCTGGCATGTGCCTATCATTCCGCCTGAAGGATAAGTTCCTCATTATTTTAATACTGCTCAGAATAACACAAGGAATAAAATCCTTTCGTAAGTTTCCATTCAGGGTTAAAAATACGATTGGTTATGCGGATTCAACCAAAATTGCAGCAGAATGGACAGTTTATTTTTGTGCCAATTGTTAACGTTTTCTCATTCGAAGAAGCATCAGCATTTATGAGTAATGGTCACATTTCTCTTATTGACAGGTTTAACTGTACTCCCTTTGCCAAAACACAGCGTAATTTGCACAAACTCATCTCACAGCAGCTATTGCGACAGAATTCTGAAACAGAGTGACTCATTATACAAGTAACTAGCAATCAGAGAGCTCAACAGCTAATGACAAACTTCATAGCGTCGGTTTGCAGTAACATAAGAGATTTCATGTTTATTTTCATACACGGAAACTCATGTTTCAGTATCTGTCGATAACTTAAAAAATTTCACTGGAGTGAAAAAAATAAGAAAGGGTGTGTAACTACTGATATATCACCACATGTAAGAATGTTCCGTGTGTTTACTAACTGACGAGACACACTCCTCTTCCTGTGCCATCATTCGCAAAACTCTCGTTTCGATGTCTCGAGCGTTTAGGAGATATCAGGGATGTTTCGAATATTTCATTCTCTCGGGCGTGAGTGCGATACACAGAATCCATTTTCTCGAGATTGGAGGCAGATAGAGACCTTCTCCCAAGTCTAAGGAAAAATTCAGCATGTTAGCTAAATTTCATACGCAGCAACATATGGTGTACTACGCACCGAACGCAAAATCCTAGCGAGCCGTAATTTTCATTGCAAGCTTTTCGAATTTTGCGTAGCCTCTTACTAAAATGTGTATACCACAATAAGTCTGAACGTTAGCGAGATGATGTGCACTTCGCCACGAAGCTGACATAACACTACGAATAGTTTCTGTAAAATAGTTTTAGAAAGAATACAGTGTGCGCGCGCGCTTCGTTTCTGTCAGCGCAGAGCGTCGCCAACCGGCGCGTGCAAGGTATGTGTAGGCGTCTCTGTATGCGTAGGATCCGCGTGACACGCGGAACGTGCGCGTCGCGCTGTAGTGTCGTGTGACGTCACACGTGCTGTACGAGTCAGTTTGCCCTCACCGTCACGGCGGGCGAGTCGTGTTCAAACCTACCTCGGGATACTTATTATAATTTTTTTTCCGCTGTTCGCTACATTCAAATTTGAGTCCGTGTTATGGTGTAACGACCGTTTGCAACAACAGGGTGCAAGAAAGGGACAGTTGATTCCGCACAAGTTCTCTATTAGAGGCAGAAAGGAATTGGCTTTCGAATGGGAACTGTTAACTTTGAGGACAAGGCGACAAGTCAACCGGATCCTCCATCGGAAAACACGTCTGGTGTGTCAGCCACGGCGTTAGTGACAGTACGTGTGTCATGTGGTAAGAACCTGTTACCGACGCACCTAATTTGTATGCCTGATGAGAGAGATGCCTCCTTGCGCGGTATAGGTGTTCATATGAATGTAATCACTTCCATGGAAATGCTGAAAATACAATAATTTGTCACATAAACTGCAACAAATGAACGCAACAGTTGTTACACAGTTTCACTGTGCTCTGTCAAAACATACGTTTGTAACGGTTTTTTAAGTTGCGTTTCATGTTGGAAGTTTTCACTCTTGAATTCCCATGTTGTAATATAGTTCACACCCGTTTATTTGTTGTTTTCATTTCTGTGAGACGTGTGTGTAGTATCTCAACTGCTCTCACTATTCATCATGTTTACTCGCAACGGTAACGTATTCATACCACATGACTTATATTATATAACCAACGTATAGTATGACAACTGCTTAGCAAACAGAAAGAGGAGAAAAATTGACGGGACGTACAGTTCATAATGTTGTGAAAAAAAAGAAACAAAAGTAAATGGCACGAGGTAGTTTTCAACATGACCCATTTACTTGATAGTCCAACACCATGACCACTTAACCACGACACCATGGCTATTCAGATCAATATTGCACTTGTCCGTTCACTGTATTTTTTCTTTTTTACAGTTCAGAACACTTTCTTACTGTTTCCATGCTTGACCTGTGTTCATTTTTAGATGGGATATCCACTGTGCCAACAAATCTGATGGGGGTGCTTTTTTCTTTTGAATTTCTGTAATTTATTTTTACTATTTTATTTTATATTCTTTTATTTTATTTATCATTATTTAAAATGTCTATTATATTATTTTTTCGAAATTGTCGGTAAATATTTGAAGCTGTTTTCTTTTTAAATTGTACTAGAACATAATTTTACTCTCACCGAGTGAATGAATCATTTATGTCCCAGTCAATCACATTTTTGTCGAA
Organism: Schistocerca piceifrons; assembly: GCF_021461385.2. Lineage (NCBI taxonomy): Eukaryota > Metazoa > Arthropoda > Insecta > Orthoptera > Acrididae > Schistocerca > Schistocerca piceifrons. The sequence continues at coordinate 123,437,256 of NC_060148.1, read as the reverse complement.
GTCATTAAACTTACGATGATCAGAATAATTACGACATATTATCTACTAAATTTTAGTGTAGATACCACTGTCACAGTAAATCTGTTAGTGTAATTTACAGACTATGGTGTCTGTTTCTGTCGCAACGTTTTTCTTAGCAAGTAGTAAAAGTTTGCATATGACCCCCAGCAGAACAGAAGGAAATCACAGTGTATTGTAACTAGCTTAGTGCATTTTTGCAAAAGTAGCATACGGCAACGTTACAGTTTCTTTGTAAATGATAAAGATCGGCACCATTTCTTCATAAATGACGCACCGATTGACGGTCGAGAACAAAGTCGTTATACTTTCGGGAAAGAAGTGAGCGCTCTTGCGCTGCTGCTTGTTTGCAGCAGTGACCTAGCAGCAATGACCTCACAGCTGCGCCGTGAGTCCTGTGTATCAGAGGGTGTGGGTTGAGCCCCCTGCTGTCTTCTGCAGGCCTGGCTGCCCAGAGTTGAAGGCGACATCGGGCTGCCTGGTTTGGTGGTTCCAGCATCACCCTGAAACGAACATTATGTTAATGGGCCGAAGTTCTTCATTCATCAAATTATATTCCAATACCGAACATTCTCTGCCTCAGATACATTCAAGAAACAAAATAATTCTGAAACTCATTTTGTAAATTCACAGTTTTTGATGGACGTGATCTCCTGCCGAATTTAAATACCATCTATCTCATACATTGCGCGGCACAGAATTTTGCTCTATCTGTGTCGTTCAAAAATTGGTGGTGTTGAAGGGTTAAGCAATTATGACTCACATTGATTTTTTTTTTTCTTTATTGTGATTTTAACACCTTATACAAAGGCGGGCTGGCAGCAGCACAATACGCCGCTCTTCAGCCTTGAGTGTTACAACAAGTAGTACATAAAGGTGGCACAGAGTAGACAGTAAAAACGGTGGGCAAAAAAATGTAGACACTAAAAATCGAAAAAACATGTAGCCGTTCACGCTGGACGAGAAACATGACTAACGCTGGGCGACACGATGCACAGAACATGGATGATGGCGACGGCACGTGAATGGTGGGGGCGTGACGGCGAACAACACTACACACAAACGAAGGCACACGCACGAAACACTGACAGCGATGATCTCCGGCGCGCGAATGTTCACTGAGTGTGTACGAGTCCGGGGACCTGCCAAGAGAGGAGGTGGAGGAGGAGGAATGGGAAGGGGAGTGGGAGAGGGGGGAGCAGAGATGCCATGGGCAAAGGAGAGAGGGGGAGGGAGGAAGGGGCAGGGGAAGCCCGGTGGAGAGGGGAGGAGGGATGGGGGAAAGGAAAGAGGATGGAAGGGAAGGAAGGGAGGGAGGGTGCCTAAAGGAGAGGACACAGGAGGTGGGGGGGACGATCAAAGTTGATAAGAGGGGTAGATGGAGGGGATGAGGACATCATCAGGGAGGGGGAGCTGGCGGAAGCCACCTTGGGAGAGGGTAAGGAGGGTGGAGAGATGGAGACCGGGTGGGACGTGGGAATACAGGCGCGGCAGCGGGAGAGGATCGGGGACACGAGCGGGTGAGGAGGATCAAGTTTACAGGAGGTGTACAGGATCCGTATCCTTTCAAGGAAAAGGAGGAGGTGGGGGAAGGGGATGAGATCATACAGGATCCGCGTGGGGGAGGGGAGACGGATGCAATAGGCAAGGCGGAGAGCATGGCGTTCAAGGATTTGGAGGGATTTATAGAAGGTAGGGGGGGGGGCGGAGATCCAGGCTGGATGGGCGTAACAAAGGATAGGGCGGATGAGGGATTTATAGGTGTGGAGGATTGTGGAGGGGTCCAGACCCCACGTGCGGCCGGAAAGGAGCTTGAGGAGACAGAGTCGGGAACGTGCCTTGGCTTGGATCGTCTGGAGATGGGGAGTCCAGGAGAGGCGACGGTCGAGGGTGACGCCAAGGTACTTAAGGGTGGGAGTGAGGGCGATAGGACTGCCATAGACGGTGAGATAGAAATCAAGGAGGCGGAAGGAAGGGGTGGTTTTGCCTACAATGATCGCCTGGGTTTTGGAGGGATTGACCTTGAGCAATCACTGGTTGCACCAAGTGGTGAACCGGTCAAGATGGGATTGGAGAAGGCGTTGGGAGCGTTGCAGGGTGGGGGCAAGGGTGAGGAACGCGGTGTCATCGGCAAACTGGAGGAGGTGGACGGGGGGCGACGGCGGCGGCATGTCCGCCATGTACAAAAGGTACAGAAGGGGGGAGAGGACGGAGCCTTGGGGCACACCGGCGGAGGGGAAAAAGGTGTAGGAATCGGTGTTATGGATGGTGACATAGGAAGGACGGTGGGAGAGAAAGGAACCGATCAGACGGACGTAGTTAATGGGAAGGGCAAAGGTTTGGAGCTTGAAGAGGAGACCGGAATGCCATACGCGGTCATAAGCGCGTTCGAGGTCAAGGGAGAGGAAGATGGCGGAGCGACGGGAATTAAGCTGTTCGGAAAGGAGATGAGTGAGGTGAAGGAGAAGATAGTCGGAAGAGAAGGATGGCCGAAAGCCACACTGGGTGACGGGAAGGAGGCGGTGCTGGCGGAGATGCTGGTGGATGCGGCGGGTGAGGATAGATTCCAGGACCTTCCTGAAGACTGAGGTAAGGCTGATGGGACGGTAGGAGGAGACGGCGGACGGCGGTTTGCCAGGTTTAAGGAACATGAGGATACGGGAGGTTTTCCACAGGTCGGGGTAGTAACCGGTGGACAGGACTACATTGTAGAGCCTGGCCAGGGTGGAGAAGAAAGAGACAGGAGCTTCACGAAGGTGACAGTAGGTGGCACGATCGTGACCAGGAGCGGTGTTGCGACTGGTGCGGAGTGTATCAATGAGATCCTGTGTAGTGATAGGGGTATTGAGTTCCGTGTGTGTAATGTTGTCCAAGTACTGGAAACCAGGAGCGAGGGGAGGGACAGAGGTGTCAGTTCGATCGCGGATATCCAGGAAGAGGGAGTAGCGAACTGGGGATCGTCGGGGATGGAGAAAACATCGAAGAGGTAGGAGGCAAAGTGATTGGCCTTACTAAGGGTGTCAGGGAAGGGGTGATCATCGTGGAGAAGAGGATAGTAGGGGGAGGGTTTAGTTCCGGTAAGGCGACGGAAGGCCGACCAGAACTTGGACGAGTTGATCGGTAGGGTTGCATTTAAACGGGTGCATGTCTGTCGCCAGTCCCGGCGTTTCTTAGCCGCGAGCAAATTACGAACGTGTCCATGGAGTTGCCGGTGGCGTCGTAGTGTGTCCGGGTCACGCGTGCGGAGGAAGGCACGGTAGGGACGACGGGATTCACGGAGGAGGAGAACGGCCTATGGGGGTAAGGTAGGACGGTGGGGGTGGATGGCGACAGTAGGAACGTGGGCCTCCACGGCCTCAGACAAGGTGTGCTGGAGAAAGGAGGCGGCATGGGTGACATCGTCAGGGTGGTGGTAGGTGAGAGGGTGGCTATCGACCTGGGTGGAAAGGGTATCCCGGTAGGCATTCCAGTCGGCTCGGGAATAGTCGTGGACATACTTAGGGGGAGGAGCAGTACGAGGGTCGGGGCGAGGGCGACGACCGTCTGAAATGGTGAGGAGGACAGGGAGATGGTCGCTACCAATAGGCTCCAGGACATCCACCGTTATGCGGCCAAGGAGGTTGGGGAGGATAGGACAACATCAGGAGTGGAGTTGGATTCGGGACGGGTGTGCTGGGGGATGGGAATGAGGTCGCCTTGAAGGGAGGAGAGGAACCGATGCCACCGCCGTAACTGGGCGGCGGAACGACTATGGATGTTGAGGTCGGCGGCGATCACGTAGGAGGAGAAGGTACGGTCAATGTGGGAGAGGAAATCGAAGGGAAGAGGAGCGGTGGGGCGAACATAGATGGTGGCGCAGGTAATGGTAAGGCCGGGGAAGAAGACACTAAGGATCAGGTGTTCGGTGGGGTCGGGAAGGAGAGGCTGGAGCCGAACAGGGATCTGGCGGTGGTGCCCAATGGCAACTCCGCCACGCGCAATTGGGAGGGGATTATCGGAGCGGTGGAGGAGGTAGGGCGAAGTGTGGATGGTGTGGTGGGGTTGCAGGAAGGTTTCATTGAGGAGGAAGGCATCCACGCGGTGGGTGGCAAGGGTGTGCAGGAAGAGGTTTTTGTTGGCAGGAAAAGGATACGTTGCTGTCGCGCCATGACTGGGATTTAAACTCACATTGAAGTTACTGTAAACTGTATAGCATTTGCCACAGACTAGAAGAAAGAGTATTAAGCATTCTTGGAAGAAGTGTTGTAAACCTTCGTTCATTTACATCAACGTCATTACAGAACAAAGTATATACAGTTGTTGAGATTGGCGTTACTTCAAATGCTATTCGACAGGACGTCAAAATTCGAAGTAAATGCGATTGCCATCTGTCTGTTGCTACTGGTCGGCGGACTGCGCCCCACACAGCTGTTGCCGGGCGTCGCCAAGAGATGGCAGAGCGGTAGCCGGTCCTTTGCTCACAGCAGTATGTGTTGATATCCGACCATAAATATGGTAGACTGGCCCTGACGTCATTTTCGTGCCTCCAACATCTCTGGGCTGAAGTCACGTGAATGTTGGCAAAACATAGTTGTTTCGTGTTGCGCTTATGTCTGTACTCAGCGTTTTGTCGGGGGAAATGGCATTACATTTCAGGTGTAAGTGTTTCTAGGATAGTGCAGATCCGTTTATTGAAATCTGCTGAAGTGACTTTTATATGGTTTTTACACTTGAAATAGAGTATCACGTAAATTAAAGTGTAGAAAGTGATGCCTGTAGAGTCAGACTCATATTACATTTTGGAAAGTATCTGTGATAATTCGCTTACAGAAGTAAGGTAACTGTTTCTCGTTCCTACTCATAGGTTCGCTAAGGATGAAAACCGAAGGCAGCTTTGCATACAGGCCCTGAAACGGAAAAACTAAGCCGTCTGCACATACGCGCCTTTGGTCGAAGCATGTCGAGGAGAAGTGTTTTGATAGGTTAGTTATTATTTACAATGTATATTTATAATTTATATTTACAGTGTGTCATTTTTAAACCTGATGTTTTAATCGGACTGAAACTGGCGGGAACTGGCTAAGTAGTGATGCTATCCCTTTTTATTTTCCGGAGCATATGAAATCGAAGAGGCCTAAGCACCGTAAATCACACACTAGAAGGCGTTAGTCAGATGATGCCTGGTCTTCTGAAATCTGTGCTTCTAATGCCTGTACGTCTGAATGTTAGAATGTCTGTGTTAACTGCGAGTTACTAAAATATTGTATTAGAATAGAACTGTAACATGTTACATTAAGTGTCACTTCGGACATGGTTCCCCTACAAATTATACCTCAAAACATGCATTTTTGCTTTGTTTACAGTGCCGTTATGCGATATGGAAACGAAGCCGCGAAAAACAAAAGTTCCAGGTATATTGGGGCTTTTCGAATAGAGATTTGTGTACTCTTGGCATAGCAGATAATGTGGTAGGTGTGGCAACACGGCAGATTAGCATCAAAGCCAGAAAGTTAAAGAACTTGCAGCGGTCATCTCGTGGGATGAAGAAGGAAGTCTTGTCTTTCAAATATTTGATAAATAATCTTGAAAATAATCGTGTTATAAATGAATCCCTGGCTAATTTACTAAAGGCAAGTATATTTAGAATGCCTGTCGTTATTAAAATGTATGACTGATTGCAGGTTGGAATACTTATGCTTAAATGATTGTGGCTTTTCGCTATCAGATGCTGCCACCTGGTACTTCAGAGTTGCTCCAACGTGCCAGTAAAGGTAAAGAAGCAAATAAGTATTCAGCAGCTCTTCGGACATTTGCTCTAACACTAAATTTTCACAGTAGCAAGGCATATAGCTATGTAAGGAAAAATTTTAAAACATCACTGCCTGTCCACGAACTTTAAGAAAGTGGTACAGTGTTGTTGATGGGGGTCCTGGTTTCAGTAACGGAGCAGCAATAGCGCTTAGAATAAAGAGTCAGGAACTCATTAGTAAAGGTAAGAAATTGCTTTGTACCCTGTCATTTGATGAGATTGCCGTAAGGAAGCATGTTGAAATTCGTGGAAATAAGTTTATTGATTACATAGATTATGGTACAGATCTTGACAATGACAATCTGCCTGTTGCAAATGAGGCATTAACGTTCATTTTCACTGCTGTTAATGGTTCATGGAACTTTCCAATTGGATATACTTTTCAGTCAATGGCCTATGTGCTGTTGAAAAATCGAACCTACTTAAGGAGGCATTGAAATTTGCATATGATGCTGGAGTAGAAGTAATTTCTGTTACTTTTGATGGTGCTCACGTAAACACTGCAATCGTAGACAAGCTAGGGACCTGTCTTTCAACGTGCAGAATGAAATCTTTTTTAAACACCCTCTATGTAAGGATGATGTTTGCATATTCCTTGATCAATGTCACATGTTCAAGTTAATACGCAATACATTAGCTGGTAAAGGTGTCTCTTTATGTAAATAGAAATCCAATAAAATGGGATGTATGTATTAAAATTACATGAGCTGCAAAAAATGGAGAAACTTCTGACTGCTACAAAAGTAAGAACAAAACACGTTCAGTGGTATCGTCATAAAACGAATGTAAGGTTTCCTGTGCAAACATTTAGTGGTAGTGTCGTTAATTCCCTAGAATCCCTTGACAAAGATTTGCAGCTAGCTGACTTTAAAGACTTAACATACAGTTAAAGTTATAAGGACAGTGAACAACCTTTTTGATTGTTTCAGTAGTAGGAATCTCCTGTCCAACAGGTATAAATCACCTCTGTCAATGCAGACAGCTCGCCATATTTTACCATTTCTTGATGAAGTGGAAAAATATATTCAGGAGCTGAGACTCGAGGCTAATGGGCTATCTATTTTGTATACTAACAGAAAGACTGGTTTCCTTGGCTTTCTTGTATGTATACAGAGCCTAAGAAAATTATATTTTTCTGTCATAAACAGCTCAACCAAAACTAAGTTTCTTGCTTACATATCAATTGCTACAGGACCACATAGACACATTTTTCAGCTCAATCAGAAGATGTGATGGTAACAACAACCCGACAGCAGCTCAATTCAAAGCAGCCTACAAACTATTGCTTATCCATCAGCAGGTAAGAGGGTCAGAATTTGGCTCTACTTTGGATACTGCAGATTGTCCAATTCTCAGTCCATATTCTGGACTGGATGTGACGCAATCTAACCCATTTAGATGAGTTATCAATTGTAATTGAGAAAAGTTAGGCCTAGATGTTGCATCAGTCTCATGATCACTCATACAGCATTCCTGCTGTCTCATTTGAACAGCTGTCAAATTATGTATGGAATGTTGTTGCATACATAGAAGGATTCATTGTGCGTAAATTGACTAAGTCAGTACATTGTGTAGAATGTGCAAATTCCTTATGTGGGGCAGTGGTCAGTGACGTTGGACTAATCAGAAGAAAGAATGTGGGAGGTTTGGCTACGACTTCTGCTGGCGTTATTAAAAATTGCAAAGCAGCAGAGCAAGCTCATCGGTTGCACCAGGCGAAGGGAATGTTGCAAAAGAAAAATGTTATGCTTGTTCTTGTTTCATGTGCTATGGAAGATGTTGATTGTAGCGTTTTTCAGTCCATCGACGAACATATTATGGCCTTTGAGTCCACAGAAAATCACAGAAATGCTGTAATTAAATCAATTTTATTTGAGTATTTTAAAATTAGAAATCACCATTTTGGAAAGACTGACAGAAACATTCCAGAAAGGTTGTGTAAGGAGTTTATACACAAAAACTGTGTTGTTTAATGGACATTAAATATTCTATGCCTGATCCCTATTACATTAGAGTTAAAAATTGCGAAGGTGATGTTTATTATTATTAATGTTTGAACCTTCATGTCTACACAAAGTACAGAAAGAGGTACCTGGAGTTCTTAGCCTTTCTAAGTGCCCATATTGCATCCACAAAGCCTTTTTCAGTATATGTTTGGAGTTCTGTTTTCATAACAATTGGATTCATTTCTTTTATGTAAACCTAGATATACTTTTTCTCTTAACAGAATATATATTTATGTACTTTTTATTTTTTGTTTCTTCTAGATCTGTATGTTGTGTTAATTTGTTTGGGCCCTTATATTTTTACTAGATTTACTCTCTTGTCAGTGTCTTCTATATCTTTTTATCTTGTCCATTATAACTATCCGGGCAGTTATGCCGTGCTCGGTTGATGATTTCTGTGTCGATTCCCAACGTTTCGTCTCCGACTGTGGGAGACATCTTCAAGGGGGTCCGTAGCTCAATGGAAGGTCCAACACACCCGCTGGCTCGCTACTGACTGCCGCTAAATTCCGTGTCCGCGCGCTCCCACGCCGAGGCGTGACGTCACGTGTTTTGAAAACGTCAGTACAATTGGCCGCTGTCCGTCGCCGTCTATCGCCGTTGCCATCACCCAGTAGTGGGCGGGTGGTACACATCTTTAACACCGGCATCCATATGCCGTTTAATTTCACACCCTCCTCCTTACGGTTGAAATTATTTGGGTGTTTAGCGATTTCGATTGCCTCCCTGTAGAGCCTTTCGTAAAATCCGCTTGAAGCCGCTAGTACTCGCGTCTCCCCGAAACGAATATTGTTGTTCCCTGGCTGGAAAGCATGCTCCGCAACAGCTGATCGATCCGTTTCTCCTCTTCTGCAGTTTCCCTTATGCTCTTCCAAACATTTAGAAACAGTTCTTTTAGTGGTACCCACATAAACATCACCACAGCTGCATGGGATCCTATACACTCCAGCTTTTGCCAGTGGTTTGCGAGCGTCCTTGGCAGGCTTAAGGTATTACTGTATCTTCCTGGTGGGCTTGTAAATTACGGTGATATTCCGCTTCGTCAAGATCCTCCCTATTATTTCCGTTACATTTTTAACAAACGGCAGGAAACCCTTAGATTTTGCAGTAGCCTGTACATCAGTATGATTTCTGCGTGGCTGCCTCAACGCACGTTTTATTTCGGCGGACGAATATCCGTTCTTCGTTAGTGCATTGTGGAGATGTTCCATCTCAGCGTCGAGCAACTCAGGTTCACAAATGTTTCTAGCTCTGTCCGCTAACCTCTTGATAACATCCCGCTTCTGTTGTGGGTGGTGGTTCGAATCCCGGTGCAAATAACGGTCCGTGTGCGTGGTTTTGCGGTATACTGAGTGGCCCAAACTACCATTTTCGTTTCTGAAAACAAGCACATCGAGGAAATGTTACTTGCCGTCTACCTCCTCCTCCACTGTAAACTGAATTCTCGAGTTTATACTGTTCAGATGTTCGTGGAACCGGCTTAGTTCCTCCCTACCATGTCTCCACAGCACGAACCTGTCATCCACGTATCGGAACCATACATTTGGTTTTTTGCTGGCAGTACCGAAGACCTGTTCTTCGAATTTCTCCATAAAGAAGTTTGCAATTACGGGACTTAGGGGGCTTCCCATAGCCACGCCATCCGTTTACTCATAAAACTGTTCATTCCACTTGAAGTATGTGGTCGTCAAACAACACTTAAACAGTTCTGAAATATCGGCAAGAAAAATTCGATCCAGCTGTTCCAATACATCATTAAGTGGAACGATGGTAAACAGCGATACCACACCGAAGCTGACCAGTATGTCCTCTAGCTGGACCACTATGCCATTCAATCTGCTGATGAAATGTGTCGAATTCTTTATATAAGAGTCTGAACGGCCCACATGTGGTTTCAGCAGCGTAGTCAAAAACTTGGCTACCGAGTAGGTGGGCGAACCAATGGCACTTGGTATCGGTCTTAACGGCACATTTTCTTTATGAATTTTGGGCAATCCATAAAGCCTCGGTGGTAGCGCAACCGAATTGCAGAGACCTTTCTGTACACTCTCTTCAAAGGAGGACTTTTTCATTAACCGCGACACAGTTCTGAGAACGCTGTTAGTGGGGTCCTTATTCAGCTTCCTATTTGCTTGCGAATCCAGTAGATCAGTAATTTTACTCCGATAGTCGGCCACATCCATAATCACCGTTGCGCTTCCTTTGTCAGCTGGGAGAACCAAAATACTATCGTCGTCATTCAGGAGTTTTAAAGCTCTTCTCTCACCCACAGTTATATTACTTTTCGGCGGTTTTGCATTAGCTAATATTCTTACTGTTTCTATACGGATTTCTTCAGCTGTTACAGAAGCCACACTGCGAATTCCTGCTTCTACACTGGCTATAATTTCTTCTGTGGGCCCAAAACGCGGACTAACAGCAAAACTTCCTCCCTTGGCAAGCACAGATGTCTCATCGTCAGATAACGAACGTTTGGACAAATTGATAACGGTCCAGGAAACGTCTAAATGCCGAACAGTCTGATTAGATAGCAAATTATCAAACTACTTCTGTCTACTAGACGTTGTCAACATACGCTTCTCCATGGTATCATGCAGTAGTCTATCTATTTTATCCCAGTCACCGTTGCACAGTTTATTACTGATCGTAATATGGAGAGACATTAACTTACAGTTTGTGCTTGCCAAGTCCCGTCGGGTCTGCTGAATGCGCTCTCGTAGTAAGGCCGCCTCAGTCCGTTTGAAAATGCGTTGTGCCTTTCCCGAATAGAACAGTCGCTTTATCTTCAGAAACTTCGGTATAACGCCGACGGCTCTGCAACAAGCAGGAATGTGAGGGAACACAAAAGATGCACTCTCTTCTTCTGGAGTCCTTCCAGGCGTCGCACTTCTCTAGACCTCCTCCGCAACGGCGATCGACGGCGACGGACAGCGGCCAACTGCACTGACGTTTTCAAAACACGTGACGTCACGCCGCGGCGTGGGAGTGCGCGGACACGGAATTTAGCGGCAGTCAGTACCGAGCCAGTGGGTGTGTTGGACTTTCCATTGAGCTACGGACCCCCTTGAAGATGTCTCCCGCAGTCGGAGACGAAACGTTTGGAATCACCACAGAATTCATCAACCGACCACGGCATAACAGCCCGTATAATTATAATGGACATGATATTTCCGGCCGTGAAAGTCTACATTTTAGTATCTTTTTATCTCTTAAACATTGTTCTGCCCTCTTAGAATATGGGCTTAAGAAATAAATCTGTTGGAAAATATTGTGTTGTAAGAAAGAAAATGTGAAATAAAATTTTGTAAGAAATAAAATAATGTTGTGAAATAAAGTATTGAGTTAATTGTTTCTGCATATCTATTTTTTCCCAAGAGATGTTAGCTTTCTTAGAATACTTGCAGCAACTGGGAAAAATGTGTAATAAATTTAAAATGAGAAAAGCACTTGGAAGGATCAACATGTACTTTTCTTGTTATCCATAGAAATTCAAACCCCCAATAGTTGTTTCACTTAAAAGTTTAAACCAGTTTCTTGATTCTTAGGCAACTGTAGTTGGTGCAATGGATAGTGTTCACTTCGATAAAATGTGTCTGCTATAGACACATAATAGCCACCAGGTAGTAAGGATTTGACAGATGAGATTGTAATACAAAATTCAGTAGGCTCTGAGTGAAGCATGTAGAGATACATGTATTTCATTCATATGCAACAGCTTTCAAAATTTGCTATGGAACTTAGTGAAAACATGGCATTTTGCATGGTGTTGGCAGTGCGTGCTTGTAAATATCATTGGAGTGTCAAGCACAAAAGTATTTCTATTATCTCAGTTGTCACTGCAATGGATAGTGTTCACCTCTGGCAAAATACGTCCACTACAGACACCAGGTATTAAGGATTTGTCGCATGAGCTTGCAATAAAAAATTCAGAATGGTGTTTGAGTGAAGCAAGTACAGGTCTGTGTATTTCATTCATATACAACAGTTTCCAAAATTTGGTACTAAACTTCATGAAAATGTGAAATTGTGCATGGCATTGGCAGTTTATGAAATCTGCAGAAAACACCCTTTTCAGTGTAAGAACAACTTTTCCTATCTTTTAAGGTTACTCCTAAGGTAAGCCTAAAATTTCTGTTAAAAAGTAAGTTTTTAAGCTCTAGGTTGACTAATTGTCTTCTACTGGATTTGTAGTAAGCTATTCAAACTGTTCACAAACTGCAATGATAAATATCAATATGTAATTAAAGGGGAGTTTTATTTAGTTTATGCTCACATGATTATTATGCAGAGGCAAGGAAAAATATTCTCATGATCCCACACAGTGTCAGAATAAAATCAGATCACTATACAAGCATTTTTCTAAAATAAGAGCCCCTATTCTTATTGTACTGAGAGACTGTCAAATGTAAGCAGACCGTTTTTGTTTCGGCAGATGAGCGCTAACGTGTTTGTACCCTGGAAAATAGCTCTTAATCTGGATGAGCGTCAGTACAGTTTTGCAATATTCGGAGTGGAAAGTATCCCTTAGATAGTTTTCTTAAAAAATTATATACTGTTACAGTTCATTGTGGGAATTATTTTGCAGTTTCCCCACAGAATGACTATCTTAAGACAGAAATTGACAAAAGTGTTTTAACCTTGAAAAGAGCTTTTCTTGAGATTGTTCTCATCAACTGTGAAGAAATACCTGTAAAAAATTAAAATCATTGCATAGTCTCTTGGAACTTTTAATTTATGGCCTGCCCTGGTTAAATTGAGAGCTGTAACGACTGTTGCAGTTGAAAGTTTATAGGTGTTTCTTGAGTCATAATTGACAGCTTTTACTACGGTGCACAGTATTCACTTTGGTATATTCATTATTCATTTTGAGGCACTTAATATCCCACAGATACCAAGGATTTGTATATACAAGAGAGGTTATAATAAGGTAAGGGCACCTATAGCCGACACATGAAGAGAATTTTTTCTGCCTTCTAATACTATTAAATAAATGTAGGCTCCAAAATTATTTTCTGAAACTTCAAAGTCTCACCTTTCATCTAAAATATAATTTTTTAAGCTGATAGTTTAAACTTTTGTAAAAATAGTGGGAACTGAACCTTTGAAGTCCACCTAAAAATGATACTCTAAAATGGACCTGCTCCTAAAGTCGACAATTTTGCCACCTATAGTTGCCATAATTCGTATATCCCATTTTCTTTTATACGTAACTAGAGCTCAAAATGCGGAGAATCCAATGTTTAAAGTTTTGACATCAGCCCCTTCTTACTGTTTAAAGGAATTTTAATGACGTTTTACTTTAACTGATTGTTTATAGTAGTTTCGTCCCACTGCCCGCCAGAGAGGCGTTCGATGTATTTGTTAGATTTTATAAATGGTACTGTGAACAAATCCAGGTCAAATATAGCTCTGGCACAATTTTTCACAAATAAAAATGTAATTTTTGTTGGAAGCGTGTGGCAGTAAATTGAGAAATGTGGGGAAAATATGATACAAACATACGAAAGGAGACCGCTGTTTCGAAATCCTGCCACGTTTTGCCAACAGTCACGTGGTTTATGTTGGAGCCACACCTTCCATATAGCTTCTGCACAGCAAGGCCAGTCTTCTGTGTTCGAAATACACAGGCAGTTTGTAGACATCGAAACTAAATCCCGAAGGCCAGAGCAGGGCCGACGGTGTGTGACATCAGAGAGGGTGGGGGAGGGCGGGGCAGGAGACAGAGGGCGGGGCAGGAGACAGAGGGCGGGGCAGGAGACAGAGGGCGGGGCAGGAGACAGACGGCGGGGCAGGAGACAGACGGCGGGGCAGGAGACAGACGGCGGGGCAGGAGACAGACGGCGGGGCAGGAGACAGACGGCGGGGCAGGAGACAGACGGCGGGGCAGGAGACAGAGGGCGGGGCAGGAGACAGAGGGCGGGGCAGGAGACAGAGGGCGGGGCAGGAGACAGAGGGCGGGGCAGGAGACAGAGGGCGGGGCAGGAGACAGAGGGCGGGGCAGGAGACAGAGGGCAGGGCAGGAGACAGAGGGCGGGGCAAGAGACAGAGGGCGGGGCAGGAGACAGAGAGAGGGGGGAGAGGACCGTCAGAGGGAGAGAACTCTAAGCATCAGTAAACTACGAAGGCCTTACGAAAATTGGGGACAGGAAGAACAGGTGAGTTCACCAGAGCAGCCTTGATTGCCTCAAATGCTGACTGCTGGGACTCACCCCACTGAAATGCTCGATTTTTCTTGCGCAGGAGATTAAGGGCGCAGCCAACTGAGCGAACTGGGGTACAAACTTCCTAAAGAAGTTCGCCATTCCAATAAACCGAGCAATTGCCCATCTATCCTTTGGAGAAGGAAGTTTTTGAAGATCCTTAGTCCTGTTCTGATCAATACGGACTCCACCGGCCAACACCAAGTGCCCAAGGAATGAAATCTCCTTGGATGCTAACTTAATCTTAGATGGTTTGACGATAAGGCCCGCACTACACCATGGAAGGACCTGTTCGAGGTGTCGAAGATGCTCCTCAAAACTAAATATTACCACGTCGTCAAGATAATTGTAAACAAATTTATACTGAACATCGCCTAAGACATTATCCAACAACCTAGAAAGGACGGCAGCACCGGTAGACAAACCAAAAGGGACTCTATTGAACTCTAATAATTTCCAGTCAGTGCAAAAAGTAGTGACTGGTTTAGACTGCTCAGCAAGAGGAATCTGGTAGTATGCCTGGTTCAAGTCGAGTACAGTGAAGATCGTAGCCCCCACAAACCAAGTAAAGCAGTGATGTAGGTCTGGTAATGGCACCGATTCCGAAACTACCTTCTGATGAAACTGCCTATAATCAACAACTGGCCTGTAGCCTGAATCCCCCTTGGGGACCAGGAACATGGGCGACGAATTGGCAGAAGTGGATGGTCTAATTTCCCCATTCTAACATTTTATCTATAATACGGCGCAAAGCATCCATCTAAGGAGGTGACAGACGATAAGGCGGCAGCCTAACAGGAACATCAGTTAATTGTATCTTGTAACATATACGGTCAGTCACCCCTAACTCATCAGTTAACACATCAGGGAACTGGCGCAAGAGCCCCAAAATGCTTTCTCGCTCCCCATTCTCCAGATGACCGACACCAAAGCCGGAATCAGTCACCAAAACCTTGTTAACACCCGATACCCTCTGGCAAGAGCACAACGAAAACTCCCTATTAGGACAAAAATTAAAGAAAAACTTCTTAGCAGTGTAATTCCAAATCATGCCGGTACGCTGGATCCAATCACATCCGAGCAACAGACGAACAGCAAGATTCTTAGCCACCAACAATTCGACAGGCCAGGAAAAATCACCTACAGACACACTCCCCCTACAGCAGCCTACTAGAGGTAACATCTGTCCATTGACAGCACGACATCCCTGTAGGGCAAGTGGCAAGGACGGTAAGCGACACTTGTTTATTATCCAGATACCACTGGTAGTCCATCAAAGAAACACTACTTCCTGAATCCAACAAGGCGCAGACTGGTTCGTGGTTAAGGGAGGTACAGATCAACGGCAAGGGCTGACCGAACACGGCCCTTATCCGTTTGCAAGACCTCTAAGGTGGCTTCTCGCGTCCAGTACCTCCCAAAACTTGGCGTCAGCTGCTCTGCTTGGACGCGGCTTCCTCTGCTCAGGACATTCACGCACCAAATGATTCAAAGCACCACAACGGAAACAAGCGCCTTTTGTACCTGCCATCCCCGATCCCCCACCTCTGTTAAGCTGACGGTTACATAAATTGGCCACAGGGTTCCCGGAACTTACATTTCGACTCCCGACATATTCTCCTACACAGGTCTGCGCCCCCGCGTGACTTGCCCCACCACGCCTACTGTCAGCATAACGTAATCCTTCAATGGCCAACACGAGGCTATCTAGATCCCGCAAGGACGTGGGCTTATTGGCAAACATTATTCGTGACCTATCCTTGGGCCTAATACCTTCCAAAATCATGTCTATCTCTCCTTCAACAAGATCTAGATTCAGAGCTCGAATGGCAACCTTAACATCCTCAATATACTGCTGGAGTGTGTCAGTCGACCTCTGAACCCGGCGGTAGTACTGGTTAACTAAATCTGCTCTCATGCGTTTGGTCAAGCGACTATCAATAATCCTCCTACGCAAGTCCGACGAGCCCTCTCCATGCTCCAAGACTTGACCAATGATAGAACTCAACACTCCTTCATACAAGGGATAAATAAACTGCAAAATAGTACGATGTGTCACCTCTAATACATCAGCTTTAATTTCCAAACGTACTAATAACCATAGAACTTCGACAACTCCAGGCAGCTCATCCAAGGTCAGTTTATTTATTCCGTGCACTAATACGAGCATAGGGTTAGGTAGCTTAGCAAAGGGCTCAGGGGGACAAGGACTAGTCCTAACGCCACCACCTGCTAGATCAGTCATCCCCCTGCAGTAAACTAACTGTTCAACATGCGCTACACCTTCTTCAAGGCAACCTACCGCATTGAATTGAGTCTGCAACTGCATTACCTTCCTGACTAACTGTCCAATAGTAGTACTTTGCTGCGGAGTAACAGGTACTCGTTCTAAATCCTGCAGTCTACCCGCCCAGTGATTGAGATGGGCTTGAATACGACCGATCTGTTTGCGAGGATTACTACCACCCATAAACTACAAATTGTCTTGCCCACATGAAAGGGACGTGCTACACAACGCAAGCGCGGCACCTACCTCACCGACGCGCATACCGGCTGGTCCAAGACGCCCCGAAACCGCGCGCTCAACTCGGCCACGGTACCATCGGAAGGAGCCCCACGAACCTCCAACTCATAAGCTAGCTGCTCTCTGCGCAAATAATCGATACCAGGGCTGCTACTCAGCTGCGAGTGGCTCGTCTGCTCAGACTGAAACATTTTTACGAGAGAAAGTATGCGCTCCAAACAAATTTCAAACTTAATGCTACCTAAGCTCGCAATTGTGGATAGTGCTGCTAGCACACGTACCCCCAAACAACCACACTCTGCTACCATTTGTACTGGTAGATAGGACAGCTTGGCTGTGAAAGTGGAAGGGTAGCCCACAACATAAACAGTGTTCACAATTACAAGCACCCAAGCTTTAATGATCTTCCAGCAATAAAGGCTCTTAACAAATCTCAATTAAGTAAGGACATAAACTTGGTTACAAACGTATGTTAACCTTCAACCAGTGAATAACCCCAATAAAGAATTACCAATCAATAAAACGTAGATAAAGGACTGCTTTACGAGAATTAAGTAAAATCATGAAAGCTAAGTTACAAATTTTATGTTAAGCTTCAACAGGTGAATAACCCCAATAAAGAATTCTCATTTAAATAAAACATAGATAGGAAAATGCCTTACCAAATGGCTTAAATTGTGTAAAATCATGAAAAGCTGAGTTACAACTTTTCTCACAAACTACTTAGGAATTTACAGCAAATAAACAAGTTTAATCTTTAACCAGAAGGTAACTGCCAAGTCCAAGCGACCGAAGGCACTCAGAGCGGACGACCGCCAAAACGCTGGTCATCAACCGACATCGTCACGGCCCAGTGGCCACCCTGCTAAAACAGACTAACGTTTCGGTAAGCGACCGACAGCAACACAGGAGTAACAGTGACAAAGTCAGGGTGCGCCTTACGAAACACGGCACACCCTGATGCGGGAGCAGGCACAGCTGACTAGCGGCCATACAACCGCGAGCAAACAAATCTCACGCCACCCGTACTAACGCGGGAAATGATAGCGAGCGACAAGACGCCACGCGCAAAGCAGCAACCGTGCCTACCCCTCGACCACAGAATGTGCCCTGTCTCCTTGTCTATGGTAATAGAATTTACAGCACACAAGAAACGATTTAATAATGGCATTAGTTCAACGCAAGATTAGTTAAGTTAGGTCCAGTAAAGATTTACTAACGGATTTACCTTCAAACCAACTTCCAGACCACCGATAAACAAGGAAGCAAATTAAACAGTTGCCAAAAATACAGTCACGATACGCAAGCCCTACAAGACCTTGCTATCTTACAGTTATTATTAACGGCGAAACATACACAAATCAATGACAAGAAATTCACCATTGAAAGCAAAAAACACCACAAAGGTTAAATTAATTAATTTGCAGACGAGCCAGTCACTGAAAGCTCAGATCCACAAGATTAGGACTAACCTCACTCGGCAGCAATACATTTGTGTGTGTGATAACTAGGTTGCCCAAACAGGACTCCAAAAACCAAAACAACAGGTCACACGTTAGCTGTCTTGTTCTCAGGTACTAGGGACCACCGGGCTAAGACAATCGCGACGAAGAAAAATCTTTGAAGTTACAGCTGCCTGCAGAAAACAAATGAGTCAGGGTGTATGAACGTAAAGCACAAGCCACTGTTCCAGCCGGAGTGTAACCTTTTCAATGCACATGCGGACCGAACAACACACGTGGGCATAAAGGGAGCAGCAGATGCGTACCGAGCAAACTATACTGCGCCAAAGTACGACCCACGTCACGTCCACAAACCGGAGCACTGCTCCCGGATCTGGTGTCTGCTCACTGCACTGCCGCAACTCTCTGTCCCCTGGAAAGCGATGCGGACTGCCGCCTTGCTCAACGCTCCCTTCTCGGCTGTGCACAACTCTTCTCATGCCGCCTCAGAGTGCGGCCGCCATGTCCGTCCTCCCCTGCTGTGCGCCCCAGACTCTCGTTACTCGTACTCACTCCCCGTCAGGCCCCACTCGTGCTCGAGATCGCACACAGTGCCAACCTCAACCAGAGGAGTCATCGATAGCGTCTTGCGCCAGAGAGCCGCGCCACGGCGAAGTAAGTCTACCGCACTATTTAAATTCCTGACTAATTGGAGGCTTAGAATGAATATTTCAGCTTATTTATAATTGAACATACAGTGCTTTTCGAATAATTTGGATGAGTATAGATTGTGTGAAACGTTTTTGTTGTAAACTACCAGTATCTAAACCAATTATCCTCAGTACTTCAATTCTGCCATTATTTCCGTTATTGCAACCTAAAACTCCATCATAGACACCTATTTTAGGTACTTCACGTCCACAGAATGTTCTTTTTGAGTATCCAATCTTAATTAAATTATTGATGCTTTCATTTGCATTTTGTGTCCTTCGATGAAGACATTTCCTCAATAAATGAGGGTTTGCACGAAAGATGAATGTGGGCTTAATTGCATTCATAACAGGTTCTGGTAATGAGTGTTTATGTGAATATGTCTCGTTTCTGTTGTGGAACTTACATCAATCGTCTTTCAGACCCAGATTGTGCATTCCTGTTTGGTCAGTGGAAAGCTTTGGGGGGGGGGGGGGGGGAACTGCCCACACAGCACGCCTCATTGCTTCTAATTTTTGTGTGTCTTTCCTGAAAGCTCTCCCATAAAATAACTGAAGAGAATCAATTTCTTTCAGAGTAAGCCTGCCTTTTCCTCCTAGTGGTTTTCCATCCTTAATTACTTTATCTTTTCTTTCTTTCAGCAAGCGACGAACTCTACCACCAAGCCTCTTTTGGATGTGTTCATCGCATTCCAACTTTTCTATTGCTGTATTTTTGGAGATTTTTATCTGTTACAG
Source organism: Schistocerca piceifrons (assembly GCF_021461385.2). Taxonomy (NCBI): domain Eukaryota; kingdom Metazoa; phylum Arthropoda; class Insecta; order Orthoptera; family Acrididae; genus Schistocerca; species Schistocerca piceifrons. The sequence continues at coordinate 123,417,830 of NC_060148.1, read as the reverse complement.
CCTTGAACGAAGAGGAGTCCCCATCAGCAATGTATTTAGTATATCTAACACCATACTGGTCCTCAGATCTGGAGGACATCCTCACAACTGCAGCAGCCTCCATACCCCCACTTGAGCCACTATAATTTGTAGAGAATGCTACTGCATGCTTGTCATGGCACGGCTTCTCACTTTCATATTTGGGCATTTTCTTTGTAGTACACTGGTGGCAGTATTTAGACATAATTTCTACATCTAAAACTTTACCTGAGTCAATAGCAAGAACAGATGCAACTGCATAGGAGATATGTGCATCCAGGTTCCATCTACAAACACAAACTGGTCATTATATTTGAAGGAGATTCACTGTCATGATTATCTACTACAGGATCCCTTTGGGTTATTTCCACCAGTGCCTGCATTGCTCTCTTTATAGAAACTGTATCAGTATCGCATACAGCATCAGACATTCCTTTATTTATTTTTTCACACCTTGCACAAGGTGGAGGCACGTTCAGAAAACAGTACAATAAATTTCCTCCTTCCCTCCACTGTCTTACGCATCTTAGAGCACATGCTAACCTGAAATTGCTTTCATAGGTACCAGTGTCAGGTTTTATGGAGGAGGAAATTGAAAATCATTGCCACACGAATTACAAATTAATTTAAAGTCACAAGCTATTCCCAGTCTTCTTTCTTCAACAACAATCATGCACTTCGCATTTTTACAGCAAACACACGAACATGAAAACCTTATAGCCTATCATGGAAGCTCTAAATCAGTAAGTCTGAATCCAGTGGAATCCATATCAACATCCTTCACGCACCTGTACAATTCTCCTGTCCTTGAAGCTACGTTCTTCATTTCGAGCTGCTTCCTCTTTTCTGTTGGTAAACCAATTTCCATTAAATCTCCGTCACCCAAACACAGTTTTTCCACCACCGTTATGCATAAATCTTGACTTCCACGCAAGGATTGGCGAATTCAATCTTCCACCTACTGATGTGTGTTGGTATTTCAAAACTTATATAAGCCACATGCAAGAATGTTTTCAGGCAAAGATCTCGATGTCAGCCACAGATATAAATGTCTACCAAAAATAACGAAAGAAAATAGCCTTCACATTGATAAGAATTCCACTGAAGTAAGTAGTTTCTGAAATGTCAGGAAAGGTGGGAGTGGTTGCCAGTGTAGAATTAATCAGTTTAACAATTTAAAGGCAGTTTTAAAGCTGCTAGCGTGATAAAATTCACACACAACATAGATTAAACTGCATATATATCAAGAAAATAATATTTTTCAAAAATCGATTTTTTGACCCAAAGTCCGTTACATTTCCCTGAAGCGAGGAGTCCAGGGGCGCTCTCCAGCCACTACCCGTCGCTGCCGTAAGGAGGCTGAAGGCAGAGTCAGGCCGGCCACAGCACGGAGACGTCTCAGCAGTCGCCCTTCACGCACTCCGTACGCGAACGGAACGGGGAAAAAAATTCGAAACTTGTTGCTCTTCCAAGTACTCTCTGCCATGCACTTCACAGTGGTTTGCAGTGTAGTCCACGGATGTAAATGTGACAGTCAAGTTGGTGCTTGTAAATACGTAGCGTAAGTGGACGATTTAATGGCAAAATTGTGTACAATCGCGTGAGAAATGCAGCCATCAACGGAAATATATGGCACTTTTCCAAAGTACAATTTTACGTCACCGTGTGCGTTTTAGAATCTGGAACGACAGTGATGTATTGTCGCCACCGGGAGTGATGTAATCGCTTGCCGATTCATGGAGAAAATGTGAATATTAAGAAACTGAACATACAAAATATTTTTCGCTAGGGTCTGCCTTCAACAAAACACTATTTTGTTTCACAACCTAAACATGTTTCACTACAGTTGCAACATCAGTGGGCTTTTATTTTATGGCTGTTAAACATAAAGAATGTTCTTTGCTCTATGTACACACGTAAATATTATTTTTTGAAATCGCAATTACAAATTTTTGTAGAACTCGTCGTTATGTATTCATACCTTTTTATGTTTTTATAGTACTTGTTTTCTTTCACAGTTTGTCATCGGCAGCCATATAGAACTTAATGTAGACAAGTTGTTTAGCAAAAAGTACTATTTGGAAACTGCTATGGCTATGCCTGAAATTATTTAATTGTATGTGGAAGGTTGTGTGTGTGTGTGTGTGTGTGTGTGTGTGTGTGTGTGTGAAGGGTAATGGAGGGGGGGAGGGAGTTCTGTACGTTGGTGTTATCTAACAATTCTTTGAGGGCAGAGAACATAGTTCCAAGTCAGTATTGATATCTGTTAGGCTATTTTTCTTGTCCATAAAGTGTTCAGTACCTGCCATTTTTAGCGCTCTTCTGTGTTCTGTGTATCTGGTATTAAAGTTTCTGCTTGTCTGTCGAATGTAAATTGATCTGCAATGCTGACATGTTAGTTGGTAAATACGAGATGTGTTATGATTGTCTGTCTTATGTTGGTTGTTCCTGGCTTTCTCTATGTTGAGTTATCTGTCCTGTAGGCTATTTTTAACCCTCGTTTTTGAGTATGTTGCCTATTCTATGGGCTGCCTTGTTGTTGCAAGTGAGAGTGAACCAGTTGTTTATTGTTGTGGGTGTTTCTTGTTCATCTGTGCTCATATGTGTGTTCTGTTTGTTTGTAAGTTGGTGAGAAGACTTTTGCTTTTATGTGTTGGGTGTCCTTTTTGATCGCGTTTTAATTTTGTGATTCAATTTACTTATAGTATTTGTATAGTATCCACTCTGTACAGCGATTTGTCTGTTTATCTGTAATTCATTGTTATAGCTGTTTTCAGTGAGTGGGGTTTTGTTCAGGCTGTGCATAATATATTGGAAACTGGCTAGTTTGTGCGCAATGGGTTTATTAGAACGTTTGTGAATGGCTGTGCTGGTTGTGGTCACATTCCTGAAAATGTAGAATTGGTGTTGGTTGTTGCGTCTATATATTATGCAGTCAAGGAAACTTAGCGTTTTGTCGTTTTCTGTTTCTATGATGAATGTCTCTCATTTCATCTTCGTGGTCTTTTGGCGAGATGCACGTAGGGGGCGGCAGTGTATTGATTGACTCTTCTAGCAATGTACGCTCTCAGAACATTAACACTAGACCGTGACGTGACCCAGAACGCCTCTCTTGCAGCACCTGCTACAGGAGTTGGTTGAGGATCCCCGAGACGCTTTCGCGCTCACTAAACGATCCTGTGACGAAACGTGCTGCTCTTCTCTGGATAATCTGTTTCCTCTATCAGCCCTATGTGGTACCGATTCCATATTGATCAGCAGTATTTAAGTATTGGTAGAACGATTGTGTTGTATGCTACTACCTTTGTGATGGATTACATTTCCGTTGGATTCTTCCAATGAATCTCAGTCTGGCATATGGTCTTCCTCCTTTCTACAAGCAGTTTATCTTTGCAGATCGCTGGAGCAACGAAAGGCATTTAGCGACAGGAGGAAAGCGCAGGTCATTCCAGTTCCAGGAAGGGCCTTTGACAGATGCACATAATTACAGACTTATATCGTTTATGGAAATCTGTTGAAAAATTATGGGACATGTTCAGCGCGCATTGTTTTGACGTTCTTGGGTAACGAAAATATCTTCTATAAAAATGCACGCGGATTCTGCAAACAAGGAGGTTGCGAAATCCAGTTCGCTCTGTTCCTCAACAAGGCATCGTTGCTCAGGATCAAGCCGTGTTTGTTGACAGCAGGAAGGCATTTGACACCGTCCCACGCTGCCATTTAGTTAAGAAATGCGAGCTTAGCAGGTATCGCAATACATTTGCCACTGGCTACAAGACTGCCTTATGGACAGAACTCAACACGTCGCTCTTAACGGGACGAAATAGGCAGATGTAACGGTTATTTCTGGAGTGCCACAGGGATGTGTCATAGGCCTTAACTTTATACAGTATGTAAATGGTGTAGGTCGATGCTTCGTGTGACGTTCATGTCACATCCCTGCTGGCGTTTATCACATTTTTGTTGCTATGTTTTAATGCACGATGTAGGAAGATTTTTCTCCAAGAAGCGAATCTTTTATCACCTGTATTTACTGCTTAAATATTAATCCACAGCTTTAGCGGTGCTGATGACGTTTCTTGCAGCTAGAGTATGTTAATAACAACGTCTGACAGTTTATAAGGCGATTGTGCCTCTCTTTCTATGACAGCTGTACCACTCGCAAGAAAAATTTATGGGACATGTCCGTCTATTATTGGTTTGCGGTCAGTATTATTTCTTATTGCCAGCAATCAGTTATTTACGAAAGATTATACCTAGTAGTAGGGGAATTGTGATAAGTTCCCCTTGGGCACCAGGCTTATAAAGTATATGTTTGTGCTCTGACATGTGCAAAGGAAATGACTGTGTCCAGTCGTAAGGAAGGTATGGATTTGACGTGGAATACTGTGATAGCAAAGCAAAGAGTGTGTCAAGTCATAATAATGGTACAGATATTTCAATTTCCAGAGCCACAGCCGCCAACGGGGTGTATTTCTGATACTTTGCTCATTGTCGAATGTCAGCCAATTGAGGCCGGGATTGTAATATTTGTTTGTAAGTACAGTGACGAAACATATATGTGTCCGATTTCGTAGGATGTTTCTGTGTGTGTGTGCTCGGCGCGGCGGTGGCTGTGGCCTGCAGTGGGAATGACCCACGTCTGCCACTGACGGCAGGAGCCCTCCGAATGGAGAGGACTGTCGCGATGCGGGAATGTAATTGTCTTAACCGTGTCGTCCTCCAGATAGTCAAATAGAGGACTAATACTTAGTATGTGTTGTACAGCTTTTGTGATCGTGTGGAAGTTTGAGAAGATTCAATAAGGACATGAGTTTGCACTGGACAGTTATTCCATCCTGTGTAAACTGTCCGATTGACTGCTTCTTCACATTTCCCGCCTTTATCTGATTGAGAGAAGATCGATTGAGGTGTGTGTTGAGCGCACCTAGCAGGTGAAAGGCGGGTGGAGGACACGTTTGCTGGTTCTGTAGGCATGAGACACACCTTAGTTGACTTTGTAATTTATATGGATGATTTGGAATCTTATACCAGAGGCATCGGTTTTCGAGAGGTTCGCAGATGGTATAAGTTTCTCAGTCGAATGTAAAAAAAAAAAAACTATACCGACTTTGCTCGTGCACCTACATGAATATGGACTTTGTCTATTTTCGTCGAAAGAGGACGTTTATTATTGTCGATGACTTTTTTTTTTCTTTTTTTAGTTGTTGAGCTATTATAGGAGTCGAGTTGATCTTATGTAGTCCAGTGCAGAGCAGTGGGTGAGTTCTCTACGAGACCGCGGCTCCCCTCGTTCCCAGCTTGAGCGTCATGCGCGACATTAAACAACAGTGCTTTCCATCCTACAGAGAGAGGCCTGTTGGAGGCTTTGCGGACCTGTGTACTCTGTGACAGCTTGTCGCTGCAACAGCGCCCCAAAACAATAACAGCCAGCTGCGACACCGAGATGCATTTGGGAAAGCTGCCGTTTTATCTCCTATTGTTCAGTTAAGTAGACCTGCTTATGTACTGGCGAAGCACCATCATCTCAAGGCGGATGGCACATGTCCGGTGGAGTAGCCTCCTCGGTCGTTCCACCCCACAGGCGGGTTTTCGGCAGTTCGTGGTTGTACATTGAGGAGATCGCAAGTTCAACTACCGCCTCATATGTAGTCTTTTAGGACGACGATTTTCCCCAGTACACATGATGTATTATGACCTGTTGAGCACGAGTGCTGGTTTGTTTCGCGACAATTTCGAAGTGTAATTAGAGTTGTGGAGCATTTTCTCCATCAGCTGTGATAGCGTGTCTTGGCTTCGACTACCTGGGCTCTAGGGTGGTTTTTAGTAGGTGTCTGTAGTGAACTCTTATGTCAAACAGCGATATATGCTAGGTGCTTTTTCAAATTCCTCTCAGTCGAACATCAGCATCTAGTCAGTTGAACGTGTTTAGCACCAAATATAATTAAGACAGTAGCTCACACCCCAGCCTTTTCACCCATAACTTGTAGGTGAACGGTAGAGTTTGGCCGGCCGTAGTGGCCGAGCGGTTCTAGGCGCTACAGTCTGGAACCGCGTGACCGCTACGATCGCAGGTTCGAATCCTGCCTCGGGCATGGGTGTGTGTGATGTCCTTAGGTTAGTTAGTTTTGAGGAGTTCTAATTTGTAGGGGACTGATAACCTTAGAAGTTGTCCCATAGTGCTCAGAGCCATTTGAACCATTCTTTTGGTAGAGTTCGAGTGTTCCTGTCACTGGTTTCGAGTGGTATTGCGAAATATTTTTCCCAGCAGGGTAACACCAGTTGTATGGTATGTTAGCTTTTGCGGCGTAGTATGCTTTTTCGCCGTCCTAACATAGCGCTACACACATAGCCGTATAATTACGTATTACCGATTTTTGTAATTAATTAATTTGTTACGATCGATATCTGAGTCAGATACGAGTGGTATTGCGAATTTTTTTTCCAACCAGGATAAGAAAAGTTGTATGGTATATTTACTTTTTGGGCTTTATTGAGATTTTAAGCTATTCTTGTGCAGCACTATGCATATTGCTTTGTAATTAGGACCTATCATTGTCATTAATTACATAATGGGGATTGATATTTCAGTCAGTCTCCCGACCAAAATAAATGAAGTACAATAACTTAACATTCTTCCCCCGCATCTGGACAGTTTCCATGTGTTGGGGGGTGCACTTATGCTTTCCATCCAGTAGAATCAGGTTTCGAGTCCCTGATACGTTACGTTTTTTACGTGCACTAAGCGTTGGTGCTCTGCATTGTTTTATGGTGTTTAAGCATTGCGAGCGTGGTTGGATAGCATTACACATTCATTATTTCGTTGATCTACGAGCTGTTTGCATGTCTGTATGCTGTGTGCTGGATTATTACGGTTGTTTACGAGCTTTGCGTCTCTGCAGATTAGAGTACTGCATTATTTACGAGTAGTTTCCTGTTCTGTAAACTGTATATTTTGACCCCAAGGATGTTAGGGTTAGTGTTTTGCATCGGCGTAATAAATAAGCTAGGTGAAATCCGTCCCTAAATAAATTTTTCCAAAAATCAATAAAGTACGCCCCTTCCTCTCACCAGCAGATCACAACTGATTCCTTATCCCGCCAATTTTTCTCTCCAGACCTCCAGAGGAATGAGGAGGGTGTGGCACAGGTGCAGCTGAGGAAAATGTGTGATGTCATCATGATGCCGTGATCCTATGGACCAAACTGCACTATTATGTGACCTATCACGGTGTCCTCTGGAGGTGAACTCGCCAACCAGCTCAGTTCTTTGGTCTGGTGGAACAGAGACAGTTGTCTCTTGTGTCGTGGCAGCTTATACGTAGTTTTTAGAAATGACAGACAAATTCAGCAGAAACCGATGTTTCCATGCATTGTGTTATGCAAAGCATTTATTTGCAGAACCGTATTCTTCTTCCTCTTCATATGTTCAAGCATTAATGCTCGCTTCCATTCTTCATGCACTGAGCTGTGGACGCACGGCTCAGCTGAATCAGTGCATGTAATACAGCTATTAAAACTATCTCGATAATTGAACTAATGCTCCTTCAACACTAACAGCTCAGCAAGCACTGAAATCTCTGCCTCTTGTGGTGGTAACACTACACTAAGCCATTAAAGCTGTAGGTAGATAATAAATTTAAACAAATTTCAACAGATTTAGACAAATTAGAACAAATTTAAAACAGAATGAGAGTGTGTGCTGATATGAAACTTCCTGGCAGATTAAAACTGTGTGCCAGATTGAGTGCCTGATTTAGTCTCAGTTTGGATCACAGTTTTAAGCTGTCAGGACGTTTGAAATTTATACAAATTGAATGACATCATAAGCAGTCTCTAGTGGTGCCAACACCATACTAACACGTCCCCCCCCCCCCCCCAGCTGCAGTTTTAGGGCAAAATTCGAAATTACCGCCCATTTTCCAAGAGGATGATGCACCATGATGCAAAAAAGTCGGAAAAGGTGGATCGGGTTACACATAGAGGCACATTACTCAATTTCCCGCCAAAATTCAAACTTTCCACTGGGGTGGTGTGGCAGGGAGGCGTGGCACTTTCCCGCTAAAAGCCACCTTTTGGATAACGGTATTCATGTCATCAGCTGACATCACAGCTGTCATATTGGATGACATCATGCACTGTTCACAAGTCAACAGGCCGCCTTCTTGGATGATGTTATCACCGCCATCTTGAATAAATTTGATAACAGTGGAGAGTGGGGTGGTACGAATTTTGCCCTACTACTCCCATGGACCCTGCATTTGGGCAGGGGAGTGACTCTGCAGCTCATTCAGCAAATCGATACTGTCTTATGCCGCCGCTACTTCCTACATCTAAATCTACATGGATACTCTGCAAATCACATTTAAATGCTTGGCGGATGGTTCATCGAACCACCTTCACAATTCTGTATTATTCCTATCTCGCATTCCGCGCGGAAAGAACGAACACTTATATCTTTCCGTATGAGCTCTGGTTTCCCTTTTATTATCGTGATGATCGTTTCTCCGTATGTAGGTTGGTGTCAACAAAACGTTTTTGCATTCGGAAGAGAAAGTTGGTGATTGGAATTTCGTGAGAAGATTCCGTCGCAACAAAAAACGCCCTTCTTTTAATGATGTCCATCCCAACTCCTGTATATTTTATGTGACACTCTCTCCTATATTTCGCGACAATACAAAACGTGCGGCCCTTTTTTGAACTTTTTCGATGTACTCCGTCAGTCATTTATCGTTAGGATCCCACACCATGCAGCAGTATTCTAAAAGAGGACGGAAAAGCGTAGTGTAGGCAGTCTCCTTCGTAGGTCTGTTACATTTTCCAAGTGTCCTGTCAATAAAACGCAGTCTTTGCTTAACCTTCCACACAACATTTTCTATGTGTTCCGTCCTAATTTAAGTTGTTCGTAATTGTAATTCCTAGGTATTTTGTTGAATTTATGGCCTTTATATTGGACTGATTTGTCGTATAAGTTTAACGGATTTCTTGTAGCCCTCATGTGCATGACCTCACACGTTTCGTTATTTAGGGTGAACTGGCAATTTTCGTACTATTCAGATATCTTTTTAATCGTTCTGCAATTTGTTTTGATCTTCTGATGACTTTATTAGTCGATAAACGACAAAGTCATCTACGAGCAACCTAAGACGATTGCTCAGATTGTCTCCCAAATCACTTATATAGATAAGCAATAGCAAAGGGCCTATAGCACTACCTTGGGGAATGCCAGAAATCACTTCTGTTTTACTGATGACTTTCCGTCAGATACTATGAACTGCGAACTCTCTTGCAGGAAATCACAAATCCAGTCACATAACTGAGACGATATTCCATAATCATGCAATTTCACTACGAGCCGCACTTGCGTGGTACAGTGTCAAAAGCCTTCCGGAAATCCAGAAATACATAATCGATCTGGAATCCCTTGTCAGTAGCACTCAACACTTCATGTGAATAAGGAGCTAGTTGTGTTTCACAGGTACGATGTTTTCTAATGTTGACTGTGTGTCACTGGACAGTTTTCTTCGAAGTAATTCATAACTTTTGAACACAACTTATGTTCTAAAATCCAGCTGCATATCGGCGTTAACGATATGGGCCTGTAATTTAGTGGATTACTCCTACTACCTTTTTGACCTGTGCAACTTTCCACTGTTTGGGAACGGGCCTTCCGTCGAGTGAACGGTTGAATATGAGTGTAGGGTATGCATCAACATACTCCGAAAGGAACCTAATTGCTATAGTCTGGACCAGAAGACTTGTTTTTATTAACTACTTTAAGTTACTTCACTACTCCGAGGATATTTACTTCTACGTAAGTCATGTTAGCAGCTGTTCTTAATTCGAATTGTGGAATGTTTTTCGTGAATGTCCTCGAAAGTATCTGCACTGCTATCGCACAAAGAAGGTATTGATTGTTTCTTGCCGCTAACATACTCCACATACTACCAGAATCTCTTTGGATTTCCTGCCAGGTTTCCAGACAAAGTTTCGCTGTGGAAAAGGTTATAAGCATTTTGCATTGAAGTCGGCACAAAATTTCGAGCTTCTGTGAAAGATCGCCAATATTGGGGATTTTGCGTCTGTTTAAATTTGGCATGTTTGTTTCGTTGTTTCTTCAACAGTGTTCTAACCCGTTTTGTGTACCAAGGAGATTCAGCTCCGTCGTTTGTTAATTTATTTGGTATAAATCTCTCAATTGCTCACGATACTATTTCTTATATTATTAAATAGGAATGATTGGAGATTGGCTCTCAGGAAGGCGTCAGTGAATTTTTATCTGCTTTTTTGAATAGGTATATTTTCACTTATTTTTGGAGTATTTGGGGATTACAATATTCAGTCTCCCTACGAAAACCTTGTGTTCACTAATCGCTGTATCGGTTTTGATGCTCGTTATTAACTCAGGATTAATTGTTGCTAAGAGGTCAAGTGTGTTTTCACAACCGTTTACTATTCACGTGGGCTCATCAACTAATTGCTCGAAATAATTTTCAGGGAATGCGTTTACCACAATTTCGGAAGACATTTTTTGCGAACATCCGGAATTAAACATGTATTTTCGCCAACTATTATCATATGAGTCAGGGTATGTGTTTGAAATCAAACTCAAGTTTTCTTCGAATCTTTGAGCAACTGTATCATCTGAACTGGGAGGTCAGTAAAAGGATCCAATTATTATTTTATTCCAGTTGCCAACAATGACCTCTGCCCACACTAACTCACAGGAACTATCTACTTCAATTTCACGACATGTTAACCTACTTCTAACAGAAAGAAACACACCACACCACTGCCAACCATATTTAGCCTATCCTTTCGGAATACCATTAGGTTCTTCACAAAAATTTCGGCTGAGCTTATATCTGCATCTTATATCGTGCATTATCCACCTGAAATGTAGGGTTTCGTAGGGATCGAATGATAGGTAGAGCCACGGGTCGTAACACATCTGAACTGTAACGTCCACTGTTCAAAGTGCCGTCAATGCGAACAAGAGGTGACCGAGACGTGTAACCAATGGCACCCCATACCATCACACGAGGTGATACGCCAGTATGGCGATGACGAATACACGCTTCCAATGTGCGTTCACCGCGATGTCGCCAAACACGGACGCGACCATCATGATGCTGTAAACAGAACCTGGATTCATCCGGAAAAATGAAGTTTTGCCATTCGTGCACCCAGTTTCGTCGTTGAGTACACCATCGCAGGCGCTCCTGTCTCTGATGCAGCGTCAAGGGTAACCGCAGCCATGGTCTCCGAGCTGATAGTCCGTGCTGCTGCAAACGTCGTCGAGCTGTTCGTGCAGGTGGTTGTCTTGCAAACGTCTTCATCCGTTGACTCATGGATCGAGACGTGGCTGCACGATCCGTTACAGCCGTGAGAATAAAATGCCTGTTATCTCGACCGCTAGTGATACGAGGCCGTTGGGATCCAGCACGGCGTTCCGTATTACCCTCCTCAACCCACCGATTCCATATTCTGCTAACAGTCATTGGATCTCGACCGACGCGAGCAGCAATGTCGCGATACGATAAACCGCAATCGCGATAGGCTACAATCCGACCGTTATCAAAGTCGGAAACGTGATGGTACGCATTTCTCCTTCTTACACGAGCCATCACAACATCGTTTCACCAGGCAACGCCGGTCAACTGCTGTTTGTTTATGAGAAATCGGTTGCAAACTTTCCTCATGTCAGCACGTTGTAGTTGTCGCCACCTGCGCCAACCTTGTGTGAATGCTCTGAAAAGCTGATCACTTGCATATCACAGCATCTTCTTCCTGTCGGTTATATTTCGCCTCTGTAGCACGTCATCTTCGTGGTGTAGCAATTTTAATGGCCAGTAGCGTAGGTACTATTTCTGCATTAGGAACATAAAATACATAAGATATGTATTACTGCTAAGTTACGTTAAATGAAACTTTAAGATATTCAAATGTAGTAACAGCCATCAACGATTTTCTTAATCACCCTTTAGCAACGTAGTTTTCATTTCAAAAATCGTGTGCAGTTACAGATTCTGCAGTGTTGTGCTCTGATTGTCGCGTTGGTAATGAGCAGTACGAAAATGGCTGAGGCTGCTTCCTGTTCCATAGAGGCCAGTCGGAGTGGCCGAGCGGTTCTAGGCGCTACAGTCTGGAACCGCGCGACCACTACGGTCGCAGGTTCGAATCTTGCCTCCGGCGTGGATGTTTGTGACGTCCTTAGGTTAGTTAGGTTTAAGTAGTTCTAAGGTCTAGGGGACTGAAGACCTCAGAAGTTAAGTCCCATAGTGCTCAGAGCCATTTGAAACATTTTTTTCTGGTTAGTTCTCAGGCCAAATCCCGCAGGTTGGCTCCAGGTCAGTTCTCCTGTAAAAATGCAGAATTTGTATGATGTGCTCGATGCTGTGAAAATGATAGTTTTTCATGTTTCTACGGTACTTGTCTACCTCTGGGGTATATTACGATGGAAATAGTCCAAATAAAGAGTATTTGGTACTTCATTTTTGCGTTAAAAATTAAGTTGTTATGTTTTCTTACATCAATCAACTTTTATGAATAGTCTTTCATAAAACATCGATAGTTAGGAATTTGTATTTGAAATGGAAACAGGAATTTCGCGTCCAATATGTAATTAGAAACAAGAAGTCATGCATTATTCATAGAAAATGATGATAAGTTTTATAATTACAAGACCTAAGGATTTCAAATTGAAAGAGAGGAAAAAATAATGCATTTAGAGGAACGGCCCAAGTGTGACACTGAAGCATGGGAGCGTGTAGCCAACTGATCCCAACCCTCCCCATACCTGTCACGAATGGCGAATGTTAAAAATGATTGTCGGTAGCGTTAGCTCTAATTTCTCCAATTTTTTCGTTGTGGTAATTTCGCGAAATGTTTGAGGGAGGAAGTAACGAGCCGTCCGACTCATCCCTTCTCGAAATTTCAGCAGCAAAACTCTCCGTGGAACACAGCGCCTCTCTTGTAGCGTGTGCCGCTGGAGTTTGTTGGGCACCCCTGCGACGTTCTCGCGCCGACCAAACGATGACGAGACGAAACGCGCCGGTCTTCGTTGGATCTCCTCTGTCTCTCCTACCAGCCCTACCCGGTAAGCGTCCCAGATTGTTGAACAGTACCCAAGGATCAATCGTTACAAGCATCTTGTAAGTCACGTGTTTCGTGGATGTGTTGCATTTCCTAATCCTTCTCGTTATGAGACTAGTCCTTGGTTTACATGGTCATTCCACATATTTTAAGGTAGATACTGCTTCCATCAATTTGTAATCAATAGTAGCCGGTTGCAGTGGCCGAGCGGTTCTAGGCGCTACAGTTTGGAACCGCGCGACCGCTACGGTCGCAGGTTCGAATCCTGCCTCGGTCATGGATGTGTGTGATGTCCTTAGGTTAGTTAGGTTTAAGTAGTTCTAAGTTCTAGGGGACTGATGACCACAGCAGTTAAGTCCCGTAGTGCTCAGAGCCATTTGAACCATTTAATCAGTAGTGCAGTTGGGCAGCAGTGGATTTCTTTTCCTATCTATGCACAATATGTTACATTCATTGACGTTCTGGGTCAACTCACAGAGGCTGCAGCATTCATCAGTCCTCTGCAGGTCATTAAGCAAATCGATATTGTCTTCTGGCGTCGCCACTCTCTTATAGACCGCCGTATCGTCCGCAAACAGTGTCGTAAAGCTTCCAACAATAACACTACCACAAGAGGCCTACAAAAGCTCTTGTTCAGTATATGGTTTGCCACTTTAGTCACACATCCACACACAGGGATGCAAAGCGTAACTCTATCACAGCAGACAGGGGAATGAATGTTTGAAATATCGTCTGCCACAATACGTAGAGGGGGGTGCACAGTGCCCCTACGTGTGATTCACGTATCGAAGTCCAGTGCGTCCTCCCCACACTTCTCGTAACTGATTTGTAGTCGACTTTCTTACCTCTGGTCTCGTAAGAGTTGCCCCCGTAGTTTTCTCCTCCACCGGTCGCGAGCTCAAACGTTTGAGCTGTAAACAGTGCATAATAATGTGACGGTTTGGTAGTTTGAATGCTAAGCATAATAAGAATCTTGAAATGTTAGGATCCCGGTAGGATCCCAACTAAATCTGTTTTATTTCACCTACCGCAATATTAGTAAGACGGTTTCTAAGGCTACTTTATCGTTAGGATCATCGACAAGATTCCCGGTCATTAGTATTTAGTTCCCGAGCACCGCTAACACATCAGAAATGCTTCAACGATCCAAGAATCAGCATGAGAACCCACGGACAAATCTATCAATTAAATCTGTCTTTATGTGGAGCTGCACACACTAGTTCACATGTTGCTGTTTTGGAAGTATCTATATCGCGACGTATTTACGAGCTCCAAATATTCACCATCACGTCTACATCTACATCCCCGTACGTACACTGCAAGCCACTGTGAAGTGCATGGCAGAGAGTACTTTGCACGGTAACATGTTTCGAAACTTTTTCCATTTCCGTTCGCGAACACAGTGCGTTAAGGGCGAGTGCTGAGACGTCTCCGTGCTGTGGCCGGCCTGACTCTGCCTTCAGCCTCCTTACGGCAGCGACGAGTAGTGGCTGGAGAGCGCCTCTGGACTCCTCGCTTAGCAGTCGCCTGCGACATTTCGTAAGCGGCCTGTCGTGGGACAGCTTGCGTCTCTCATCACTGAGTTGTTTCAGCAATTGCGCGACACTCTCCTGTGGGTCAAACAGACCTTTCACGATTTCTGCTGCCCTTCTCTGTAGACGTTCATTAGCCGCTGTCGGTTCTGTGTGGTGTGGGTCCCACACAGTTGAGTATCGTGCTATGACGGGACCCACAGATGTTTCGTAACCGATATCGGAGGTCCGAAGTGATCGTCACTATATTTCAGACCAGCTCACTAGTTTTCAGTCCGTAAGGATCTGGTAAAGCAACAACTAAGATGACATGTAACAAGAAAAAGTGCCCCCAAAACAGCTCTAGGTCGAAAATTTTGTTACTATCGGAGACGGAATTTCGGACGTTCACCGTATTTCTGTCGCGTCAAATTTCAACAAAAATGCAAGATTACGATGATAACCACCGTCGGCTTTTGCCACAACAACTGACTGGAATCCTGCTAGGACTCTGTTTCTGCACAACGAGACGTAAATAATTCTGCAAATTCCTGTCTAGTCTCTTAACCCTAAGACAATACCCGCCCTGACAGTTAAAGTTATTGTTCAGTTTCATACCCTGACGGCCTCCGTTGACGGAAATGTAAAATATGAGCGCCGACAGTTGGATTTGAAGTAATGTGAATAATTGTAGCTAAAACTTAACAGCGCATGTTTACAATCATTACTAACCATTCTTTCTCATAACTTGAGCTACACATATCGAGGTAACGCCATGTTTCCACTACTTTCACACATGCTCCTGAGTGTCGGCGAGCAATTGCACCATAAGCAGCGACGGAAACTCATCGCCATCTGAAAGGCGTATGCTGACGTCAAACACATCTGCGACGCTATAATTGCTGTATTCTTCAGTAAATGTCTAGGCTAAACGTAGCGTAGCGATATAAAGAAAAATCGTGATAAAACAAAAAATAACATTGTACAAAAAAAAAAGTTAGACAGTACCTATTGAAATTAGCAACAAAAACCACTAATTTAACTTAAATCAGAGGACCTCATTTATGGTAAATACATTGTAGATATCGTGTGCAAATTGCGACCGTCGATTATCTACTGTATAATAAAATATTTTAACAGAAAATGAAAAAGCGGCGTCGTATATCACTAACAAAGTATATTTAAGTTACAATTCTATTTTTGCATGGAGTATTTATTACTTTCATCAAAAACTTGACAACGAAGGTGGGAATATTGCAGGTGATGCATTCAACAGTGACAACTTTTTGTGTGCAACCAGTGTTTATGTTTTTAGGATACAAAGATTACATTCACCTTACAAGGATGTGGTATAAATTCTCCCATTTAAAACAATTGTGGCTTATGTAGTTTTCTTATACATAAAAGAAGTAATTCTTGAATTGGAAGCAGCTTGATGTGAGGTAGTTGGGTTAGTGGGAGACTATAATTCAATTTATAGAAAAGCAATATCTAACTTTAGAACTCTGCCAGAAGTAAAGGTAAAGTGCTGTCAACCTGCAAGGTCTTCTGCAGATCGCCCACTGTACTATTTTGGGGATACCGTTCATCTTTTAAAGTGTATTTGTAACAACTGGTTCAATGAAAAGGAGCAGATTCTGTGTTTTCCTGATTTCAGTAGGAGCATGGAGGGAGGTTGAAAAGGATGATTTATTACAGTAGAGAAACTATCTAGCTTTAAAATCCCTGTTTCCAAATTCAATTGAAAGGCAAGATGCTAAACAAGTGCTTTTTAATGATATGACAGTTGTTGCTTTTCAGAGACTAGGCTCGAAGAAAGGAATTCAAAATTTTTTAAAGTGCTGTAACATTTATAAGAATAATAAAACTTCAGTGGTGTACTGTGAATGCGAAAACATTACTTAAGGGTCAGAGGCTAAGAAATGTTTTTCAGGAAACTGCAACTTCTAATTCCTATCACATATTTGATTTTTTAAAGAGCTTTGTGTCTTGGTTAGGTTTATGGCATGGCTTGAATAATAACAGGAAACTTTCTAAAGAAACACGCTTTGCTTTAAGACATGCAACAGCTGCTTTGACTGATTTCAGTAGTTACTGGCTGTCTGACAAAAAGAGGTCCTATTGGCTCCTTGGAAGAGTATAGACAGACTGTTTGGAATTAAGTGGGGGAAAATACCTTATTTCTCTTAGACAGGCTTTTGAAACTGAGCAAAAACCTAGTGCTGAAAGCACAGTCTATAGTAGTTGGAGATGTGGTTATTTACGTGTCATATAGTTTTGAAACAACTTTCGAAATCCAGGAGTTAAATGATATCCCAGTACCAGATTTATTAAGTTTGGTGGTAGATGAGAATGATGTTGAAGGGATAGTGGAGGACAAATGGCTGTTATTTCACTACATTTCAGGATACTGCTCACACCAAGTGCTGAAAAAAAAACCTCACTGTGAGTATTGCACTGTGAGTATTTCTTATTTCAGATGATGTAAAGCAAGATGATCATTTGATAACGGCAAAGGATCGAGGAGGCTTGGCATATCCCAAAGAAGATGTATCATGTGTAACATATGTTTATTTAACTTTTCAAAAAATGTAAAAGAACATCAAATTTTGTTTCTCCAATAGGGAAATCAAAGATGTGTGCTTCTGAAGGTAGCATCCTATAATATTCCCAGTGATTTGTTTGGTGGATTTCAAAGTAAAAAATGAACATAGTCTTGAATCTATCAGGTGTTCTATACTGCTCTGTTGTGTAAATATCATATTAAATAATCATATTAAGAGAAGAAATTATGCAGCTATGAAGAAAAATTTAAAAGTTTTTTAAAAGAAGTAAAACATCATTAGAGCATACTTGAATTTTTTTATTGATATGTAGGAGAGTGTATTGGAAATCGCATTATGAGGTGAAATAAAAAGTCACTTTTGTATTTTTAAATAATTATTCCATTTCTTCCGACCCCTCGCTTTCTGTGTGTGTGCTTTTTTTTCTGCCTGATGTGTGTAACAGAATATCTCTATTATTTTTTAGGGTCATGAATGTGTGTTTTCTTACTCATTCATGACATTACATGAATCAATAGATTCCAAAATATTTGCATTGATTTGTGTGCTGCTCTTTAGATGTTTATTTGTATGAAAGAAAATTTTGGTGGCTAGGTTTCAGTTAATTCGGTAATTTTCCATTAATAGAAAATGAACATGGTATGCTGCCTCTATATTTTGCAATTAGTGATTCACATCTGCACACGTTTCCCATTAAGAGATGTTAATGTTTTATTCTGATGAAACATATACGTTTTAACATAAAAATGCGAATACGTGGACCGCTAATTGTAGCACAAAATGGTGCAAATTACGATTTATGTTTTGTCAATCTACGAGCCTATGTTAAAATTACAAAGCTGCACTTAAAAACAGTCGAAATAATATGAGATTTGCAGTGATAATAGGAATCAGTGAAGGAAATTATGACCATATTTATTTTACGTTGTTTTAAATGATAATTTACGTTTATGCAAGACGCAGGAACTAATGATACATTCACTTAAATGGACAATCCATGTTGCAGGGCATCCCAAAGTGCAGATATTGTTTGACTCCTGTTGTGACATCACAACGCATGCTGTGAGGCTTTGTTTCCAGGTGGCAAGCTATACGCTAAAAACTGCACGTCGAGTAACGATCGTTCAGGACAAACATGAGGCTACTTACCGTGCTGCCATCTTGTTGCGCCGACTTGCAACAGGGTGTAGTTACGTGGTGTAACGCTCGATGGCAGGACCAGCCGTGGCTGATTTCATTTCGTTTTCTTGCGTTTTGCAGGAACATGTCTTAACCAATTGAAGTTTTCATAGTTGCATGCATTTCTTACTTTGTTTTATTTACACTCTTGATATATGCGACAGTTAAGTGCAATGATTCGAAATGGTGTAGAAATGTTGTGTACCTCGTTGCAGACGAAATCATGGAAATGAGCCACGAGTAGCGGTGTTTTTTTCTCCTAAAATGTCAGAACTCCAGCAGAACTGTATAGTTGACTGCAATACATCATGAAAATTTCCATGTTACCCAGAATTCAAAGGTAAGGTCAGCGTCTTTACAAGTCACTTAGATTGTGTCATGGTATGAGGGCTTTAATACAGAGAGCAAGAACAACTTGTCGTGTGTTCGTGTTAGCATGATGTTCAGTTGTTCAGGAACAACGTGATTTCAGTTGACCTGATGCCAATCTGAAGCAGAGCTATTTCACTGTGTA
The DNA here is from genome assembly GCF_021461385.2 of Schistocerca piceifrons. NCBI lineage: Eukaryota > Metazoa > Arthropoda > Insecta > Orthoptera > Acrididae > Schistocerca > Schistocerca piceifrons. The sequence continues at coordinate 123,398,950 of NC_060148.1, read as the reverse complement.
AAGTACCGAATCACTAGCGGACTGTGATTTACTTATGCAGCTTTATAACTCAAAATGTTGAGTCAGTATTGAACTATTTGTTCTGGAAGTAACCGACACTAATAGCATCTGTGTGTTAGTGGCAACCTTGCCCTTGGGCATTATCACTTGTAGCTAATAAAATGTTTTTGTAAAATTTCAAGGTCTGCAAACTCCATTTCGCTGATGACCTCATTAAGAGACGTGGTGAATATTTCTACACATCCACAGGAAAGAAATATTCTGTGCCTCCTCTGAAACCTCGCCTTAGACCAGCAACTGTACCATGGATTCTACCTAACTCTCTGGAGTACCTTTCGTCACCTCCTTTTTCATTGGAAGAGCCTGGAAAAACAGACACTAAGAACTAGCTATTGCAGCCAATGTAACAACTTATGCCCAATATGAACAGGAAAGACATTTAGTACCCTTAAATCTTTTTTTTTTCTTTAGTGCTTGGAGGGGAGCAAGCTGCCAAAAGAGTGGCATACTGTAAAGTAGGATAGTGTCATTAGTTTTGCTCTAATAGAAACGACAGTTACTCTTACACTTTCATGTTCTGTTGTGGTGAATACTGGCCCAAGTATGCAGTTACATCTTGGTAAATGTGTAACCACAAAACCTGGTACAAGGAAGTTCCCATTAACAATAAACCATTTGAACCTGGTATGCATACCCTGAGTCCAACAGACCTGCAGACAGTAGTAACTTTTAATTACAATATCAAAGACTTAAAATTGTGGCCCAACTCATCGGGTATGCTCTCTTGCAGTATTCAGCAACACAATAAATGTACCATTAGAAATCCGTGTCATCAGTTTTAAGTGTTACGTACATTGTCATTTTTATACCACATACTTATATAACCTGTTATATACATACAGCTATGGTTTATGTTGCAGCGTTATCGAATTAGACTGGGCTGTAATCGATTACGTTTTGTTGAAATACAGAGAATACATTATTAGTACACCTACACATTGTTTTCATTGCAGGAAATATATTGTTACAGCTCGCAACAGATGGTGTACTCCTGTGTGGTGTAATAGAGCGAAATACTGTAGTGGATTATTACGAGTATAATGTTGTGGGAGTCTGCTGCACAGCAGTGGTGTGTTTGATATTCGATAGGAACTCGGAAGAAAGGTAAGTGTCATTTGTAACACTAAACAATAAAATGAGTTACAGTCCTACAGTCTACAGAAGAAGAGAGGTTATTTCTTCACATTTTTTCAGATATAATATCAGAATCCACATCTATAAATAGGGCAGGAAAGGATATAGCATACGCTTATCAAGCCCAAATTTTTAATCAGCTGTTAGTCAGTGGGGAGCTGAAGATGATGATTTCCTTTCAGATTAAAACCGTGAAATTGTTCCTTAGGCAACGGCATGCAGCTCTCTGAGTGAAGGATAACATAGCGGTGGTGGTGATGATGTTAGTGACGATGATGATCGTGATGATGATGACGATGACGTAGGTAATGATGCCTCAGGACAAATAAGTAGTGAAAATGCTACCACATATATTGCTCCAAATGGTACGCAGTGGGTTTAGTGCCCCCAGTGCCAAATAAAATGCCTGCACATAATTAGGTGAATAAATATTCCAAGACCAGAAAGGGGCGTAATCGGTTACACTCCCAAAGATGCTTAGGATTTATTTACTCCTCTAACTATTGCGGATAAATCGTGAGACGCACAAACCTAGAAGCAAGAAGACTTTGTATACCAAAAAAATAAACTGGAATGATGAAGCTACAGACGAAATGTTCGCCTTCTGGGTAATTTTACTTCATAATGTCGCAGATAAGGTTTCGGATGTTCCAATTAGGGAATTTTTTCATGAAAATTTTCCAGTCCGTTATACAGTGCTACAATGTCTGTGAATCGGTTTGAGGCAATAAGAAGATTCATTAGATTTGATGACAAAACAAGAAAGAGTTTTTTTGATAAAACTGAAAGTAGGAATATTAATTTTTTTCTTAGCAAGTGAAATGAATGGGTGTCCAAAAGAAGGGTTACAGATACTCGCCAGATTGCATTATGTCTTGTAGAATTTTATTTTCAATATCACCACACACTTACGAGTTTATAAGGAGCGCAATTGTCTTGCGCTACCCCATCCTAATATACAGCATAGGATTTGTCTGCATTTTCAAACACATTCAGCAGCTGAGCAGCTAGGGGCAATTAACTGTTGTATTCAAAACACAAGCTCCTATTTATTTGTGAATCAGTTCTTGTTGTTCACTGATTAGTCTGTGATGTTAGTGACAAAAGTTCAGTTAACACATGGGTCACGTCATTCTTTGCTTCCCCTTCTCAACTGTCAATTGTTTACAATCTTCTTTGTAATGACATACAACCCCTTTTTTAGTTTAACATTTCGTTCACATATTAAAATGTGTCACATACCATTGGATCGATAAAGAAGATCCAGATCAGATAATAAAGTGCCCACAGTTTGAAACTGTTTCACAAAACAAAGAACTCCTTATGGCGAAATTCTCTGCATGACGTGGAGTACAAACACATAACAAATTTTTACCAAAAAAATTAAAATATCTGCATAAAAACAACCTGGAGTGAGAAAATTTCAAAGTTGTGCTTGATATTTTCAATGAGAGGACTGTTCAAGGTTTGGTAGCCTTGGGGGAACATCATCTTACTGAAAGTTTCGAGAGCGCTGCTAAATTCATCAAAATTAATTTGTGCATGGTGGAACATTTTTAATATTGAAACTTCCTTGCAGATTAAAATTGTGTGCTGGGCCGAGATTCGAACTCGGGACCTTTACCGTTCGCTGGCAAGTGCTCTACCAACTGAGTAACCCAAGCACGACTCACGGCCCCACCACCAAACTTTGACAGTATAATCGATTTCAGAGAGGATCAAATTCAGTCTGTTCAGAAATATTTGCCTTTTCTTACACATACTTGTCAGGGCACTGTCCAAATGGTGTTCTTAAGGATCTGAGACACGACACATGTAAAACATATTTAGAGAGAGATTATATACACTCCTGGAAATTGAAATAAGAACACCGTGAATTCATTGTCCCAGGAAGGGGAAGCTTTATTGACACATTCCTGGGGTCAGATACATCACATGATCACCTGACAGAACCACAGGCACATAGACACAGGCAACAGAGCATGCACAATGTCGGCACTAGTACAGTGTATATCCACATTTCGCAGCAATGCAGGCTGCTATTCTCCCATGGAGACGATCGTAGAGATGCTGGATGTAGTCCTGTGGAACGGCTTGCCATGCCATTTCCACCTGGCGCCTCAGTTGGACCAGCGTTCGTGCTGGACGTGCAGACCGCGTGAGACGACGCTTCATCCAGTCCCAAACATGCTCAATGGGGGACAGATCCGGAGATCTTGCTGGCCAGGGTAGTTGACTTACACCTTCTAGAGCACGTTGGGTGGCACGGGATACATGCGGACGCGCATTGTCCTGTAGGAGCAGCAAGTTCCCTTGCCGGTCTAGGAATGGTAAAACGATGGGTTCGATGACGGTTTGGATGTACCGTGCACTATTCAGTGTCCCCTCGACGATCACCAGTGGTGTACGGCCAGTGTAGGAGATCGCTCCCCACACCATGATGCTGGGTGTTGGCCCTGTGTGCCTCGGTCGTATGCAGTCCTGATTGTGGCGCTCACCTGCACGGCGCCAAACACGCATACGACCATCATTGGCACCAAGGCAGAAGCGACTCTCATCGCTGAAGACGACACGTCTCCATTCGTCCCTCCATTCACGCCTGTCGCGACACCACTGGAGGCGGGCGCAGAAGACGGCCTAACGGTGTGCGGGACCGTAGCCCAGCTTCATGGAGACGGTTGCGAATGGTCCTCGCCGATACCCCAGGAGCAACAGTGTCCCTAATTTGCTGGGAAGTGGCGGTGCGGTCCCCTACGGCACTGCGTAGGATCCTACGGTCTTGGCGTCCATCCGTGCGTCGCTGCGGTCCGGTCCCAGGTCGACGGGCACGTGCACCTTCCGCCGACCACTGGCGACAACATCGATGTACTGTGGAGACCTCACGCCCCACATGTCGAGGAATTCGCTCAAAGTCCGTCAACTGCACATACTGTAGACGTCCACGCTGTCGCGGCATGTACCAGTGTTAAAGACTGCGATGGAGCTCCGTATGCCACGGCAAACTGGCTGACACTGACGGCGGCGGTGCACAAATGCTGCGCCATTCGACGGCCAACACCGCGGTTCCTGGTGTGTCCGCTGTGCCGTGCGTGTGATCATTGCTTGTACAGCCCTCTCGCAGTGTCCGGAGCAAGTATGGTGGGACTGACACACCGGTGTCAGTGTGTTCTTTTTTCCATTCCCAGGAGTGTATTATCAGCACTAGAAAACAATGCAGGGTAATGAGGTTATTAATGTTGTTATTTCTGCTTATTCGGTTGGTAATAGCTTGGTCTCCCGAGAACTTCAACACAGCTTCATTAGATACCCTTCCCAGGGAAATTTACTTTTTAATTCTAGATGCTGATGAAATTAAAAAAAAAAGACTTTTTCCGAAGGGAGTTTTCTTAGGTAGATCACATAGACGACAGAATTCTTCAGTGGTTGGTAAAAGTACCGAGTAATATGTTTCTCAATAATTAACGATAACGGTAATAACAGCAAAAAGGGAAATTGTCAACTGTAAAGTAGCTTGAAATAAATTTTGTATCAGGTTAACAAACATTTACATTTTCCTCTCATTCCTAATTTTCTCTTTTCAATACGTGTAATTGCGTTGTTAACACTGAAAGTGCATAATACTAAGTCTATATTTTACTTATACACATTTCATTTCATTAACGGCAGTATGCTGGTACATATTTGACAGTTCTGATCACACAGACAGAGGGACGTGTGAGATTTATGAAATCTTTCTTTTTGCTTTTTTGGTTAATTCTTGGTTACATGAGGGTCTACAAATAAACTGATCCTGACGACAACATCGATAATATCTTTGGTGAGTCATTTATGTCTCAGTGAATTATATTTTTGTCGAAGTAATTAAGCTTATGGTCACCAGAATAATTACTCCATCCTATCTGATAAGTTTTCCTAAAACTATCTCCATCACGTAGAATAATTTACAGGCTGTGGCGGTTTCACTCCCAACGTTTTTGTTAACAAACGGTAAAATTGTGCAAATGATCTCAAACACAATAGAAGGAAATCACAGAGCATTGCAACCAGCGTAACATGCATTTTGCACAACAGCATACAGGAAAGGCATAGTGTCTGATTGATAGTCGAGAACTAAGTCTCGTGATTTTTTTACACTTTCACGAAAGAACTACAGGCTTTTGCGGCAATCAGCGACGGTCTATCGGCAATGACGTCACAGTTGACCGTGAGGCCTGTGTATCAGAAGCTGTGAGCTCAACCCCCTGAAATCTTTTGCACGCCTGGCTATCGCGAGCTGAATGAGACGTCGGACTGCCTGGTTATGTCGTTCGTCTCGCCTTCAACCGAACATTTTTAATGGGCTTAAGTTCTCCATTCATCGAATTCTATTCCAGTATCGAAAGTGCTCTGATGCAACAGAAAGAAGTTGAAGCACGTTTTATTATGTTACACATTACAAGGGAAATGATCACCATTGTAGAACATTTTACAGCGCCTTTCTTTTTTTCTTGCAGAGTAATTCTGTCTTGCTCGTTCGAAACGCGTCAGTTATAGTGCTTCTGGATTGTGAACGGATTAACATATTGATATTACAATGAAACTCTGTATGTTGAGCACGATTACCTACTATTAAATAATGTTCACAACATTGCATTCAAATCCTCGAGTGCCCTCATTCATCCGACATAATATGAACCAACTCATAAGCAAGACGGCCTACCCCGTAGCTCAATGTTACCAATATAACACATACACTGCAAATGCTTGGCCCGCGTTACGAGGTACAAACCATATTGGGATGTACCTCTCCAAAAATTTTTTAACAAAGAACTATTTGATGAAAGAAATATCTCCCTAGCTACTCCTTTTTTTTTCATTTGTTGAATTTCAATTCCCCCCCGAAGGGGGCGGGCTGGCAGCAGCTTAGTATGCCGCTCTTCAGCCGACAGATTTTGTGGCAAAGATCAAGAGAACAAATAATAAAAAACAGGCGATAAAATCGGAGACTTAGAGAGTAACAAGGCGAAAAGAAATCGTGGAACTTAAAACAACAACACAGGGATGATAACGCTAATAAAAATACATACGAAGCAGACAGGGAAAACAATAGACAGTTAAAAAAACACGGCGACAGTCTGGATTCTGTTTGCAAAGGACATAAAATTCACACCTAGCGACAGCATGGTTTCTGTTCGCAACATGAGAAAGACAAACAACACTGAATAGTCACTGGAACACTGCACTAAAAAGTTGGCAAATGTGACACCACAGTCGAGAGCAGGTGGGGGGAAACTGGACAGAAGATGGGAAAACAAAAAAGGGGGGAAGGAGAGTAAAAGTGATGGGGGGAGCCGGGAAGGGAGCTGAAGGAGGATGAGGACCTATAAGAGGGGTGGGGGGCAGACGCGACAGGGAGTGGGGTAGGCAGAGGAGGGGAATACAAAAGGACTGGGCGGGAGAAGGGAGGTAGGGAGAGGTTTAGTGGGGAGAAAAACAGGACGGAAGGGGGGGGGAAGAGGGAGCCCAGGGAAAGGACAGAGGAAGGGAGGGGGATTGAGGATCAGAGTTGATAGGAATGATAAATGGAGGGAGAGAGGGCATCATCCGGGAGGGGGAGTTGACGGAAGCCACCTTGGGAAAGGAGATGGAGGGTGTAGAGATGGAGGGTAGGGGGGACACAACGGTGAAGACGTGGCAGGGGGCGGGGATGGGAGAGGAGAGGAGCAACCAGGGGGTGAGGGGGTTCAAGACGGCGGGAGGTGTAGAGGATGCGGATATGTTTGAGGAATAGGAGCAGATGGGGGAAAGGAATGAGATCATAGAGGATCCGCGTGGGGGACGGGAAGTGGATATGGAAGGCGAGGCAGAGTGCATGACGCTCAAGGATCTGGAGGGACTGATAGAATTTGGGGGGGCAGATATCCAGGCAGGACTGGCATAACAGAGGATGGGACGGATGAAGGATTTCTAGGTGTGGAGGATGGTAGAGGGGTGCAACCCCCATGTCCGGCCAGAGAGGAGTTTGAGGAGTCGGAGACGGTTGTGGGCTTTGGATTGGATGCAGCGGAGATGAGGTATCCAGGTGGGGTGACGGTCAATGGTGAGGCCAAGGTAGGTGAGGGTGGGGGTGGGGCGGACAGGATGTGCGCAGACAGTAAGGGAGAAATCCAGGAGCCGGAAGGAGAGAGTGGTATGACCTATGATGATTGCCTGGGTCTTGGAAGGATTGAGTTTCAGGAGCCATTGGTTACACCATGCAGCAAAAAGGTCAAGGTGATTCTGGAGAAGGTGTTGGGACCGTTGGAGGGTAGGAGCGAGGGCGAGGAATGCGGTGTCATCAGCATATTGCAAGAGGTGTACTGGAGGGGGGGGGGGGGTTGGGGCATATCTGTCGTGTACAGGAGGTAGAGTAGAGGGGAGAGGACAGAGTCCTGGGGCACACCAGCAGAGGGGTAGAAGGTGTGGGAATTGGCATGATGGATGGTAACATAGGAGGGGCAGTGGGAGAGGAAGGAGGCTGCCAGACGGATGTAGTTGATAGGAAGGGCGTAGGTTTGGAGTTTAAACAGGAGACCGGGATGCCAGACATGGTCGTAGGCCTTTTTGAGGTCAAGTGAGACAAAAATGGCGGAGCGACGGGAGTTAAGCTGGAGGGAGAGGAGATGAGTGAGGCGGAGGAGTTGGTCATCAGCAGAGAAGGAAGGTCGAAAGCCACATTGGGTGTTTGGGAGGAGGTGGTTTTGGTGGAGGTGGAGATGGATGCGCCGGGAAAGGATGGATTCCAAGAGCTTGCTGAACACCGATGTGAGACAGATAGGACAATAGGAAGAGGCATCAGATGGAGGCTTATTGGGTTTGGAGAACATCAGGATATGGGAGGTTTTCCACAGTTCGGGATAGAAGCCAGTGGCAAGGATGACACTGTAGAGGGTGGCAAGGAGGGGAAGGAAGGAGGGAGGGCAGTGTTTGAGGTGGCGGTAGGTAACGCAGTCGTGGCCGGGAGCAGTGTTGCGTTTGGTGCGGAGTGTGAGGCTGATGTCCTGTGTAGTGATGGGAGTGTTAAGTGCAGAAGGTGGGGTGTGGCCCAAGTACTGGAAGCTAGGAGCAAGGGGAGGAACAGAGGTATTCGTACGGTCCATGACATCAGGGAAGAGGGAATAATCAAAGTGGGGATCATCTGGGATGGAAAAAACATCAGAGAGGTGGGAGGCAAAGTGGTTGGCCTTACTGAGGTTGTCAGGAAAGGGACGGTCATTAAGGAGGAGAGGGTACTGGGGGGTGGGGCGGTTCCCAGTAAGGCGGTGGAAAGCAGACCAATACTTGGAAGAGTTGATGGGGAGCGTGGTGTTGAGTTGTGTACATGTCTGGCGCCAGGCTCGGCGTTTCTTCGCAACAAGCAGGTTGTGGATGTGTCGCTGTAATTGCCAGTGGCGGGTAAGTGTATCCCGGTCACGAGTGTGGAGAAAAGAGCGGTAGAGGCGGCGGGACTCTCGAAGGAGACGGACGGCCTGTGGAGGCAGGGCGGGGCGGTGAGGGTGGATGGCTTTGGTGGGGATATGGGTGGCGACGGCGTCAGACAAGGTCTGGTGCAGGAAGGCAACAGTGTGAGCAATGTCATCAGGAGACTGGAGGGTAAGGTCGTGGCCGTCAACCTGGGTGTGAATGGAATCCCGGTAGGCATCCCAGTTGGCACGGGAGTAATCATGGACAAGTTTAGGAGGGATGTCAGGGCGAGGAGCGTGGCGGGGATGGCGACCGTTAGAGATAGTGACGAGGACAGGAGCATGGTCACTGCCAATGAGGTCAAGGACATCCGCGGTGATGCGCCCAAGGAGGTTTGGAGATGCAAGGACCACATCAGGAGTGGTGTTGGATTCGGGCCAGGTGTGCTGAGGCAGGGGAACCAGGTCTCCCTGGAGAGTGGTGAGAAACTGATGCCACCGCCGGAGGTCGGCAGGATCACGGCTGTGGATATTGAGGTCGGCGGCAATCACGTAGGTGGAGAAGGTGCGGTCAATGTGGGCCAGGAAATCGTACGGGATGGGGGTGCGAAGGCGGATATAAATGGTGGCACAGGTGATGGTAAGGGTGGGGAAGAAGAGGCTGAGGGTGAGATGCTCGGCAGGATTGTTAAGGAGAGGTTGGGGCCGGACAGGGAGGTGCTTGAGGTGGCTTATAGCAACTCCGCCACGTGCGAGAGGGTACGGGTTATCGGTGCGGTGTAGAGTGTAAGGAGCCGTGGAGACGGAGATACGGGGTTGAAGGAAGGTTTCATTTAGGACGAAGGCATCCATGCGGTGCTGACGTAGGGTGTGGAGGAAGAGGAGTTTGTGGATGGGCAGGGAGCGAATGTTGTGGTACAGGATACGGTACGGTTGTTGTACCATGGGAGTGGTGAGTTAGATAAGGGTGGTGAGGGGGGTGAAGGTGAAGTGGGCCTGGTTGTGGGAGTATGTGGCATAGGTGGTAAGATGGAAGATGGAACGGGCAGCGAGGGCGATTTGGGAAAGAGTGTGTGAGCACTGGAAGGGGTGGATGTTTTGGAGCACAATGGTGGTGAAACGGATGATGTCCTCAGCAGTAGGGGGAGGGCGGAGCGAGTTGTTGGGGTGGATGGGGTCATCAACAGGACGGACAGGCATGGTGAGCTCAGGGGTTACTGGTGGAGGTTTCGCTTTACACTTCGAGGAGTAGGTAGGATGTGATTCGTTGCAAGTGTTGCAGGAGGGGGGAGAGGTGAGGTTGTGGCAATGCTTGAGGAAGTGGGATGCTTTGCAGTGGGGACAAGTAGGGGGGTTCCTGCAGGCAGAGGTAATGTGGTCGTTGTAGGTGAGACAGCGTTGGCAGCGGTAGGATTGGACGGGGGAACGGGAGGGGTCCACCTTATGGCGCTGATTGTAGATGAGGGCTCCCTCGGTGAGGAGGTGGTCAATGGAGGGCTACTCCTTCTTCTTCTTCTTCTTCTTTATTGTTATTTTCAAACCCGTACAAACAGGCAGGCTGTCAGCAGCATGGTACGCCACTCTTCAGCCGTAGAGGGGATAAAGAAAGAACAGAAAGAATACACAAATGTGACATAACGGTGGGTAATAAAACAGTAGACACATAAAAACAAACACGGAGCCGTTCACACTCGACGATAATTCACTACAAACTGTTGTCACGACACATAAACACTGAAAATGGCGATGGCACAGGTGAACGATGGAGTATGACGGGAACACTAAACATGACGGCACTCACGAGACACTGATGGCTATGATCTCCGGCGCGCGAATGTCCACTCAGCGTGTACGAGTCCGGGGACCTGCCAAGAGAGGAGGTAGGGGAGGAGGAGGGGGAAATGGGAGAGGGGAGAGCAGAGATGCCATGGGCAAAGGAGAGAGGGGGAGGGAGGAAGGGGGAGGGAAGCCCGGAGGAGAGGGTAGGAGGGAGGGGGGAAAGGAAAGAGAAGGGAAGGGAAAGGGGGGGAGGGAGGGTGCCTGAAGGAAAGGACACAGGAGGTGGGGGGGAGGATCAAAGTTGATAGGAGGGGTAGATGCAGGGGAGGAGGACATCATCAGGGAGGGGGAGCTGGCGGAAGCCACCTTGGGAGAGGGTAAGGAGGGTGGAGAGATGGAGACCAGGTGGGACGTGGGAATACAGGCGCGGCAGCGGGCGGGGGTGGGAGAGGATCGGGGACACGAACGGGTGAGGAGGATCAAGTTTACGGGACGTGTACAGGATCCGTATCCTTTCAAGGAAAAGGAGGAGGAGGGGGAAGGGGATGAGATCATACAGCATCCACGTGGGGGAGGGGAGACGGATGCGATAGGCAAGGCGGAGAGCATGGCGTTCAAGGATTTGGAGGGATTTATAGAAGGTAGGGCGGCGGAGATCCAGGCTGGATGGGCATAACAAAGGATAGGGCGGATGAGGGATTTATAGGTTGTGAGGATTGTGGAGGGATCCAGACCCCACGTGCGGCCGGAAAGGCGCTTGAGGAGACGGAGTCGGGAACGTGCCTTCGCTTGGATCGTCTGGAGATGGGGAGTCCAGGAGAGGCGACGGTCGAGGGTGACGCCAAGGTACTTAAGGGTGGGAGTGAGGGCGATAGGACGGCCATAGACGGTGAGATAGAAATCAAGGAGGCGGAAGGAAGGGGTGGTTTTGCCTACAATGATCGCCTGGGTTTTCGAAGGATTGACCTTGAGCAACCACTGGTTACACCAAGCGGTGAATCGGTCAAGATGGGATTGGAGAAGGCGTTGGGAGCGTTGCAGGGTGGGGGCAAGGGCAAGGAAGGCGGTGTCATCGGCAAACTGGAGAAGGTGGACGGGGGGCGACGGCAGCGGCATGTCCGCCGTGTACAAAAGGTACAGAAGGGGGGAGAGGACGGAGCCTTGGGGCACACCGGCAGAAGGGAAAAAGGTGTAGGAATCTGTGTTATGGATGGTGACATAGGAAGGACGGCGGGAGAGAAAGGAACCGATCAGACGGACGTAGTTAATGGGAAGGGCAAAGGTTTGGAGCTTGAAGAGGAGACGGGAATGCCAGACGCGGTCATAAGCGCGTTCGAGGTCAAGGGAGAGGAAGATTGCGACGCGACGGGAATTAAGCTGTTCGGAAAGGAGATGAGTGAGGTGAAGGAGAAGATCGTCGGAAGAGAAGGATGGCCGAAAGCCACACTGGGTGACGGGAAGGAGGCGGTGCTGGCGGAGATGCTGGTGGATGCGGCGGGTGAGGATAGATTCCAGGACCTTGCTGAAGACCAGGGTAAGGCTGATGGGACGGTAGGAGGAGACGATGGATGGCGGTTTGCCAGGTTTAAGGAACATGAGGATATGGGAGGTTTTCCACAGGTCGGGGTAGTAACCGGTGGACAGGACTACATTGTAGAGCCTGACCAGGGTGGAGAGGAAAGAGACAGGAGCTTCACGAAGGTGACGGTAGGTGGCACGATCGTGACCAGGAGCGGTGTTGCGTTTTGTGCGGAGTGTATCAATGAGATCCTGTGTAGTGATAGGGGCATTGAGTTCCGTGTGTGTAATGTTGTCCAAGTACTGGAAACCAGGAGCGAGGGGAGGGACAGAGGTGTCAGTTCGATTGTGGATATCCGGGAAGAGGGAGTAATCGAACTGGGGATCGTCGGGGATGGAGAAAACATCGGAGAGGTAGGAGGCAAAGTGATTGGCCTTACTAAGGGTGTCAGGGAAGGGGTGATCATTGTGGAGAAGAGGATAGTAGGGGGAGGGTTTAGTTCCGGTAAGGCGACGGAAGGCCGACCAGAACTTGGACGAGTTGATTGGTAGGGTTGCATTTAAACGGGTGCATGTCTGTCGCCAGTCCTGGCGTTTCTTAGCCGCGAGCAAATTACGAACGTGTCGCTGGAGTTGCCAGTGGCGTCGTAGTGTGTCCGGGTCACGCGTGCGGAGGAAGGCACGGTAGAGACGACGGGATTCACGGAGGAGGAGAACAGCCTGTGGGGGTAAGGTAGGCCGGTGGGGGTGGATGGCGACAGTAGGAACGTGGGCCTCCACGGCCTCAGACAAGGTCTGCTGGAGAAAGGAGGTGGCATGGGTGACATCGTCAGGGTGGTGGTAGGTGAGAATGTGGCTATCGACCTGGGTGGAAAGGGTGTCCCGGTAGGCATTCCAGTCGGCTCGGGAATAGTTGTGGACATAGGGGGAGGATCAGTACGAGGGTCGGGGCGAGGGCGACGACCGTCTGAAATGGTGAGGAGGACAGGCAGATGGTCGCTACCAATAGGCTCCAGGACATCCACCGTTATGCGGCCAAGGAGGTTGGGGGAGGAGAGGATAACATCAGGAGTGGAGTTGGATTCGGGACAGGTGTGCTGGGGGATGGGAATGAGGTCGCCTTGAAGGGAGGAGAGGAACCGATGCCACCGCCGTAACTGGGCGGCGGAACGACTATGGATGTTGAGGTCGGCAGCGATCAAGTAGTAGGAGAAGGTATGGTCAATGTGGGAGAGGAAGTCGAAGGGAAGAGGAGCGTTGGGGCGAACATAGATGGTGGCGCAGGTAAATGTAAGGCCCGGGAAGAAGACACTAAGGATCAGGTGTTCGGTGGGGTCAGGAAGAAGAGGTTGGAGCCAAACGGGGATCTGGTAGTGGTGCCCAATGGCAACTCCGCCACGTGCAATAGAGAGGGGATTATCGGAGCGGTGGAGGAGGTAGGGCGAAGTGTGGACTGTGTGGTGGGGTTGCAGGAACGTTTCATTGAGGAGGAAGGCATCCACGCGGTGCGTCGCAAGGGTGTGCAGGAAGAGGTTTTTGTTGGTGGGAAAGGAGCGGATGTTGTTGAAAAGGATACGTTGCTGTCGCGCCATGATACGGATTTAGACGACGGTGTCAAGGCGGGAGAAGGTGAAATGGGCCTGGTTGTTGGAGTAGGTGGCGTACATCTTGAGTTGGAATATGGAACGGGCGGCAAGGGAGATCTGCTGGAGGGTGTGGGGGCGCTGAAAGGGATGAACATTCTGGAGGACGGTGGTAAGGAACCTGATGATGTCCTCAGCGGTGGGGGGGGGACGAAGGGAATTGCCAGGAGGGGTGGGGGCGTCCAGGGGACAGAAAGGGATGGTGAGTTCAGGAGTGGTTGGAGGGGGTCGGGCTTTACACTTTTGGGAGTAGGTGGGATGGGGGAGATTGCAGGTATTGCAGGAAGGAGGGGATTGGAGGTTAGGGCACTGCCTGAGGAAGTGCGCTTGCCGACAATGCGGGCAGGTGGGGGCCTCGCGGCACTCAGCTGTGGGGTGCACGTTATAGCGCAGACACCTCTGGCAGCGCAAGGATTGAGGAGGGGAGTGGGAGGGGTCGACCTTGTGCCGCTGGTTAAAAAGGAGGGCACCCTCCTTCAGGAGACGGTCAATGGAGGGGGCGTGCTCAGAAAAAACCCGCATAAGGCGGGTGGGGCCGGCAGCATTATGTATGCGGCGAACCGCATGCACCTCCAAATGGGGCATGCACCTCCAAATGGGGATGCGCCTTGAGCTCCGCCAACACCTCCTCCTCTGCCAACACCTCCTCCTCCGTGAACACTGGACTAAGCCGAGTGATCACGGCGGTGAGAGTTGGCGGGCGACGCGGAGGTTGGGGTTGGCGGGAGGGAGGTGGTGATGGAGCAGGGGTGAGAGAGGCATGAGGGCCAAAGCAGGTGACAGGGATGCGGGAAAGGAGGTATGTGTGGAGGGTTGGGCTGGGGGAGGACATGAGAACCGAATCACGGTTCCGGGCTTCAAGGAGAGAGGGATCAGGACGGGAGAGGAGGTAGCAGTAGGAGGAGGGGGGTAGAGGAGGAGGATGAGGGGGCAGGGACAGGTGGGGAGACATCCATGGCATCATGGGTGGGGGAAGGGCTACTCCTTCTTTTTTTTTTTTTTTTCTTTATTGTTATTTTCAAACCCGTACAAACAGGCAGGCTGTCAGCAGCATGGTACGCCGCTCTTCAGCCGTAGAGGAGGTAAAGAAAGAACAGAAAGAATACACAAATGTGACATAACGGTGGGTAATAAAACAGTAGACACATAAAGACAAACACGGAGCCTTTCACACTCGACGATAATTCACTACAAACTGGTGTCACGACGCACTAACACTGAAGATGGCGATGGCACAGGTGAACGATGGAGTATGACGGGAACACTGAACACGAAACACGACGGCACTCACGAGACACTGATGGTGATGATCTCCTTCACGCGAATGTCCACTCAGAGTGTACGAGTCCGGGGACCTGCCAAGAGTGGAGGTGGAGGAGGAGGAAGGGGAAATGGGAGAGGGGAGAGCAGAGATGCCATGGGCAAAGGAGAGAGGGGGAGGGAGGAAGGGGGAGGGAAGCCCGGAGGAGAGGGTAGGAGGGAGGGGGGAAAGGAAAGAGAAGGGAAGGGAAAGGGGGGAGGGAGGGTGCCTGAAGGAAAGGACACAGGAGGGGGGGGAGGATCAAAGTTGATAGGAGGGGTAGATGCAGGGGAGGAGGACATCATCAGGGAGGGGGAGCTGGCGGAAGCCACCTTGGGAGAGGGTAAGGAGGGTGGAGAGATGGAGACCGGGTGGGACATGGGAGTACAGGCGCGGCAGCGGGCGGGGGTGGGAGAGGATCGGGGAGACGAGCGGGTGAGGAGGATCGAGTTTACGGGAGGTGTATAGGATTCGTATCCTTTCGAGGAAGAGGAGGAGGTGGGGGAAGGGGATAAGGTCATACAGGATCCGCGTGGGGGAAGGGAGACGGATGCGATAGCAAGGCGGAGAGCATGGCGTTCAAGGATTTGGAGGGATTTATAAAAGGAAGGGGGGGCGGAGATCCTTCAGGAGACGGTCAATGGAGGGGGCGTGCTCAGAAAAAACCCGCATAAGGCGGGTGGGGTCGGCAGCATTATGTATGCGGCGAACTGCATGCACCTCCAAATGGGGCATGCACCTCCAAATGGGGATGCGCCTTGAGCTCCGCCAACACCTCCTCCTCTGCCAACACCTCCTCCTCCGTGAACACTGGACTAAGCCGAGTGATCACGGCGGTGAGAGTTGGCGGGCGACGCGGAGGTTGGGGTTGGCGGGAGGGAGGTGGTGATGGAGCAGGGGTGAGAGAGGCATGAGGGCCAAAGCAGGTGACAGGGATGCGGGAAAGGAGGTATGTGTGGAGGGTTGGGCTGGGGGAGGACATGAGGACCGAATCACGGTTCCGGGCTTCAAGGAGAGAGGGATCAGGATGGGAGAGGAGGTAGCAGTAGGAGGAGGGGGGTAGAGGAGGAGGATGAGGGGGCAGGGACAGGTGGGGAGACATCCATGGCATCATGGGTGGGGGAAGGGCTACTCCTTCTTTTTTTTTTTTTTTTCTTTATTGTTATTTTCAAACCGGTACAAACAGGCAGGCTGTCAGCAGCATGGTACGCCGCTCTTCAGCCGTAGAGGAGATCAAGAAAGAACAGAAAGAATACACAAATGTGACATAACGGTGGGTAATAAAACAGTAGACACATAAAGACAAACACGGAGCCGTTCACACTCGACGATAATTCACTACAAACTGGTGTCACGACGCACTAACACTGAAGATGGCGATGGCACAGGTGAACGATGGAGTATGACGGGAACACTGAACACGAAACATGACGGCACTCACGAGACACTGATGGTGATGATCTCCTTCGCGCGAATGTCCACTCAGAGTGTACGAGTCCGGGGACCTGCCAAGAGTGGAGGTGGAGGAGGAGGAAGGGGAAATGGGAGAGGGGAGAGCAGAGATGCCATGGGCAAAGGAGAGAGGGGGAGGGAGGAAGGGGGAGGGAAGCCCGGAGGAGAGGGTAGGAGGGAGGGGGGAAAGGAAAGAGAAGGGAAGGGAAAGGGGGGAGGGAGGGTGCCTGAAGGAAAGGACACAGGAGGGGGGGGGAGGATCAAAGTTGATAGGAGGGGTAGATGCAGGGGAGGAGGACATCATCAGGGAGGGGGAGCTGGCGGAAGCCACCTTGGGAGAGGGTAAGGAGGGTGGAGAGATGGAGACCGGGTGGGACATGGGAGTACAGGCGCGGCAGCGGGCGGGGGTGGGAGAGGATCGGGGAGACGAACGGGTGAGGAGGATCGAGTTTACGGGAGGTGTATAGGATTCGTATCCTTTCGAGGAAGAGGAGGAGGTGGAGGAAGGGGATAAGGTCATACAGGATCCGCGTGGGGGAAGGGAGACGGATGCGATAGCAAGGCGGAGAGCATGGCGTTCAAGGATTTGGAGGGATTTATAAAAGGAAGGGGGGGCGGAGATCCAGGTTGGATGGGCATAACAAAGGATAGGGCGGATGAGGGATTTATAGGTTGTGAGGATTGTGGAGGGATCCAGACCCCACGTGCGGCCGGAAAGGAGCTTGAGGAGACGGAGTCGGGAACGTGCCTTGGCTTGGATCGTCTGGAAATGGGGAGTCCAGGAGAGGCGACGGTCGAGGGTGACGCCAAGGTACTTAAGGGTGGGAGTGAGGGCGATAGGACGGCCATAGACGGTGAGATAGAAATCAAGGAGGCGAAAGGAAGGGGTGGTTTTGCCTACAATGATCGCCTGGGTTTTCGAAGGATTGACCTTGAGCAACCACTGGTTACACCAAGCGGTGAATCGGTCAAGATGGGATTGGAGAAGGCGTTGGGAGCGTTGCAGGGTGGGGGCAAGGGCAAGGAAGGCGGTGTCATCGGCAAACTGGAGAAGGTGGACGGGGGGCGACGGCAGCGGCATGTCCGCCGTGTACAAAAGGTACAGAAGGGGGGAGAGGACGGAGCCTTGGGGCACACCGGCAGAAGGGAAAAAGGTGTAGGAATCTGTGTTATGGATGGTGACATAGGAAGGACGGCGGGAGAGAAAGGAACCGATCAGACGGACGTAGTTAATGGGAAGGGCAAAGGTTTGGAGCTTGAAGAGGAGACGGGAATGCCAGACGCGGTCATAAGCGCGTTCGAGGTCAAGGGAGAGGAAGATTGCGACGCGACGGGAATTAAGCTGTTCGGAAAGGAGATGAGTGAGGTGAAGGAGAAGATCGTCGGAAGAGAAGGATGGCCGAAAGCCACACTGGGTGACGGGAAGGAGGCGGTGCTGGTGGAGATGCTGGTGGATGCGGCGGGTGAGGATAGATTCCAGGACCTTGCTGAAGACCAAGGTAAGGCTGATGGGACGGTAGGAGGAGACGACGGACGGCGGTTTGCCAGGTTTAAGGAACATGAGGATATGGGAAGTTTTCCACAGGTCGGGGTAGTAACCGGTGGACAGGACTACATTGTAGAGCCTGACCAGGGTGGAGAGGAAAGAGACAGGAGCTTCACGAAGGTGACGGTAGGTGGCACGATCGTGACCAGGAGCGGTGTTGCGTTTTGTGCGGAGTGTATCAATGAGATCCTGTGTAGTGATAGGGGCATTGAGTTCCGTGTGTGTAATGTTGTCCAAGTACTGGAAACCAGGAGCGAGGGGAGGGACAGAGGTGTCAGTTCGATCGTGGATATCCGGAAAGAGGGAGTAATCGAACTGGGGATCGTCGGGGATGGAGAAAACATCGGAGAGGTAGGAGGCAAAGTGATTGGCCTTACTAAGGGTGTCAGGGAAGGGGTGATCATTGTGGAGAAGAGGATAGTAGGGGGAGGGTTTAGTTCCGGTAAGGCGACGGAAGGCCGACCAGAACTTGGACGAGTTGATTGGTAGGGTTGCATTTAAACGGGTGCATGTCTGTCGCCAGTCCTGGCGTTTCTTAGCCGCGAGCAAATTACGAACGTGTCGCTGGAGTTGCCGGTGGCGTCGTAGTGTGTCCGGGTCACGCGTGCGGAGGAAGGCACGGTAGAGACGATGGGATTCACGGAGGAGGAGAACAGCCTGTGGGGGTAAGGTAGGACGGTGGGGGTGGATGGCGACAGTAGGAACGTGGGCCTCCACAGCCTCAGACAAGGTCTGCTGGAGAAAGGAGGTGGCATGGGTGACATCGTCAGGGTGGTGGTAGGTGAGAGGGTGGCTATCGACCTGGGTGGAAAGGGTGTCCCGGTAGGCATTCCAGTCGGCTCGGGAATAGTTGTGGACATACTTAGGGGGAGGATCAGTACGAGGGTCGGGGCGAGGGCGACGACCGTCTGAAATGGTGAGGAGGACAGGCAGATGGTCGCTACCAATAGGCTCCAGGACATCCACCGTTATGCGGCCAAGGAGGTTGGGGGAGGAGAGGATAACATCAGGAGTGGAGTTGGATTCGGGACAGGTGTGCTGGGGGATGGGAATGAGGTCGCCTTGAAGGGAGGAGAGGAACCGATGCCACCGCCGTAACTGGGCGGCGGAACGACTATGGATGTTGAGGTCGGCGGCGATCAAGTAGGAGGAGAAGGTATGGTCAATGTGGGAGAGGAAGTCGAAGGGAAGAGGAGCGTTGGGGCGAACATAGATGGTGGCGCAGGTAATGGTAAGGCCCGGGAAGAAGACACTAAGGATCAGGTGTTCGGTGGGGTCAGGAAGGAGAGGTTGGAGCCGAACGGGGATCTGGTAGTGGTGCCCAATGGCAACTCCGCCACGTGCAATAGAGAGGGGATTATCGGAGCGGTGGAGGAGGTAGGGCGAAGTGTGGACTGTGTGGTGGGGTTGCAGGAAGGTTTCATTGAGGAGGAAGGCATCCACGCAGTGGGTCGCAAGGGTGTGCAGGAAGAGGTTTTTGTTGGTGGGAAAGGAGCGGATGTTGTTGAAAAGGATACGTTGCTGTCGCGCCATGATACGGATTTAGACGACGGTGTCAAGGCGGGAGAAGGTGAAATGGGCCTGGTTGTTGGAGTAGGTGGCGTACATCTTGAGTTGGAATATGGAACGGGCGGCAAGGGAGATCTGCTGGAGGGTGTGGGGGCGCTGAAAGGGATGAACATTCTGGAGGACGGTGGTAAGGAACCTGATGATGTCCTCAGCGGCGGGGGGGGGGACGAAGGGAATTGCCAGGAGGGGTGGGGGCGTCGAGGGGACGGACAGGGATGGTGAGTTCAGGAGTGGTTGGAGGGGGTCGGGCTTTACACTTTTGGGAGTAGGTGGGATGGGGGAGATTGCAGGTATTGCAGGAAGGAGGGGATTGGAGGTTAGGGCACTCCCTGAGGGAGTGCGCTTGCCGACAATGCGGGCAGGTGGGGGCCTCGTGGCACTCAGCTGTGGGGTGCACGTTATAGCGCAGACACCTCTGGCAGCGCAGGGATTGAGGAGGGGAATGGGAGGGGTCGACCTTGTACCGCTGGTTAAAAAGGAGGGCACCCTCCTTCAGGAGACGGTCAATGGAGGGGGCGTGCTCAGAAAAAACCCGCATAAGGCGGGTGGGGCCGGCAGCATTATGTATGCGGCGAACCGCATGCACCTCCAAATGGGGCATGCACCTCCAAATGGGGATGCGCCTTGAGCTCCGCCAACACCTCCTCCGCCAACACCTCCTCCTCCGTGATCACTGGACTAAGACGAGTGATCACGGCGGGAGAGTTGGCGGGCGATGCGGAGGTTGGGGTTGGCGGGATGGAGGTGGTGATGGAGCAGGGGTGAGAGAGGCATGAGGGCCAAAACGGGTGACAGGGATGCGGGAAAGGAGGTATGTGTGGAGGGTTGGGCTGGGGGAGGACATGAGGACCGAAATCATGGTTCCGGGCTTCAAGGAGAGAGGGATCAGGACGGGAGAGGAGGTAGCAGTAGGAGGAGGGGGGTAGAGGAGGAGGATGAGGGGGCAGGGACAGGTGGGGAGACATCCATGGCATCATGGGTGGGGGAAGGGCTACTACTTCAATAGCTGCGAACTATATAGCATTTGCCACGAACTACCATAACGAGTGTTAAATATTTTTGTGATAAGTACTGCAAATATTCGAGCCCTTACATCAAACTCTAAAGAACAAGAGATATATCAATGTTGAGATGAACTCTACTTCAAATACTATCTGACAAGACGTCAAAACGCGAAATAAATGTGACTTCCAGCTGTCGGCTGCTACTGGTCGGCGAAGGGCGGGCCACACAACTGTTGCCTGGCGTTGCCAACAGATGGCAGGGCGGTAGTTAGTCTTTTGCTCACGGCAGTATGTGTTGGTGAACTATCTAGTATTAACACCTGTATGGAAGAACATCGACTTCTTTACTGATACATTAGTTCCCCACAAAGGGTCAGACTGATGAAATATAAACCACTCCTCAAAGTTTAGGCGAATTAAACAGCATTTCAAATTAAATAAGAACATGGCTATGAAATATGTTTCTTTCTTTTTCATGCACATCCTCTAACGAAACAATGTCCATATCATCCCTGGTTCTATGGGGAACATACACGTTTTGGCGATCCTCACATTGGAGTCTGACTGTCTTTCTCGCCGTCTCCGAACGTTTCTGGAATTCAGTTCCCACATGTATCATAACACAAAACTTCTTTCTAGCGCAACAGGGAGATACTCTAAGTTTCCCATCGCATTTAATATCCACATTTCTCAATCCTTTCACTAAATTTGTAGTAGTTGTCTGTTCACCTAAACGCAAAATATTCGCCAATGCGCCGCTAAATGTACCCTTCAGAAAACGCTGTAACAAAGAATCTCTTCAGAGGAGAAAAATAAAAAAGATCTGAAGATCGCAGAAGACTAGTAGCGTTCGGTGGAATGCAAATGAACTATATGTTCTTTTTCTCACAAAGCTCTGAAGATTTCATTGAGATTTGAGAAGAGAGAATATTTCAAATATTAATCTCCTTCACTCCTTATTTGAGGCAAACATGAGGAAGTGAGTTTGAATTCAATTGTCAATCAACTCTGTTCTAGCGACCCACTCTGCTGTGTTTATTTGCGTTCCAGGAGGTGGCTGTATATCCAGTCAGTCCATTTTCGTTTACTTTTATCAATAAGATAAGGCGGAAGGAATTCTCCTGCTGCATTCCCCAACAACATAAGAGTGAAACACAGTCTTGATGTGTCCTCAGTTTTCTCAGGACGTCGACATGTCCAACGAAATAAGAGCTTTCTTTTGCTGGTATGTCATGAAACACATTTTCAGCAAAACTGTAAACTTTTCAGCAGGATCGCTTTCAACCTCAGCTTTGTATTTCTCTAAAAAAGATATTGATTACATTCTCAGTTACAGCAGCACACTTCGTTTAAATATTGACTGTAAATTTGTGAGACAGTTCAGAACTATGTTTCTCTAAAAATACCTTTCCCCAGGCCAATTCAAGCATATTATCAGCAAGGCAGTCTACTGTTCTTTTTCAGGTGACATGATTCAACCATGCACCTGAAGTCAATACTGATATTGGAATAACCGTATCACTGACAATGATACAGTCTTTTACAAAACATCTCTCTTCAGTCTGGGTAAGAACAGTGGGCCTTGCAGCTTTTCCGTCATTCTTGTTTCTCAAATTGTTCACAATGGTTTGTCTTGGAATGTAATACTTCCTTGCGGTTTCCCTGTGTCCAGTTAGCCGAGAAGTAATTTCTTCTAATATCTTCTTGATTTTCATTCGAATGACCGGTTTCGTGCCATATTCCTGAGAATCTAGTTTTGGACGTTTCTGTCATTCTGCAGTCTGTAAAAGAAAAACATAGTAAGCCTACAGTACTGTTTTAATTCGTGGCTAACGGGAGGCTTAGAATGAATATTTATGCTTATTTATAATTGCACCTACAGTACTTTTCGAATAATTTGGAAGAGTGTAGAACATTTCTACTTCCTTCTGCATAAGCCTCTACTGTTCTTCTCGATAGCTGCACTGGCTCCAAAATTTCCTGAAAGATGTTACTTCTACTAATAGTCGATAGCGATATTGTGGTCGACACTAGAGGTAGACTTAAAACACTTTAATCTTTAATTACACTCTCAGCGTAAAGTGTTCACCGATATGGCCAGATTTGTGTCTCACATATAGTTCGAATCAAAGGAATGCAGAGTACTACCTACTACACAGGTTCATAGATTGTCACATTGTCCTAGTGTTAGTAACGACACGACACAGTCCAGTAGCAGAAAAAAATTCACCTGTGACAAACATTTAACCTATTAGTTCACCATATCACTGCCCTCATACACATTTAGAGAACTCGAAACACTTAAGATAGTGCACAAAAATAATCAAGTCCGTCAATACTGCTCTTCTAAGCGGTCATTGTTCATGAGAGTCAAAAATCACGGATGTTCCTCTAATAAGTTTTCACTCGGAGTTAATTATTGATTACTGTCAAAAAAGTCACAAATGAAGCCCAGAGTCGAAGAAAACGAACCGTACACAAATAGCGCGAATATTTCAGAATGTTTGTTATCGTACTACGGCACACAGCTTACGACATGAGACACATGTGTTGCTCCATTTACCCTCAGCCGCAGACTGACTGACCTCATCTGTGCTAGGACCATACGTACATTCGCCTAGGAACACTATTATTGATAGCAATCATTTTGCATGAAATATTTTATTATCCTCAAAACACTAGCTTCCGAATTAGCTACTTAATTAACAAATACTGCAAATCAAGGGGTACAAAAAATCATTAACATAATTATAATGCCCCAATTCAGAATAATCAGTGTGCTAGAAAAGTGGTAATTTTTTGCTGGTGCAATGTTACTATAAAATGACATGAACTTGCAATTAGATGTGTCACAGTGTTTATTTCGACACAGTAACTAATCGCTTGAAATAACATTTCACCACTGTAAACAGAAGGAATTATTTGACTGTTTGAAAATGAAACATTAAGGAGGTCATGGTATTGAAATCTCTGCTTGTATTTCTTTCTTCACAACAAATGAGGTAACACTCGTTTCACTTTACTTCTTGCACACGTGACGTAATTTTGACGTCATACGCAAAAATCGACCACGGCTATCGAATTTCGTTTGCGTTCAATATGGGCCTCTCACAGGACTTTATCTTCGCGTACGGGATGTTTACAGAAAACGTCGTTCTTGGAATGATTTATTATAATCATTGCTATAATAAAAGTCACATAATGATTTATCGACGGTTAATGTCTTCTTATAAGAGTGTTCTTAGGAATGAGTTCTTATCATCAATAATTGACAATTTAAACATGAAACAGCTTATTTTATAATCCGCAGTATGCCGTTTCATGGTTACGAGGCGCTGATAACTTATCGCAGAGACGTTACCATTTATAAAGTCAGTTAATAACGTATCAACCGTTGAACCCTTCAACAGAGAATATGATAACGAAGACACAAGAAACAAATCACAACTGTGACGTCACCGTCACTACGCTGTCGCTGCAAACCAGCATTAGCGCAAGAATGTGTACTTCTTCCGTGAGAGCGTAACAGACTTAGTTCGCGACTGTCAGTCGGTGTGCCATTTACAAAGAAACTGTGCCATTCCTGTAGGCTATAGTGCCAAATGCATGACACGCTAGCTGCAACTCTCTGTGATTTCCTTCTATTGGATATGAGATCAAATACAAAATTTTACTGCTTCTTAAGAAAAACATTGCTAGTGAAACCAACATACACCATAGCCTTTAAAGTATGCTATAGCAGTTAGTGTGATATAGTTTTAGTAAAAGCAGACAGGATGCAGTAATTATTCTGGTGATCACGAGTTTAATCACTTTGACAAAATTGTAATTCACGGAGACATAAATGACTCACTAGAGATCGTATCGATATTGTCGCTCAGATAGTTTAGTCCCTCATGTAACCAAGTTTTAATCAACAAAGCCAAAAGAGAGATTTCATAAATCTGATACGTCCTTATGCCAGTGTCATATGTACCAGAATACTGCTGCTAATGAAACGAAATCTTTGTAAGTAAAATATAGGCTTAGTATGATTATGCACTTCAGTGTTAAAAATGCAATTACGCATATTGGTAAGAGAAAATTTGGATAGAGGGGAAAATGACAAATATAATGTTGGTTTACGTGTCACAAATTTTATTCCAAACTACTTTACAGTTGACAATCTTCTTTCTTAGCTGTTTCTACAGTTATGGCAACGTTAATTTTCTTAACATAATTATTGAGAAACATATTACACCCAATTTCACTACACACTGAAGAAAGCTATGATCTGTGTGATCTACCTCGAAAGGTGGCTACACTGAGCCACAGCGCCAGAGATTGCGCCAAAGAGTTTTATTCGGCCACCTCCAGTGGCAGTGCTTGTCGAGATGTGGCAGTAGTCAGTGCTTGTGGAGTGGTGGTAGCGAGTCGGTGTTGAGATGTTGTAGTAGGGAGTGCTTGTTCCATGTTTTATGCAGTTTGTTTGATGGGCTAGACAGCAGATGTTGTTCGAATGGAGATATTGTAATGATCAGAGTGCTTTTCGTCAATATATATGAAGGTAAAAAAATTCCCTTTTCTTTTATTATTTCAGTGTCTTAAATAATGCGTCATTACAGGTTCAGTCAACAAAGCATCTGGCTTGTGTTCTTGTATTAGAGTGTAATTCTGGTTTCCTTACGCAATTACAGTATTTCTGTTTATTTTTTTTAATTACTTCAGTATAAATGGTGTTTAAAATATCTGGTCTTATTGAGGAAGAACCGTGCCAGATGTGCACGTTGAATTACACTTCCACACACAGAACAGGTACACTTGTGCCTTGTTGTTTCGCAGCTTTCATAGTTGCTGGGGACTTAATTAATTAATTGTGTTAACGGAAATTTCATTTCATTCTTTGTTGTTGTTCTATGCAGCCAGATTGCGTACAAATACTAGTCAGGGCCAACCGGTTACGAGACTTCGTAATCGGACAAACAGCGACTGAAAATTAAAATTGTTTGCATTCTTTTTAATAATTAAGCCCCATGCACGAAGAAATTTAGAATCACAGATAGCAGAAGGGTTTGAAGAAAGTAATTTGTTTCATTTATGGGATGCAACAAGAGAGTGCCAGGCGCGCGAACTTGACAATAATCGTCATTGTGACTGGGACAGACGCGGTAGGTCTTTGTCGCCACGAGGCGAAAACTTTGACTATAAACACTTTTTGACTGTTCGGAAATTTAAGATCTTTCGCAATTCCAAGAATGACATACATCCATGTTCATGGTTAGATCAATTTATGTACACACTTCTACCAAATTGGCCACTAAGTCACAAACTGGAATTTATGTGTGGATATTTAGAAAACGAATCGGCGACGCGCATGCGCGCACTTATTAGAGATTGTAATAATTTAAATGATTTTTATCATGCATTTCTATCGACATATTGGTCCGAAAACACACAAGACAGAGTCAAACATAGTCTTATTATGCAGCGTAATTTTAAACAGTCTGAGTTCCGCACGCCAGCAGAATACTTTGAAGACATGATTCGAAAGAATCAGTTCCTTTCCAGCCCTTATAGCCCGACTGAATTAATTCGCATTTGTTTAACTAAGCTGCCACAATCCATAAGACAAATTGCTTTAGCTGGAAGATGTAAAGACGACATTGAGACTTTTAAGACTTTGCTACAAGAACTCGAGTATGACAACGACGACTGGACTTCCTGTAATTTTTCAGTAACAGTAATTACAATAGATTTTCAGAGAAAAGGGATAGTGATCGGAACGGGCGTTATATGGGTAATTTTGAGAATGACAGACGTAACAGACAGGACAATAGATACCAGCCTTATGACAATAACAGACGTTCTAACAGAAATTACACAGACAATTATAATAACGGTAATTCGTACCGGAATGATCAATCATACGGAAACAGTAATCGGTATCATCAAGACAGAAATTATTCATACAGTAATAGAAATTCTTATTACAGAAATAACCAGGGTAGTAGGTCTAACAGTAATTTCTGAAGTGATAGTCGAAATTCCACAAGAAGTAGTCATGCAGACAGACAGGAAAATAGAAATTTTAATAACAGACACAACCAAGAATTTGTATCTAACAGACAGAAAGGACGTAATTGGCATCCCCCACGTGACAGAACTTCAGAGAGACAAGTGCAAATCGTAGAAATTGATCCAGGAAATGACGCGAATAATCAAAGACGTGACGTAAGCAATCGACAATGACATGTAGCTTCGGCTTCTGGCAGCAATATAGAGGGTTCAGAAAGTAATGACACTACGACTTTACACTACGTACGCCTGGAAGACATGAGAGACATTTTGCTAGACGAAAAGGAAAATAATGTAGACGCATTTTTACATTTTGTTGTTGAAGTATGTGTGGGTAAGAATAAGTTCACTGCGGTTTTAGATTCTGGGAGCCCATTGAATGTCATTAGTGAATCAGTTTTTCGTATATGTGTAAGAACCATTGCTTGTCCTGTGTTACCTGTTTCTAAAACTACAATTCGAGGCGCCATTTCTGGAAAAAGTGTGGAAGTTAAACAACAGACCAACCTAAATTTCATTTGTCAAGGATACGAATTTTCTGCTAATTTTATTATTGTTCCATTACTCAGTACACAAATTATATTAGATACGGAGTTTCTTAACACACATAAGGCAATTTTGAACTTTAAAGAAGGAAGTGTGAATTTGACTGTTGCCGGAATGCCAAAATGTTAGAAATTTTTCGAGTGTTTAGCAAGATCTGAATCAGATACAAAATGTTTAAGGTTTCTTGCTTCTGATGTTTTCGTTGAGCATTATGACGACAATGTGTTCATTCATGACAACGGCAATAGATACAGAGATACGATGGATGATATAATTAATAGCGAAGAATTAATTAATGAAAAGGTTAATAAAGCTGAATTGCCAGATGACATTGCAAGAGAAGAACTGCACCAAATTTTGACTTCACATGCTACAGTATTTAGTCATCACACAGGAACTTTACAAGGCTTACAATATTTATTTAAAGTAAAAGAACACACACCATTTCGGGGGAAAACTTGCAAGAGAAGCACTGCACCAAATTTTGACTTCACATGCTACAGTATTTAGTCATCACACAGGAACTTTACAAGGCTTACAATATTTATTTAAAGTAAAAGAACACACACCATTTCGGGGGAAAACGTACGCTATTCCTTTGGCTTACAGAGACAGGGTTAAGAGTGAACTTCAATACATGTTAGATCAAGGCATTATTGAGCCAGCAGTCAGTCCTTATACCAGCCCATTACATGTCGTTCTTAAAAAGGATGGGTCAATTCGTTTGGTTCTGGATTCCAGACAGATAAATGATATCATCATTCCTGAAACTGACCGTCCACAAAATTTAGATGAACTTCTTCAACATTTCCATGGAATTAAAGTTTTATCAACGATTGATATGCGCGCAAGTTTTTGGCAAATAGAACTCCACACTGATTGTAGAAAATACACTGCCTTTTTAGCTTTTGGTAACTGTTACCAGTTTCGGAAATTACCGTTTGGACTTACTGTATCTTCAGCAGCATTCATTCGTAGTTTAAACGAAATTTTACCTGTTTATCTTCGTGACAATATTACTTCATATGTTGACGATATTCTTATTGCTAAACATTCTTGGAGTGAGCATAACAAAATTTAGAATTCATTATTACGTATCTTTGCAAGAGTTGGCATTACAGTTAACTTGGAAAAATCTGAATTTGGTCGTCCTCAGGTGAAATTTCTTGGTCACATTATTTCTACAGAAGGTATTCTTCCTGATCCAGAGAAACTAGACGCTATTCGTAATTATGCTGTTCCTACCACAAAACGTGATGTTCGTAGTTTCCTTGGTGTCTGTAATTTTCTTAGACGCTTTGTTAGATTGGACAATTTGGCCACACCTCGTTTATGTGAACTATCTGGAAAGAATTCTAGTTGGTGTTGGGATGAGGAAGCTCACTCAGAATTTGAACAACTTCGTGATGCTTTAGTTGTTGCTCCACTTCTTTCACATCCGGATTTATCTAAAGATTTTTGTTTGGCGATGGACTCATCATACAAAGGCCTAGGTGCACATTTATTTCAAGAGATAGAAGAAAACGGCGTTGTAGTACAGAAGACTATTGCATTTGGAAGTCGTGTTCTCTCTAAATCCGAAAAGAATTATTCGATTACGAAACTTGAAGCTTTGGCTGTTGTTTCGGCTTTTACAAAATTTCGGACATTTTTGTTTGGCAGATATACTAAGGTTTACACCGATCATCGAGCTCTGGAATTTCTTATGTCAACAAAATTAACTCATGGAAGATTGTCACGATGGGCGCTGTACCTACAGGAATTTGATTTTAGTATTGTTTACATACAGGGATCTTCAAATATTGTTGCTGATGCTTTATCACGTGCACCTATGGGTTTGAAACAAAGTGCTGAAGAGGACTGCAAGGAAAACAATTATTGTTTGATGTATATTCAAAGTGTTGCGTTTGAGAATTTTATTTTGTCTTCGCTCCAGGACATCAGGACATCGCTAAGGAGCAAAATAAGGATCCAATCTGGAAGGACATTAAGGAGAAGTGGAGGAGAAAGGAAAGCATAGCGATCAGACAATATTATTTAGTTCGTAATGACATTCTTTTTAAACGAAAATCGGTCGACAAAGCTGTTTGGTTAGTTTGTATTCCTGATGAGTGGGTTAATAAACTGATTTGGTACACACATTTCAGTTATGCACACTTTGGTCCCAGAAAATGCTTTCATAAATTACGAGAAAATTGCTACTTCAGTAATATGGAAAAACGTATTCGATCTGTTGTTGCCAAATGCAAATTATGTCAAAAGGCTAAGCCGCCAACTATTTCTCATAGAGCACCGTTGTTTCCTATCATTTTAGCGAAATTAAAGGACATAGCTGCAGTCGATTTGTTTGGTCCAGTGGTTCGTTCTACTAATGGTTTTGCGTACATTTTCGTAGCAGTGGAATTGACATCAAAGTATGTGTGTTTTACACCTTTATGCAAAGCAACAGCTCGTTCAGTATCTAACGCTTTCATCAACCATTTTCTTAGTGAAGTGGGTCATGTTGATAAGGTTATATCAAATAATGGATCACAGTTTAGCTCTAAAATTTGGCTTCGTACTCTACGGCGTCGTAAGATTAAACCAATTTTCATTTCACTTTTTCACCCTCAATCTAACGCTTCAGAGAGATGGATGAAGGAAATCAATAAATTGTGTCGACTGTATTGTCATCAGAATCACAGAACGTGGGATCAGTATCTTCATATTTTTCAAAACATTCTGAATGAACTCCCTAATGATTCAACTTCTTTACCGCCTATATTGATATTAAAAAATAAAGCACCGACAAATCGCATTTCTGAAATCGTTCCTTTTCCGCCTACACGGAAACTGCGGCATTCTGAAGTTGTCAAAATGGTTCAAATGGCTCTGAGCACTATGGGACTTAACATCTATGGTCATCAGTCCCCTAGAACTTAGAACTACTTAAACCTAACTAACCTAAGGACAGCACACAACACCCAGCCATCACGAGGCAGAGAAAATCCCTGACCCCGCCGGGAATCGAACCCGGGAACCCGGGCGTGGGAAGCGAGAACGCTACCGCACGACCACGAGATGCGGGCTGAAGTTGTCAACCTGGCTCTACAAAATATTGCGTCTGCGGCTGCTAGAAGAGAGAAATCAGCTAAACGTCCTGGTCGTTTAAAAAATCTTGTCAGTTGGTCAAAAGGTGTTAATTAAGTCTCATCGTTTGTCTCACAAAGGAAAAGGCTTGTGTCGCAAATTTTTTCTGCTTTATAACGGTCCATATAGAGTTTGCAAAATTATTCACGATAACACTGTTGAAGTAGAAACTCTTAAATCTCGACGCTCTAAGGGAGTACATCATATATCGAACGTTAAAATTTTTGTGGAA
The DNA here is from genome assembly GCF_021461385.2 of Schistocerca piceifrons. Taxonomy (NCBI): domain Eukaryota; kingdom Metazoa; phylum Arthropoda; class Insecta; order Orthoptera; family Acrididae; genus Schistocerca; species Schistocerca piceifrons. Next base: position 123,368,563 of record NC_060148.1, on the reverse strand, counting down.
TGACATTCTTTCGAGAAACTAACAGTTATACGTAAACACATGGAGAGTACAAGGATACCGCGCCGTGTTCCGGCGGCGGCACATACTCAAAGCAACAATGAAGTCTGCGCGCCGCACAAGGCAGTCGTTGACCGCAAACAATTACTTCCTACGTCACGCGCCTACAGCTGTTCGAGCGCTCAGTGCGAATACACTGACAGCCGTAAACAAATACACAGTCTAATTTCTCCGATTAAATTCAGTATAAAGCTATAGTGACTTGATAAATTATGTTATTAACGTTCAGTATTTTTCAGGATACGGTTGTATAAAATATTTAAGACCTTCAGGTAAATTCTGTGTGTGTCCGACGTTAAGAGGACTTGCTATCGAGAAAATTTCAGGAAGAATGTAATTTCGAAGATGAAACTAATAAACTAAAAAGGTAACGATTAATTGAGTTTATTTTTCAGGTAACATATTTCCACTTAGGTAAGTATTTTAGACGTAATTTGCTGCTTGCGATTACGTAACTCATACTTTGTGCTAAATTTCATGTTCTATGAATTTACTTGTGAAGCGACGTGCTTGCGTACATTAACTGATTTTGACAATGATTGATTAATGAACAGGGTTGTTACTTATGTATATTATGCATCGCTTGGCTGCTATGCTTTTTCACTGATGTCACATTTTTTTCTATGATGTGCCTGCTGTGCTTATTTATTTGAATTATAATTGTCACCTGATTAATTGTGCTGATATGGTTATGTATGTAAGTTATACTTTGTGATTTATTTGCTTGCGCCATCATGTTTACTTATTAAGATTACGTATGAACATTTATTTACTTATGCTGATATGATGATAATGACCTGTTTATTATGTAAGATAACATATTTGCTGCTTTGTGTATGGATTGCATATTTATACATTTCTGTTTGTTGTCATAACTACTCTTTAATTTGGTATATAGAAATGCCGATATGAGGTGTACGAACATAGAGTTTAGGTCACACTATGGTATTAATTATAGATTGTTCGCTTGGCAGAGCCTCATTGTAGGAATTGTGCTGCATCCACTTGTTGACATTCTGTTCTCTACTGGTATATTTACTCGCTATTGCATGTTTTGCTTACGCTCAGTGCCTTATAAGATAACAAAATGAACTGCTATAATGCTTCGAACGACATTAGTACAAGAAACTTCATTGAAGTCACATGAACTGGAGGTTTTATGGAAGCTGTATAAATTTATGCTAATAGGAAGGAAGCTAACGACATGACATACCAACACTAGGTTTAGACCATTGACAGTTATTACACTGCATTCTTCGTGAGCAATTGAAATAGCAAGTGATACTTGACACAAGAAATACTCCACATGTTTGCTTCTGTTTGCCATAATTCTTGAAGTGGTGTACACACTGAAATATCAAGATTATTCACACTTCGTAATCGTACTTACTTACTGAAAGTTCTTCGAACTAAAGGCTGTTAGAGGTCATGTATGCATTTCTTTTGTTTAATAATGGACAAGGTAACCAAAATGTATCTTATAATTCATAATGAGTTGAAGATTTGGATCACATGGATTACACAGAGGTTGTGTGTGGACATTGTGTCTTCAGATTGTATGGGATGATGAACTGAAGTTTGCACTAGGATTTTATCTGTACTTGTTCAAGGAGACTGACTAGAGGAAAGAGTTGTTATGGAAGTGAAATGATATTATGTTAAGGTTTAAATGTATCGATGTATTGAAGAGGTATTATTGAGGTACTGAGATTATGTGAAGTTGATGATTATTGGAGTTTTGGTGGACAAGAGGTAAGGTAAATGGTATTGATGATAAGGTTTATATGTATCGACGTAAGAGGTATTATTGAAGTATTAAGTTTATGTGATGATGATTATTAGAGTTTTGGTGGATAAGAGGTAAAGAAAGTGAGGAGAATATTTTTTTTGTTGGTTTATATGGAACAAGGAGGATGAAGATGGCAGACTAGAACACTCAAGTAGAAGGTAGATTGTCTACATACACACTTTGTTAAATCACTAAGAAGTATATACTTTTTTTTGGAGAGAGGAAGTATTTGCATATCTCGGCACACTGACAGTTGTTCAGCAACCGTATATTGATTTGGCTTGGCAAACATTGGTCTTGACATGATGACTATGATGTTGACTAACTACACTCCTGGAAATGGAAAAAAGAACACATTGACACCGGTGTGTCAGACCCACCATACTTGCTCCGGACACTGCGAGAGGGCTGTACAAGCAATGATCACACGCACGGCACAGTGGACGCACCAGGAACCGCGGTGTTGGCCGTCGAATGGCGCTAACTGCGCAGCATTTGTGCACCGCCGCCGTCAGTATCAGCCAGTTTGCCGTGGCATACGGAGCTCCATCGCAGTCTTTAACACTGGTAGCATGCCACGACAGCATGGACGTGAACCGTATGTGCAGTTGACGGACTTTGAGCGAGGGCGTATAGTGGGCATGCGGGAGGCCGGGTGGACGTACCGCCGAATTGCTCAACACGTGGGGCGTGAGGTCTCCACAGTACATCGATGTTGTCGCCAGTGGGCGGCGGAAGGTGCACATGCCCGTCGACCTGGGACCGGACCGCAGCGACGCACGGATGCACGCCAAGACCATAGGATCCTACGCAGTGCCGTAGGGGACCGCACCGCCACTTCCCAGCAAATTAGGGACACTGTAGCTCCTGGGGTATCGGCGAGGACCATTCGCAACCGTCTCCATGAAGCTGGGCTACGGTCCCGCACACCGTTAGGCCGTCTTCCGCTCACGCCCCAACATCGTGCAGCCCGCCTCCAGTGGTGTCGCGACAGGCGTGAATGGAGGGACGAATGGAGACGTGTCGTCTTCAGCGATGAGAGTCGCTTCTGCCTTGGTGCCAATGATGGTCGTATGCGTGTTTGGCGCCGTGCAGGTGAGCGCCACAATCAGGACTGCATACGACCGAGGCACACAGGGCCAACACCCGGCATCATGGTGTGGGGAGCGATCTCCTACACTGGCCGTACACCACTGGTGATCGTCGAGGGGACACTGAATAGTGCACGGTACATCCAAACCGTCATCGAACCCATCGTTCTACCATTCCTAGACCGGCAAGGGAACTTGCTGTTCCTACAGGACATTGCGCGTCCGCATGTATCCCGTGCCACCCAACGTGCTCTAGAAGGTGTAAGTCAACTACCCTGGCCAGCAAGATCTCCGGATCTGTCCCCCATTGAGCATGTTTGGGACTGGATGAAGCATCGTCTCACGCGGTCTGCACGTCCAGCACGAACGCTGGTCCAACTGAGGCGCCAGGTGGAAATGGCATGGCAAGCCGTTCCACAGGACTACATCCAGCATCTCTACGATCGTCTCCATGGGAGAATAGCAGCCTGCATTGCTGCGAAAGGTGGATATACACTGTACTAGTGCCGACATTGTGCATGCTCTGTTGCCTGTGTCTATGTGCCTGTGGTTCTGTCAGTGTGATCATGTGATGTATCTGACTCCAGGAATGTGTCAATAAAGTTTCCCCTTCCTGGGACAATGAATTCACGGTGTTCTTATTTCAATTTCCAGGAGTGTATTATTGTCTGTTATACACTGTGCCACTACTACTTGATACACAAGTTGAACATTAAATTTCGACAGAATTGCATTTACACAGTTAACACTATTCAACTACACAGTAGCACTTAATGTGGATGAAAGATGAGTGAGTGTGTTTTGTGTGTTTTCCTTTCCTAATCCCAAATAATTGTCACCGACCTATCTCCTAAATATTATTTAACTTGTTTGTTGTGGCGTGCACTGACACCTATAAATATTATAGGTTTACTGGTATTTGTGTATTTGTAATAGTTAATATGACAATTATCTGATATCACTTGTGTGTTTATTATAATTTGTATGTTTAGAGTAAGAGCATTGATGATAATTTTGTAAAAGCAATTGTGTGTGCCTTCAAACTGTTGTTCATGCCTGCACCTGTTCAACATAATTGGTGCCACAACGAAATGTTTAATTTCTGCTGATGACTGCTGATGAACTGTCTGATTAGTGATAGTGAGTATTATGGACTATTACCTGCACTTATTCAACATGGTGGATGCCACCTGGAAATATTTAATTACTGCTGATGAACTGTCTAATTATTGATAGTGAATATTATGGACTGTTACTTGCACTTTTTCTACATGATTGGTGCCACTAGGACATGTTTAATATTTGCTGATGACTGCTGATGAAGTGTCTAATTAGTGATAGTGAATATCATGGACTGTTACTTGCACCTGCTCAACATTACTGGGTGCCATTGATGGAACTGTTTCTGCTGAATGATGTCACTTGTTGGTGTCTGCACCTGTTCAACATTGCTGTGTGCCACTGATGGAATTGCTTCTACTGAACTGATGTCACTTGTTGCTGTCTGCACCTGTTGAACATTGCTGGGTGCCACTGATGGAACTGCTTCTACTGAAAATGTCACTTGTTGCTGTCTGCACCTGTCAACATTGCTGGGTGCCACTGGTGGAACTGCTTCTACTGAAGAAGTCACTTGTTGGTGTCTGCACCTGTTCAACATTGCTGGGTGCAACTGATGGAACTGCTTCTATTTAAATGATGTCACTTGTTGGTGTCTGCACCTGTTCAACATTGCTGGGTGCCACTGATGGAACTGCTTCTACTGACATAATGTCACTTGTTGGTGTCTGCACCTGTTCAACATTGTTGGGTGTCACTTGTAACCTCCCCCTCACTTATCGACCTTAATGACAGTGAAAAATTAAACCACGTGTACCTAATGGAAATTTGGGAAAAGCAATCGTCACCAAAGTTAATCTGTCGGTAAAGAGGGAGGAAAGGGTTACATCTAAAGGAAAGGAGAAATGCAAATGAAACTGGTGGAAATTAATTTTGAAAAGGGGTAAAGTTAATGAAGAAAGTAAATGTGCAGCCGTTATGTTAACAATTAACTAGCGGTAATTAGATATTTGAGATTTGGGGGAATTTACGGTCGCCAGTCCTAAGGACAATTACTATAGTAACAGAAAGAGAAAGGTAATTACACATATAATTAGCACTAGAGGCGTGGCAACTGAAGGTTGACACGTGTAGTGTGAAAACTGAAAGTTTGTCAGAAGTAATAAATTTCGCTACACTCTGACTTAATTTAGCAAAAGAATTAATAAAACTGGAAAATCGAAAGTTGATTTAGTGACTGAAGTTAATAGTGAGCTTTCTTTCTGAAGCACATCGACATTCAGTAAAATAAGGTTAGTCTTGGACTACCTCAACAATCATTTCAAAAGCTACTTGAATGTACGCAATTTAGAAATAAGAGAATTAACTTTGAACTTGAATTAAATGATCCTGAACAATTAACAATAGTAAAATTTAGTACGTACCAAGCTGAGCTGCAGTCACAGGTAACTAAAATACGGTAACAAAACTGGCACTCTTAATTTGTGCTTGTGCAATCTAAATATTGTAGCCAGCTGAACTTTGAAATTAAAGCAGTGAAATCGAATGATGCTGGCGTTTGAATTTCAACGATCCTCGGGCTCATTTCGGAAAAGGAAGGGACCCTGCTTGGCAATGCAATTGGGACAATGAGCAACAAAGGTTCATGCTAAGTTGCTGTAATTTTGCGAGGCAAATGGAACAATTTGAAAAGCTGAGGTCTGCCATACAGTTCTGAAACTTTACGTGCTTTTAGTCTTCCTTGTTGGCTGATTGAAGGTTTGAAGCCGTCGATCGGGGAGGTGGCGACAGTCACTCATTGTCGGCCGTCGCTGTTGCAGAAGCTGGATGTTGGCGCGCCTTCTTCTCGACACGGTCACCAGGCGAAACGGGCTTTTGATGTGCGCCAGCTAATGCTTCCCGTCCGCGACACCATGTCAGAAACTATCATCGCGAGTCGAGCGCAATTACATGCTGCCAAACCCCGAAAGCGCGGCAACTCGCGGGAGCGTCACACAACACACCTGCTCCACTCGCTACTCCAGCCAGACTCTCTCTGCCCGCGCTCCACGCGGCAGAGTTAACACTACCAAAGATCCTACACACTTTGATTCTTCACACGACCCATCGATGTAATCGTTCGATAGCAGTTTTCCCTAGGCAAGACCCAGCGTAAAAATACAAATAATATTTACGAAACAAACCAATTATACATCGACATGAGTTCACAAATATATATATATACAAACAGTAAAACAATTACAATATATAAAGAGACAGAAATGTCATATCTTGAGGTAACAAAACAAGGGGAAAAAAATAATAGTACAATAGATGGAAATAGGAGGATATGCATTTCCGGCGTTACACGTGCCCCACATTGTCTGAGGATGTTCGTGTAACATAAACAGACTCAGAAAATGTCCCAAAAATGAAACAGCGGAAATGCATATGCTTAAAACATCAACAAAATTTAGCATTCGTCTAATTAATCATAAATCAATTTTTAGATCATAATAATTGAGTGGAGACACTCCTAATCTTATTTCACTCTGTCATCTTGCACAAAATAAAACAGGTTGACAACATATTAAAATTCATAGAAGATATAGAAAATGGTTTAGCTATTCCAAAATCGTCAAAATCCGTAACACTATCATGAAATGGAATACTACTTACAAAATTAATCAGAGTACGTGATCATAAAAACAGGTAGATCAAAATACGCAAATTAATTATTAATTACATAGAATACACATTTTATATAACCTTTTCGTAATTAATACGCTTGCCATGAGAGTCCACTTAATGCTAAACAAGAAAATAATATTCAGCAGATCGACAAAAACATAAATATTGACAACAGAATTCTTTCATATCAGCTGTCCAGGAAGAAAAACAATTCCGCCTTCCGTACTCGCAAGTACAAAGAATGCCGACAGCGGCACAAGAGCCGACAGCGGCCTCGCCTCGCAAGTATTGTTGCGCCCGCCTGTACGGCACGCTTGATCTCACTCGCCTGTGTGACGGCATTTCCAGATCGTCCGTTTCACTGAACTCTTTAGGAAAAACTCACTCCCGAGTAATCTCAAGGAGTCCCTTAATACTATCACAGTGGATAACTCAACACTGTCCATCATCACACGCATGTACTAGCCTGAAACTTAAAACAGCGTCTAAGTACATCGGCAGTGACTAGTAAAACACATATTCATGAAATCTTACAGCTAGTTACAAAATCATATTTACATTGCTTAATTTACTGTGACTCAGCTGAAAACTTAAACTAGCAGCTTGGAGTTTTCAGTTGATTAGATCATGATTAAATTGATTAAAATTAAATTGATTAATCAAAATTAATTACTTATTAATTACAACTTCTTTAATGACCTTGGTCAGTCAAAAGCATGGCAATCTAGCAATCGTTAAATCTTACACTCTATTTTACATACTGTATAAATTACCCATTGTGTGGTATTAATCGATCCTAGGTTGGTACAATTTCAAGTCTACAATGTTCCGTATACCTAATAGTTTTCCAGAGCTTGGATACTCTAAGCAATAAGCATTTGTGTGAGGTATACCAATGACTTTTTATGGTCCATTATAAACAAACTTAAATTTAGAGATTTCATTGTCTATCTCGCTCGATTTCTCATGAGCTTTTACAAGTACTAAGTCTCCGATCGCAAACTTAGCAAAACGCGATTTAGCGTCATGACGACGTATGCGAGCATCGGCTTTAAGCTTCATTACTTCTCGCAAACGATCTTTTTTCACACAAATACTAATGTCAATCCGTGGAGGGAATTAGGGAATTTGATTATCTCTTCCACTAAACTTTTACTTCTGTCACCCAACAGGATTTCCTCTGGAGAAAATCCCGTAGATTCATGTCTCAAGGTGTTCATAATTCTCTCAAATACTGCTACATATTTGCCCCATGCCCTATGGTTTTGATGGCAATAGGTACGGCAAAGTCGGCCTAGCTCGCGCATATACCTCTCAGCGGGATTCCCAGCCGGACAATAAGCTGAAATATGGATCACCTCGACCCCATTACTTTCCATGCCTTCATTCCACAACTTAGAAGTAAATTGTGCCCCATTGTCTGATAGAATCGCCTTGGGCTTACCAATATGAACAAAATAATCGTTCACAAGCTTGCTATAGACTGCTTTGGCTGTAGCTTTCCTAATCGGGTATAGTTTGATGAACTTGGAAAAAGCTTCTAGCACTACTAAAATGTAGGCGAAGTTTCCTGATGACTTGGGCAAAGATCCGTACAAGTCTACACACAGTAATTCAAAGTTGTCGTTAGGCCTTATACTTTGCATAGGACCACGACTCGTACAGTTGGTAACCTTCACCTTCTGACATAAATCGCAAGTTTTCACTCTGTCAGTAACGCGTTTTAACATGTTGTTAAAATGCGCTACTTCACTCAGCTTTTCCGTACATTTCTTTGGTCCACAGTGACCATACGCCAAATGGTAGTAGTCAATTATTTCCGTGACGTATTTGGTGGGCCAGCATACCCGCCAAATATTACTATCTTCACTCTTACATATGTACAAGATATGATCATATATCTTGTAATACTTCCTTAATTTTTCTCCTTCTGGACTCCTTTCGTCATATCGGGTTTTCACCATATTTAAACAACCGTCCTCGTTCTGATGACGACGTAGATTCTTACAGATGTTCATTATTAATTTACGTCCCTCAACTTCTTTAAAATAGTATAATTTGACCACTCCATCTGACTCATCTTTCAATATCTCTTGATTAGACTCGGGCAAACGCGACAGCGCATCCGCTACGCAATTGTCGGTCCCTTTTACGTAACAGATGTCATAGTTAAATTGCTGTAAATACAGCGACCACCTAGTCAGTCTTTCGTGAAGTAGTTTACAATCCTTCAGATAAGTGAGCGCCTTATGGTCCGTATGAATAATCACCTTACGGTCCCATAGGTAACCCTTGAACTTTTTGAATCCCCACACGATAGCGAGACACTCTTTCTAAGAAATCGTGTAGTTTCGCTCACTTTTTGATAAAGTTCGACTCGCGAACGCTATCGTCCGGTGTTCCTTATCCTCTCCTTTATCAACCTCTTGGAACAGTTCTACACCACCCCGTAATTCGACGAATCCGTTCCCAGATGGAAGGGTAGCGATAAATCAGGATGAAATAGTATGTTAGATCTTAACAACTCGTCTTTTAATCTCTCGAAAGCGGCCTGACACCCGTCAGTCCACACAAACGGAACGTTTTTGCGTAAGAGGTTATTCAAATTTTCATCATTAAACACTTGTCCTTTAACAAATTTACGGTAAAATCCCGATAACCCTAGAAAACTTTTTAACTGTTTCCTAGACTTGGGTGGAGGACAATTCCTTATTGCCTCTAGTTTCTCTGGGTCCTTCGTAATACCAGCAGTGGTAATTACATGCCCTAAAAATTTCAGTTCCTGCTTCACAAATTCGCATTTCTTTAGCTTTAGAGTCATTCCGCCACGGCGCAATGCTCTCAAAACTTCATCTAACAGGTCACAATGGTCATGCCAAGTGGCATTGGCCAACAATAGGTCGTCAACATACACAGTTAATCTTGAACTCAAAGCCGGTCCTAGCACTTTATCTAGGGCCCTGATGAATACGGACACAGATATATTAAGTCCAAACGGCAGTACTCTATACTGATAACACCTGCCCGCAAACAAGAAGGCGGTGTATGGCCTAGATTCTTCTTCAAGTTCTATTTGCCAGTAACTAGCTGTCAGATCGAGGCTAGTCATGAACTTAACGTCATGAAAACGTTGCAAAATCTCCTCCATACACTCTGGTCTGTCTGTTTCACGTTGAACGACCCTATTCAACGTGCGTGCGTCAATCACAATACGCACACTACCATCCCGTTTTGCTACAATGACCAAACCGTTATTGTATGGACTCGTACTTCTTTCAATCACTCCCCATTCGATCATCTTATCTATCTCCCGTTGCACTGCTTCCTTTTTGGACAGCGGTATAGCATACGGTCTCACGAAGAATGGTTCGTGCGGAATTACATGCAACTTGCATTTATATCCTTCCACAAGTCCCGGTTTGTCTGAAAACACACTCTTATTCCTCATTATTACTTCATACAGGCCTCGTCTTTGTTCGTGTGTTACGTTTGACACACCGTCTACAATACTTTCCAATTCACTTTCTACACTATTGTCAATGCAGAGATTCCTCACATTACAGTAGTTCAAATTAATACCTACATCAATAGCATCCGGCCAGTTAACAATGTGTATAGGCTGGTATTGCCTATGCACACCGTCTCCTGCCTCGTCAAAACTAACTATTATTGTTTTATCTAGTGACATAAATGTCAAAGTTTTGCTTTCGCAGTTAATCACTGCACGGTACTTTAATAGCCAATCTAACCCGATAATTACTTCCGTAGTTAAGTCTGGCACGACGACAAACTCTTGTTCAAATCGTGCCCCACATATCTCGAAGTTGACAAAAATCTGTTTTGTGACCGGTTTACTGGCCTTCCCAGTAGCACCGATGATTTTCACTCCTGTTACTGGCATAACTACGATGCCAGGTCTGTCTTTCAGTAACTCAAAAATTTTCCCAGATACAGCACTCAATTCTGCACCGGTGTCAATCAACACGTTTAGTTGTAGGTCGTGCATATTAACAGACACAACTATCTGTCTACACTTGTCCTCGACTGTTTCTTTATTTTCCCACAGTAAATCCTCGTCTATATCCAGGTCATTCCAGAAAAAACCATCCGGCTTTGATCCTAAATCCGGTTTATCTGGCGGCTTTTTCAGCCTCTGTTCACATACAGTTTTAATTTCAACACGTTTGTCCTGAGGCTTAGTCTGTAGCGTCGCCTCCAATACCGAAACCTTTTCCTGTAACTCGTCAACTAGTGAGTGTTGCTTTGCTATCAATTCACTAATTGTCACCTTCGTTGATTCCTCTTTAATCAGATTGATCTCATCTGCCAATCTACCTGGAGACATGTGCCCAGTAGTATCTGCAATTACTTCCTCTAGATCTGCGCAACCCACACTGTTATCTTCTGACCGTATAATGTCAGCTCTAACCTCATACACGCTGTAATCTACGTGCTTTTCTACCAATCGTGTCCGGCTATCACTAAAATTTTCGTAATCTTTCTCCTTAATACTCTCGCAATGTTTAAACTGGATGTTCGCGTCCGATGGGTCGGCTACTTCTACCACTACAACTTTCGGTAAAGTCTGCCGGTTAGGGCCAGAACTTTCCGTTACTACTTCAACATTCAACTCCTGCGGGATGAAACACGACGCATCTTGCTCGTGCTCCCCCTTAACATCAACTATTTCTAGTAAAGTCTGCCGGTTACTGCCAGAACTTTCCATCACTTCACAATCACTATCTTCCTGCGGGACGAGACGTGGCAAATCCTGCCCGCGCTCCCCATAAACACTTCTCCCGTACAGGCCCCTATAATCTCGTAGTTCGTCGTATAAGCGACCGAACTACCTTAACCAGACCTCATCCCTCTCTGCATCCCCTCGCTCGATGACGGACGTTTTATCCGACATCTGATCTTCTTTCAACACTTGCGAATCATTCTTAAACTCAATCTCCAGTTCCGCTGTGGGTATTACAGCTGCCACTTTATAATCGATTTCCGGAACACTACTTAAATTGTTCTCACTGACAGTGAATGTACTTCCTACTGCAGTGTATACAGCTGATCTACTACTTGTGGGCGCACTCCTTTCTCCTAACACTGGCACACTCTCCCGCCGTTGATTATTCCACCCGGAATTTTCGTATCGACGACACCTGGGTTTTCTCCTGCTATTGGGCCGCCAAAATTTCTCCACGCCCGGTCGGCCCCTCACCGGTGCGGCTAATGGTTTCCCTGTCTCGTCCCAGCAGATACGGTCCCCGGATGCTGCTGAGGCGGCTGATCACACCCTCTGGCGTTATTACTATTCTGTGAAGCCCGTATCACGTTAGTATGATACTGGTTTCCGTCATTCCTGTTATTATTTGCATTGTACCGATTGTTATTACGATCCGAACCATTATTGTTATTGCCGCCATGGTTGCGGTATGCATTATTCCCATGGTTATTGTTGTTGTGGTTGCTGCGGTACCCGTTGTTGTTACCACGGCCTCTACCACTGTCGCGATTATTGCGTCAATAGTCCTCGTCCTCCACTCTTTCCAGGAAATCATTTATTGTTCTGTAATTGCTTCCTACGTAGCGTTTTGTATCATCTGGAAGCTTTTTGTAGAGTTCCCAGACTATTTCGGATACCGTGCGGCGATCACGCTAGTATTCCAACTTGCGGATCCAGCCCTCACAAAACTCCTTCATCGAACCGCGCGAATTCGCATCGAAAGGCCTCGATACGACAAATTTGCGCCAGGCACTTTGCTGTTTTTGCTCTGACCAGTATTCAGCCAGAAACAAATTTTTAAATTCGTCAAAAGTCAGGTTCGTAATGTTGAGGTTTAAGCCCCAACGCTTGGCATCACCAGCCAACACATCAACAATCGCAGTAATTTTTCTCTCATCAGTCCATGATCTGGGTAAAACTCTTTCACAATTCTTAATGAAATCCGTCGCGTGTATACCGCCTTTTTTCAAGGGGTCGAACCGCTCCTCTTTCGTCAACAATTCCGAACTATGTGCATAGATTGGCACATAGCTCTGTTTTTCGTCAAGTTTCTTTTCTAATTCCGACACTCTCGTAATTACTTGGCAAGTGGTTGTCGCAAGCGTTTCTACTTCCCTTTTTTTCTCTTCGCAGGTATTAGCCTGCTTGGTCACTTTGGTATCTACTTCGGATACTAAAGCCTTTAAAGTTTCCACCTTCTTTTGATCCTCTTATTTCACTAATTGAATTTGTTCCGTCACCTTATTCTCGATGATCGGAGCAACTGATTCTCCTACACTTTTCTCGATTCTGCTAATTTCAGAATTAAAACGTGTATTTATGCTCGCAATTTCCGCCTGAACGCCTATCATTTCCTGTTTAAGATTACCGATTTCGGTATTAATTACAACAATATCTTCTTTGATTTTATCAACTTTTGTGTTAACAACTCCAACATTGTTGATAACAACGTTAATAGCTTTGTTCTGATTGTCTAGCATCCGTTCAAATTTTTCAGACTGAGCTTCTTGCTTAGCAGCCTGATCTTCTTGCTTGGCCGATTGACTCTTGATTTCGTTAATCAAAACATTCAATAAATCAGTTAAATTCCCGGAAACTACCGGTTTTACTTCCGCAGCGGCTTCCTCTTTAATTTTCCCCCCGTATTCGTCATCAAGGGATTCAGATTTGATTTTCACTTCCGATTCCGAAACATTTTCTAAAGTTTGGAATTCCATTTCTGCTCTTTGTTGCGTTTCGGCGGTCGCGTCTTTCATGTTCGCCGCCTGCCCCTGAACAATGGGTACAGCGGTGCGCGTTTCCCACTGTTCGACCGATTGTTCCGTATCCAAGTCTACCAAATTTTGGCAATTGTTGCCTTCACTCATTTTAATAATTTTCAATATAAATGCCAAATCTCAAATATAATTAGGATTACTCCCACTACTTATTCTCGCTGACGTAACGGCCTGTACGTAACCAGAACTTCGTTACGAGATTTGCAACATACAAAATTCGTGTCCAGAACAACCACAAATCCGAAGATTGTCCTGTCACCAGGTCGCCACGTGTAACCTCCCCCTCACTTATCGACCTTAATGACAGTGAAAAATTAAACCGCGTGTACCTAATGGAAATTTGGGAAAAGCAATCGTCACCGAAGCTAATCTGTCGGTAAAGAGGGAGGAAAGGGTTACATCTAAAGGAAAGGAAAAATGCAAATGAAACTGGTGGAAATTAATTTTGAAAAGGGGTAAAGTTAATGAAGAAAGTAAATGTGCGGCCGTTACGTTAATAATTAACTAGCGGTAATTAGATATTTGAGATTTGGGGGAAATTACGGTCGCCAGTCCTAAGGACAATTACTATAGTAACAGAAAAAGAAAGGTAATTACACATATAATTAGCACTAGAAGCGTGGCAACTGAAGGTTGACACGTGTAATGTGAAAACTGAAAGTTTGTCAGAAGTAATAAATTTCGCTACACTCTGACTTAATTTAGCAAAAGAATTAATAAAACTGGAAAATCGAAAGTTGATTTAGTGACTGAAGTTAATAGTGAGCTTTCTTTCTGAAGCACATCGACATTCAGTAAAATAAGGTTAGTCTTGGACTACCTCAACAATCATTTCAAAAGCTACTTGAATGTACGCAATTTAGAAATAAGAGAATTAACTTTGAACTTGAATTAAATGATCCTGAACAATTAACAATAGTAAAATTTAGTACGTACCAAGCTGAGCTGCAGTCACAGGTAACTAAAATACGGTAACAAAACTCGCACTCTTAATTTGTGCTTGTGCAATCTAAATATTGTAGCCAGCTGAACTTTGAAATTAAAGCAGTGAAATCGAATGATGCTGGCGTTTGAGTTTCAACGACCCTCGGGCTCATTTCGGAAAAGGAAGGGACCCTGCTTGGCAATGCAATTGGGACAATGAGCAACAAAGGTTCATGCTAAATTGCTGTAATTTTGCGAGGCAATTGGAACAATTTGAAAAGCTGAGGTCTGCCATACAGTTCTGAAACTTTACGTGCTTTTAGTCTTCCTTGTTGGTTGATTGAAGGTTTGAAGCCGTCGATCGAGGAGGTGGCGACAGTCACTCATTGTCGGCCGTCGCTGTTGCAGAAGCTGGATGTTGGCGCGCCTTCTTCTCGACACGGTCACCAGGCGAAACGGGCTCTTGATGTGCGCCAGCTAATGCTTCCCGTCCGCGACACCATGTCAGAAACTATCATCGCGAGTCGAGCGCAATTACATGCTGCCAAACCCCGAAAGGGCGGCAACTCGCGGGAGCGTCACACAACACACCTGCTCCACTCGCTACTCCAGCCAGACTCTCTCTGCCCGCGCTCCACGCGGCAGAGTTAACACTACCAAATATCTTGCACACTTTGATTCTTCACACGACCCATCGATGTAATCTTTCGATAACAGTTTTCCCTAGGCAAGACCCAGGGTAAAAATACAAATAATATTTACGAGACAAACCAATTATACATCGACATGAGTGCATAAATATATACATACAAACAGTAAAACAATTACAATATATAAAGAGACAGAAATGTCATATCTTGAGGTATCAAAACAAGGGAAAAAAATAATAGTACAATAGATGGAAATAGGAGGATATGTATTTCCGGCGTTACACAGTAATGGAACTGCTTCTGCTGACTGATGTCACTTGTTGGTGTCTGCACCTGTTCAACATTGCTGTGTGCCATTGATGGAACTGCTTCTACTGACATAATGTCACTTGTTGCTGTCTGCACCTGTCAACATTGCTGGGTGCCACTGGTGGAACTGCTTCTACTGAAGAAGTCACTTGTTTGTGTCTGCACCTGTTCAACATTGCTGAGTGCAACTGATGGAACTGCTTCTATTGAAATGATGTCACTTGTTGGTGTCTGCACCTGTTCAACATTGCTGGGTGCCACTGAAACTGCTTCTACTGAAATGAAGTCACTTGTTGCTGTCTGCACCTGTTCAACATTGCTGGGTGCCACTGACTGAACTGCTTCTACTGAAATGATGGCACTTGTTGCTGTCTGCACCTGTTCAACATTGCTGGGTGCCTCTAATGGAACTGCTTCTGCTGAATGATGTCACTTGTTGGTGTCTGCACCTGTTCAACATTGTTGGGTGCCACTAATGGAACTGCTTCTGCTGAATGATGTCGCTTGTTGGTGTCTGCACCTGTTCAGCATTGTTGGGTGCCACTAATGGAGCTGCTTCTACTAACATGATGGCACTTGTTGGTGTCTGCACCTGTTCAACATTGTTGGGTGCCACTAATTGAACTGCTTCTGCTGAATGATGTCACTTGTTGGTGTCTGCACCTGTTCAACATTGCTGGGTGCCACTGATGGAACTGCTTCTACTGACATAATGTCACTCGTTGATGTCTGCACCTGTTCAACATTGCTGGGTGCCACTGATGGAACTTCTTCTACTGAGAAGATGTCACTTGTTGGTGTCTGCACCTGTTCAACATTGTTGGGTGCCACTAATGGAACTGCTTCTGCTGAATGATGTCGCTTGTTGGTGTCTGCACCTGTTCAGCATTGTTGGGTGACACTAATGGAGCTGCTTCTACTGAAATGATGTCACTTGTTGCTGTCTGCACCTGTTCAACATTGCTGGGTGCCTCTAATGGAACTGCTTCTGCTGAATGATGTCACTTGTTGGTGTCTGCACCTGTTCAACATTGTTGGGTGCCACTAATGGAACTGCTTCTGCTGAATGATGTCGCTTGTTGGTGTCTGCACCTGTTCAGCATTGTTGGGTGCCACTAATGGAGCTGCTTCTACTAACATGATGGCACTTGTTGGTTTCTGCACCTGTTCAACATTGTTGGGTGCCACTAATTGAACTCCTTCTGCTGAATGATGTCAGTTGTTGGTGTCTGCACCTGTTCAACATTGCTGGGTGCCACTGATGGAACTGCTTCTACTGACATAATGTCACTTGTTGATGTCTGCACCTGTTCAACATTGCTGGGTGCCACTGATGGAACTTCTTCTACTGAGAAGATGTCACTTGTTGGCGTCTGCACCGGCTCAACATTGCTGGGTGCCACTGACTGAACTGCTTCTACTGAAATGATGTCACTTGTTGTTGTCTGCAGCTGCTCAACATTGCTGGGTGCCACTATTGGAACTGCTTCTACTGAAATGATGTCACTTGTTGCTGTCTGCACCTGTTCAACATTGCTGGGTGCCTCTAATGGAACTGCTTCTGCTGAATGATGTCACTTGTTGGTATCTGCACCTGTTCAACATTGCTGGGTGCCACTGTTGGAGCTGTTTAATTACTGCTGATGAAATATTATGTGACTGCTATTTGCACCTGTTGACCATTGCTGGGTGCTACTGCTGGAACTGTCAACTGCTTGTTTATTGAATCATGGAAAGCATATACGTGAATATTTGTATAAACTGATTTTTTGTGTATTTACTGTTTATGAAAGTTAAGAGACCCTTACCTGCACATATTCGTCATTGCTGACGGTATTGATTGAATTGTTTAACCATATAATACTTGTGTAAACTATTATATAAAGTCACATGTATGAAAGATTTTGTATTTCTTACTGTATTTTATATATTAGGTTATTGAAAGGTCAGTGCAAAGCCAAAATTTATTTAATTATGTGATATTTACTTATTAATATTATCTTTTATTTTTGTCTGTATTTTTTTGACGAATTTGGTGGTATTTTCACCACCAATGTTGGCAAAAATACCATCAAATTGTGGCCCGTGGAGGAAGGGCATATGAAAGGTGGCTACACTGAGCCACAACGCCAGAGATTGCGCCAAAGAGTTTTATCGGCCGCCTCCACTGGCAGTGCTTGTCGAGATGTGGCAGTAGTCAGTGCTTTTGGAGTGGTGGTAGCAAGTCGGTGTTGAAATGTTGTAGTAGGGAGTGCTTGTTCCATGTTTTATGCAGTATGTTTGATGGGCTAGACAGCAGATGTTGTTCGAATGGAGATATTGTAATGATCAGAGTGCTTTTCGTCAATATATATGAAGGCAAAAAAAATTCCCTTTTCTTTTATTATTTCAGTGTCTTAAATAATGCGTCATTACAGGTTCAGTCAACAAAGCATCTGGCTTGTGTTCTTGTATTAGAGTGTAATTCTGGTTTCCTTACGCAATTACAGTATTTCTGTTTATTTTTTTTTAATTACTTCAGTATAAATGGTGTTTAAAATATCTGGTCTTATTGAGGAAGAACCATGCTAGATGTGTACACTGAATCACACTTCCACACACAGAACAGGTACACTTGTGCCTTGTTGTTTCGCCACGAGCATGGGGGCTTAATTATAAAAAAGAATACAAATAATTTTAATTTTCAGTCGCTGTCTGTCCAGTTACGAAGTCTCGTAACCGGTTGGCCCTGACTAGTATTTGTACGCAATCTGACTGCATAAAACAACAACAAAGAATGAAATGAAATTTCCGTTAACGCAATTAATTAATTAAGTCCCCAGCAACTATGAAAGCTACGAAACAACAAGGCACAAGTGTACCTGTTCTGTGTGTGGAAGTGTGATTCAACTTACACATCTGGCACAGTTCTTCCTCAATAAGACCAGATATTTTAAACACCATTTGTACTGAAGTAATTAAAAAAAATAAACAGAAATACTGTAATTGCGTAAGGAAACCAGAATTTCGCTCTAATACAAGAACACAAGCCAGATGCTTTGTTGACTGAACCTGCAATGACGCATTATTTAAGACGCTGAAATAATAAAAGAAAAGGGAATTGTCTTTGCCTTCATATATATTGACGAAAAGCACTCTGATCATTACAATATCTCCATTTGAACAACAACTGCTGTCTAGCCCATCAAACAAACTGCATAAAACATGGAACAAGCACTCCCTACTACAACATCTCAACACCGACTTGCTACCACCACTCCACAAGCACTGACTACTGCCACATGTCGACAAGCACTGCCAGTGGAGGCAGCCGAATAAAACTCTTTGGCGCAATCTCTGGCGCTGTGGCTCAGTGTAGCCACCTTTCAACCTTACTACAAGAAAACTCCCTAAGGAAGAAGTCCTCTCTCATAATTACGCCAACAGTAAATTTCTCTGGAAAGAGCATCTCACGAAGCTCCGTTTATGTTCTCTTGACACCAAGTTTTTAGCAACCAAATAAATGAAAATAACAGCATTAATAAACTCATTATTAGGTCATTATGACATACTTCTGTCCATCTTTCTTATATTTTCATCATTTTCTATTACTAAAAGTCTTTTATTTAGCTCTAAATATGTTTTAGATGTCTCACATCTCAACTTCTTAAGAAAAGCTCTGGCATAATACCCTGACAAGTAAGTGGAAACAGGCAAGTATTCCTGAACAGACTGAACTCGTTCCTCACTGAAATCCATTATACTGTAAATGTTTGTTGGTGGTGATGGAGGTAAGTTCACATCATCTACTCAGTTAGTTTTAAAAATGGTTCAAATGGCTCTGAGCACTATGGGACTTAACATCTGTGGTCATCAGTCCCCTAGAACTTGGAACTACTTAAACCTAACTAATCTAAGGACATCACACACATCCATGCCCGAGGCAGGATTCGAACCTGAGGCCGTAGCAGTCGCGCGGTTCCGGACTGACTGCCTAGAATCGCTAGACCACCGTGGCCGACAGTTTTAAAAGAATGTGAATCTATTCCAACTTCTCGGAGAGCAGATGATGGAATTTTCCAGCCTGAATTGAATGCCACATACCTTTCTCAAAATACCAAAGATACCAATTATTGGGATCTTTCCATTGTTCGCTGTTTTCCAAATCTCGCTTCTAGAGCATCTGTCTGAACATTTCGTGACAGAATATATTTAAAATTGGTGCCCTCACTGCAATACTTGTCATTTCTTGAATGTGAGTGGTATCTGATATGACTGAATGTGTGTTATTGGATTATCCATATGTGTAATCAGGGAAACATTTCCATATATAGAACCATCACAAAAAATCTTTCGCAATATCTAATAATTTCGTCACTTGAGCTGGAAAGCGGTTTTTACAGAGCATTCTTGAAATGGCTATCTCTACCAGGTAAGGTAACATTTAAAATGTTACACCACATGTAAATTTATTTTGATGAATTTAGCAGTGCTCTCAAACCTTAGTAAGATTATCTTTCCTCAAGGCTAAGAAATCTTGAACAACCATCCCAGTGGAACTATTAAGCACAGGTTTGACATTTTGTCACTCAATGTCACTTTTAGAAATATACTTTGAATTAGGTTTTTTGGCAGCTTTTATTGTCTGTGTACACTCAACGTCATGTAGCTTTTTAACTGCAGAGAACTTGGCCACAAGCAGTTTTATACTTTCTGAAACTGATTCACACTGCGGGTACTTTATTTTCTCATCAGTATCTTTTTTATTGTTTCAGTTGTTTCTGACTTATTTTAATATGTGAGGAGAATATAAAACATAAAGAGAGATTGTGTGTCATCAATACGGTGTTTGTAAACAATTGATAGTTGAGGAGGGGAAGCAAATCATGATGTGGCCCGTCCGATAATTGAATTATTCTTACTAAGAACACAGGCTAATTAAAACCAGTGGCATATAGTCTAAAAACTATTTTCTTAATTAGAGTGAACGGTTCTTCACCATTCATGTTGCTAACTGGAGGGATAAAAACCTGAGCTCTAGTTGCCACATTTTTAGAACTGGCTGCAGATTCCAAAATATTATCTAATGTGAAGTCCAAACAAAGCCTCAATTGAATTTTGTCAACTATTAGTGAAACAACTTGATCTGATTCACAAAGGAACTGGATTTTCTGTGTTGTATACGACAGAAAACTGCCACCTAGCTGCTCACCTGCTCAGTGTGTTTCAAAATGTGGAGAAATCTTATGTAGTGTATTAGGATGGGAGAGCGCAGGACAGTGTGTGCTCCTTATAAACTCGTAAGTATGTGGTGATATTGAAAATCAAATACTACAAAACATAATATAATTTAGGGAGTATCAGTAATGATTCCTTTGCACACCCATTAAATTCACATGCTCATATAAACTGAGAGGTACCCACATGCCTTGCTCATACTGTGGCATCAAGCAGTCAGGCCTGCAAGCTGAATGGTCTGCCAAGCGAGTGGATTCATTCTTATTTATCGAGTAACATGAACTCTAGTACTCACACTTAAGTTACAAGTTATCCTCCTATATGATTAATACGCAACGGAAACACGCATCTGAGTATCAGTAATTTACAGAACTCT
The DNA here is from genome assembly GCF_021461385.2 of Schistocerca piceifrons. Lineage (NCBI taxonomy): Eukaryota > Metazoa > Arthropoda > Insecta > Orthoptera > Acrididae > Schistocerca > Schistocerca piceifrons. The sequence goes on along the minus strand of NC_060148.1, from coordinate 123,347,641 downwards.
GACTGTACACTACGCACCGGCAATACCACATTTTCTTTTTGTCTTTTATTTAACGGCTTTTGTCAACACGTGGCCACCGCACTGAATATGAATGGCGCACACATTATAAATTTGGGACATTATGACAACATACAATTAGAAGGAAAAGTCCACCAATCTTTTTCTTTTCACTATCATTTTTATTCTGATAAATTCTCTAACCTAAACACACAAATTCTATAACCTACAACAATAACACATGAGAAATTCCGCCCAGTGGGCATGGCTTTACATTGGTGAATCTTTATATTATGGTCTCGTAATTATTTAACGCTACAGTGCACTTTCTGGATAGTATGGTGGATCTTTTATTATTTCTCACACTTCGACTCTCACAATCATCATCATGAAACTATCCTCCAGACTGAGCAGTACAGAAGGAACAAGCATAATCCACTAATCTTTTGAAACTACCTTGCTACTCTCCCATGCAAACCACACATACCCAAATTACATGACATACACCACACTACAATATGAAATACTACACAGAGAATAGTCACGACATTATCACTTTCAGCTTTCCCACTTCAATTAATATTCATCCCAGTTTCACACGACACTGCCCCACTTCGTAATTTTACTTTCCTACTATGAACTCTGGAGATATATGCACGTCTTCCTGTGCAATGCAAGCCAAGTGGCGTTGCTGGATAGACGGCCGACTCACCTTGCTTCTCTCTCAGAGTTTGAATCTAGCGTCACACAGAATCGTATCACGCAAAGTAATATTAAGAACGTATTCATCACACACGCGAGTCCTTAACTGATACCGTGGACGAGTACTTCTCTTTATCTTTTGTCTCATACACAGTTTCAGACTCACACAGTACTCACCACGTGGAAGTACTCGTCTCTAATTTCAAGTCCTGCACAAGCCATTTCTTAAATATTTCAACTTATAGTACACACGCTATTTCTTAAATATTTTAACTTATTGTACACACGCTAGTAATTCAGCTTAACTCAAGCACACGGAAGTATTTCAACTTATTGCTACACGTGGTTTCATTGTGACTGTTGGTCACTTCCGAAGATTACGACGATCCCATTAATATTACCTGCCTGACATTTAATTCTCCCCACAAAAGTTCCTGGAATAGAGAAATTATTATTTCAAAGTACTCTTAAATATTCCACATGCATACCATGTCTCCACTCTTTTGTCATTACGGAGCACTACTAAAACAGGTCTTAACAGCACAAGATCCAGTGGCAGAGTCCTGAAACATGGCCGTTCTCCAGGTCCTCTCACACCTCTGTCGAAGTGGGGGAGCACCTTGCTACCGTATTGGTCAGCCACATTTCAGGCGCTCAGAGCTCAGGTAAATTTCATCTCTTTGGTCCCACCAAAGGTGGCCAAAGGATCGACTCAAAGATGGTCATATATTCACATTCACTATCTGCGGTTAGCAGACGACCATACATTCATTCATTTCACAGATCTCACCAAACTGGATGTAGGGATTTGCTTTGTGGGAGTGCACATGTGATCAATTAAATAAATAACTTGTCATTCTTTCCCACACTGGTATCCGGCTTCACTGTATTAATTGAAATTGAGTTATTTTACAAAAAAAATGTGTTGTTCTGACAAAATTAATGAAGTATGTTGTACAGATTTTCAATGTTGGGCGGTACTGTACCCTTTCAAAACAATTAACGTTGCTGCTTTCAGTTTCTCCAAAAACAATTACCATATTTTTCAAATCATTGGTTATGAATAGCAAGTAGTCTGCTGTGAACTACTATTGTTCTTTCTGGGGAAATTTTCCTAATTATCAATGACGTCAAATAAGTCATTTAAATGGGTTATAATTAATGGGAAACTCTTTGTACCAAGTTTGGTGTTTTCACTTTTACCAAATATGTAGTCTGGGCAGTATTTATCACAATGAAACGCAAAAGTGTAGAAATATCTGTCGCTTCTGTTAGAACAAAATTAAGGCACCATCTGACTTTATAATATGCCAATTTTTGTGCAGTTTGATACCCTCTGAGAACTTAAGAAAGGTATTCATATCCGCTGTTGAGTTTTAGGCACAGTTATTTACATTACTTCAACTTGATCCAGCGGCCAGCACTCATGTTTTACATTTCCATCAACAGAGAGGCCGTCATCGTATGATGATCAGCAATAATTTTAACTGTCAGCACGGGTACTGTCTCACCGTTAAGAGACTACACAGGAATTCGAAACATTTAAGTCTAGCTGTGCGGAAAGATAGTCGCAGACATCGACAGTAGGACTGCAGTTAGATGGAGGGGCTGAAGCCGATGGCGGTTACCATCCTGATCTTGCATGTTTATACAAATTTGACGCAGCAGACATACGGGGAGCGTGAGTGTCCGAAGTTCCGTTCCCAGTTGTTACAAGAATTTCACACAGTGCTGTTTTGGGGGCACTCTTTTATGTTTCGTGTCATCTTAGTTGCTGTGTTATCGCATCCTGACGAACTGAAAACTAGTGAGCTGGGTCGACATTTAGTGACGATGACTTCAGACCTCTGGCAGGATACTCGGACAGTGGAGCCATGTGCAGTCGATTTTGGTTAGGAAACACTTGTGTGTCCTGTCATAGCACAATAGGGTGTGGGTCTCATACCAGATAGCACTGATAGCGGCTACTGAACGTATACAGAGAAGGGCAGCACAAATTGTGATATTTGTGGCTGAACCACGGGAGAGTGTCACGCAAGTGTTGAAACACCTCATTCGGCAGACGCTTTAAGAGAGCCACAAGCTACCCCACCAGATGCCACTTACGACATTTCGCAAGCGAGGAGTCCAGAGGCGGTATCCAGCCACTACGCTGCCGTAAGGAGGTCAACTTGGTGCTTGTAAATACGTCGCGTAAGTGGACGATTTAATGGCAAAATTGTGTACAATCGTGCGAGAAATGCAGCTGTCAACGGAAATATACGGCACTTTTCAAAAGTACACTTTTACGTCTCCATATACGTTTTAGAATCTGGTACGACGGTGATGTATTCTCGCCACCGTGAATAATGTAATCGCTTGCCGATTCATGGAGAAAATGTGAATATTAAGTAACTCAACATACAAATATTTTTTGCTGGGGTCCGCCTTTAACAAAACACTATTTTGTTTCACAACCCAAACATATTTCACTACATTTGCAGCAATATCAGTGGGCTTTTATTTTATGCCTGTTAAACATAAAGAATGTTCTTTGTTGCTTCTACACACGTAAATTTTATTTTTTGAAATCGCAATTACATATTTTTGAAGGACATTTCTTATGTATTCATACCTTTTTACCACATGTTGTAGTTTTCCTGAGGTATTATGTCTTTATAGTACTTGTTTTCTTTCACAGTTTGTCATCTGCAACCATATAGAACTTAATGTAGACAAGTTGTTTAGTAAAAAGTGCGATTTGGATACTGTTATTGCTATGCCTGAAATTAATTATTTCTATGTGCGTGTGTGTGTGTGTGTGTGTGTGTGTGTGTGTTTGTGTGAAGGGTAATGGGGGGGGGGGGGGTTCTACAGGTTGGTGTTATCTAATAATTCTTTGAGGGTGGAGAACAGAGTTCCATTGCAGAGAACTGTATATTCATTTATTAAATTTTTTCCTTCAACTATGGCTTTTTGTATTTGATACTTTTCTTCTATTATTACTTTATGTGGGGTGCTGTTGCCGCATTTGAGAATTTTCAAGGCAGTCTTGATATCTGTTGGGTTATTTATCGTGTACATAATGTGTTCAGCAAATGTGGAATGACAGTAGTTATTTTTTAATGCTCTTCTGCGTTCTGTGTATCTGGTATTAAAGTTTCTGCTTGTCTGTCCTGTATAAACTGATTTGCTATCCTGACATGTTAGTTGGTAAATACCAGATCTGTTGTGTTTATCTGTCTTTTCCTGGTTGTTCTTGGCTTTCTCTGTGTTGAGTTGTCTGCCCTGTAGGCTAATTTTAACCATTGGTTTTTGAGTACGTTGCCTATTATGTGGGCTACCTTGTTGTAGGTGAAAGTGAACCAGCTGTTTATTTTTGTGGCTGTTTCTTGTTCATCTGTGCTCATATGTGTGTTCTGTTTGTTTGTAAGTTGGTGAGAAGGCTTTTGTGTTTATGTGTTGGGTGTCCTTCTTGATTGTGTTTTAATTTTGTGATTCAGTTGATCTATAGCATTTGTATCGTATCCATTCTGTACAGCTATTTGTCTGATCGTCGGTAATTCATTGATACAGTTGTTTTCAGTGAGTGGGGTTTTGTTCAGGCTGTGCAGCTTGTATTGGAAACTGGCTAGTTTGTGCGCAATGGGTTTATTAGAACGTTTGTGAATGGCTGTGCTGGTGGAGTTCACATACCTGAAAATGGAGAATTGGTGTTGGTTGTTGCGTCTATATATTGTGAAATCAAGGAAACTTAACATTTTGTCGTTGTCTGTTTCTGTGGTGAACGTCTCTAGTTTTACATCTTCGTGGTCTTTTCGCGAGATATACGTAGGAGGTGTCAGTGTATTGATTGACTCTTCTAGCAATGTACGCTCTCGGAACATTAACAATAGACCGTGATGTGACGCAGAACGCCTCTCTTTCAGAATCTGCCACAGGAGTTGGGTGAGGATCTCCGAGATGCTTTCGCGCTCACTAAACGATCCTGTGGCGAAACGTGCTGCTCTTCTCTGGATAATCTGTTTCCTCTATCAGCCCTACGTGGTACGGATTCCATATTGATCAGCAGTATTCAAGTATTGGTAGAACGATTGTGTTGTATGCTACTACCTTTTTGACGGATTATATTTCCTGTGGATTCTTCCAATGAATCTCAGTCTGGCATCTGCGTTTCCTCATTTCTACAAGCAGTTTATCTTTGCAGATCGCTGGAGCAACGAAGGGCATTTAGCGACAGGAGGAAAGCGCAGGGTTGTACGACAGATGCACATAACTACAGACTTTTATCGTTTACGTAAATCTATTTAAAAATTATAGGACATGTTCAGCGTGACATGTTCAGCGCGCACTATTTTGACGTTCTTGGGTAACGAAAATATCTTCTATAAAAACGCATGCGGATTCTGCAAACAAGGAGTTTGCGAAACTCAGCTCGCTCTGTTCCTCCACAAGACATCGTTGCTCAGGTTCATGCCGTGTTTGTTGACAGCAGCAAGGCACTTGACACCGCCCCACATTGCCGTTTAGTTAAGAAATGCGAGCTTAGCAGGTATCGCAACAGATTTGCCACTGGCTACGAGACTTCCTTACGGACAGAACTCAACACGTCGCACTTAACGGAACAAAATAGACAGATGTAACTGTTATTTCTGCAGTACCACAGGGATGTGTCATAGGGCTTTACCTTACACAGTATGTAAATGTTGTAGAACGATGCTTCGTGTGACGTTCATGTCACATCCCTGCCGGCGTTTATTACATTTTTGTTGCTATGTTTTAATGCACGATGTAAGAAGATTTTGCTCCAAGAAGCGAATCTTTTATCACCTATATTTACTGCTTGAATATTAATCCAGAGCTCTAGTGGTGCTGATGACGTTTCTTGCAGCTAGAACATGTTAATAACAACGTCTGACGGTTTATAAGACCATTGTGCCTCTCTTTCTATGACAGCTGTACCACTCGCAAGAAAAATTTATGAGACATGTCCGTCCATCATTGATTCCCGGTCAGTATTATTTCTTATCGCCAGCAATCAGTTATTTACGAAAGATTATACTTAGTAGTAGGGGACGTGTGATAAGTTCCCCTTGAGCGCCAGGCTTATAAAGTATGTGTTTGTGCTCTGACATGTGCAAAGGAAATGACTGTGTCCAGTCGTAAGGAAGGTATGGATTTGACGTGGAATACTGTGATAGCAAAGCAAAGAGTATGTCAAGTCATAATAATGGTACAGATATTTCAATTTCCAGAGCCACAGCCGTCAGCGGGGTGTATATCTGATACTTTGCCCATTGTCGCATGTCATCCAAATGAGACCGCGATCCTAATATTTGTTTGTACGTACAGTGACGGAACATATATGTGTCCGATGTCGTAGGATGTTTCTGTGTGTGTGTGCTCGGCGCGGCGGTGGCTGTGGCCTGCAGTGGGAATGACCCACGTCTGCCACTGACGGCAGGAGCCCTCCGAATGGAGAGGCCGTCCTCCAGGTTACGTTTTTTATGTGGACTCAGTGTTTGTGCACTGCATTGTTTTTGGGTGTTTAGGAATTTTGAGGGTTTTTGGATAGCATTACACATGCATTATTTCGGTGATCTATGAGTAGTTTGGATGTATGTATGCTGTGTACTGGATTATTACGGTTGTTTACGAGTTTTGCGTCTCTTCAGATCAGAGTACTGCATTATTTACGAGTAGTTTCCTGGTCTGTAAATTGTATATTTTGACCCAAAGCATGTCAGGGTTACTGTTTTGTGTCAATGCAATAAATAAACTACATGTAATCTGTCTCTAAATAAATTTTTCAAAAAATAAAGTGCACTCCTTCCTCTCACCAGCAGACCAAAACAGGCTGATTCCTTATCCCGCTATTTTCCCCTCCAGACCTCTGGGGCGATGAGTAGGCTGGGGCACAAGTGCAGCCAAGAAAAAAACGTTACGTCATAATGATACTGTGCTCCTATGGACTGAACTGCATGATCATGTGGCCTATAGCGGTGCCCTCTAGCAGTGAACTCGACAACTAGCTCAGTTCTCTGGTCTGGGGGATTGGAGGGAGTTGTCTCTTGTGTAGTGGGGGCTTATTCATAGGTTTTAGAAATGACAGACAATCCCAGCAGAGACAGATGTTTCCATGCAGTGTGTTATGCAAAACATTTATTTGCAGGATCCTCTTCATATTTTCATGCATTAATGCCCGCTTCCATTCTTCATGCATTGAGCTGTGGATGCAGTCCTTGGCTGGATGAGTGCATGTAACACAGCTATTACAACTCCCCCTGTCTGGCATCAAAATCTCGCTAGTTGAACACACGCTAATTCCACACCTATAGCTCAACAAGCACTGATATCTCAGCCTCTTGTGGTCATAGCACTACACTAAGCCACTAATGCTGGAGGTGAATAACTAATTTAAACAAATTTCGACAGATTTATACAAATTCGAACAAATTTAAACAAGAATGAGAGTGTGCACTGATATGAAACATTCTGGCAGATTAAAACCGTGTGCCAGACTGAGTTCCTCATTTAGAGTCTTGGTCTGGCACACAGTTTTAAGCTGTCAGGACATTTCAAACTTATACAAATTTATACAAATTGAACGACATGAGCAGACTCTAGTGGGGGCAACACCATCTTATCCCCCCCTCAGCAGCATGAGTAAGTTCTTGGAGCAAAATTCCCTCCAAAATTCGAAATCCCCACCCATTTTCCAAGAGGATGACACACCATTATGCAACAAAGTCGGAAAGGGGAGGGGTGGGTACCCATAGAAGCACGTAATTCAATTACCCGAAAAAATCTAATCTTCCGAAGATGGTGGCATGGCAGGGGGGGGAGGGGGGGTGCCGTGATACTTCCCTGCCAAAAGCCACCATCTACGATATTGGTACTCATGTCATCAGATGACGTGACGGCCGCAATCTTGGATGATGTCATGCTCTGTTGCCAAGTCTACAGGCCACCATCTTGGATGACGTTATCGCCGCCATCTTGAATACATTTGACAACAATGGAGAGTGGGGTGGTATGAATGTTACCCTTCTACACATGGATTCATGAGGTCGTTTCCATACCTGTACGTGTATGAGCAGAACTGCAATGTGAAATGAGACTCGTCCGACCAAACAATGTGTATCCTGTCATCAAAAGTCCAATGTCAGTGTTGACAGGCATATGGCCATGTGTAAGGCTTTTTGTTCTGTGGTCATCAAAGCTGCACGATTGGGCCATCGGCTCAGATAAACAATATCGATGATGTTTGGTTGAGTGGTTCACATGCTGAAACTTGTTGGTGCCCCAGCATTGGAATCTGCAGCAATTTGCAAAGTTGCACTTCTGTCGGGTTGAACGGTTCTCTTCACTCGTTGCTGGTACCGTTCTTGTACAATTTTTTTCCAGCCGCAGCGATGTTGGAGATTTGATTTTTCACCAGATTCCTGATAATCACGATACACTCCTAAAATGGTCGCTGGGGTAAATGCCCACTGCGTCACTGCCTCGAAGATGCTGCGTCCCATCGCTCGCGTGCCGACTGTAACATCATAACAACGCGCCAGGCACTTGTTGTCTTATATAGACGATGCCGACCGCAGCGCCGTATTCTGCTTGTTTAGGTATCTCTGTATTGGATACGCATGCCTATACCAGGTTCATTGGGGCTCCAGGGTATTCGCAATACGCTACATCTGTTTGTGCTGAAACTCCTTTGTTGCTTCCTGCGTCGACCCAATGCAGGTCTCGCTGCCTTTCGCTACAGTCCTCTACCGTCGCGACTTCTCTGCATACAACGGCATTACACGAGTAAAGCCTCATGGAACGTCTGACGATATCTACTAGGTTCTCCATATATATCGTGAAAAGTAACAGTCCTACGACACTCCCTAGGGGAACAGACCAAGTTACACGTATGTCTGACTGGAACGCTGAGTTGTGTTTGCTGGAAACTCTCCAATCCAGTCACACAGTTGGTCTCGTATTTTGTACTCTAGAATTTCGTTGGCTATCCATCCGTGGGGAACTGTGTCGAATGCCGTAGAGAAGTGAAGGAATGTGGCTGCCCCTACCTGGGCGTCCGCGTCTGCTGCTCTCTGCGCCTCGTGGACGAACGGAGCGAGCTGGGCTCCACACGGCCGTCGTCTCCTGGACCCACCTCGGTCGCTACATGGGAGACTTCCAGTCCCCACAAACGTCACAGTCCGAGAGCATGAGGCGTGCTCCAAACTTCTACAAGAGACTCGCATCAGGGATACGGGCCTATAGTTTTGTGCGTCTTTTCATCGATCTCCTCGAAAAACTTATGGCGCACTGCTGCTAGAATGGGGACAAGTTTCACGAATTCTGTTGTGTCGGTAGCTGGACCGACACCGTGAAGTGGATTGCTGAAAAAGAAAGCTAGACTAACGCTGTAGCCGATAGTGCACGCACGGCATAAAGCAGACGGGCGTGAAGTCTGGAACATGAGAACTTATGAATGAATAAGAAGAAAAGTATGTAGATGCTTTTTACTTATCTTTTTAATTATCCTTGGAATACATCTCTCTTGAATACTCGTAAGCTATAGGCACTGATACAAATGGCGCCTTGCTAGTTCGTTGCCATTAACTTAGCTGATGGCTATTCTGTCTCTCGGCTAATGAGAGAGAAAGGCTTCATACAACTGGGCGGTAGCTAGGTTCTCGTACAACTGGGCGATAGCTAGGTTCGCGTACAACTGGGGTCGAGACCTCTCTCGTATCACGAGACCTGCCTTGGTGGTGGCGCTAGGTCTGCGATCACAGTGGCGACACGCGGGTCCGACATGTACTACATGGACCGCGGCCGATTTAAGCTACCACCTAGCAAGTGTGGTGTCTGGCGGTGACACCACAAATTCTGTGTAGAATCGAACTGGTGTACCGTCACGTCAAGTGGCATTCCCAATGTAAGAGCGATTTCAGTTGCTTTCCTGTCCCTCTGTTACTTATTTGCATAGCTTTCATTTTGTCGTTTGTGCGTCGTTTAACGGGAGTAACTGCAATGTGATGTTTCCTCTTCAAAACATAGATATGCACATGCTGACCACATCTTAATTGTGAATCCAAGGAAATGCGTGAATTGGCGGAATACGAGAGCTGTCGAGTGAGTAAAGTGGCAAACTGCATTTGCGAGAATAATGCTGAGTATTATCAGACGAAAATTACCGTGGTTCAAGTTTGTAATAATACCGAGAAACTGAGTAGCCAGTGTGGATAACTGGAAAGCAAAACGTAATAACATTTCATCACTAGCTCGCTAAATGTATGCTTCAGGAAAAACCCATCATGGTGCCAGATATGTCCACTATTGTCTCTTCTAATATAAGAAACTTGTATACGAATCTCACTTTTGCAGTAACTATTAACATCAACAGACAAATCCTTATTAGGCATAAAAGAATTGCGTCTGCAGAAGCAATAGAGCTAATACAACTTTTAGAATTATCATTGTCTTTCAACTATTTCCAATTCAATGATAAGTATCACTATCAAGAACAAGCTTTCGTTAGGAATCTTGACAGATATTTTCTTCAACGACCTTGAGAAAAAAATCTTTACTAAGTACCAAGTATATGGGAAAACACAGTCTATTTTAAGCGATATGTTATTGACACTGTAGATCCTCACCCAACTCCTGTGGCAGGTGTTGCAAGAGAGGCAGTCTGGGTCATGTCACAGTCTAGTCTTAATGTTCCGAGAGTGTACATTGCTAGAAGAGTCAATCAATACACTGCCGCCCCCTACGTTTATCTCGCGAAAAGACCACGAAGGTACAACTAGAGACACGGAAACAGAAAACGACAGATTGTTAAGTTTCCTTGATTTCACAGTATATAGATGCAACACCCAACACCATTTCTCCATTTTCGGAAAAGTGTATCGCAGCAGCACAGCCACTCACAAACGTTCTAATAATCTCATTGCCCACAAAATATCCAGTTTCCAATATATGCTGCACAGACTGAACAAAACACCACTCACTGAAAACAACTATAACAACGAATTACAGACAATCAGGCAAATAGCTGTACAGAGTGGATACTATACAAATACTGTAGGTAAATTGAATCACAAAATTGAAACACAATCAGAAAGGACACCCAACACATAAAAACAAATGCCTTCTCACCAACTTACAAACAAACAGAACACACATATGAGCACAGATGAACAATAAACACCCACAACAATAAACAATTGGTTCACTCTCACGTACAACAACAAGGCAGCCCACAGAATAGGCAACATACTCAAAAACAAGGGTTAAAACTAGCCTACAGGACAGACAACTCAACACAGAGAAAGCCAAGAACAACCAACGAAAGACAGACAATGACAACCCATCTGCTATTTACCAACTAACATGTCAGGATTGCGAAACAGTTTATATAGGACAGACAAGCAGAAACTTTAATACCAGATACACAGAATGCAGAAGAGCATTAAAAAATAACTGCTGTCATTCCACATTTGCTGAACACGTTATGTACAAGATAAATAACCCAACAGACAACAACACTGTCTTGAAAATTCTCTAATGCAACAACAGAACCCAAAAATAATAATAATAATAATAATTGAAGAAAACTGTCTAATACAAGAAGCCATAGTTGAAGGAAAACAAGCAATAAATGAATATACAGTTTTCTGCAATGGAACTCTGTTCTCTGCCCTCAAAGAATTATTAGATAACACCAACCTGTAGAACCCCCCCCCCCCATTACCCTTCACACAAACACACACTCACACACACGCAACCTTCCACATAGAATTAAATAATCTCAGGCATAGCCATAACAGTTTCCAAATCGTACTTTTTGCTATACAACTTGTCTACATTGAGTTCTATATGGTTGCAGATGACAAACTGTGAAAGAAAACAAGGACTATAAAGACATAATACCTCATGAAAACTACAACATGTGGTAAAAAGTAATGAATACATAATGAAATGTCCCTCAAAAATTTGTAATTGCGATTTCAAAAAATAATATGTGGAACGTCCCCTTAGAAAAATTTGTACAAGACTGTGCTTAAACTGACACACAATATTTTTTAGCGCAACGCAATCTGACTTTCAAAAATCTCTACAAAAGAATGGCCCTGACTAACATTAACCTATACCTTTCACAAATCACTTACCTCAGCAAAAATCGTCGTTACTCGCACTACTGCAATACAGCGAGCGCCACTACTGCCAGCTAAATAAAAGATTAAAACAACTGAAGGCACTGACTACTGATAGGCACAGTTAGCAAATGAAAGATTTTGATAGAGAACAAACAATGTATTTACCTTAATAGTCATAATATATATAGCAGTTCATGACATCCAGTCTAACAAATTTCAAAACTCCGCCATCTCTCTCTCCACATCCACCACTGCTGGCGGCTCACCTCCAACTGCGCAACGCTACGCGCTGTTAACATCCAGCTGCCCAACGCTACAATGGTAATCATTACAACAATGCCAACCAACCACAGACTGCACACAGCACAGCCAGTGACTTTCATACAGAATGCTAAGAAAACCTAAACAGCCTACTCAAATATTTACGTGTGTACAAACAGCAAAGAACTTTCTTTATGTCTAACAGCCATAAAATAAAAGCCCACTGATGTTGCTGCAACTGTAGTGAAATATGTTTGGGTTGTGAAACAAAATAGTGTTTTGTTAAAGGCGGACCCCAGCAAAAAATATTTGTGTCTTCAGTTACTTAATATTCACATTTTGTCCATGAATCGGCAAGCGATTACATCACTCACGGTGGCGAGAGTACATCACCATCGTACCACATTCTAAAACGCATACGGAGACGCAAAAGTTTTCTTTTGAAAAGTGCCGTATATTTCCGTTGATGGCTGCATTTCTCGCGCAATTGTACACAATTTTGCTATTAAATCGTCCACTTGCGCGACGTATTTACAAGCACCAAATTGACCGTCACATTTACATCCCCGGACTACACTGCAAACCACTGTGAAGTGCAAGGCAGAGAGTACTTGGAACAGCAACAAGTTTCGAAATTTTTTCCCGTTCCGTTCGCGTACGGAGTGCGTGCTGTGGTCGGCCTGACTCTGCCTTCAGCCTCTTCACGGCAGCGACGCGTAGTGGCTGGAGAGCGCCTCTGGACTCCTCGCTTGCGAAATGTCGTAAGTGGCCTCTGGTGGGGTAACTTGTGGCTCTCTTAAAGCGTCTACCGACTGAGTTGTTTCAACACTTGCGTGCCACTCTCCCGTGGGTCAGCCACACCTGTCACAATTTGTGCTGCCCTTCTCTGTATACCTTCAGTAGCCGCTATCGGTGCTATTTGGTATGACACCCACACACTAGAGTATTGTCCTATGACAGCACACGCAAGTGTTTACTAACCAATATCGACTGCACATGGCTCCAAACTTGGTACAAAGAGTTTCCCATTAACTATAACCCATTTAAATGACTTATTTGACATTATTGATAATTTGGAAAATTTCGCCAGAAAGAACAATAATAGTTCACAGCAGACTACTTGCTATTCATAACCAATGATTTGAAAAATATGGTAAATGTTTTTGGAGAAACTGAAAGCAGCAACGTTAATTGTTTATGTGAGCATGTGAATTTAATGGGTGTGCAAAGGAATCATTACAGATACTCGCTAAATTATATTATGTTTGTAGTATTTGATTTTCAATATCACCACATGCTTACAAGTTTATAAGGAGCACACACTGTCTTGTGCTATCCCATCCCAATACACTACATAAGATTTCTCCACATTTTGAAACACACTGAGCAGGTGAGCAGCTAGGTGGCAGTGTTCTGTCGTATACAACACAGAAAATCCAGTTCCTTTGTGAATCAGATCAATTTGTTTCACTAACAGTCGACAAAATTCAATTGAGGTTTTGTTTGGACTTCACATTAGATAATATTTTGGAATCTGCAGGCAGTTCTAAAAATGTGGCAACTAGAGCTCAGGTTTTTATCCCTCCAGTTAGCAACATGAATGGTGAAGAACCGTTCACTCTAATTAAGAAAATAGTTTTTAGACTACATGCTACTGGTTTTAATTAGCCTGTGTTGTTAGTGAGAATAATTCAATTATCAGATTGGCCACATCATGATTTGCTTCCCCTCCTCAACTATCAATTGTTTACAAACACCCTTTTGATGACACACAATCTCTCTTTATGTTTTATATTCTCCTCACATATTAAAGTAAGTCACAAACAACTGAAACGATAAAAAGATAGTGATGAGGAAATGAAGTACCCACAGTTTGAATAAGTTTCAGAAAGTGTACAACTGCTTGTGGACAAGTTCTCTGCAGTTAAAAAGCTACATAACGTTGAGTGTACACTGATAACAAAACCTGCCAAAAAATCTAATTCAAAGTCTGTTTATAAACGCAAATTGAGTGACAAAATTTCAAATCGGTGCTTAATAGTTCCACTGGGATGGTTGTTCAAGATTTCTTAGCCTTGAGGGAACATCATCTTACTAAGTTTTGAGAGCACTCCTAAATTCATCAAAATTAATTTAAACATGGTGGAACTTTTTAAATGTTACCTTACTTGGTAGATACAGACATTTCAAGAATGTTCTGCAAAAACCACGATTTTATCAGATATTTAGAAAGATTTCTTATCGTGGTTGGATATATGGAAATGTTTCCCTGAGTGCACATATGGATTATGCAATAACACATATTCAGTCATATCAGATACCATTCACATTCTAGAAATGACCGAGTATTGCAGTGAGGGCTCCATGTTTAACGATGTTCTGCCACTAAATGTTCAGATGATCTAGAAGCGAGATCTGGAAAACAGCTTACAATGGAAGAATCCCAATAATAGGTATCATTGGTATTTTCAGAAAGCTATTTGACATTCAATTCAAGCTAAGAATTCAGACCTTACTGCCCTGGAAAATTCCATCATCTGCTCTTGGAGAAGTTGGAATAGATTCAGCTTCTTTTAAAACTGACTGTAGATGATGTGACCTTACCTCCATCACCACCAACAAACATTTAGAGTATAATGGATTTCAGTGAGGAACAGATTTAGTCTGTTCAGGAATAATTGCCTGTTTTCACATACGTGTCAGGGTATTATGCCAGAGCAGTTCTTAAGAAGCTGAGATGTGAGAAATCTAAAACATATTTGATGAACGTATAAGATAGGCGGACAGAAGTAGGTCGTATTATCCTAATAACAAGGTAATTACTGCTATAAGTTTTACTTATTTGGTTGCTAAAAACTTGGTGTCTAGAGAACATGAACACAGCTTCATGATATGCTCTTCACAAAGAAATTTACTGTTGATGTAATTAAAAGAGAAGACTTCTTCCTAAGGGAGTTTTCTTGTAGTAAGGTAGATCACACAGATCAGAGCTTTCTTTAGTGTGTTGTAAAATTGGGTGTAATATGCTTCTCAATAATTATGTTAAAAAAATTTACGTAGCCGTAACTAGCAGTATTCTGGTACATATGACACAGACATATGGACGTATCAGATTTATGAAATCTCTCTTTTGGCTTTGTTGATTAAAACTTGGTTTCATGAGGAACTAAACTATCCCAGCGACAATATCGATACGATCTCTAGTGAGTCATTTATGTCTCCGTGAATTACATTTCTGTCAAAGTAATTAAACTCGTGATCACCAGAACAATTACTGAATGACACATTTTCTTTGTAAATGGCACACAGACCGACAGTCGAGAACTAAGTCTGTTACGCTCTCACGGAGGAAGTACACGCTCTTGCGCTGATGCTGGTTCGTGGCGACAGCCCAGTGGCGGTGACGTCACAGTTGTGATATGTTTCTTACGTCTTGAAACATCCCCTTTGAACAATTATACAGGACTGTGCTTAAACTGACATGCAATATTTTTAGCGCAACGCAATCTGACTTTCAAAAATCCCTACAAAAGAATGGCCCTGACTAACATTAAACTATACCTTCCAGAAATCACTTACCTCACAAAAATCTTCATTACTCGAACTACTGCAATACAGCGAGCGCCACTACTGCCAGCTAAATAAAAGATTCAAACTACGGAAGGCACTAACTACTGATAGGGATAGTTAGCAAATGAAAGATATTAATAGAGAACAAACAATGTATTTACCTTAATAGTCATAATATATGTAGCAGTTCATGACAAATTACAAAACTCCGCCATCTCTCTCCCCACATCCACCACTGCTGGTGGCTCACCTCCAACTGCGCAACGCTACGCACTGTTCACAGCCAGCTGCCTAACACTACAATGGCGAGTATTACAACAATGCAAAGCAGCCACAGACTGCACACAGCACAGCCAGTGATTTTCATACAGAGGTGGCGTTACCAATAAAAAAAACCTAAACAGCCTACTTACATAGCCCCCATGCTCCCCACAAAAAATTTTACAAATTGGATTGGGCAGTGGCCAATACAAATTTAAAAAAATTTTTCATAATTACAATAACAAAGAAATCAAATGCACACACTTATTGATACTATGTTGGTCAAAACCTCAAATTTTCTCACAGTCTATAAAGACAGTCCTGATCGTTCATCACGGTAAAACAGTAGTGTTTTTCTCAAAGTCTGAGCAGTAGAAGAAAATGCACATGCAACGGAAGTAGTGTATTTCCATGCAATCTTGAAGAAGTAGTGTTGTCCTTCCAACGGAAAGACAGTGCTGACTCTTGACATGCATACAGGTAATGGGCCACAACAGAGCAAACCCACAGCAGAGTCAGTCGAAATTTTGAAGAGTATTGGTAGGTAGGTCATCACAGAGCAGACCCACTGTAGTCCTGGTAGAGATTACGGTATTGGTGGGCCACCAGAGGTGCAGACCCACTGCAGTCCTTGTAGAAATAATGGTATTGATGGATCATCAAAGATGTAGACCCACTGTAGTCCTTGTAGAGATAATGGTACTGGTGGGTCATCAAAGATGCAGACCCACTGTAGTCCTTGTAGAGATAGCCAGCAGCCATCTGTTGTGACTGTGCAGGTGCACAATCACCATTGAAGAGTCTTGCGGATAATATAGCAAGTCCATAACCACCACTTGTGCACTCACAAAGTTTTTGGAATTGTCCTTAGAACCAGCAATGCTGTTATCCAGTCCCTTGCTGAATTATTAACACACGTGCAAACACTAACAGTCGCTACTTCTCACATATTGTCCATATACTATGACCAACAGAAACGTGTGCAGTGAAATGTAACTTACAAGTTAATAATATGATGAACTGGTGTCAATTACAATTTTATAACATAAGAATACAATTACAAAGGTACAAAATACATCATTAAAGAACATGACAATACAGATAACATTTGTAGTACAGGCTTTACAACAGAATAGAAATAAACATATACATCAATGTTACAGGAATTATGAGATAAGTAGATACATAAAAGATCAGAATAACTTTTGGAACATCAGCTTTACACATGAGCATTAAAACAAAACAGAATAAATAATGTCTAAGCATATTTACAAGGTAAATAACATATTATTAATGCCAATTATATTTGAGGATAACAGTATTCCTCATCATAGTGAATGTAGCTTAGTATTAGAAGAAGAAAAAATCCTATGAAACTACACAGAGACAGGAAGAAAACAAATACACAAGGGTACACAAACATATAGTGGGATAATACAAAAGGAAAGGACAGGGTTTGTTGTACTGCAGTATTTTGCAAACAAAACTTTCTTTACTTCTTGGAGATCTCCCTTCATTCATCATTATTCCCAAAAAGTCCTATCTATACCTGCTTTCTGTATTCTATTCATATTTCTTTCAATATAATTATTTCTCAGTGTACAATACTCATTTTGGCCCAAATCTTTTTCATATAACTTCGCAACGCATTCTTTACCTACTCTCCATAGTCAGTTTCTTATATAGTCTACCCCTCTTAAGCTAACTTAAATCTACTGAGCTCAGATGCTTAACCAAGGGACGAGGCAATGCAGCAGCAAAAAACAATTAATACAAACAGCAATAAAAAAATGGAAATTTGCAAAGCAAGCTACAGTAAATGTAAATTACCAAGCAATTCAACATTACAACTAATATGAGGTAATGCGCAGCAAACAAGAAAAATAAATCTGGCTTAGCAGAGTAACACAAATTAAAATTCAGTAGCACAAAAATGAAATAACTTATATCTAAACATGACATAGCTCAAGCAGAAAAATATTACACTAAAAATGGCCATGCCTAATACCTATGTCACATCTTAACACTAGAGTGATGCATCACAAAAACTTACTCTGAAAGAAAGTTACCAAGTCAATAAAAAAATTATTTCTGCAATTCCTGTGAAAGGAAATGTCTATTTGTGCTCTCTTTTCTAAGAAAGTATATCATAAACGTATTCTTTACTGGGTCTGTAGACAGAAAATAGTGATATTAGTACATATATTAAATTTTATAATAACCAATTCTGAAGTGCAGCTAGGAACTAAATATTAAACAAAATAGGCAAAGTAAGGCGTCAAACGTCATTCACTAGCCATATGGCATTTCATAATGCAGTAAACAATCTTTCAACTAGCAAGACAATAGACGTAAAATGTTTCTCATCATTTCATTTCAATAAATATCATAAATTAAGAACTCTACAGTGTAATCATGTTTTCAAGTTTGAGGGTGTCGTATTTACGATGCTTTCTACAAAGGAATGTCGATAGCGAGGATAATGGCCTTCCCCTTTTTTTTTCTACCACCTAATGGCTTTTTCTCAAGGCGGCTGGCACACCTGGCCGCTCACGATGCATTACGTGCAGGTGGTCACTTAACTTTCTTACCGAAATATTTACGACACCAGTTTCCACTACAGTGACAGTCTCATTAAAAAAATTCACAGGTTGAGAATTTGTGTTAAAAATCTGTAGAAACAAAATCCTGTAAATATAACAGAGTCCAAAAAATTTTCGCCAGCATTGTGATACATTCACGCATTTACACACATTTCATAACTCTTAAAGTACGATTCTTGGTTTCCCACAACCTTTTCCACAAATCAGAGTCCCTAAACACTACTCATTATTCCTTACCTCATTATACATATACATATTCGTCGACACTTCTTCAATATTTCATCATGAGAAATACGTAGCATAATAAACATTCCTCAACAACATAATACACATCGTCATCGTAATAATAACATCATAACACCTCAGTCAAATCTTTCTGCAATAATTTCAAACCCCAAAAAATATTCTCTGCTCATTTCAATAATGTCATCTACCTCAAACATACTTTAAAAATCATGATCTCATACCAAATACATCATTCAAAGCTCTCGTAGTATCACAATGGTTCCGAAAAATATGAGCAGTTCACAAAGTACAGACAAAATACAATTTGATAAGTGTGAAGTTACCCAACTGTGTAATTGCGTAAACATGTGTCGCTGATGTAGCAAAAAAAGTTTCTTTCTCTGTTAAATGATCAGATAGCTGTGTAATTCTGTGTTAGAGAAATATGGTACCGATGTGTAAAGTTGTATAAGCAAATACCATATTAGCTAGGGCTCCTTGTGCTTGCCAAACACATGATACACAAAGTAAGCGTGTACCCCCCTGAGGATTAATGTAATTATACCCTCAGGTGTTACAGATTACAGCAATGAAATGAAATGTATCACTGAAAATCTTTGTATCATTGTACTTCAAATATCTTTAAAAATAAATGTTTTAAGTACAAAATTAATCACTCAAATGCATGTCCTGTAGCGCTAAATGTGCGTCTTGCTGTAAGATAATTCTGTGGAAGTGTCGTACTTATCGTCCTCTGAAAGCTAAGTTCTGCAGAAGTCAATGTACTTACCTCATGATAAACAAAAGTGAAATGCTTTATGTATAGATATCTTAGTTATTACGCTTATTGCCATGATGAAGAAAGTACTGTGCTGTAATGTATTGTTGTGCTACGGAAAAGGCAGTCTCATTGTAGCTATACCACAATAGTTACTACTAAAACATGTTTTACTTTCCAGAATAAAACAGAAAACTGTGCAGATATAAAACCGAAACACTGCAAAAGCAACATTGTAAATTGTCACTCATTAGTAGCGTCGTGATAAAATCGTGTAGTTGTCACATAAACTAACCACTGTGTCGTCTGATATCTCACAGAAAGCACTTTAAATCCAGAATGTATTTTCAAGTAAACCAAAATGTTGCATTAAAATATCATTAGCAGTACTGGTAAATGTTCTAAGTATGTAAGCCTTATAGTCGTTCCATAATCGTGCAACTAACAAGCAAGAATGTACACACACAATAACACTGTGACGTCTGTTCACTATAACAATGCATTCATCATTTCTGTTTAAATAAGTTCTCTTGGTTCTTGATTGGATATTTAACTTCAAACATTGTTGTATGTTAACAGATTCTAAGTCTGACAAAGCATATTAGTAATGTGAAGCGAAAAATTTTATGACAAAGACTAAGTTAAAAAGCAGATTATCTTTCAACAAACGGTTTTACATGTGAAATGTGGTGTAAACCTTTACTCTTCCTAGTACGCAGAGTTTCAACTTCAACGCAATTATCATGTGGTATACGTCGGATTCTGTAAGGTCCATTGTAAACTAGAAAGAATTTGTGACTCAAGTGTTTCTTCTTATGTGACAATGAATGAGCTTTAATGAGAACTTTCTGACCAATATACAACTTCTTTGCATTTGCTTTACCGTGTAGGTTTCTCCTTTTGTCTGCTGCAGATTTTATATTTTTAAGAGCCAAATCAATTATGTCTTTGTGTCGAAGTTTACGTGTATTCGGGAAAGGTACAAGCTCTCTGATTCTGTTCGGTGGTTCTTCATTCTTCAGTACAAGAGTAGGTGGCAAAGCAGTGGAGTCGTGAGGCATTTCATTCAGCACGTTTTGAAATAAGTGTAAATATCTGTCCCAATGCTGATGCTTTCTGTGACAATAAAGTCTGCAAAGCTTATTGATTTCTTCCATAATCCGTTCGGAGGGGTTACAATGTGGTGAGTACAATGAAATAAAAACAGCTTTGATTTTATGGTTGCGAAGCATGCGTGACCAAACAGCAGATCTGAATTGCGATCCGTTATCTGAAATGACTTTACTAACGTGTCCAACTTCACGTAAGAAATTTTTAACAAAGGCGTTGGATACAGACCGTCCAGTGGCTTTACGTAACGGTGTGAAAGAAACAAATTTTGAAGTAAGTTCAACAGCGACTAGAACGTACGAAAATCCATTAGATGTTCTGACAAGCGGTCCCAAGAGATCAACAGCAGCAAATTCTTTTAATTTGGAAGGAATGATAGGAAACAACGGAGCACGATGTGAGATAGTAGATGGTTTCGCCTTTTGACAAAGTTTACAAATAGACAAGACTCTTCGAATTCGCTTTTCCATATTGTTAAAATAACAAGTCGTTCGAAGAATATGATAACATTTTCGTGGGCCAAAATGTGCGTAGCTGAAATGAATGTACCAAATGAGCTTATTAACAAAATCGTCTGGAATGCAAAGTACCCATAGCTTGTCATCAACAGTGCAGCGTTTGAAGAGTATGTTGTTTCTAACCAGGTAATAATGCCGAATCTGAGTGTGTGTCTTTCCATGCCATTTACTTTTGATGTCTTTCCAAATCGGATCTTTATCTTATTCATGAGCAATGTCCTTTAAAGATGTGGTGATGAAGTTCTCAAATGCTACTTTCTGAATGTAAAGAACACTGAAATTTTTCTCAATGTTGCCTTCTGTGTTACTTTTCTCAAGCCCAGCCGGTGCGTGTGACAGCGCGTCCGCAACAATGTTCTCCTTGCCGGGAATGTGAAGCGGAATTCTTGCAGAAACAATGCCCAACGTTTTAACCTGTCATGATTTAATTTTGAAGACATAAGAAATTGTAATGCACGATGATCACTGTATACTTTTACGTGCTTACCAGAAAGAAAGAAACGGAATTGTTAAATGCCCAAACGATAGTTAAAGCTTCTAATTCAGTAACGGAATAATTTTTTTCAGATTTTGTTAGCACTCGGCTAGCAAAAGCAATGGTTTTCTGAATGGTAGTGTCATTTTCTATGGCTTCTTGAAATAAATGGGCACCAAGACCGACTTTAGAAGAATCCGTGCTAAGGCAGAAATCTTGTGACAGATCTGGATGAGCTAAGATTGGCGCGTGAAGTAACGCTTCTTTCAAAGAATTGAATTCCAATTGTGCTTGTTCGTCCCAGTTCCAAATAGTATTTTTTCCAGTGAGAGAACAAAGTTTTGGTGTAACAAGAATTTGCATATTCAGAAAACGACGGTAAAAATTTACGAGACCTAGAAAACTGCGGACTTGTCTTTTTGTGGATGGAACTGGAATGGCTCTGATTGCTTCTAACTTTTCAGGATCCGGCTGAATGCCTTCAGAAGAAATAATATGTCCCAAAAACTTCACATTAGTCCTACCGAATTCAGACTTTTCCAAGTTAACTGTAATGCCAGATTCTGCAAAAATATGTAACACGCTGTTGAGGATGCGATTGTGTTGTTCCCATGAGGCTTCTGCTATCAGAATATCGTCTACATATAAGGTGATGTGACGTTTTAAGAACTCAGGTAATATGGAATTAAGCCCGCGAATGAATGCTGCCGAAGAAATGTTCAAACCAAAAGGAAGTTTCCGAAACTGATAACAAACGCAGAAACAAAGAAAAGCTGTGTATTTTCTACATTCTGGATGAAGTTCGATCTGATAAAAGCTGGATCTGAGATCAATGGAAGACAACACTTTTACACCATTAAAATTTTGAAGAAGTTCTTCCATCGTCTGCGGCCTGTCTGTTTCAGGAATAATGATAGTATTGATATGTCTCGAATCCAAGACAAGCCTGATCGATCCATTTTTCTTCTCAACAACATGTAACGGATTGTTGTATGAGCTTACTGCAGGCTCAATAATGTCCTCGCCAAGCATAGACTGTATTTCTGTTCTAACACGGTCCCTATAATGTGCTGGAATTACATATGGTCTAACACAAAATTTAGTATGCTCACGAACACGAAATTGGTATTGAAATCCCTTGATTGTTCCTGTTTTGTGAGTAAAAATTGTGGAATGTGCTTGTAAAATCTCAAAGAGGTCCTGCCTATCAGTGTCATTACAATTCTCAATTGTTTGAATTTTATTCTGAATTAACTCATTAGTTTCAAATATGCCGTCGATATCATCCCTGTCAGTACTTGCAGAGTGATTGTTAGGGTCTAGTTCCGTAGAAAATTCCGAACTGTTGTCTAACAGAAGGTAAAGCCGATTAATTTCTTCGTCATGATTTGAGAGCCAATCTTCAAATTTCAAAGCTACTGACTTACCTTCTTTTTCTAAACTTATTTCAGCATCGTGAAAGTTTAAGATTGCTTTGTATTCATTCAAAATGTCTACTCCCAATATAATTTCCGTCGACAATAATGGAACAATAAGAAAGCTCATAGAGAAGCTGTGGCTTTGACAAAAGAATTCTAAGTTGGTTTGTTGGCGTACATCTACACTTTTTTCAAAGATTGCACCTTGTAATTTAATCTTACGTAACGGAAGTGTGGGACAATCGTTCGATTTGTTGCATTTGCTAAAGGCTGTTTCACTAATTACTGAAATGGGACTGCCAGAGTCAAGTACTGCCGTAAATTTTACATCATTTACTGTAATGTGAATCACAGGATATGCAATGTTGTTATGTTTTATGTCGTGTTCCTGGAGTAAGATGTCCCTAATGTCTTCCATTTTTACGTATATACTAGCTACGGCAGCTGCGTCGTCAGTTTCATAAGTACGTTTTGTGGCTCCCAGCGGTGTGAGTCATTGCCTATTGTCTCTTTGTTGGCGCGTGTCGTTATTGGGATTTGGAGACCTAACTTCTACAAATTCACCGTGACGAGAGGGCCCTGCCCTGTTTAAATCCCTCCAGTTCTGATGCAATTCAGGTCTGTCGTTACGATCACATTGTCTGTCGTCATGTCGGTAGTTCCTGTAGTTTCTTTCTTGTCGGTTAAGTGGTGGAGAATTTCTCCCTGAATCGTAACTGCGCGCTGGACCGTTGCGTCTAAAGTTATTCTGTCTCCCTTGATAATAACTATTTTGGTTCCCAAATTGTCTGTTTCTCTGATTGTCTCTGTGATAGTCACTACCATGGAGGGGTGATCTTTCCTTGTAATTATTACTACTCTGCCAACGGTTGTCATACGGGTGGTGTCTGTTTTGGTCACAATATGTGTTGTGAGAATAGCCTTGTCGTGTCCAGTTATTATTTCTTTCATCGTGGAATTGTGACAGATGTGACCTGTAATTGTTGTGCTCCTGTTTCCGCGTTCCCCGATTGTCAGTGTCAATTTCCAATTCTTGTAACAGACCCTGAAAAGCTTCAATGTCATCTTTGCAACGTCCTGCTAAAATAATATGTCGTAAATGTTCAGGCAATTTGATTAAGCAAATGCGGATGAGTTCTGAGGGGGCTGTATGGGTTTAACAGGTACTGATTCTTATGCAACATGTCTTCAAAATATTTCACAAGACTGGAAAATTCAGATTGTTCAAAGTGTTTCATCATCATGATGCTATGTTTTACTAGGTCTTGTGTAGCTTGAGACCAATATGCTGAGAGGAAGGCATGGTAAAATTCTCCTTCACTGTGACAATCGTGAATGACCGATCGCATTCTTACAGCTGGTTCATTCTCTAAATAGCCACACATAAATTCTAATCTGTGTTCTAACGACCAATTGGGAGGAAAACAATGAGAGAATTGATGGAGCCATGCTTGTGGATGAATGTCGTTGCCAGAATTCTTAAATGTTTTGAATTTACGTGTAGTAATGAACAGCTTATAGTCAAAGACATCATGTCGGCGAGTCGCATATCGGTCATTGTTACGTCGTTTCGGCGGTTCCATTTCAAAATTCGGTGCACCTTGCCAATTTCTTTCATTATTTCCGAAATGCGCTGTGTTATTATTTTGTGGCTGTTCCGTATTTCTATGTCCCTCTTCCCGTATTGGGGCGTAAGTGTCCTCTGAAATATGTAATTCTTGTTCTACCTGTGTCAGCTGATCTTGTACTTCGCGGATTTCTCTTTGGTGTTGCGTATTAATTTGATTCTGATTTTGTTTGAATTTCCTAATTTGTTCGCACTCTTCTGTGTCATTAAAGACTACCGGTTTTGTGTCATTCAGATTATCATCTACCTTCGTAGATAAATTATTTAGCTGATCCCAAAGTTCAACTACTTTCTCTGATAAAGTACTAATTTCCTCCATGTGCCTTTCTACTGTGTCCTTTAAGTTTTCCTGAGTTTTTGCAAGTTCCGTAACCGAATCGGTAGACGCAACTGAGTCAATTTTAGCTTGCAAGGTCTCATGATTTTCATGAACAATAATTTGCAGTTCTTTTATGGCTGCTTCGTGATTCTGTAATGCATTTTCATGCCGCGAAAAAATAGGTTGAAAATGCTCACAAATTTGAGTTTTTACGTCATTACAGACTTTTTGACATTTCGATTCAATGTTATGTAACTCAGTAGTTAAATCTTCACGCGTTTGTTCAAGAGTTTGTTCCAATGAGTCTAACTTTTGAAGCTGTTGCTGTGTTTGTCTCTGATTTTGTTCCAGTGTGTCTAGCTTTTGAAGATTTTGTTCCATTGCGTCTAACTTTTGAAGATTTTGTTCCATTGTGTCTAACTTTTGAAGATTTTGTCCCATTTGTTTCTGATTTTGTTCAAGCGTTGTGTCTGACTTTTGTAGCCTTTGTCCCATTTGTTGCATTAACTGTAATAACAGTGCACTGGTGTCTGAAACATGTTCCTCAGTGCTATTCGGCAGTGCATTTGAACCGGCAATATTCGCATTTTGTAAAGCAGAAAATGTGTCTTGATTTATTTGAGAAAACGGTGAGGACGCAAAACCTGAATCTACAGTATTTGCAAGATTGTGTCCTGTCATTTCGGAATCCTGAGGCGAGCTGTTGCCGACCGATCGATCGATAACGCTTCCCTGTTC
Organism: Schistocerca piceifrons; assembly: GCF_021461385.2. NCBI lineage: Eukaryota > Metazoa > Arthropoda > Insecta > Orthoptera > Acrididae > Schistocerca > Schistocerca piceifrons. The sequence continues at coordinate 123,321,907 of NC_060148.1, read as the reverse complement.
ACTAATTGTTTCACTGCCTACACCATTATTTACAGCCCGCTCCATTTCCCTAAGCACAATTACCAAATTACTACTTTGAACATTAGTTAATTCATTACTCTGCGGTGCTAACACACTGCTTTCGTCTTCACTGTCATTTCTCACTTTACTTTGAAGCCTAGTATTACGTTTTTCACACGCCATTATTGTCACAATATTTCACACGACAACACAGAAATACACAATTTGAAGAGCCAAAATGAGAGAACACATTAACATAGCACTGAAAATAATATCTAGTTAATTGCAAGCGCAGCAGCGAAATACTTGGTGCAAATCTACATGCATGCCACAACTGTTTTACTGTACAACAATGAAAGACTGCAACTACAAAGGAGATTCTTTCTACAATTACGCACTAGCAATAAACAAAATCTACACTAATTACACAAACTACAAGAAAAAATGAGAAGATTCCAGTGAGGTATCCTCGGCTAAGGGTCGACATATGAAACGTCCCCTTTGAACAATTATACAGGACTGTGCTTAAACTGACATACAATATTTTTAGCGCAACGCAATCTGACTTTCAAAAATCCCTACAAAAGAATGGCCCTGACTAACATTAAACTATACCTTCCAGAAATCACTTACCTCACAAAAATCTTCATTACTCGAACTACTGCAATACTGCGAGCGCCACTACTGCCAGCTAAATAAAAGATTCAAACTACGGAAGGCACTAACTACTGATAGGGATAGTTAGCAAATGAAAGATATTAATAGAGTACAAACAATGTATTTACCTTAATAGTCATAATATATGTAGCAGTTCATGACAAATTACAAAACTCCGCCATCTCTCTCCCCACATCCACCACTGCTGGTGGCTCACCTCCAACTGCGCAACGCTACGCGCTGTTCACAGCCAGCTGCCTAACACTACAATGGCGAGTATTACAACAATGCAAAGCAGCCACAGACTGCACACAGCACAGCCAGTGATTTTCATACAGAGGTGGCGTTACCAATAAAAAAAACCTAAATAGCCTACTTACAGTCTTCGTTATCATATTCTCTCTTGAAGGGTCATAATGGTAACGTCTTTGCGATAAATTTTCAGCGCCTCATAACCATGAAACGGCATACCGCGGATTATAAAATATGCTGTTTCATCTTTAAATTGTAAATTATTGACGATAACAACTCACTCCCGAGAACACTCCTATGCGAAGACATTAACCGTCGATAAATCATTATGTGACTTTTATTATAGCAATGATTATAACAAATCATTCCAAGAACGACGTTTTTTGTAAACATCGCGTACGCGAAAATAAAGTCCTGTGAGAGGCCCATATTGAACGCAAACGAAATTCGATAGCCGATCACGCGGTGGTCGATTTTTGCGTATGACACCAAAATGACGTCACGTTTGCAAGAAGTAATGTGAAACAAGTCTTACCGCTTTTGTTGTGAAGAAAGCAATATAGGCAGAGATTTCAATACCATGACCTCCTTCATAATGTTTCATTTTGAAGCAGTCAAATAATTCTTTCTGTTTACGGTGGTGAAATGTTCTTTCAAGCTATTAGTTACTGTGTCGAAGTAAACACTGTGACACAGCTAGTTGCAAGTTCATGTCGTTTTAGAGTAACATTGCACCAGTAAAAAATTACCACTATTATAGTACAACGATTATTCTGAATTTGGGCATTATAATTATTTTAATGATTTTTTTATGTTCTCCTTGATTTACAGCATTTGTTAATTAAGTAGCTAATTCGGAAGCCAGTGTTCTGAGGATCACAAAATATTTTACGCAAAATGACTGCCATCAATAACATTGTTCCTAGGCGAATGTACATATAGACCTAGCACAGCTGAGGTCAGGCAGTCTGCGGCTGGGGGTAAGTGGAGCAACACGTGTGTCTATTGTTGTGAGATGTGTGCCATAGTACAATAACAAACATTCTGAAATATTCGCGCTGTTTGTGTACGGTTCGTTTTCTTCAACTCTGGGCTTCATTTGTGACTTTTTTGACAGTAATTAATAATTAACTCCAAGTGAAAAATTCGTGATTATTGACTCCCATGAACAGTGACGGCTTAGCAGGGCAGTGTTGATGAACATGATTATTTTTGTGCACTATCTCAATTGTTTCGTGTTCTCTAAATGTGTATGAGGGCAGTGATATGGTGAACTGATAAGTTAAAATTTTGTCACATGTGAATTTTTTTCAGCTGCTGGACTGTGTTGTGTGATTACTAACTCTAGGACAATTAACAATCTTTGAGCCTGTGTAGTAGGTAGCTCTCAGCATTCCTTTGATTCGGACTATATGTGAGACACATATCAGACCATATCGGTGAACACTTTACACTGAGAGTGTAATTAAAGATGAAAGTGTTTTAAGTCCACGCCTAGTGTTGACCACAATATCGCTATTGACTATTAGTAGAAGTAACATCTTTCAGGAAATTTTGGAGGCAGTGCAGCTATCGAGAAGAACAATAGAGGCTTATGCAGAAGGAAGTAGAAATGTTCTACACTCTTCCAAATTATTCGAAGAGTATTGTAGGTGCAACAATAAATAAGCGTAAATATTCATTCTAAGCCTCTATTTAGCCACGAATTAAAATAGTACTGTTGGCTTACTATGTTTTTCTTTTACAGACTACAGAATGACAGAAATGTGTAAAACCTGGTTGTCAGGAATACGGCATGAAACCGGTCATTCGAATGAAAATCAGGAAGATATTGGAAAAATTACTTCTGGACGAAATGGACACAGGGTAGCTGCAAGGAAATATTAAATTCCAAGACAAACCATTGTGAACAATTTGAGAAACAAGAATGACGTAAAAGCTGGATGGCCCACTGTTCTTACCAAGACTGAAGAGAGATATTTTGTAAGAGATTGTACCATTGTCAGTGACACGGTTCTTCCAATATCACTATCTGACTTCTTGTGCATGGTTAAATCATATCTTGTTACCAGAAAAAGAACAGTGGACTGCCTTGCAGATAATATGCTTGGATGGGCCTGGGGAAAGGCATTGTTAGAGAGACATAGTTCTGAACTATCTCACAAATTTACAGTCAATATTGTAACGAAGGGGCTGCTGTAATTGAGAATGTAATCGATATCTTTTTTAGAGAAACAAAAAGCCGAGTTTGAAGGCGGTCCTGCTGAAAAGTTTACAGTTTTGATGAAAATGTGTTTCATGGCATGCCCTCGAGCAGCCAGCCGGCCTTCAACCGGCCCCGTCCGCAGCAGAAGCAGCACTCCTGACACCCGTGCAGCAGAAGCAGCATTCCTGCCACCCGTCGTCGAGTCAGCCAGCCGGCCTTCAGCCGGCCCCGTCCGCAGCAGAAGCAGCATTCCTGCCACCAGTCGTCGAGTCAGCGTCAGCGCCAGCAGCATGGGACTCCATCTCTGTCTTCATCCGTCTTCGTCTGTCCCCAGTTTTTGTCCTTTCTTTTCCGTTCTGTGCTTTTTTCTTTCCCCCTGTCGTCATATCAGCCCCCACCACCACCATCTCTGGCGCCGACTGCTGTGTCCACGCCGGGACCTGTCCCTCCCCACCACCTCCCTATAGCTCCTGTCCCTCATGTCACCACCCGCCCTTCTGCCGCCGTTAAACGCCCTAGTGGCACCACCACCTCCTCCGCTCCCAAAAAGGCACCGCCTCGTCCTCCTTCCCCCTCCCCCAGGGTGCTATGGATGTCTCCCCACCTGGCCCCAGTCCCTCCGCCTCCTCCTCCTTCTCCTCCTCCCCCCCTCGTTATACAAATACCTCCTCTCCCGCCTCAGTCCTTCCCTTCTCGAGGCCCGGAATCTCTCCCTCCTCCTCCGCCAACACTTCCCTGGTGCCCCCATCTCTCTCCTCACTCCCAGACGGGATTCCGTTCTCATCTCCTCCCACAGCCCAACCCTCCATACTGACATCATCTCCCGCCTCCCCATCACCCGTTTTGGCCCCAACGCCCCCACCCCTGCTCCTTCTCCATCTCCTACCCGCCAATCCCAAACCCTGCGTCGCCCGCCGACCCTCACCGCCGTGATCACCCGGCTCAGTCCGTTGATCACAGAGGAGGAGGTGTTGGCAGAGCTCAAGGCCCATCCCACACTGGAGGTGTGGGCGGTCTGCCGCATTTTCAACTCGTCCAGCCCCACCCGCCTTATGCGGGTTTTCTCCGAGGACGCCCCCTCCATTGACCATCTCCTGAAGGAGGGTGCCCTCCTCTTCAACCAGCGCTACAAGGTCGACCCCTTCCATTCCCCTCTTCAATCCAGGCGCTGCCAGAGGTGTCTGCGCTATAACGTGCACCCAACAGCTGAGTGCTGCGAGGCCCCCACCTGCCCGCATTGTAGGCAAGTGCACTTCCTCCGACAGTACCCTAACCTTCAATCCCCTCCCTCCTGCAATACCTGCAATCTCCCCCATCCCACCTACTCCCAAAAGTGTAAAGCCTGACCCCCTCTGACCACTCCTGAACTCACCGTCCGTCCATCCTCTGGACGCCCCCACCCCTCCTGGCAATTCCCTTCGTCCCCCCCCCCACCGCTGAGGACATCATCAGGTTCCTCACCATCATCCTTCAGAATGTTCATCCCTTTCAGCTCCCTCACACCCTCCAACAGATATCCCTCGCCACCCGTTCCGTTTTCCAACTCAAAATGTATGCCACCTACTCCAGCAACCAGGCCCATTTCACCTTCTCCCGTCTTGACACTCTCGTCTAATTCCCTATCAGGGTGCGACAGCAACGTATCCTTTTCAACAATATCTGCTCCCTCCCTGCCAACAAGAACCTCTTCTTGCACACCCTTGCCACCCATCACGAGGATGCCTTCCTCCTAAATGAAACCTTCCTCCAACCCCACGACACCATCCACACTTCGCCCTATCTCCTCCACCGCTCTGATAATCCCCTCCCAATTGCGCGTGGTGGAGTTGCCATTGGTCACCACTGCCAGATCCCCGTTCGGCTCCAACCTCTCCTTCCCGACCCCACCGAACACCTGATCCTTAGTTTCTTCTTGCCCGGCCTTACCGTTACCTGCGCCACCATCTATGTCCGCCCCAACACCCATATTCCCTTCGACTTCCTCTCCCACATCGATCGTACCTTCTCCTCCTATGTGATTGTTGCCGACCTCAATATCCATAGTCGTTCTGCTGCCCAGTTATGGTGGTGGCATTGGTTCCTCTCCTCCCTTCAAGGCGACCTCATCCCCATCCCCCAGCACACCTGTCCCAAATCCAACTCCACTCCCGATGTTATCCTCTCCTCCCCCATCCTCCTTGGTCGCATAACGGTGGATGTCCTGGAGCCTATTGGTAGCGACCATCTCCCTGTCCTCCTCACCATTTCAGACAGTCGTCGCCCCCACCCCAACCCTTGTAATGTCCCTCCCCCTAAGTAGTCCATCACTATTCCCGTGCCAACTGGAATGCCTACCGAGATACCCTCTCCACCCAGGTCGATAGACACCCTTTCACCTACCACCACCCCGACGATGTCACCCATGCCGCCTCCTTTCTGCAGCAAACTGTCAGAGGCCGTGGAGGCCCACATCCCAACTGTCGCCATCCACCCCCACCGTCCTACTTTAACCCCACAGGCCGTCCTCCTCCTCTGTGAATCCCGCAGTCTCTACCGTGCCATCCTCCACACGCGTGACCCGGACACACTACAACGCCACCGGCAACTCCAGCGACACATTCGTAATTTGCTCACGGCTAAGAAACGCCGGGACTGGCGACAGACATGCACCCGTTTAAATGCTACCCTACCTATCAACTCGTCCAAGTTCTGGTCAGCCTTCCATTGCCTTACCGGAACTAAACCCTCCCCCTACTATCCTCTTCTCTATGATGATCACCCCTTCCCTGACACCCTTAGTAAGGCCAATCACTTTGCCTCCTGCCTCTCCAACGTATTTTTCATTCCTGATGATCCCCAGTTCGATTACTCCCTCTTCCCGGATATCCGCGATTGAACTGACACCTCTGTCCCTCCACTCGCTCCTGGTTCCAGTACTTGGACAACATTGCACACACGGAACTCAATGCCCCTATCACTACACAGGATCTCATTGCTACACTCCGCACAAAATGCAACACCGCTCCTGGTGATAATCGTATCACCTATCGTCACCTTCGCGAAGCTCCTGATTCTTTCCTCTCCACCCTGGCCAGACTCTACAATGTAGTCCTGTCCACCGGTTACTACCCCGACCTGTGGAAAACCTCCCGTATCCTCATGTTCCTTAAGCCTGGCAAACCACCATCCGCTGTCTCCTCCTACTGTCCCATCAGCCTTACCTTGGTCTCCAGCAAGGTCCTGGAATCTATCCTCACCCGCCGCATCCACCAGCATCTCCACCAGCACCGCCTCCCTCCCATTACCCAGTGTGGCTTTCGGCCGTCCTTCTCTTCCGACGACCTTCTCCTTCACCTCACTCATCTCCTTTCTGACCAGCTTAATTCCCGTCGCTCCACCATCTTCCTCTCCCTGGACCTCGAATGTGCTTATGACCGCGTCTGGCATTCCGGTCTCCTCTTCAAGCTGCAAACCTTCACCCTTCCCATTAACTATGTCCGTCTGATCGGCTCCTTTCTCTCCCGCCGTCCTTCCTATGTCACCATCCATAACACGGATTCCTACACCTTTTTCCCCTCCGCCAGTTGGCCCCAATTCTCCATCCTCTCCCCCCTTCTGTACCTTTTGTACACGTCGGACATGCCACCGCCGTCACCCCCCGTCCACCTTCTCCAGTTCGCCGGTGACACCGCCTTCCTTGCCCTTGCCCCCACCCTCCAGCGCTCCCAACACCTTCTCCAATCCCATCTTGACCGGTTCACTGCTTGGTGCAACCAGTGGTTGCTCAAGGTCAATCCCTCCAAAAGCCAGGCGATCATTGTAGGCAAAACTACCCCTTCCTTCCGTCTCCTTGATTTCTATCTCATCATCTATGGCTGTCCTATCGCCCTCACTCCCACCCTTAAGTACCTTGGCGTCACCCTCAACCGTCGCCTCTCCTGGACTCCCCACCTCCGGACAATCCAAGCCAAGGCACGCTCCTGATTCAAAGCTCCTCTCCGGCCGTACATGGGGTCTGGACCCCTCCACCATCCTCCACACCTATAAATCCCTCATCCGCCCTATTCTTTGTTACGCCCATCCGGCTTGGATCTCCGCCCCCACCCCCTACATTTTATAAATCCCTCCAAATCCTTGAACGCCATGCTCTCCGCCTCACCTATCGTATCTGTCTCGCCTCCCCCACGCGGATTCTGTATGAACTCATTCCCTTCCCCCACCTCCTCCTTTTCCTTGAAAGGATACAGATCCTGTACACCTCCCGTAAACTCGATTCTCCTCACCCGTTAATCTCGCTGCTCTTCTCCCATCCCCGCCTGCTGCCGCACCTGTATTCCGACATCCCACCCGGTCTCCATCTCTCCACCCTCCTTACCCTCTCCCAAGGTGGCTTCCGCCAGTCCCTGATGATGCCCTCCTCCCCTCTATCTACCCCTCCTACCAACTTTGATCCTCACACCCTCCTCCTGTGTTTGCTCCTCTGGGCACCCTCCCTCCCTTCTTTCCCTCTTACCTCCCTCCTCCATTTCTCCCCACTCCTTCTCCGGGCTTCCCCTCCTCTGTCCCTCTCCTCCTGCCCCCATATCCTCAGCCATTGGCATCCTTGTTCTCCCCTCTGCCCCACCTCCCCCTTGTTCCCCTCTTGGCAGGTCCCCGGACTCGCACACACTCAGTGAACATTCGCGCGCCGGAGATCATCGCCATCAGCGTCTCGTGTGTGCCGTCATGTTTAGTGTTCAGTGTTCACCGTCACACTCCATCGTTCACCAGTGCAATCGTCATCTTCAGTGCGTTGTATCAACAGTTTGCAGTCGATTATCGTCGAGTGTGAACGGCTCCGTGTTTGTCTTTATGTGTCTACTGTTTTCTTGCCCACCGTTCTGTAACGTATGTGTTTTCTCACTGTTTTTTTCTCATTGTGTTTCCTATGGCTGAAGAGCAGCGTAGAGTGCTGCTGACAGCCTGCCTGTTGTACAGGTTCAAAATAACAATAAAGAAAAAAAAGCAATGAATTGTAGCTTATAACTTTTGTTTTGAAATAATATTTGAAGAGAGAAACCAATTGTGGTTTGTATCTCCTAACGTGAGGCGAGCATATGTCGTGTGTGTTCTATGTTGATAATGTAGAGCAATGGAGTAGTGATGGGTAAACTGAAACACGTAACTGTTACGAAACAAATGAAACAATACAATGTAATGTTTCGATATGCTGTTTCGAAACAGTTTGTGTTTTGTAATCTAATAAACCTACACATTTTATCATCGTGACTGTCTACTCTGTATGTATGTATATCCATATAAACACAAATGAAGTGCGAGAGCGCTAATGATGTCGCAGAAAGCATGAAACGATCACTTAGGCGTCTCGGCAGTTTCGTATTTCCTGCAGCAAATGCGCTGCTTTCGTGTCGTGTGACTTTCATACTTTTCAATTGGCTGAGGACAGCCATAGCTGAAGACAGAAGAGCCACCACGAACGGAACTGGAGGTGGGAGCAAACTACAGAAACAACGGATATGCTACTGGGATTCCCATATTCTGATAGTATGGGTAATATACCCATCCTGCTAATTTCCATTCACACAAAGGGAATCACTGTGGATAATAGGCACAGTGACTATAGACTCACAAATAATTCGAATAAATAACAAAATATAACAGAAACAATTTTGTCTTTCAAGGTGTTTCGAACCGTTACTATAAATTCACCATGCTTCCCAGCCTTTCCCGTTCACCATTACACTATCAGTGATACGTCAAACAGATTGCTTGCAATTATGCCTACATCAAATTTACGTATATGTCTAATACCTGTCACTCTACGCCTTTTTTTATTCAAAATGTTGTAGGCTTACTTGCGTTTCTTAATGTGATTACTGTACATGAACAAAGAAGCGTATGTTATAAAAAACTGTAATTTAACTGAATGATTTTCACATATTTATTATTTTGAATGTGAATAGTATGCGTTGTTTTATTGTTTGGTTAGTGTTTATAAAGCAGATGTTACGCCATTTCGTAATAGGACAGTCAGCTAGAAACGAAGCTTTATTTTCGGACATCTTAAGCTTCATGCTATCGTTTGTCAAAAAGATTTCGACACTCTTGAAAGTGTTTCATGAAGTGTTATGTTGTTGTTTCAGTACCTGTGCCAAGCCCGAATCTCGTCCGACACAGAGCGGAATGAAACATCACTGTTTCGATACAATTACTCCGTTCCAAGCACAGGTGGACTGAAACAGCCTTATTTTGAAACAACGATACAGTTTCTGTGTTGTAACCTCCCCACAAAAATGGATAAGATTCTAATTTTAGTGTAACTTCAAAACAAAATTTTTTCTCATTTATAACCTCCCTACAGAAATTCATTCACATTTGACCTCCACACAAAATTCTTTCTGATTTGTCCTCCCACACAAAGTTATTTCTGATTTAATCTAAGCTCAAAATTCATTCACACTTAGCGTAACCTCACAACAGTAAAAATTATAATTATGTCGTTCACATTCAGTGTAACGACCCAATAAAAAAATAAATTCAGTAACCTAGTAATAAAACGATGTAACTAACCTCTCAATTAAATTGTAACTCACTTATGACTTTTCAATAATTCACTGTGAATTTAACCTGGTAAATTTTGGATGACAGCAGTGCTGCGTCATGGCCCTGAAAGATCATTCTGAATAAAAAAGGAAAAATTCTTACCTCAATAAAGTCGCCGGATATATCTGCTCTTACAATAAATTTTCCTGCACAGCTCTGTGCAATGCTGGCCGATATATCTCTCATTTATGAAAGGAAGGAACTGATTTTTCTATTTGAATAATCGGGATGATCATGGATGGGAGAAATTAATAAATTATTTAAATTGAGATGAATGGTTGTTAAAAGTTGCTATTGATAAGGAAGATTATTATTACGAGAGTTTTAAAACATTTACATGCGACTTGAGATAACATTACTACATATGCGCGAGGCTGCTTTTTACCTTGTACAATAATACTTTGGCTCCGCCATCGCTGCACCGCGACCGGGCCAGCCAACACGATACACCAGACCAGACCAGAGCAGACTCCAGACTAGAAACAACTTACTGCTACAGCTACACAGTTCCTACTGCAGTCAACATTGCTCTCTGGTCAGAGATTCTCTTATACCTTGCCTATTGCAGGCAGTGCATGAGCAATACATCGAAATTACATCTGCTCAGACCTCTTACAGTGTCTGGCTCGAGATCGAATCTGGTCCGGTTATCCGAGACAGGGGCAGAATCAAACACCACTGAAGTGCAGCCGTTCCGAAACACTGAAACAGTTCCGCGTATCGATAGACTGTATCGAAACATAGAAACAGTGGGCAAGTTTACGCTGGAATAGGGTGTCTTGCTTGTGAGTTAGTTCATATTACGACACATGAATGAGGAAACTTGAGGATTTGAAAGCAATGTTGTAATTATTATTCAAAAATTAGATAATCGTGTTTAATATACAGAGTTTCATTATAATATCAATAGGTTAATCATTTCACAATCCAGAAGCACTATAACTGACGCGTTTCGAACGAGCAAGACAGAATTCCTCTGCAAGAAAAGATAAAGTCGCTATAAATTCATAATGTTCTACACTGGTGATCATTTCCCTTGTAATGCGTAACATAATAAAACGTGCTTCAACTTCTTTCTGTTGCAGCGGAGCACTTTCGATACTGGAATAGAATTCGATGAATAGAGAACTTAAGCCCATTAAAAATGTTCGATTGAGGGCGACGCTGGAACGACGTAACCAGGCAGTCCGACGTCACATTCAGCTCTCGACAGCTAGGCCTGCAGAAGACTGCAGGGGGTTGAGCCCACAGCTTCTGATACACAGACCTCATGGTCAACTGTGACGTCATTACCGATAGACCGTCATTGCATCGCCGCTAGAGGCTGTAGTTCTTTCGTGAAAATGTAAAACATTCACGAGACTTAGTTCTCTACTATCAATCTGTGTGCCACTTACAATGAAACAATGCCTCCCTTTATCATTTAAAAAGACACTATGCCTTTCCTGAATGCTGTAGTGAAAAATGCATGTTATGCTGGTTGCAATGCTCTGTAAATTCCTTCTTTTGTGTTTGAGATCATTTTCAAAATTTTACCGTTTCTTAACAAAAATTTGGGAGTGAAACCGCCATACACCATAGCCCGTAAATTATACAACGTGATGGAGATAGTTTTAGTAAAACTTATCAGACAGGATGAAGTAACTACTCTGGTGACCATAAGCTTAATTACTTCAACAAAAATGTAATTCACTGATACATAAATGACTCACCAAAGATCGTATCGATGTTGTCGTCAGGATCAGTTTAATTGTAGATTCTCACGTAACCGAGATTTAACCAAGAAAACAAAAAGATAAATTTCATAAATCTGACACGTCCCTCTGTCTGTGTCATCAGAACTGTCAAATATGTACCAGCATACTGCCGTTAATGAAATGAAATGTTTGTTAGTAAAAAATAGGCTTAGTATCATGCACTTTCAGTGTTAACAAAGCAATTACACGTATCGAGAAGAGAAAATTAGGAATGAGAGGAAAATGACAAATGTAAATGTTTGTTAACATGATACAAAATTTATTGTAAACTGCTTTACAGTTGAAAATTTTCTCTTTTTGCTGTTATTACCATTATAGCTAATTATTGAGGGACATATTACACGGTACTTTTACTACCCACTAAAGAATTCTGTCGCCTATGTGATCCACCTGAGTATAAACGTACGTTGTCCAAGACACGACGCACACTGGCGTCTGCGACGGGTCGCTACGTGACGTCAGCAGTTGCCTGCTGGCGCATGCGCAGTTCGAGTTTGGGATGCGACGCGCGACTGTTGCGGCAGCTGCCGCAGCACTGCACCAGTGAGCAGTGTTGCGACGGAAGTTGGACGACACAAAGACGTACGGCTGCCAGAAAGATGTCGAGCCAGTCAAGGAAAACTGAAATGAGCCACTCACAGGATGTGATGCTCTGTGAGCTGGTCTCGCAACATCCTTGCCTTTACGATTTGAAGAACCCTAAATATAGGGACACTTTGTTCAGAGACAGAATTTGGGAAGAAATTGGTGCACAGTTGAAACTGGCAGGTTTATGACCGAATCTGATGAATTTACGTAAAGGTAAATATTATAGGACACATTCTCATGCATTTCCTTACAACTTTTGTTGATACATTTAACGAGCTATAACAAGAGAGGCTTTGTTCCAGATATGTCTGCAATATTTTGCTCTCTCAGTTGAATGAAATGATAGACAATACGGTTTCCATCACTGGGACTGATTTAAAAGACAATACCAAAGTTGAATCCATATCAATAAATCTGCTAAAAGCCTGAGATGAAAGAAATACAAGCTGCATCAAAAGTCTCAGATGAACAAACAATTGTTCTGATCCCAGCGCCGCAAATGTACATAAGGTAATAAAACTACATGTACCTTAGCGTCACTGCGAGTTTTTCAGCTGCACTGATAGGTTTCTTGACCCGGTTGCCAGATTTTCTCTCTATGTCACTTTCTATAAGTTCCAAAACATGAGCAAACTGGCTGACACTTAATCTGAAATAATTTTTGACTTTCGTATCGTCATTTAAAAGGTGCCTGTTAATCAAAATGTTCTAACAGCCTTCATCGCCACGTGTCGCAAAAAGACAATGAACCTTCTTCTTTTTCCTTTTGTAGTGCAGCCACAACAACGTAAGTGTATCATCGTCTTCATCTTGCTGTAAAATATCTAATTACTTTAAAGTGAAATCGAATGCGGCTCTACTTCTCTCCATCATGTCAATGACAGACTGCAACTTGGGAAACATGCGCCGCTACTGACAAGTGAAGGTCAAATACAGCTGAGCGACAGATGGCATTCCCATCCGTACTTACCGCATGATGTACTGTGAAGCTACAATGCGATACTCACGGGAAGTAATACTCAAACCCAGTGTCGCTATGATTTACCTACCACATCATATAAAAAATATAATTGATGGCAAGGCGATATTAAACTAATTTGAACGTTTCTTCGCTCTGTTGAAAAACGTAAATTTTTGACATTTGTTGGTTTTGTTAGGACGTCTACTTCTACTAGGGTATCCTCGTCCAGGTTCAGAGGAAAATACTAGAGGTGATTAATTTATCCTCTTCCCAAGAATGAGAAGAAAATATATTGAAGGCAGCATGTCTTTACTTTTAAGAAACCTACTTTTCGTGGCGTTTTAAATGAAATGGTCAAGAGCATATAGAGCAATATTAGTAACTCATACCGAAGAAATATACCACAAAATGATTTCACTAGGTCCAAATGTGTCAGCGAAACAAAACAAATGCATTCTCTATCGTGTGATGACCACATGATTCACGTTGCGCGTCGACAAAACTGGCGGCTAGTCGCGACGCTCCCGGAGATATGTGAGCCCAAATCTCGGAAACGGAGATCGATATCATTCTTATCTCAACTTTAAAAATAATTTCGATATGTTAGCTTCTTCTTATCGGCAACGATGTATGACCTAACGTGAACCATACGCAAAGTAGCCAGCGACCACATTTTTCACTGTACACAATTCAAATTTTATGCACTAGCTTACTTGTAAATTAAGTATCGGAATAACTGTGACGAATATCGGAAAAATAGACATCTCATTATCAAGCTCTGATGCGAAACTGTAAGATAAGCAAACATCAATTTTTTGTGACTTTTACTTTCCTCACAATCGATAGAGAAGTCCATTAACATACAGTATTTTTTACAGCAAGAATGAGATTTTCACTCTGCAGCGGAGTGTGCGCTGATATGAAACTTCCTGGCAGATTAAAACCGTGGTGCCGGACCGAGACTCGAACTCGGGACCTTTGCCTTTCGTGGGGTTGTGCTCTACCAACTTTTTTTTACCTTTTTTCCTTTATTAAAACAGCCATATATGTAATAAGCACAAAAGCAAAATATTGAAGTGCTGGAACTGTTTCAACATGAATTGTATCCTACGAGGGCAGTTCAATAAGTAATGCAACACATTTTTTTTCTGAAACAGGGGTTGTTTTATTCAGCATTGAAATACACCAGGTTATTCCCCAATCTTTTAGCTACACAACACTATTTTTCAACGTAATCTCCATTCAATGCTACGGCCTTACGCCACCTCGAAATGAGGGCCTGTATGCCTGCACGGTACCATTCCACTGGTCGATGTCGGAGCCAACGTCGTACTGCATCAATAACTTCTTCATCATCCGCGTAGTGCCTCCCACGGATTGCGTCCTTCATTGGGCCAAACATATGGGAATCCGACGGTGCGAGATCGGGGCTGTAGGGTGCATGAGGAAGAACAGTCCACTGAAGTTTTGTGAGCTCCTCTTGGGTGCGAAGACTTGTATGAGGTCTTGCGTTGTCATGGAGAAGGAGAAGTTCGTTCAGGTTTTTGTGCCTACGAACACGCTGAAGTCGTTTCTTCAATTTCTGAAGAGTAGCACAATACACTTCAGAGTTGATCGTTTGACCATGGGGAAGGACATCGAACAGAATAACCCCTTCAGCGTCCCAGAAGACTGTAACCGTGACTTTACCGGCTGAGGGTATGGCCTTAAACTTTTTCTTGGTAGGGGAGTGGGTGTGGCGCCACTCCATTGATTGCCGTTTTGTTTCAGGTTCGAAGTGATGAACCCATGTTTCATCGCCTGTAACAATCTTCGACAAGGAATTGTCACCCTCAGCCACATGGCGAGCAAGCAATTCTGCACAGATGGTTCTCCTTTGCTCTTTATGGTGTTCGGTTAGACAACGAGGGACCCAGCGGGAACAAACCTTTGAATATCCCAACTGGTGAACAATTGTGACAGCACTACCAACAGAGATGTCAAGTTGAGCACTGAGTTGTTTGATGGTGATCCGTCGATCATCTCGAATGAGTGTGTTCGCACGCTCCGCCATTGCAAGAGTCACAGCTGTGCACGGCCGGCCCGCACGCGGGAGATCAGACAGTCTTGCTTGACCTTGCGGCGATGATGACACACGCTTTGCCCAACGACTCACCGTGCTTTTGTCCACTGCCAGATCACCATAGACATTCTGCAAGCGCCTATGAATATCTGAGATGCCCTGGTTTTCCGCCAAAAGAAACTCGATCACTGCCCGTTGTTTGCAACGCACATCCGTTACAGACGCCATTTTAACAGCTCCGTACAGCGCTGCCACCTGTCGGAAGTCAATGAAACTATACGAGACGAAGCGGGAATGTTTGAAAATATTCCACAAGAAATTTCCGGTTTTTTCAACCAAAATTTTCCGAGAAAAAAATGTGTTGCATTACTTATTGAACTGTCCTCGTACAATAGACTGAAGAAGACATTTCAATATAGTGCCATTTGTAAGCTTACAAAATAGAACAAAAATAGTAAACTGACAATAGCCTCTTCAGTCCAGACAGAGACATAGAACCGAAACGCAAACATACATATAATTGTCTTAACTGGAATGACAGTTCTGTCATTTGATTCATAACCGTCCAAACTCAACGTCATTTGGAGCATACAAACGGATAACAAGAGATGCACAGGAACATAAATTAATGAAAACGTCATAATGAAGTTAATACCACCATTGAGAAGCCGGGAGTAGCCCTAGGAACTGGTATAACCCCTTATTCATTGTGTGTTTTGTTCACTACATAGTCTTGCATGTGATTTGTGTCCTTACCGGCATCGAGAATTACCCTACGCCTTGTTTTTCAAAAATTATGTCTAACATGTTAGCAAACATCATCCTGAAATTTGGGTAACGTTTCATCTTCCAGCGTACCATTCTCATGTAAGCCTCGAAACTAATGAGATTATCTTCACTATTGTGGATGATGACATATGTCACATACTGTCCTAACATCCACATCACGGTGTTGTTCTCGGTAGCGGGAAAATGTTTCGCGTCCGGCCAGAGCAGGATGTCGGTGCAGTGGCTGTCTGGGCTGCTGCGGGTAATCAGGCCCAGCCTCTGCTGCACCCATTTCCAGTTAATGAGATGGCCGCCACAAGTGAAGCGACAGCGTAAGGTGTCGACCAGACCACAGCAGACGCATTTATCACTAGCACTTAAACCGATTCTATGCAACCTTTCATTAGTGGGTATAACATCGTTTACCACTTTATACCATGCGGACGCCACTTCAGCAGTGTGGACAGTTAAACTTACGTTTTCCCAAACTGCCTTCCAATGAACACTCGGGTATTTAAGTTCAATGGGATTCAGGACTATTGGCCAGCCGCGGTGGTCTCGCGGTTCTAGGCGCGCAGTCCGGAACCGTACGACTGCTACGGTCGCAGGTTCGAATCCTGCCTCGGGCATGGATGTGTGTGATGTCCTTAGGTTAGTTAGGTTTAAGTAGTTCTAAGTTCTAGGGGACTGATGACCAAAGCAGTTGAGTCCCATAGTGCTCAGAGCCATTTGAACCATTTCAGGAGTATTGGAGATGTCCATCTTTTTAATAACAGGTGCGTCGTCGGTAAATCCTGCGTGAAATAATGTCCATTAATATAGCTTACTTCAAGAAAAAACTGCTTGACATGTCGTAGTTTGTAATGTATTTTACGTACGTCAATGGGTGGATGCATATCGGTGGGTTGTAAGGCTCGGAAGAGCCAACTGGTTACGCTGAGAGGTTCCTTGTCCAACAAATGGGTCATTCGTTTAACATATAACGCAGTACACTTTCGGTTAATGTCAGGCATATTGAGTCCGCCGGCCTGTCTGGAAGACGTCAGCGTGGTGTATTTCACTTTGAACAGATGCCCTTGCCCGATAAATCTATTAGAGAGTTTCATCACGTGTTTGGCCCGCATCTTGGGGACTGGAAATAGTTGGGCCATATAGTACGCTTTACTGAATATATAACTGCTGAGGAGTCGTATGCGTTGGAGAATGCTAACGGACCGCCAATTGTTTTCATAGATGGCACCTTGCATCTTATTGGTGACCTGCTTCCAATTTTTTGCATTCATTTTTAGCGGGCATTTGTCGATAATCACCCCCAGAGTGGTGTGGGCTTCGACACGCTTCGCCCAAGGTATAATAACTGCGTCGAATCCTCGAATGCTGACAAAGGTGCATTTACCGGCGTTGATTTTAGCACCGGAAGCACGACAGTGCTCGTCTACCGCGGTCTCGAGGGTTGATGCGTCTCCGTCGTTGCGCAGTGACACTCCGACGTCGTCGGCGTAAGCACGAACCACGAAGGACGTCCCGGCGATCGAAAGGCCCGCACGTTTGTCATGAACAGAGCGTACGAGCGGCTCGAGCGATAAAACAAATAACATCATGGAGAGAGGGCTCCCCTGCGGCACTCCTCTTTGGACCTCGATGGGTTGAGTAAGCTGTCCATTTACGCTGATTCTGGTTGTAATGCCCGTGACGAAATGTTGCACGACATTTATAACCCGTTGCTCAAAACCACACCGCTGCAGCAGCTGTAGGAGGTACTCGATAAACAGCAATGCGAGATTCACGTTAGTGACTGACGCTATGGCTATTACATCTCTATATTCCGAAAGGGGCGTCATAATAGTGCGACCAGGGATGCATAATTGATGGTTGTGAATCACTTGCTTCATTAACGGAGACAATCTGCTGTTGAGTGCTCTGGCGAAGGTTTTGTAATCAAAGTTGAGTCAAGTAAAAGGTCGGAAGTTATCTAAGGTTTTTCGGTGTTCGCTTTTTGGTATCAATACAATTCGGCCTTCCTGCATTTCGGCCGGCACGTCACTCCCTCGCATCACTACATTGAGAACATCTGTAAATGCGTGTCCGATTATGGGCCAGAAGCGCACATAAAATTCCCGTAGCAAACCATCAGGGCCAGGGGATTTATTCGATGGCGAGCCAGAATTCAGTTCAAGGACTTCGTCTGGAGCAAAATCCTGCACGACCGCCGAGTTGTCCGCAGGCGTGACTACGGTGGGCAGAGCACGCACGATATCGCCGCCGTCATCACCATACGTATCGCATTGCGAGGACAGATCCGTGAAGTACCGGTAAACTGCAGTAAGAATATCACTCCGCCGGTCAAACGGAGTCCATCATCTGTGTCCAGCTCCCTGATAAAAGCTCGCTTGCGATGAGCACGATGTTTTATGAGGTGATACAGCGATGCAATTTCGTCCTCTGGAAGCGATTTTGCTTTAGATCTGATCTTCAGTCCTTCAAGCTGCGTTCGCTTTATGCCTATAAGCTTCGCCTTTATTTGTTTGATGGTCGCCAACTGTGTGTTGGTTGGCGTCGTAGTCGCATACAACTCTCGCAGAACTGTCTGGTAAAAATAAATCGTGCGTTTGACATCTTGCGCCCGTTGTCAACTGTAGTTTCTTAAGGATAATCGCATTTTCCGTTTGACCACAGCATTCCACCAGGCTATCTTGCTCGGATATCTGCAGCATTGTTTGAGACAATCCGCCCATGTCGTGGAGATGACATCTTGTAGCAAGGCATCGGCGAGAATAGAAACATTTAGGCTCCACGGAATCCTATGCCATTTAGTGTGCTGTTTGGCCAGATTTATCGTGACACAGAAGGCGCAATGGTTGCAGAAATTAGCCGCAATGACATCGCCGTCCAGAATATGTTGGAAAATGTTCTCAGAGATGTACAAACGGCCTAGACGGCTACATGCGGTGGTGGTCAGATAAGTGTACTTTACCAGGGTAGGAAATTTTATTTCCCACGCATCCTTCAGCTGCAGGTGACGCACCAGATCATGTAGTTCCCTACAGTAATTAAAGTTTGCCGATTGGTCTTTCCTGTGGATCACACAGTTGAAATCACCACTAATTATCAAATGGGTTGGGTTGCGGCGTAACAAGTATATGATGTCTTGTTTAAAGAAGTTTGCTCTTTCTGATTTTAAGGTCGTTCCAGATGGAGCATAGATATTGACGCCTGTACCCCCGTCCGCCACGGTGTTTACGATTGTTGCAAACCCTGATACATGAAAACTTAAGATAGACACTTCCTGTAACAGAACTATATCAGCTTCCGACTCATAGATAAACTGCCGTAGCATTGCTAATTTTAAATCTGTCCTAACTCTATTAACGTTCAGGGACGAAAACTTATAAGCTTGACTCATGATCGTCCGAGACTTGTGGGTGATGGGAAGCGTAGGAAGCCCAGTCCATCTCACCGTCGGACTTGGAACCTACATCCGCAGGTTTTGTGCCAGTTTTTGCGCTGACTTTACTTTTTGAGTTACTTCCAGCCACGGAGTCCTTTGGTTGAACTTTATTTTGCCGTCGCAAAGTCGTCCGAAGTGTCATTGAAGACGTCGGAGTCGGCGTCGCTGTAAGCAGTATGTGAAAGTCCTTGCTTCGGAACGGGTGACGGCAAGTCCGAAGACGCGGCTTCAGTAGGCTCACTGTGTTTGTTTGAAGCCGCACTGGCTGTTTGTATACAGCTGTCCGGGTCCTCGTGTTGTTTGGGAGTAGTTTCGAGGTGGCGGCTGTTTATGTTATGCTCTACACCGCGTGCTTCACCCGCTGTGTTTATGAGTTGCAGTTGACTGACTGCCGCCTCTTGTGTGTTGGACACCTGCGGCGAGTCGGCTAGCGGCATCGGAACGGATTGCTGTAAACACTCGACTGCACTCTTATTGACAGTTTCTGCGTCGGGCGGTTGAATGGGTATTTGGTGGGTCGTAACTGAGCCATCTGACACATGCGTGTCCTGTGTGGAGGCCCGTGGCTCCGCGTCATGGGTTTGATTTTTTACTACCTGGTCGCCAGAACCACTACCGTCATAGTACGCCGTCGTTTGTTACCGACAGATAATGCAACACCGGTGGCTGAGGGGTGACTGGCCACGGGTTTCTGAGGCAAGGGTGGGGAGGTGCCGTTACCGATATCGTTGTCCTCTGACACAGATGCACTCGGTTGGGAGTCCGTAACAGAAGGCGTCTGATTTTGAGTTAGGACATCAGCCAATGTTAATCTCTGTCGTTGTTGCAGATTGTTTCGAAGTAAGACAACGCGCCGTGGGCAATCCTCTCGTAAATGGCCACTCGTGTTACAGATAAAACAAGTGCCTACTTGCCCCTCGTAAATGACATGAGCCTTATAACCACAAACCATTATATAGGATGGGATATTGACTTTAACGGCCATGTCAACTGAGCGAACGCCACTATAACATTGGAGTTTGTGACGGCTCGACCATTTTTCGTTTCTAATCTGTTGGATGTCACCGTATTTGGCGAGGACATCTCTAAGAAAACAGTTCTCAACCACAGGAGGCAAATTGAACACTCGCACTTGTTTATACTCAATGTCAGCGTCAGTTATTGAGACTGTACTCACCGACTGGTCACGATGTCGGAACTCTGCCATCCCACCAGTATTCACCAAAATTTTCCCAGTTGTATCTGGCCTAAAAACTTCACAAAGGAACAGTATTCCGCCAATGTCATAATATGCTGTGTGGACCTGGTCGGATGTGATGCCAATAATATCTACTATCCAGTCATGGATTTCTAGAGAACTCGGTTGTACATTCCTGGAAGATTTCTCAAATGCGAGACACAGGGTATTCTTACGAGGTACACTGGGAGCCATAACTGCACTATATGAGCGGTTGGGACCGCTGTGAGTGAATTAAGAAGCTTGAGTACGACGGTAGTGAAGAAGCACTGAGACACTGAGAATATCACAGGTCACAATGCAATAATTATTATAAACACGGCTTGCAGCGCTACGACTACGCGGGAGTACCGACACGTCCGATCGCTGTCGCGTCCCAAGCGGAACTATCAACTGAGCTACCTAAGCAGGACTCGCGCCCCAACCTCACAAGGTGGGAGACGAGGGACTGGCGGAATTAAAGCTGTGAAGATGGGGCGTGAGTCGTGCTTAGGTAGCTCTGTTGGTAGAGCACAAGCCCATGAAAGGGAAAGGTCCCGAGTTCGAGTCTCGGTCTGGCATACACTTTTAATCTGCCAGGAAGTTTCATATCAGCGCACACTTTGCTGCAGAGTAAAAATCGCATTCTGATTATTGAGCATATCTGGGGTGTCTTGCAACTTGCTGTTCAGAAGAGGCATCCACGCCCTCCTACTCTTCTACTCTTACGGATTTATGAACAGCCCTGCAGGATTAATGGCGTCAGTTCCTTCCAGCACTACTGCAGACATTATTCGCGTCAATGCCAAGTCGTGTTGTGGCACTTCTGCCTGCTATCTGGGGCTCTACACGATATTATGCTGGTCTAACAGTTTTTTGGCTCTTCAATGCATATCCACAGACCTAGAGTAACATATGCGTGACGTTGTGAGCTATATGGAGGTATGGTTGAACATAATCTTTCGGAACAGATGGGTGCTATCTGTTTTTTATGATCTAACAACAATGTAGCTTCATTTGTCACCAATATTGACTACACTGAAAGCTGCTAAATATTGCCTCCAGAAACGTAATGTGGATAACCTCCAGAATAGTAGCTGCAACTGTTGATATTTACATTTAAACATCGGTCTGAGCGAAACAGAAATAGTATGCGTCATTCACAGAAATGTTCTGAGAACATTTCTGAGAGTACTGTAGATGCTTTCCTACGAAAAGTCAGTGAATTAACGAGAAATTAAAGATTCCAACAGTATACAGTAGTTTCAGCAGAGCAACTGCGTTTGTCCTGATTGGGGCGTGGTTTTCAAAGATTAGGTACATACACGATTCACACCAATTTCTAGTACAGTTTTCTAGTATGAACTATTCAGACATATGAGAGGCTGTACACTAAATTTCGTATAAAAAGCTGCCAATGATATATTTCTTCGCTGTCATTATCAAGTCAACTAAGATACTGATTTGATACACGAATGGAATGCGTAGGAAATCATACAACTGCTTCGGGGCGGAGGATGGAACTACAATGGTTCAAATGTTTCAAATGGCTCTGAGCACTATGGGACTTAACTGCTGAGGTCATCAGTCACCTAGAACTTAGAACTACTTAAACCTAACTAACCTAAGGACATCACACACATCCATGCCCGAGGCAGGGTTCGAACCTGCGACTGTAGCCATAGCGCGGTTCCAGACTGTAGCGCCTAGAACCGCTCGGCCACTCCGGCCGGCTGAACTACAATGGTAGCACATTGGCAACACAAGTTGTGCGAATCGATGGTGGAGGCAGAAAACAAAGAAATGGGAATTTGGGTGTTTGGCACTTGTGATCCGGCGTGTTCCAAACGCTCTGTTATTGTACGCCATTTATATGTTTTAAAAGCGAAATAAAGCTGCAGCAGAACAAAGATATACCCCCATTAAATGCTTAAACTTCAAAATAGGACGAATCTTTTGGAATGCTAAACGTATCGTCTCAGTGAGAAGAGTATGACGCCCAACTCTGTCGACTGTAGGGGCTGCATATGAGGCGGTACAGAGTCGCTCGTAATAGACACGTTGCGAGTGGCAATATTCAGACGACGCGATTGCTTATTATGGAACAGGGCCAGCCACGATGTGTGTAGAATATACGTAAATGTTCTAAAGTAGGTATCCACTTCTGCATATGCGTTTCTCGGGCTAGGTTCATGGCAGTAAGTAGTCGGCTCTGCTTAAGATGTAAGCGGTTGCCGACCATAACAAGCACACGTGAAACAGAATTCGTTACGGTTTCCCAGTGTCGAAACACTGAGGACTATCTGGACACTCTCTATAAAAGAGGCGAATTAAAAGCCCAATGTCTGCTCAGGCTACGCATCAAAGCTGTTTCAGAATCCTTACGTGGGTTTAAAGTAGAAATGTATGTTGGTCGTCAGATCTGAGAACTTACAACTGACGACGAATTTCGACTCAACAGAATGTTATTCCATTTCTTCTTCTTTATTGTGATTACATCCCCCGCCCATTATTGCCTGAGACGGACTAGCAGCAGCAGAATCCGCCGCTCTTCAGCCGAGTGACATTACTCCCCAGGACAGAAGTCGTCATGGTGCCTATTTTATTCAATCCCGATGAAATTTCTGTGTTTCATCGTCAACGTGAAGGTCCAAGGGTTACAGTATACATGCAGTGGTGCATCGGAAACTAATACTGGACTCCCAGGAAAGGTCCCAAGCACAGACCGTTTGAAACGTTACTCCCCTGCACAGAAGTCGGCATGGAGCCTGTTGTATTCAATCACGATGAAATTCCTTTGTTTCATCGTCAATGTGAAGGTCGAAGGGTTACAGTAAACATGCAGTGGCGCATCGGAAACAACTACTGGAATCCCAGGAAAGGTTCCAAGACGAGACCATTTGAAACTATTCTCCCCTGGACAAAAGTCAGCATGGTGCCTCTTGTATTCAATTCCGATGAAACTTCTTTGTTTCATCGTCAATGTGAAGGTCCAAGGGTTACAGTAAACATGCAGTGGTGCATCGGAAACTGCTACTGGAATCCCAGGAAAGGTTATAAGACGAGACCATTTGCAGCGTTACTCCCCTGAACATAAGTCAGCATGGTGCCTCTTGTATTCAATCCCGATGACATTCCTTTGTTTCATCGTCAATGTGACGGTCCAAGGGTTACGGTAAACATGCAGTGGTGCATCGGAAACTACTACTGGAACCCCAGGAATGGTTCCAAGACGAGACCATTTCAGCGTTACGCACCTGGACATAAGTCAGAAATTTCTCTTCTTTCATCGTCAATCTGAAGATCCAAGGGTTACTGTAAATTTGCAGTGGTGCATCGGATACTACTACTGGAATCCCAGGAAAGGTTCCAAGACGAGACCAATTGCAACGTAACCCCCCTGGACAGAAGTCAGCATGGTGCCTCTTGTATTCAATCCCAATGAAATTTCTGTGTTTCATCGTCAATGTGAAGATCCAAGGGATACAGTAAACATGCAGTGGTGCATCGGATACTACTACTGGAATCCCAGGAAGGGTTCCAAGACGAGACCATTTGCAGCGTTACTCCCTTGGTCAGAAGTCAGCATGGTGCCTCTTGTATTCAATCCCGATGAAATTTCTTTGTTTCATCGGCAATGTGAAGGTCCAAGGGCTACAGTAAACACGCAGTGGTGCATCAGAAACTAATACTGGACTTCCAGGAAAGGTCCCATGCACAGACCGTTTGAAACGTTACTCCCCTGCACAGAAGTTGCCATGGAGCCTGTTGTATTCAATCCCGATGAATTTTCTCTGTTTCATCGTCAGTTTGAAGGTCGAAGGGTTACAGTAAACATGCAGTGGTGCATCGGAAACTACTACTGGAATCCCAGGAAAGGTTCCAAGACGAGACCATTTGAAACTATTCTCCCCTGGACAAAAGTCAGCATGGTGCCTCTTGTATTCAATTCCGATGAAGTTTCTTTGTTTCATGGTTAATGTGAAGGTCCAAGGGTTACAGAAAACATGCAGTGGTGCATCGGAAACTAATACTGGAATACCAGGAAACGTTCCAAAACGAGACCATTTGCAGCTTTACTCCACTGGACAGAAGTCAGCATGGAGCCTGTTGTGTTCAATCCCGATGAAATTAATATGTTTCATCGTCAATGTGAAGGTCCAAAGGTAACAATAAACATGCAGTGGTGCATCGGAAACTACTACTTGATTCCCAGGAAAGGTTCAAAGACGAGACCATTTGCAGCGTTACTCCATGGACAGGAGTAAGCATGGAGCCTGTTGTCTTCAATTCCAATGAAATTTCTGTGTTTCATCGTCAATGTGAAGGTCCAAGGGTTACAGTAAACATGCAGTGGTGCATCAGAAACTACTACTGGAACTCCAGGAATGATTCCAAGACGAGACCAGTTCAGCGTTACGCACCTGGACATAAGTCAAAAATTTCTGTTCTTTCATCGTCAATCTGAAGATCCAAGGGTTACTGTAAATTTGCAGTGGTGCATCGGATACTACTACTTAAATCGCAGGAAAGGTTCCTGGTCGAGACCAATTGCAGCGTAACCCCCCTGGACAGAAGTCACCACGGTGCCTCTTGCATTAAATCCCGATCAAATTTCTGTGTTCCATCGTCAATGTGAAGGTCCAAGAGTTACAGTATACATACAGTGGGGCATCGGAAACTACTACTGGAATCGCAGGAAAGGTTCCAAGGCGAGTCCATTTGCAGCATTACTCCATGGACAGAAGTCAGCATGGAGCCTGTTGTATTCAATCCCGATGAAATATCATTGTTTCATCGTCAATGTGAAGGTCCAAGGGTTACAGTAAACATTCAGTGGTGCATCGGAAACAACTACTGCAATCCCAGGAAAGGTTCCAAGACGAGACAATTTGCAGCAATACTCCCCTGGACAGAAGTAAGCACGGTGCCTTTGGAATTCAATCCCGATTAAATTTCTGTGTTTCATCGTCAATGTGAAGGTCCAAGAATTATTGTAAACATACAGTGGTGCATCGGTTACTACCTTTGGCGTTCCAGGAAAGGTTAAATACGAGACCATTTGCAGCGTTCCTCCCTTGGACAGAAGTCAGCATGGTGCCACTTGTATTCAATCCCGATCAAATTTCTTTGTTTTATCGTCAATGTGAAGGTTCACGGGTTACAGTAAACATGCAGTGGTGCATCGGATAATACTACTGGAATCCCAGGAAAGGTTCCAAGACGAGACAATTTGCAGCGTTACTCCCCTGGACAGAAGTTAGCATGGTGCCTCTTGTATTCAATCCCGATGAAATATCTGTGTTTCATCGTCAATGTGAAGGTTCGCGGGTTACAGTAAACATGCAGTGGTGCATCGGATAATACTACTGGAATCCCAGGAAAGGTTCCAAGGCGAAACCATTAGCAGCGTTACTCCCCTGGACAGAAGTCAGCTCGGTGCCTCTTTCGTTCAATCCCGATGAAATTTCTGTGTTTCATCGTGATTGTGAAGGTCCAAGGATTACAGAAAACATTCATTGGTGCGTCGAAACTATTACTGGATTCCCAGGGAAGGACAAAGAGGAGATCATTTGCAGCGTTACTCCATGGACAGAAGTCAGCATGGAGCCTGTTGTATTTAATTCCTATGAAAATCCAGTTTTACAGCGTCAATGTGAAGTTTCAAGGGTCACAATAAACATGCAGTGGTGCATTGGAATCTACTACTAGAATCACACGAAATGTTCCACTACGAGACCATTTGCAGCGTTATTCCCCTGGACAGAAGTCAGCACAGTGCCTCTTGTATTCGATCCCGATGAAATTTCTGTGTTTCATCGTCAATGTGAAGGTCCAAGGGTTACAGTAAACATTCAGTGGTGCATCGGATACTACTACTGGAATCCCAGGAAAGGTTCCAAGACGAGACCATTTGCAGCGTTACTCCCCTGGACAGAAGTCAGCATTGTGCCTCTTATATTCAATCCTGATGAAATTTCTGTGCTTCATCGTCAATGTGAAGGTCCGAGGGTTACAGTAACCATTCAGTGGTGCCTCGGATACTACTACTGGAGAAACAGGAAAGGTTCAAGACGAGACCATTTGCAGCATTACTCTCCTGGACAGAAGTCAGCATGGAGCCTGTTGTATTCAATCTCGATGAAATTTCATTGTTTCATCGTCAATGTGACGGTCCAATGGTTACAGTAAACGAGCAGTGGTGCATCGGAAGCTAGTACTGGATTCCCAAGAAAGGTTAAAAGACGAGACCATTTGCAGCGTTACTCTCCTGGACAGAAGTCAGCATGGTGCCTATTGTATACAATCCCAGTGAAATTGCTGTTTTTCATCGTCAATGTGAAAGTCCGAGGGTTACAGTAAACATTCAGTGGTGCATCGGAAACTACTACTGGAATCTCAGGAAAGGTACCAAGACGAGATCATTTGCGGCGTTACTCCCCTGGCCAAAAGCCAGCATGGTGCCTCTTGTATTCAATGCCTATGAAATTTCTGTGTTTCAACGTCGATGGAGAAGGGCCAAGGCTTACAGTAAATATGCAGTGGTGTATCGGAAACTATTACTGGAATACCAGGAAAGGATCCAAGACGAGACCATATGCAGCGTTACTCCCCTTGACAGAAGTCAGCACGGTGCCTCTTGTAATCAATACCGATGAATTTCAGTGTTTCAACCTGAATGTGAAAGTGCAAGCGTTACAGAAATCATTCATTGGTGCATCGGAAAGTGCTACTGGATTCCCAGGAGAGGTTCAAAGAGGAGATCATCTGCAGCATTACTCCATGGACAGAAGTCAGCATGGAGCCTCTTGTATTCAATTCCGATGACATTTCTGTTCTTCATCGTCAATGTGAAAGTCCAAGGGTTATAGTAAACAAGCAGTGGTGCATCGGAAACTACTACTAGATTCCCAGGAAAGGTTCAAAGAGGAGACCACTTGCAGCGTTACTCCATGGACAGAAGTCAGCATGGAGCCTCTTGTATTCAATTCCGATGACATTTTTTTTCTTCATCGTCAATGTGAAGGTCGAAGGGTTACAGTAAACATGCAGTGGTGCATCGGATACCACTACTAACTTCCCAGGAAAGGTTCAAAAAGGAGACCATTTGCAGCGTTACTGCATGGACAGAAGTCAGCATGGAGCCTGTGGTATTCAATTACGATGAAATTTCTGTTTTTCATCGTCAATGTGAAAGTCCAAGGGTTATAGTAAACAAGCAGTGGTGCATCGGAAACTACTACTAGATTCCCAGGAAAGGTTCAAAGAGGAGACCACTTGCAGCGTTACTCCACGGACAGAAGTCAGCATGGAGCCTGTTGTATTCAATTCCGATGAAATTTGTTTTTCATCGTCAATGTGAACGTCCAAGGGTTACAGTAAGCATTCAGTGGTGCATCGGAAACTACTACTGGATTCCCAGGATGAGTTCAAAAAGGAGACCATTTGCAGCGTTACTCCATGGACAGAAGTAAGCATGGAGCCTGTTGTATTCAATTCCGATGAAATTTCTGTTTTTCATCGTCGATGTGAAGGTCCAAGGGTTACAGTAAACAGACAGTGGTGCATCGGATACTACTACTGGATTCGCAGGAAAGGTTCCAAGACGAGACCATTTGCAGCGTTACTCTCTTGGACAGAAGTCAGCATGGTGCCTGTTGTATTCAATCCCGATGAAATTTCTGTTTTTCATCGTCAATGTGAAGGTCCAAGGGTTACAGTAAACATTCAGTGGAACATCGGAAATTACTACTGGATTCCCAGGATAGGTTCCAAGTCGAGACTATTTGCAGCATTACTCCATGGACAGAAGTCGGCATGGAGCCTGTGGTATTCGATTCCGATGAAATTTCGGTTTTTCATCGTCAATGTGAAGGTCCAAGGGTTACAATAAACATGCAGTGGTGCAACGGAAATTACTACTCGATTCCCAGGATAGATGCCAAGTCGAGACCATTTGCAGTGTTACTCCATTGACAGAAGTCGTCATGGTGCCTCTTGTATTCAATCCCGATGAAATTTCTGTTCTTCACCGTCAATGTGAAGGTCCAAGGGTTACAGTAAACATGCAGTGGTGCATCGGAAAATACTACTGGATTCCCAGGAAAGGTTTAAAGACGAGACCATTTGCAGCGTTACTCTCCTGGACAGAAGTCAGCATGGTGCCTGTTGTATTCAAATTCGATGAAATTTCTTTTTTTCATCGTCAATGTGAAGGTCCAAGGGTTACACTAAACATGCAGTGGTGCATCGGAAATTACTACTGGATTCAAAAGAAAGATTCCAAGACGAGACCATTTCCAGCGTTAATCCCCTGGACAGAAGTCAGCATGGTGCCTCTTGTATTCAATCCCGATGAAATTTCTGAGTTTCGTCGTCAATGTGAAACTGCTAGTGGATTCCCAGGAAAGGTTCAAAAAGGAGACCATTTGCAACGTTACTCCATGGACAGGAGTCAGCATGGAGCCTGTGGTATTCAATTCCTATGAAATTTCTGTTTATCATCGTCAATGTGAAGGTCCAAGGGTTTCAGTTAACATTCAGTGGTGCATCGGATACCACTACTGGATTCCCAGGAGAGGTTAAAATAGGAGACCATTTGAAGCGTTACTCCATGGACAGAAGTCAGCATGGAGCCTGTGGTATTCAGTTCCGTTGAAATTTCAGTTTTTCATCGTCAATGTGAAAGTCCAAGGGTTATAGTAAACAAGCAGTGGTGCATCGGAAACTACTACTAGATTCCCATTAAAGGTTCAAAGAGGAGACCATTTGCAGCGTTACTCCACGGACAGAAGTCAGCATGGAGCCTGTTGTATTCAATTCCGATGAAATTTGTTTTTCATCGTCAATGTGAACGTCCAAGATTGACAGTATGCATTCAGTGGCGCATCGGAAACTACTACTGGATTCCCAGGAAGGGTTCAAAAAGGAGACCATTTGCAGCGTTACTCCATGGACAGAAGTCAGCATGGAGCCTCTTGTATTCAATTCCGATGACATTTTTGTTCTTCATCGTCATTGTGAAGGTACAAGGGTTACAGTAAACATGCAGTGGTGCATCAGGTACCACTACTGGCTTCCCAGGAAAAGTTCAAAAAGGAGACCATTTGCAGCGTTACTCCATGGACAGAAGTCAGCATGGAGCTTGTGGTAATCAATTCCGATGAAATTTCTGTTTTTCTTCGTTAATGTGACTGGTCCAAGGGTTTCAGTTAACATTCAGTGGTGCATCGGATACCACTACTGGATTCCCAAAAGAGGTTGAAAAAGGAGACCATTTTGAGCGTTACTCCATGTACAGAAGTCAGCATGGAGCCTGCTGTATTCTATTCCAATGAAATTTCCGTTTTTCATCGTCAATGTGAAGGTCCAAGGGTTACAGTAAACATGCAGTGGTGCATCGGATACCACAACTGGATTCCCAGGAAAGGTTCAAAAAGGAGACCATTTGCAGCTTTACTCCATGTACAGAAGTCAGCATGGAGCCTGTGGTATTCAGTTCCGATGAAATTTCTGTTTCTCGTCGTCAGTGTGAAAGTCCAAGGGTTATAGTAAACAAGCAGTGGTGCATCGGAAACTACTACTGGATTCCCAGGAAAGGTTCAAAAAGGAGACCATTTGCAGCGTCACTCCATGGGCAGAAGTCAGCATGGAGCCTGTTGTATTCAATCCCGATGAAATTTCATTGTTTCATCGTCAATGTGAAGGTCCAAGGATTACAGTAAACATTCAGTGGTGCATCGGATACTACTCCTGGATTCCAAGGAAAGGCTCAAAGAGGAGGCCATTTGCAGCGTTACTCCATGGACAGAAGTCAGCATGGAGCCTGTTGTAATCAATTCCGATGAAGTTTCTGTTTTTCATCGTCAATGCGAAGGTCCAAGGGTTGCAGTAAATATGCAGTGGTGCATCGGATACCACTACTGGATTCCCAGGAAAGGTTCCAAGACGAGATCATTTGCAGCGTTACTCTCCTGGACAGAAGTCAGCATAGAGCCCCTTGTATTCAATCCCAATGAGATTTCTGTGATTCAACGTCAATGTGAATGTCCAAGGGTTACAGTAAATATTCAGTGGTTCATCGAATACTACTACTGGAATCCCAGGAAAGGTTCCAAGACGAGACGATTTGCAGCATTACTCCATGGACAGAATTCAGTATGGACCGTGTTGTATTTAATCCCGATGAAATTTCATTGTTTCATTGTCAATGTGAAGGTCCAAGGGTTACAGTAAACACTCAGTGGTGCATCGGAGACTACTCCTGGAATCCCAGGAAACTATCAAAGAGGAGACCATTTGCAGCGTTACTCCATGGACAGGAGTCAGCATGGAGCCTGTGGTATTCAATTCCGATGAAATTTCTCTTTTTCATCGTCAATGTGAAGGTCCAAGGGTTTCAGTTAACATTCAGTGGTGAATCGGATACCACTACTGGATTCCCAGGAGAGGTTGAAAAAGGAGACCATTTGCAGCGTTACTCCATGTACAGAAGTCAGCATGGAGCCTGTTGTATTCAATCCCGATGAAATATCATTTTTTTATCGTCAATGTGAAGGTCCGAGGGTTACAGTAAACATTCAGTGGTGCATAGGGAACTACTACTGGAGTCCCAGGAAAGGTACCAAGACGAGACTACTTGCAGCGTTACTCCCCTGGACAGAAGTCGGCATGGAGCCTCTTATATTCATTCCCGATGAAATTTCTGATTTTCACGGTGTATGTGAAGGTCCATGGGATACAGTAAACATGCAGTGGTGCGTCAGATACTACTACTGGAATCCCAGGAAAGGTACCAAGATGACACTATTTGCAGTGTTTCTCATCTGGACAGAAGTCATCATGGTGCCTCTTGTTTTCAATCCCGATGAAATATGTTTGTTTCATCGTTATCGTGAAGGTCCAAGGGCTACAGCAAACATGCAGTGGTGCATCGGAAACTACTACTGGAATCCCAGGAAAGGTTCCAAGGAGAGACCATTTGCAGCGTTACTCCCCTGGAATGAAATCAGCATGGTGCTTGTTGTATTCAATGCCGATGATATTTCTGTGTTTCATCGTCAATGTGAAGGTCAATGTTTGCAGTAAACATGCAGTGGTGCATCTTAAACTAATGCTGGTCTCCAAGGAAAGGCTCCAAGACGAGACAATTTGCAGCGTTACTCCCCTGGACAGGAGTCATCATGGTGCCTCTTGTTTTCAATCCCGATGAAATATATTTGTTTCATCGTCATCGTGAAGGTCCAAAGGCTACAGGAAAAATGCAGTGGTGCATCGGAAACTACTACAGGAGTCCCAGGAAAAGTTCCAAGACGAGACCATTTGCAGCGTTACTCCCCTGGAATGAAGTCAGCATGGTGCCTCTTGGATTCAATGCCGATGAAATTCCTGTGTTTCATCGTCAATGTGAAGGTCAATGGTTACAGTAAACATGCAGTGGTGCATCGGAAACTAATACTGGTCTTTAAGGAAAGGTTCCAAGCCGAGACCATTTGCAGCGTTACTTCCCTGGACAGAAGTCAGCATGGTGATTGTTGTATTCAATCCCGATGAAATTTCCTTGTTTCAATGTCAATGTGAAGGTCCCAGGGTAACATTAAACATGCACTGGTGCATCGAAAACTACTACTAGAATCCCAGGAAACGTTCCAAGACGAGGCAATTTAAAGCGTTACTCCCATGGACGGAAGTCAGCATGGTGCCTCATGTAATAAAACCTGATGAACTTACTGTGCTTCATCGTCAATGTGAAGGTCCAAGGGTTACAGTAAATACGCAGTGGTGCATCGGAAACTACTATTGGAATGCCAGAAACGGTTCAAAGACGAGACCGTATTTACCGGTACACTCCTGGACAGATGACAGCATGGTGCCTCTTGTTTTCAATCCCGATGAAATTTATTTGTTTCATCGTCAATGCGAAGGTCCAAGGGTTACAGTAAATATGCAGTGGTGCATCGGAAGCTAATACTGGACTCCCAGGATAGGTCCCAACCCCAGGCTGCTTGAAACGTTACTCCTCTGCACAGAAGTCGGCATGGAGCCTGTTGTATTCAATCCCGATGAAATTTCTTTATTTAATCGTCAATGTGAAGGTCCAAGGCTTACAGTAAACATGCAGTGGTGCATCGGAAACTACTACTGGAATCCCAGGATATGTTCCAAGACGAGACCATTTGCAGCGTTACTCCCCTGGACAGAAGTCAGCATGGTTCATCATGCATTCAATACCGATGAAATTTCAGTGTTTCATCGTCAATGTGAAGTTCCGAGGGTTACAGTAAACATGCAGTGGCGCATCGGAAACTACTACTGGTCTCCCAGGAGAGGTACCAAGACGAGACTATTTGCAGCGTTACTCCTCTGGACAGAAGTCAGCACGGTGCCTCTTGTATTTAATCCCGATGTCATTTCTGTGTTTCATCGTCAATGTGAAGGTCCAAGGGTTACAGTAAACATGCAGTGGCGCATCGGAAACTACTACTGGAATCCCAGGGAGGGTTTAAGGACGAGACCATTAGCAGCGTTACTACCCTGGACAAAGTCAGTATGATGCCACGTGTATTCAGACCCGATGAAATTTCTTTCTTTCGTCATCAATGAGAAGGCCCAAGGGTTACAGTAGAGATGCAGTGATGAATCGGAAAGTACTACGTGAGTCGCAGGAAAGGTTCCAAGACGAGACCATTTGCAGCGTTACTCCCCTGGACAGAAGTCAGCATGGTGCCTCTTGTATTCAATCCCGATGATATTTCTGTGTTTCATCGTCAATGTGAAGCTCCAAGGGTTACAGTAAACATGAAGTGGTGCGTCGGAAGCTACTACTAGAATCCCAGGAAAGGTGCCAAGACGAGGAAATTTAAAGCGTTATTTCCCAGGACAGAAGTCAGCATGGTGCCTCATGTGTTAAAACCTGATGAACTTTCTGTGTTTCATCGTCAATGTGAAGGTCCAAGGCTTACAGTAAATACGCAGTGGTGCATCGGAAACAACTATTGGAAAGCCAGAAAAGGTTCCAAGACGAGACCGTATTTACCGTTACACTCCTGGACACATGGCAGCCTCTTGTTTTCAATCCCGATGAAATTTATTTGTTTCATCGTCAATGCGAAGGTCCAAGGGATACAGTAAACATACAGTGGTGCATCGGAAACTACTACTGGAATCCCATGATGAGTTCCAAGACGAAACCATTTGCAGCGTTACTCCGCTGGACATAAGTCAGCATGGTGCCTCTTGTATTCAATCCCAATGAAATTTCTCTGTTTCATCGTCAATGTGAAGGAGCAAGGGTTACAGTAAATATGCAGTGGTGCATCAGAAGCTAATACTGGACACCCAGGAGAGGTCCCAACCACAGGCTGTTTGAAACGTTACTCCCCTGCATAGAAGTCGGCATGGAGCCTGTTGTATTCAATCCCGATGAAATTTTTCCGTTTCATCGTCAATGTGTAGGGTGAAGGGTTACAGCAAACAAGCAGTGCGGTATCGGAAACTACTACTGGAATCTCAGGAGTGGTTCCAGGACAAAACCATCAGCAGCGTTGCTCCCCTGGACAGAAGTTGACATGGAGCAAGTTCAATCCTGATGAAATTTCTTTGTTTCATTGCCAATGTGAAGATCCAAGGGTTACAGTAAACATGCAGTGGTGCATCGGAAACTACTACTGGGATCCCAGGAAAGGTTCCAAGACGTGACTATTTGCAGCGTTACTCCCCTGGACAGAAGTCAGCATGGTGCCGCTTGTGTTCAACACTGATGAAATTTCTGTGTTTCATCGTCAATGTGAAGGTCCAAGGGTTATGGTAAACATGCAGTGGTGCATCAGAAACTACTACTGGAATCCCAGGAAAGGTTCCAAGACGAGACCATTTGCAGCGTTACTCCCCTGGACGGAAGTCGGCTTGGTGCCTTTGGTAAATAATCCCGATGAAATTTCTTTAATTAATTGTCAATGTGAAGGGCCAAGGGTCACAGTAAACATGCAGAGGTGCATCGGAAACTACTACTGGGATCCCAGGAAAGGTTCCAAGGCGAGACTATTTGCAGCGTTACTCCCCTGGACAGAAGTCAGCATGGTGCCTCTTGTGTTCAACACTGATGAAATTTCTGTGTTTCATCGTCAATGTGAAGGGTCAAGGGTTATGGTAAACATGCAGTGGTGCATTGGAAACTACTATTGGAACGCCAGGAAAGGTTCCAAGACGAGACCATTTTTACTGTTACTCCCCCGGACAGAAGTCAGCATGGTGCCTCTTGTATTTAATCTCGATGAAATTTCTTTGTATCTTCGTCAATGTGAGGGTGCAATGGTTAAAGTAATTATCGAGTGGTGCACCGGAACCACCTACTGGAATCTAATGAAAGGTTCCATGACAAGTCCATTTGCAGCGTCACTCCCCAGTATAGTACTCAGCATGGTTCCTCTTGTATTCAATCCCAATGAAATTTCTGTGTCTCATCGTCAATGAGAAGCTCCCAGGGTAACAGTAAACATACAGTGGTGCCTCGGAAACTACTAATGGAATCCCAGGAAAGGTACCAAGTCGAGACTGTTTGCAGCGTTACTCCCATGGACAGAAGTCAGCATGGAGCCTCTTGTATTCAATCCCAATGAAATTACTTGGTTTCATCATCAATGTGAAGGTCCAAGGGTTACAGTAAGCAAGCAGTGGTGCATCGGAAACTACTACAGGAGTTCCAGGAAAGGTTCCAAGACGAGATCATTTGCAGCGTTACCCCCCAGGAAAGAAGTCATCAGGGTGCCGCTTGTCTTCAATCCCGATGAAATTTCTGTGTTTCATCGTCAATGTGATGGTCCAAGGTGAACACTGAAGATGCATATGTGCATCGGAAACTACTACTTCAAACCCTGGAAAGGATCCAAGACGAGACCATTAGCAGCGTTACTCCCCTGGACGAAAGTCAGCATAGTGGCTCCTGTAATCAATCCCGATGATATATCTTCGTTTCATCGTCAATGTGAAAGTCCAAGGGTTACAGTAAACATGCAGTGGTGCATCGGAAACCACTACTGGAATCCACGGAGAGGTTCCAAGGCGAGATCATTTGCAGCGTTGCTCCCCTGGACAGACGGCCACATGGAGCCTGTTGAATTCAATCCCGATGAAATTTCTTTGTTTCATTGTCAATGTGAAGGTGCAAGGGTTGCAGTAAACATGCAGTGGTTCATCGAAAGCTACTACTGGAATCCAAGGAGAGACCATTTGCAGCGTTACTCCCCTGGAATGAAGTCTGCATGGTGCCATTTGTATTCAATTCCGATGAAATATCTGTGTTTCATCGTCAATGTGAGAGTCCAAGGGTTACAGTAAACATGCAGTGGTGCATCGGAAACTACTACTGGATTCCCAGGAAAGGTTCAAAAAGGAGACCATTTGCAGCGTTACTCCATGGACAGAAGTCAGCCTGGAGCCTGTTGTATTCAATCCCGATGAAATATAATTTTTTTATCGTCAATGTGAAGGTCCGAGGGTTACAGTAAACATTCAGTGGTGCATCGGAAACTACTACTGGAGTCCCAGGAAAGGTACCAAGACGAGACTACTTGCAGCGTTACTCCCCTGGACAGAAGTCGGCATGGAGCCGCTTATATTCATTCCTGATGAAATTTCTGATTTTCACCTTGTATGTGAAGGTCCATGGGATACAGTAAACATGCCGTGGTACATCGGATGCTACTACTGGAATCCCAGGAAAGGTTCCTAGACCAGACCATTTGCGGCGTTACTCCCCTGGACAGAAGTCAGCACGGTGCCTCTTATATTTAATCCCGATGTCATTTCTATGTTTCATCGTCAATGTGAAGGTCCAAGGGTTACAGTAAACATGCATAGGCGTTCGGAAACTGCTACTGGAACCCAGGAAGTGTTTAAGGACGAGACCATTAGCAGCGTTACTCCCCTGGACAAAGTCAGTATGGTGCCACGTGTATTCAGACCCGATGAAATTTCTTTCTTTCATCATCAATGAGAAGGCCCAAGGGTTACAGTAGAGATGCTGTGATGAATCGGAAAGTACTACGTGAGTCGCAGGAAAGGTTCGAAGACGAGACCATTTGCAGCGATTCTCTTTTGGACAGAAGTCTGCGTGGTGCCTCTTGTATTCAATCCCGATGAAATTTATTTGTTTCATCGTCAATAAGAATGTCCATAGGTTACAGTAAACATGCAGAGGTGCATTGGAAAATACTACTGGAATCCCAGGAAAGGTTCCAACACGGGAACGTTTGCAGCATTTTTCCCCGGACAAAAATTAGCATGGTGCCTCTTGTAGCCAATCCCAAAGAAATTTCTGTGGTTCATCTTCAATGTGTAGGCCCAAGGGTTACAGTAAATATACAGTGGTGCATCGGAAACTACTACTGGAATCCCAGTAAAGGTTCCAAGACGAGACTATTTGCAGCGTTACTTGCCTGGACAGAAGTCATCATGGTGCCTCTTGTTTTCAATTCCGATGAAATATGTTTGTATCATCGTCATCATGAAGGTCCAAGGGCTACAGCAAACATGCAGTGGTGCATCGGGAACTACTACTGGAATCCCAGAGAAGGTTCTACGACGAGACAATTTGCAGCGATTCTACCACGGACATAAGTCAGCATGGTGCCTTTTGTACTCAATCCTGCTGAAATTTCTAGGTTTCATCGTCAAAGTGAAGGCCCAAGGTTTACAGTATACATACAGTGGTGCATCTGATACTACTACTGGATTCCTAGGAAAGGTCCCAAGACGAGACCATTTGCAGCGTTACTTGCCTGGACAGAAATCAGCATGGAACCTGTTGGATTCAATCTTGTGAAATTTCTTTGTTTCATCGTCAATGTGAAGGCCCAAGGCTTACAGTAAATATACAGTGGTGCATCGGAAACTACTACAGGAGTCCCAGGAAAAGTTTCAAGACGAGGCCATTTGCAGCGTTACTCCCCTGGACAGAAGTCCGGATGGTGCCTCTTGAATTCAATCCGGATCAAATTTCTTTGTTTCATCGTCAATGTGAAGTTCTGAGGGTTACAGTAAACATGCAGTGGCGCATCGGAAAGTACTACTGGAATCCCAGGAAAGATTCCAACACCAGACCAGCTGCCGCGTTACTCCCCTGGACAGAAGTCAGCATGGTGCCTCTTGTATTCAATCCCGATGATATTTCTGTGTTTCATCGTCAATGTGAAGCTCCAAGGGTTACAGTAAACATGAAGTGGTGCGTCGGAATCTACTACTAGAATCCCAGGAAAGGTTCCAAGACGAGGCAATTTAAAGCGTTACTTCCCTGGACAGAAGTCAGCATGGTGCCTCATGTGTTAAAACCTGACAAGCTTTCTGTGTTTCATCGTCAATGTTTAGGTCCAAGGGTTAAAGTAAATACGCAGTGGTGCATCGGAAACAACTATTGGAAAGCCAGAAAAGGTTCCAAGACGAGACCGTATTTACCGTTACACTCCTGGACACATGGCAACATGGTGCCTCTTGTTTTCAATCCCGATGAAATTTATTGGTCTCATCGTCAATGCGAAGGTCCAAGGGTTACAGTAAACATGCAGTGGTGCATCGGAAACTACTACTGGAATCCCATGATGGGTTCCAAGACGAAACCATTTGCAGCGTTACTCCGCTGGACATAAGTCAGCATGGTGCCTCTTGTATTCAATCCCAATGAAATTTCTCTGTTTCATCGTCATTGTGAATGTGCAAGGGTTACAGTAAATCTGCAGTGGTGCATCAGAAGCTAATACTGGACACCCAGGAGAGGTCCCAACCACAGGCTGTTTGAAACGTTACTCCCCTGCATAGAAGTCGGCATGGAGCCTGTTGTATTCAATCCCGATGAAATTTTTCTGTTTCATCGTCAATGTGTAGGGAGAAGGGTTACAGCAAACAAGCAGTGCAGTATCGGAAACTACTACTGGAATCCCAGTAGTGGTTCCAGGACGAAACCATTAGCAACGTTGCTCCCCTGGACAGAAGTTGACATGGAGCGTGTTCAATCCTGATGAAATTTCTTTGTTTCATTGCCAATGTGAAGATCCAAGGGTTACAGTAAACATGCAGTGGTGCATCGGAAACTACTACTGGGATCCCAGGAAAAGTTCCAAGACGAGACTATTTGCAGCGTTACTCCCCCCGACAGAAGTCAGCATGGTGCCCCTTGTGTTCAACACTGATGAAATTTCTGTGTTTCATCGTCAATGTGAAGGTCCAAGGGTTATGGTAAACATGCAGTGGTGCATCGGAAACTACTACTGGAATCCCAGGAAAGGTTCCAAGACGAGACCATTTGCAGCGTTACTCCCCTGGACGGAAGTCGGCTTGGTGCCTTTGGTAAATAATCCCGATGAAATTTCTTTATTTAATTGTCAATGTGAAGGTCCAAGGGTCACAGTAAACATGCAGTGGCGCATCGGAAAGTACTACTGGAATCCCAGGAAAGGTTCCAAGACGAGACTATTTGCAGCGTTACTCCCCTGGACAGAAGTCAGCATGGTGCCTCTTGTGTTCAACACTGATGAAATCTCTGTGTTTCATCGTCAATGTGAAGGTCCAAGGGTTATGGTAAACATGCAGTGGTGCATCGGAAACTACTACTGGAACGCCAGGAAAGGTTCCAAGACGAGACCGTTTTTACTGTTACTCCCCCGGACAGAAGTCAGCATGGTGCCTCTTGTATTTAATGCCGATGGAATTTCTTTGTATCTTCGTCAATGTGAGGGTGCAAGGGTTACAGTAATTATCGAGTGGTGCACCGGAACCACCTACTGGAATCTAATGAAGGGTTCCATGACATGACCATTTGCAGCGTCACTCCCCAGTATAGTACTCAGCATGGTTCCTCTTGTATTCAATCCCGATGAAATTTCTGTGTCTCATCGTCAATGAGAAGCTCCCAGGGTAACAGTAAACATACAGTGCTGCCTCGGAAACTAGTAATGGAATCCCAGGATAGGTTCCAAGACGAATCCATTTGCACCGTTACTCTGATGGACACAAGACAACATGGTGCCTCTTGTAATCAATCCCGATGAAATTTCTTTGTTTCATTGTCAATGTGAAGGTGCAAGGGTTACAGTAAACATGCCGTGGTTCATCGAAAAGCACTACTATAATCGCAGGAAAGGTTCCAGGACGAGACCATTTGCAGCGTTACTCCCCTGGACAGAGGTCAACAAGGTGCCTCTTCTATTCAATCCTGATGAGATTTCTGTGTTTCATCGTCAATGTGGAGGTCCAAGGGTTACAGTAAACATGCAGTGGTGCCTCGGAAACTACTACTAGAATCCCAGGAAAGGTTCCAAGACGAGACCATTAGCGGCGTTACTCCCTTGGACACAAGTCAAGTATTTAATACCGATGACATTTCTGTGTTTCATCGTCAATGTGAAGGTCCAAGGGTCACAGTAAACATGCAGTGGTGCATCGGAAACTACTATTGGAATCACAGGAAGGGTTTAAGGACGAGACCATTAGGAGCGTTACTCCCCTGGACAGAAATCAGTATGGTGCCACTCGTATTCAGTCCCGATCGTATTTCTTTGTTTCGTCGTCAATGCGAAGGTCCAAGAGTTACAGTAAACATGCAGTGGTGCATCGGAAACTACTACTGGAATTCCAGGTAAGGTTGCAAGACGAGACCATTCGCAGCGGAGCTCCCCTGGACAGAAGTGAGCATAGATCTTCTTGTATTCAATCCCGATGATATTTCTGTGTTTCATCGTCAATGTGAAGCTCCAAGGGTTACAGTAAACATGAAGTGGTGCGTCGGAATCTACTACTAGAATCCCAGGAAAGGTTCCAAGACGAGGCAATTTAAAGCGTTACTTCCCTGGACAGAAGTCAGCATGGTTCCTCATGTGTTTAAACCTGTTTAGCTTTCTGTGTTTCATCGTCAATGTGAAGGTCCAAGGGTTACAGTAAATACGCAGTGGTGCATCGGAAACAACTATTGGAAAGCCAGAAAAGGTTCCAAGACGAGACCGTATTTACCGTTACACTCCTGGACACATGGCTACATGGTGCCTCTTGTTTTCAATCCCGATGAAATTTATTGGTCTCATCGTCAATGCGAAGGTCCAAGGGTTACAGTAAACATGCAGTGGTGCATCGGAAACTACTACTGGAATCCCATGATGGGTTCCAAGACGAAACCATTTGCAGCGTTACTCCGCTGGACATAAGTCAGCATGGTGCCTCTTGTATTCAGTCCCAATGAAATTTCTCTGTTTCATCGTCAATGTGAAGGTGCAAGGGTTACAGTAAATATGCAGTGGTGCATCAGAAGCTAATACTGGACACCCAGGAGAGGTCCCAACCACAGGCTGTTTGAAACGTTACTCCCCTGCATAGAAGTCGGCATGGAGCCTGTTGTATTCAATCCCGATGAAATTTTTCTGTTTCATCGTCAATGTGTAGGGAGAAGGGTTACAGCAAACAAGCAGTACAGTATCGGAAACTACTACTGGAATCCCAGGAGTGGTTCCAGGACGTAACCATTAGCAGCGTTGCTCCCCTGGACAGAAGTTGACATGGAGCATGTTCAATCCTGATGAAATTTCTTTGTTTCATTGCCAATGTGAAGATCCAAGGGTTACA
The DNA here is from genome assembly GCF_021461385.2 of Schistocerca piceifrons. Classification (NCBI taxonomy): domain Eukaryota; kingdom Metazoa; phylum Arthropoda; class Insecta; order Orthoptera; family Acrididae; genus Schistocerca; species Schistocerca piceifrons. The sequence continues at coordinate 123,280,806 of NC_060148.1, read as the reverse complement.
GTAAACATGCAGTGGTGCATCGGAAACTACTACTGGGATCCCAGGAAAAGTTCCAAGACGAGACTATTTGCAGCGTTACTCCCCCCGACAGAAGTCAGCATGGTGCCCCTTGTGTTCAACACTGATGAAATTTCTGTGTTTCATCGTCAATGTGAAGGTCCAAGGGTTATGGTAAACATGCAGTGGTGCATCGGAAACTACTACTGGAATCCCAGGAAAGGTTCCAAGACGAGACCATTTGCAGCGTTACTCTCCTGGACGGAAGTCGGCTTGGTGCCTTTGGTAAATAATCCCGATGAAATTTCTTTATTTAATTGTCAATGTGAAGGTCCAAGGGTCACAGTAAACATGCAGTGGTGCATCGGAAACTACTACTGGGAGCCCAGGAAAGGTTCCAAGACGAGACTATTTGCAGCGTTACTCCGCTGGACAGAAGTCAGCATGGTGCTTCTTGTGTTCAACACTGATGAAATCTGTGTGTTTCATCGTCAATGTGAAGGTCCAAGGGTTATGGTAAACATGCAGTGGTGCATCGGAAACTACTACTGGAACGCCAGGAAAGGTTCCAAGACGAGACCATTTTGACTGTTACTCCCCCGGACAGAAGTCAGCTTGGTGCCTCTTGTATTTAATGCCGATGAAATTACTTTGTATCTTCGTCAATGTGAGGGTGCAAGGGTTACAGTAATTATCGAGTGGTGCACCGGAGCCACCTACTGGAATCTAATGAAGGGTTCCATGACAAGACCATTTGCAGCGTCACTCCCCAGTATAGTACTCAGCATGGTTCCTCTTGTATTCAATCCCGATGAAATTTCTGTGTCTCATCGTCAATGAGAAGCTCCCAGGGTAACAGTAAACATACAGTGGTGCCTCGGAAACTAGTAATGGAATCCCAGGATAGGTTCCAAGACGAATCCATTTGCACCGTTACTCTGATGGACACAAGACAACATGGTGCCTCTTGTAATCAATCCCGATGAAATTTCTTTGTTTCATTGTCAATGTGAAGGTGCAAGGGTTACAGTAAACATTCCGTGGTTCATCGAAAAGCACTACTGTAATCGCAGGAAAGGTTCCAGGACGAGACCATTTGCAGCGTTACTCCCCTGGACAGAGGTCAGTAAGGTGCCTCTTCTATTCAATCCTGATGAGATTTCTGTGTTTCATCGTCAATGTGGAGGTCCAAGGGTTACAGTAAACATGCAGTGGTGCCTCGGAAACTACTACTGGAATCCCAGGAAAGGTTCCAAGACGAGACCATTAGCGGCGTTACTCCCTTGGACACAAGTCAAGTATTTAATACCGATGACATTTCTGTGTTTCATCGTCAATGTGAAGGTCCAAGGGTCACAGTAAACATGCAGTGGTGCATCGGAAACTACTATTGGAATCACAGGAAGGGTTTAAGGACGAGACCATTAGGAGCGTTACTCCCCTGGACAGAAATCAGTATGGTGCCACTCGTATTCAGTCCCGATCGTATTTCTTTGTTTCGTCGTCAATGCGAAGGTCCAAGAGTTACAGTAAACATGCAGTGGTGCATCGGAAACTACTACTGGAATTCCAGGTAAGGTTCCAAGACGAGACCATTCGCAGCGGAGCTCCCCTGGACAGAAGTGAGCATAGATCTTCTTGTATTCAATCCCGATGAAATTTCTGTGTTTCATCGTCAATGTGAAGGTCCAAGGGTTACAGTAAACATGCAGTGGTGCATCGGATACTACTACTGGAATCCCAGGAAAGGAACCAAGTCGAGACTGTTTGCAGCGTTAGTCCCCTGGACAGAAGTCAGCATGGAGCCTCTTGTATTCAATCCCAATGTAATTACTTGGTTTCATCATCAATGTGATGGCCCAAGGGTTACAGTAAGCATGCAGTGGTGCATCGGAAACTACTACAGGAGTTCCAGGAAAGGTTCCAAGACGAGATCATTTGCAGCGTTACCCCCCAGGAAAGAAGTCATCAGGGTGCCGCTTGTCTTCAATCCCGATGAAATTTCTGTGTTTCATCGTCAATGTGATGGTCCAAGGTGTACACTAAAGATGCATATGTGCATCGGAAACTACTACTGGAATCCCTGGAAAGGTTCCAAGACGAGACCATTAGCAGCATTACTCCCCTGGACGAATGTCAGCATAGTGGCTCCTGTAATCAATCCCGATGATATATCTTCGTTTCATTGTCAATGTGAAAGTCCAAGGGTTACAGTAAACATGCAGTGGTGCATCGGAAACCACTACTGGAATCCACGGAGAGGTTCCAAGACTAGATCATTTGCACCGTTGCTCCCCTGGACAGAAGGCCACATGGAGCATGTTGAATTCAATCCCGATGAAATTTCTTTGTTTCATTGTCAATGTGAAGGTGCAAGGGTTGCAGTAAACATGCAGTGGTTCATCGAAAGCTACTACTGGAATCCAAGGAGAGACCATTTGCAGCGTTACTCCCCTGGAATGAAGTCTGCATGGTGCCATTTGTATTCAATTCCGACGAAATATCTGTGTTTCATCGTCAATGTGAGAGTCCAAGGGTTACAGTAAACATGCAGTGATGCATTGCAAACTACTACTGTAATCCCAGGAAAGGTTCCAGGACGAGAAAATTTCCAGCGTTACTCCCATGGGCAGAGGTCAGCATAGTGCCTCTTGTATTCAATCCCGATGAAATATCTCTCTTTCAACGTCAATGTGATTGTCCTACGGATTCAGTAAACATGCAGTGGTGCACTGGAAACTATTACTGGAATCCCAAGAATAGTTCCAACACGAGACCTTTTGCAGCGTTACTCCCCTGGACAGAAGTCAGCATCTTCCCTCTTGTATTAAATCGCGATGAAATATCGGTGTTTCATCGTCAATGTGAATGTCCAAGGCTTACAGCAAACATGCAGTGGTGCATCCGAAACTACTACTGGAATCCCAGCAAAGATTCCAAGACGGGACAATTTGCAGCGTTACTCCCCTGGACAGAAGTCAACATATTGCCTCTTGAACTCATTCCCGATGAAATTTCTGTGTTTCACCGACAATGTGAAAGTCCAAGGGTTATAGTAAAAATGCAGCGGTGCATCGCAAACTGCTACTGGAATCCCAGGAATGGGACAAAGACGCGACCATTTGCAACGATACTCCCGTGGACAGAAGTCAGCATTGTGCCACTTGTATTCATTCCCGTCTAAATTTCTATGTTTCATTGTCAACATGAAGGTCCAAGGGATATAGTACAGATGCAGTGGTGTATCGCAAACTACTACCGGAATCCCAGGATAGGTTCAAAGACGAGACAATTGGCAGCGTTACTCCCCTGGACAAAAGTCAGCATGGTTCCTCTCGTATTCAATCCCGATGAAATTTCAGTGTTTCATCGTCAATGTGAAGTTCCAAGGGTTACAGTAAACATGCAGTGGTGCATCGGAAACTACTACCGGAATCCCAGGAAAGGTTGCAGGACGTGACCATTAGCGGTGTTACTCCCCTGGACAGAAGTTACCATGGTGTCTCTTGTAATCAATCCCAAAGACATTTCTGTGTTTCATCGTCAATGTGAAGGTCCAAGCGTTACAGTAAACATGCAGTGGTGCATCAGAAACTACTACCGGAATCCCAGGAAAGGTTCCAAGACGAGACCATTAGTAGCGTTACTCCCCTGGACAGAAGTTAGCATGATGAATCTAGTATTCAATCCCGATGAAATTTCTTTGTTTCATCGTCACTGTGAAGGTCAAAGAGTTACAGTAAACATGCAGTGGTGCATCGGAAACTACTACTGGAACCCCAGGAATGGTTCCAAAACGAGACCATTTGCAGCGTTACTCCCCTTGTCAGAAGTCAGCATTTTGCCTCATCCATTCAATCCCAATGACATTTCTTTGTTTCATCGTCAATGTGAAGGTGCAAGGGTTACAGTAAACATGCAGTGGTGCATCGGAAACTACTACTTGAATCCCAGGGAAGGTTACAAGACGAGTCTATTTGCAGCGTAACTGCCCTGGACAGAAGTCTGCATGGTGCCGCTTGTATTCAATCCCGATGCAATTTCTATGTTTCATCGTCAATGTGAGGGTCCAAGGGTTACAGGAAACATGCAGTGGTGCATCGGAATCTACTACTAGAATCCCAGGAAAAGTTCCAAGACGAGTCCATTTGCAGCGTTACTCCCCTGAACAGAATTCAGCATGCTGCCGCTGGTATGCAATCCCGTTGATATTTCTGTGTTTGATCGTCAATATGAACGTTCAAGGGTTACAGTAGATACGCGGTGGCGCATCTGAAACTATCACTGGAATCCCAGGAAAGGTTCCAAGACGAGACCATTTGCAGCGTTACTCCCCGGGACTGCAGTCAGCATGGTGCCTCTTGTATTCATTCCCGATGAAATATCCATGTTTCATCGTCAATGAGAAGGTCCAAGGGTTACAGTAAACATGCAGTGGTGCATCGGAATCTACTACTAGAATCCCAGGAAAAGTTCCAAGACGAGTCCATTTGCAGCGTTACTCCCCTGGACAGAAGTTAGCATGGTGAATCTTGTATTCAATTTACATGAAATTTCTGTGGTTCATCGTCAATGTGAAGTTCCAAGGGTTACAGTAAACATGCAGTGGTGCATCGGAAACTACTACCGGAATCCCAGGTAAGGTTCCAGGATGAGACCATGAGCAAGGTTACTCCCCTGGACAGAAGTTAGCGTGGTGCCTCTTGTATTCATTCCCGAAGAAATTTGTTTGCTTCATCGTCAATGTGAAGGTCAGCGGGTTACAGTAAACATGCAGGGGCGCATCGGAAACTACTAATGAAATCCCAGGAATGGTTCCACAACGAGACCATTTGCAGCGTTACTCCCCTGGACAGAAGTCAGCATGGTGCCTCTTGTTTTCAATCCCGATGAAATTTCTGTGTTTCATCGTCAATGTGAAGGTACAAGGGTTACAGTAAACATGCTGTGCTGCTTCGGAAACTACTACTGGAATCCCAAGAAAGGTTCCAAGAGGAGACCATTACCAGCGTTACTCCCCCGGACAGAAGTCAGCATGTTGCCTCTTTTATTCAATCCCAATGACGTTTCTGTGTTTCATCGTCAATGTGAAGGTCCAAGGGTTACAGTAAACATGCAGTGGTGCATCGGAAACTACTACAGGAATCCCAGGAAAGGTTCCAGGACGAGATCAGTTGCAGAGTCACACCTCTGGACATCCGTCAGCATGGTGCCTCTTCAAACCCGATGAAATGTCTGTGTTTCATCGTCAATGTGATGTTCCATGGGTTACAGTAAACAACCAGTGGTGCATCGGGAACTACTCCTGGATTCCCGGGAAAGGTTCCATGACGAGACAATTTGTAGCGTTACTCCCCTGGACAGAGGTTAGCATGGTGCCTCTTGTATTCAATCCCGATGAAATTTCTTTGTTTCATCGTGAATGTGAAGGTCCAAGGGTAACAGTAAACATGCAGTGATGCATCGGAAACTACTACTGGAATCCCAGGAAAGGTTCCAAGACAAGTCCATTTGCAGCGTAACTCCCCTAGACAGAAGTCAGCATGGTGCCTCTTGTATTCAATCCCAATAACATTTCAGTGCTTCATCGTGAATGTTAAGGTCTGTGGGATACGGTAAACATGCAGTGGTGCATCGGAAACTATTACCAGGATCCCAGGAAAGATCCAGGACGAGACCATTAGCAGCGATACTCCACTGGAATGAAGTTAGCTTGGTGCGTCTTGTATTCAATCATAATGACATTTCTGTGTTTCTTCGTCAATGTGAAGGTCCAACGGTTACAGTAAACAGGCAGTGCTGCATCTGAAACTACTACTGGAATCCCAGGAGAGGTTCCAAGACGAGAACATTAGCAGCGTTACTCCCCTTGACATAAGTCAGCATGTTGCTTCTTGTATTCAATCCCAATGACATTTCTGTGTTTCATCGTCAATGTGAAGGTCCAAGGGATACAGTAAACTTGCAGTGGTGCATCGGAAACTACTACCGGAATCCCAGGAAAGGTTCCAGGACGAGACCATTAGCAGTGTTACTCCTCTGGACAGAAGTCAGCATGTTGCTTCTTATATTCAATCCCAAGGACATTTCTGTGTTTCATCATCAATGTGAAGGTCCAAGGGTTACAGTAAACTTGCAGTGGTGCATCGGAAACTACTACCGGAATCCCAGGAAAGGTTCCAGGACGAGACCATTAGCAGTGTTACTCCTCTGGACAGAAGTCAGCATGTTAATTCTTATATTCAATCCCAATGATATTTCTGTGTTTTATCGTCAATGTGAAGGTCCAAGGAATACAGAAAACATTCACTGGTGCATCGGAAACTACTACCGGAATCCCAGGAAAGGTTCCAGGACGAGACCGTTAGCAGCGTTATTGCCCTTGACTGAAGTCAGCATGTTGCTTCTTGTACTCAATCCCAATGACATTTCTGTGTCTCATCGTCAATGTGAAGGTCCAAGAATTACAGTAAACATGCAGTGGTGCATCGGAAACTACTAATGGAATCCAGGAAAGGTTCATAGACAAGACCATTAGCAGCGTTACTCCCCCTGACAGATGTCAGCAAGTTGCTTCTTGTATTCACTCCCAATGACATTTCTGTGTTTCATCGTCCATGTGAAGGTCCAAGGGTTACAGTACACATGCAGTGGTGCATCGAAAACTACTACTAGAATCCCAGGGAACGTTCCAAGACGAGACCATTTGCAGCGCTACTCCCCTGGACAGAAGTTAGCATGGTGCCTCTTATATTCAATCCCGATGAAATTTCTATGTTTCATCGTAAATGTGAAGATCCAAGGGTTACAGTAAACATGCAGTGGTGCATCGGTAACTACTACTGGAATCCCAGGAAACGTTCCAAGACGAGACCATTTGCAGCGTTACTCCACTGGACAGAAGTTAGCATGGTGAATCTTGTATTCAGTTTAGATGAAATTTCTGTGATACATCGTCAATGTGAAGGTGCAAGGGTTACCGTAAACAAACAGAGGTGCATCGGAAACCACTACCGGAAACCCAGGAAAGGTTCCAGGACGAGACCATTAGCAGTGTTACTCTCCTGGACAGAAGTTAGCTTGGCGCCTCTTAACTTCAATCCCAAAGACATTTCTGTGTTTCATCGTCAATGTGAAGGTCCAAGGGTTACAGTAAACATGCAGTGGTACATTGGAAACTACTACCGGAATCCCAGGAAAGGTTCCAGGACGGGACCATTAGCAGCGTTACTCCCCTGGACAGAAGTCAGCATGGTGCCTCTTGTATTCAATCCCAATGACAATTCTGTGTTTCATCGTTAATGTGATGGTCCAAGGGTTACAGTAAACATGCAGTGGTACATTGGAAACTACTACCGGAATCCCAGGAAAGGTTCCAGGACGAGACCATTAGCAGCGTTACTCCCCTGGACAGAAGTCAGCATGGTGCCTCTTGTATTCAATCCCAATGACATCTCTGTGTTTCATTGTCAATGTGAAGGTCCAAGGGTTACAGTAAACATGCAGTGGTGCATCGGAAACTACTACCAGAATCCCAGGAAAGGTTCCAGGACGAGACCATTAGCAGTGTCACTCCCCTGGACACAAGTTAGCATGGTGCTTCTTGTATTCAATCCCAATGACATTTCTGTGTTTCATTGTCAATGTGAAGGTCCAAGGGTTACAGTAAACATGCAGTGGTGCATTGGAAACTACTACTGGAATCCCAGGAAAGGTTCCAGGACGAGAGCATTAGCAGTGTTACTCCCCTGGAGAGAGGTTAGCATGGTGCTTCTTGTATTCAGTCCCGAAGAAATTCCTTTGTTTCATCGTCAATGTAAAGGACCAAGGGTTACAGTAAACATGCAGTGGTGCATCTGAAACTACTACTGGAATCCCAGGAAAGGTTCCAAGACGAGACCATTTGCAGCGTTACTCCCCTGGACAGAAGTCAGCATGGTGCCTCTTGTATCCTTTCTCAGTGACATTTCTGTGTTTCATCGTCAATGTGAAGGTCCAAGGGTTACAGTGAACATGCAGTGGTGCATCGTAAACTACTACCGTAATCCCAGGAAAGGTTCCAGGACGAGACCATTAGCAGTGTTACTGCCCTGGACACAAGTTAGCATGGTGCTTCTTATATTCAATTCCAATGACATTTCTGTGTTTCATTGGCAATGTGAAGGTCCAAAGGTTACAGTAAACATACAGTGGTGCATTGGAAACTACTACTGGAATCCCAGGAAAGGTTCCAGGACGAGAGCATTAGCAGTGTTATTCCCCTGGAGAGAGGTTAGCATGGTGCCTCTTATATTCAATCCCGATGAAATTTCTATGTTTCATCGTAAATGTGAAGGTCCAAGGGTTACAGTAAACATGCAGTGGTGCATCGGTAACTACTACTGGAATCCCAGGAAACGTTCCAAGACGAGACCATTTGCAGCGTTACTCCACTGGACAGAAGTTAGCATGGTGAATCTTGTATTCAATCCCGATGAAATTCCTTTGTTTCATCGTCAATGTAAAGGAACAAGGGTTACAGTAAACATGCAGTGTTGCATCTGAGACTACTACTGGAATCCCAGGAAAGGTTCCAAGACGAGACCATTTGCAGCGTTACTCCCCTGGGCAGAAGTGAGCATGGTGCCTCTTGTATTCTTTCCCAATGACATTTCTGTGTTTCATCGTCAATGTGGAGGTCCAAGGGTTACAGTAAACATGCAGTCGTGCATCGGAAACTACTAGCGGAATCCCAGGATAGTTTCCAGGACGAGACCATTAAATACATTGATTGTTGTCTATCAAAATCTTTCATTTGCTAACTATGCATATCAGTAGTTAGTGCCTTCGTTTGTTTGAATCCTTTATTTAGCTGGCAGTAGTGGCGCTCGCTGTATTGCTGTAGCTAGAGTAACGAAGATTTTTGTGAGGTAAGTGATTTGTGAAAGGTATAGGTTAATGTTAGCCAGGGCCATTCTTTTGTAGGGATTTTTGAAAGTCAGATTGCATTGCGCTAAAAATATTGTGTGTCAGTTTAAGCACAGTCTTGTAATAATTGTTCAAAGGGGACGTTTTAAGTTCACACCCAATTATTTGTTGTTTTCATTTCTGTGAGACGTGTGTGTGGTATCTCAACTGCTTTCACTATTCACGTTTACTAGCGACGGTAACGTATTCTTACCACATGAATCATATTCTATAACCAACGTATAGTATGACAACTGCTTAGCCAACAGAAAGAGAAGAAACATTGATGGGACAGAAAGTTCATAATGTTTTGAAGAAAGGAAGAAAAAGTAAATGGTATGAGAGAGTTTTGAACATGACCCGTTTACTTGATAGTCCAACACCATGACCACTTAACTACAACACCGTGGCTATTCAGGTCAATCACTTGTCCGTTCACTATTCGTATTTTTTTCTTTTTCCACAGTTCAGAACACTCTCTTCCTGTTTCCATGCTTGATCTGTGTTCATTTTTAGACAGGCTATCCACCGAGCCACCAAATCTGATGGGGCTGCCATTGGGAGTTTCTGTTGTAAGCACCCTCGGCGGTATGAAGCGCTACATTACAGGGCAGTTTATTTACGATTCTCCTGCAACAAGAAAGTCCTAGTAAACTCCGGAAGAGCTGACCTTCTGCTGAGATATGTCTTGTATCTACCCAACAAAACAGAGTTTTATTCGCTACATTTTCAGCCACATCAGTATACGTGGAACGTAGGAGACGTATATGGAATGTAATACCTACATTATTTAACGTAAAAAATGAGCCCCCACAACTGTAGCTTATGGGAAAATGTCAGAAGTAATAAAACTGTTGCTCGACACGGAAAAATTCATTTCAAGAATTATTTGCTAAACCTGGGCCACAAACGGCAAGAAACACGTGCACTTTTGAAGCAAAAGTAATTACAATTACAAAAATACCTGTGTATTAGGAAGTCGAGTGAAGATTAGAAAGGGCAAATCACTAGACACCATGAAATTTTTTTAAGTAGCTTGGAAAGTGCCCACGGCAATAACAACAGAAATATGTGCTACTCGTGCATGACATATGCGTTTACATTCTCTTTCTTTCAGCGCAGTACGATGCAAATACACGTATTCCAAAGAATTTCTTAATGAATTAGTTACAGCTTACATCATTGAACCAGTGTGGTTTGGCTGTTTTCACATGTATTTCATGATACTTCACGTCTCTCGATAACTTGCTAATACATGGAACGAAAAATATAACAGCTGTTTCCTGAATTAAGTAGAAAATAACCGAAAACAAAACACAATCCTTAATACGCATGTGACTGCTTTCTCACCCCACGGGGCGCTAGTATCACTCCAGCTGTCGAACGGTAAGGGAGTCTGGCCATAAAATCTAGAGCTGTTCCTAAAATATCGATATCCTTTCCAAAATATATCGATTTTCAACGACGAGAAATTCAACGCCGACATATCGACATATTTATATCGGAACGCCTATATCGAGCGCCGTTATTTTTATTTTATATTCTTTTCTCCTATTGAATTTCTATTATTTATTTTATGTTATTATATTTTATTTATTATTATTTGTATGTCTATTATATTCTTTTTCACAATTTTCGGTAAATATTTGAAGCTTTTTTAAAAAATAATAGTAGAACATAGTTTTACTTTCTCTGTGTGAATGAGTCATTTATGTCTCAGTGAATCAAATTTTTGTCGAAGTAATTAAACTTACGATCACCAGAATAATTATGACATCTTATCTACTAAATTTTAGTGTAGATATCACTGCCACAGTAACTCTGTTAGTGTAATTTACACGCTATGGTGTCTGTTTCTGTCGCCACGTTTCTCTTCGCACATAGTAAAAGTTTGAATACGACCTCCAGCAGAACAGAAAGAAGCCACAGTATATTGTAACTAGCTTAACATGCATTTTGCACCTTAGCATACGGCAACGACACAGTTTCCTTGTAAATGATAAAGAGTGGCACCACTTCTTCGTAAATGACACACCGTTACACTTTCGGGAAAGAAGTAAACGCTCTTGCCTTAACGCTGGTTTGCAGCAGCGACCTAGCGGCGATGACCTCACGGTTGCGCCGTGAGGCCTGGACATCAGAGGGTATGGGTTGTCTTCTGCAAGCCCAGCTGTTCGAAATCTAGCTGCTACTTTGTATCACATTAGGTCAAAATCGTGGTTTTCAAGGAAAGTGTCTACTATTAGACTGCACAGACCATCATTCACATACATTGGAGCGCACAGACTCTAATGCGGTCTGTGCCTGCCAAAAATTAATCGAAACATGTCAGTAAGGATGACCATTTGCCACATGATTTATCTTTCTTTTTTTTTTTTTTTTACTTTATTGTTATTTTAACACCTGAACAATCAGGTAGGCTGGCAGCAGCACAATACGCCGCTCTTCAGCCGAGGAGACCACAATGAGATAAACAGAGAAGAGACATCACATAGAAGACGATGGGAAAAACCAGTAGACACATGAACATAAAAACACAAGAAGCCGTTCACACTCGATGACAATCCACACGACGAACTGTTGACACGATGCACAAACACTGAAGAAGACGATGGCACTGGTGAACGATGGAGTGTGATGGTGAAACACTGAACACTAAACATGACGGCACACACGAGACACTGACGGCGGCGATCTCTGGCGCGCGAATGTCCACTGAGCGTGTGCGAGTCCGGGGACCTCCCAATAGAGGAGGAGGAGGAGGAGGAAGGGGAGTGGGAGAGCGAGATGGGATAGCAGAGATGTCACGGGCAGGGAAGAAAGGGGGGAGGGAGGAAGGGGGAAAGGAAGCCCGGGGGAAAAGGGGTGGAGGGAGGGGACGGGGGAAAGGAGTGAGAAGGGAAGGGAAGAGAAGGGAGGGAGGGTGCCTAAGGGAAAGGACACCGGAAATGGGGGGGCAGGGTCAAAGTTGATAAGAGGGGTAGACGGAGGGGACGAGGACATCATCAGGGAGAGGGAGCTGGCGGAAACCACCTTGGGAGAGGGTAAGGAGGGTGGAGAGATGGAGACCGGGTGGGACATGGGAGTACAGGCGCGGCAGCGGGTGGGGATGGGAGAGGATTGGGGAGACGAGCGGGTGACGAGGATCGAGTTTACGGGAGGTGTACAGGATCCGTATCCTTTCAAGGAAAAGGAGGAGGTGGGGGAAGGGGATGAGATCGTACAGGATCCGCGTGGGGGAGGGGAGACGGATGCGATAGGCAAGGCGGAGAGCATGGTGTTCAAGGATTTGGAGGGATTTATAAAAGGTAGGGGGGGCGGAAATCCAAGCTGGATGGGCATAACAAAGGATAGGGCGGATGAGGGATTTATAGGTGTGGAGGATTGTGGAAGGGTCCAGACTCCATGTACGGCCGGAAAGGAGCTTGAGGAGACGGAGCCGGGAACGTGCCTTGGCTTGGATTGTACGGAGATGGGGAGTCCAGGAGAGGCGACGGTCGAGGGTGACGCCAAGGTACCGAAGGGTATGAGTGAGGGCGATGGGACGGCCATAGACGATGAGATAGAAATCAAGGAGGCGGAAGGAAGGGGTGGTTTTGCCTACAATGATCGCCTGGGTTTTCGAAGGATTGACCTTGAGCAACCACTGGTTATACCAAGCGGTTAATCGGTCAAGATGGGATTGGAGAAGGCGTTCGGAGCGTTGCAGGGTGGGGGCAAGGGCGAGGAGGGCGATGTCATCGGCATACTGGAGGAGGTGGACGGGGGGCGACGGCGGGGGCATGTCCGCCGTGTACAAAAGGTACAGAAGGGGGGAGAGGACGGAGCCTTGGGGCACACCGGCGGAGGGGAAAAAGGTGTAGGAATCTGTGTTATGGATGGTGACATAGGAAGGACGGCGGGAGAGAAAGGAACCGATCAGACGGACGTAGTTAATGGGAAGGGCGAAGGTTTGGAGCTTGAAGAGGAGACCGGAATGCCAGACGCGGTCATAAGCGCGTTCGAGGTCAAGGGAGAGGAAGATCGCGGAGACGGGAATTAAGCTGTTCGGAAAGGAGATGAGTGAGGTGAAGGAGAAGATCGTCGAAAGAGAAGGATGGCCGAAAGCCACACTGGGTGACGGGAAGGAGGCGGTGCTGGCGGAGATGGACCAGCAACTATACGTTTTTTTCTTTTTTTTTTACTTTATTGTTATTTTAACACCTGAACAATCAGGTAGGCTGGCAGCAGCACAATACGCCGCTCTTCAGCCGAAGAGACCACAATGAGATAAACAGAGAAGAGACATCACATAGAAGACGACGGGAAAAACCAGTAGACACATGAACATAAAAACACAAGAAGCCGTTCACACTCGATGACAATCCACACGACGAACTGTTGACACGATGCACAAACACTGAAGAAGACGATGGCACTGGTGAACGATGGAGTGTGATGGTGAAACACTGAACACTAAACATGACGGCACACACGATTCACTGACGGCGGTGATCTCCGGCGCGCGAATGTCCACTGAGCGTGTGCGAGTCCGGGGACCTGCCAATAGAGGAGGAGGAGGAGGAAGGGGAGTGGGAGAGCGAGATGGGATAGCAGAGATGCCACGGGCAGGGGAGAAAGGGGGGAGGGAGGAAGGGGGAAAGGAAGCTCGGGGGAATAGGGGTGGAGGGAGGGGACGGGGGAAAGGAGAGAGAAGGGAAGGGAAGAGAAGGGAGGGAGGGTGCCTAAGGGAAAGGACACCGGAAATGGGGGGGCAGGGTCAAAGTTGATAAGAGGGGTAGATGGAGGGGACGAGGACATCATCAGGGAGAGGGAGCTGGCGGAAACCACCTTGGGAGAGGGTAAGGAGGGTGGAGAGATGGAGACCGGGTGGGACATGCCAGTACAGGCGCGGCAGCGGGCGGGGGTGGGAGAGGATCGGGGAGACGAGCGGGTGAGGAGGATCGAGTTTACGGGAGGTGTATAGGATTCGTATCCTTTCGAGGAAGAGGAGGAGGTGGGGGAAGGGGATAAGATCATACAGGATCCGCGTGGGGGAGGGGAGACGGATGCGATAGGCAAGGCGGAGAGCATGGCGTTCAAGGATTTGGAGGGATTTATAAAAGGAAGGGGGGGCGGAGATCCAGGCTGGATGGGCGTAACAGAGGATAGGGCGGATGAGGGACTTATAGGTGTGGAGGATGGTGGAGGGGTCCAGACCCCACGTACGTCCGGAAAAGAGCTTGAGGAGACGGAGTCGGGAACGTGCCTTGGCTTGGATTGTCTGGAGATGGGGAGTCCAGGAGAGGCGACGGTCGAGGGTGACGCCAAGGTACTTAAGGGTGGGGGTGAGAGCGATGGGACGGCCATAAACAGTGAGATAGAAATCAAGGAGGCGGAAGGAAGGAGTGGTTTTGCCTACAATGATCGCCTGGGTTTTGGAAGGATTGACCTTAAGCAACCACTGGTTGCACCAAGCGGTGAACCGGTCAAGATGGGATTGGAGAAGGTGTTGGGAGCGTTGCAGGGTGGGGGCAAGGGCAAGGAAGGCGGTGGCATCGGCAAACTGGAGAAGGTGGATGGGGGGTGACGGCGGCGGCATTTCCGCCGTGTACAACAAGTACAGAAGGGAGGAGAGGACGGAGCCTCGGGGCACACCGGCGGAGGGGAAAAAGGTGTAGGAATCGGTGTTATGGATGGTGACATGGGAAGGACGGCGGGAGAGAAAGGAACCAATCAGACGAACGTAGTTAATGGGAAGGGCGAAGGTTTGGAGCTTGAAGAGGAGACCGGAATGCCAGACGCGGTCATAAGCGCGTTCGAGGTCAAGAGAGAGGAAGATTGCGGAGCGACGGGAATTGAGCTGTTCGGAAAGGAGATGAGTGAGGTGAAGGAGAAGATCGTCGGAAGAGAAGGCCGGCCGAAAGCCACACTGGGTAACGGGGAGGAGGCGGTGCTGGCGGAGATGCTGGTGGATGCGGCGGGTGAGGATAGATTCCAGGACCTTGCTAAAGACCGAGGTAAGGCTGATGGGATGGTAGGAGGAGACGGCGGACGGCGGTTTGCCAGGTTTGAGGAACATGAGGATACGGGAGGCTTTCCACAGGTTGGGGTAGTAACCGGTGGACAGGACTACATTGTAGAGCCTGGCCAGGGTGGAGAGAAAAGAGACAGGAGATTCACGAAGGTGACGGTAGGTGACACGATCGTGACCAGGAGCGGTGTTGCGTTTGGTGCGGAGGGTAGTAATGAGATCCTGTTTAGTGATGGGGGCATTAAGTTCCGTGTGTGGAATGTTGTCCAAGTACTGGAAACCAGGAGCGAGGGGAGGGACAGAGGTGTCAGTTCGATCGCGGATATCTGGGAAGAGGGAGTAATCGAACTGGGGATCATCAGGGATGGAAAACACATCGGACAGGTAGGAGGCAAAGTGATTGGCCTTACTAAGGGCGTCAGGGAAGGGGTGATCATCGTGGAGAAGAGGATAGTAGGGGGAGGGCTTAGTTCCGGTAAGGCGACGGAAGGCGGACCAGAACTTGGACGAGTTTATAGGGAGGGTAGCATTTAAACGGGTGCATGTCTGTCGCCAGTCCCGGCGTTTCTTAGCCGCGAGCAAATTTCGAATGTGTCGCTGTAGTTGCCGGTGGCGTCGTAGGGTGTCCGGGTCACGCGTGCGGAGGAAGGCACGGTAGAGACGACGGGATTCACGGAGGAGGAGGACGGCCTGTGGTGGTAAGGTAGGACGGTGAGGGTGGATGGCAACAGTAGGGACGTGGGCCTCCACGGCCTCAGACAAGGTCTGCTGGAGAAAGAAGGCGGCATGGGTGACATCATCGGGACGGCGGTAGGCGAGAGGGTGGCTATCGACCTGAGTGGAGAGGGTATCCCGGTAGGCATTCCAGTTGGCACGGGAATAGTCATGGATGTACTTAGGGGGAGGGTCATGACGAGGGTCGGGGCGGGGGCGACGACCGTCTGAAACGGTGAGGAGGACAGGGAGATGGTCGCTACCAATAGGTTCCAGGACATCCACCGTAATGCGACCAAGGAGGTTGGGGGAGGAGAGAATAACATCGGGAGTGGAGTTGGATTTGGGACGGGTGTGCTGGGGGATGGGGATGAGGTCGCCTTGAAGGGAGGAGAGGAACCGATGCCACCGCCGTAACTGGGCAGCGGAGCGACTATGGATGTTGAGGTCGGCGGCGATCACATAGGAGGAGAAGGTACGGTCGATGTGGGAGAGGAAGTCGAAAGGAAGAGGGGCGTTGGGGCGGACATAGATGCTGGCACAGGTAATGGTAAGGCCGGGGAAGAAGAGACTAAGGATCAGGTGTTCGGTGGGGTCGGGAAGGAGAGGTTGGAGCCGAAAGGGGATCTGGCGGTGGTGGCCAATGGCAACTCCGCCACGCGCAACTGGGAGGAGATTATCGGAGCGGTGGAGGAGATAGGGGGAGGTGTGGATGGAGTGGTGGGGTTGGAGGAAGGTTTCATTGAGGAGGAATGCATCCACATGGTGGGTAGCAAGGGTGTGCAGGAAGAGGTTCTTGTTGGCGGGAAGGGAGCGGATATTGTTGAAAAGGATACGATGCTGTCGCGCCATGATAAGGATTTAGACGAGGGTGTCAAGGCGGGAGAAGGTGAAATGGGCCTGGTTATTGGAATAGGTGGCGTACATTTTAAGGTGGAATATGGAACGGGTGGCGAGGGAGATCTGTTGTAGGGTGTGGGGGCGCTGAAAGGGATGAACGTTTTGGAGGACAATGGTGAGGAACCTGATGATGTCCTCAGCGGTGGGGGGGGGGGACGAAGGGAATTGCCAGGAGGGGTGGGGGCGTCCAGGGGACGGACAGGTACGGTGAGTTCAGGAGTGGTGGGAGGGGGTCGGGCTTTACACTTTTGGGAGTAGGTGGGGTGGGGGAGGCTGCAGGTATTACAGGAGGGAGGGGATTGGAGGTTGGGGCACTGCCGGAGGAAGTGCGCTTGCCGACAATGTGGGCAGGTGGGGGCCTCGCGGCACTCTGATGTGGGATGTGCATTATAGCGCAGACATCTCTGGCAGCGCAGGGATTGAGGAGGGGAACGGGAGGGGTCGAACTTGTACCACTGATTGAAGAGGAGGGCACCCTCCTTCAGGAGACGGTCAATGGAGGGGGTGTCCTCAGAGAAAACCCGCATAAGGCGGGTGGGGCCGGCAGCGTTATGTATGCGGCGAACCGCACGCACCTCCAAATGGGGATGCACCTTGAGCTCCGCCAACACCTCCTCCTCCGTGATCACTGGACTAAGCCGAGTGATCACGGCGGTGAGAGTTGGCGGGCGACGCGGGGGTTGGGGTTGGCGGGTAGGAGATGAAGGAGCAGGGGTAAGGGAGGCGTTGGGACCAAAACGGGAGATGGGG
This sequence comes from Schistocerca piceifrons, assembly GCF_021461385.2. Lineage (NCBI taxonomy): Eukaryota > Metazoa > Arthropoda > Insecta > Orthoptera > Acrididae > Schistocerca > Schistocerca piceifrons. Next base: position 123,263,486 of record NC_060148.1, on the reverse strand, counting down.
AGATGGGAGAGGATGTCAGTATGGAGGGTTGGGCTGGGGGAGGAGATGAGAACAGAATCCCGTCTGGGAGTAAGGAGAGAGATGAGGGCACCAGGGAAATGTTGGCGGAGGATGAGGGAGAGGTTCCGGGCCTCGAGAAAGGAAGGATCGGGACGGGACAGGAGATACTTGTATAGACCGGGGGGGGAGGAGGAGGAGGAGGAGGAGGAGGTGGGAGCAGGGCCAGGCGGGGAGACATCCATGGCACCCTGGGGGGGGGGAAGGAGGTCGGGGCGGGGCCTTTTTGGGAGCGGAGGAGGTGGGGGTGCCACTAGGGCGTTTGACGGCGGCAGAAGGGCGGGTGGTGACATGAGGGATGGGAGCGATTGGGAGGTGGCGGGAAGGGACAGGTCCCGGCGTGGACGCAGCAGTCGGCGCTGGAGACGGTGACGGTGAAGGCGACGGTGACTGCGACGATGATGACGGCGGTGGCGGTGATGGCGAAGGCGACGGGGAGATCTGGGCGTGGACAGTGGCCCGACGGGCCACCACCCTAGCCGGAGCAGCAGTGACAGGCTGGGGGAGTGGGGGGAAAGGATCAGAGCGCGATGAAGAAGGGGGAGAGGTGGCGACAAACAGCGAGGGCGAAGGGAGAGTGAGGAGAGGTGGGATGGAAGGAGGGGGGTGGGATTGGGCACACCAAGTTATAGTAGTGGAAGCGGCGGAAGGTGAGGTATAGACGATGGCGGTGGTGGTAGCGGTGACGGTGGTGGTGGGGGGTGCGGACATGACGATAGGAAGAGAAAACGCACAGCACTAAAAGGAAAAGACACAAACTGGGAACAGGCGAAGACGCAGACGGACGAAGAACAGGGTCGGACGACCAGGGCGGACGGCGACGGCGACGGCGACGGCGACGGCGACGGCTGGCGGCGGCGGCGGCTGGCGGCGACGGCGGCGGCGGCGAGCACCGGCTGGCGGCGACGGCGGCGGCGGCGGCGGCGGCGGCGGCGAGCACCGGCTGGCAGCGATGGCGGCGGCGGTGGCGGCGGCGGCGAGCACCGGCTGGCGGCGGCGGCGGCGGCGGCGGCGGCGAGGACCGGAAGGCGGCAGCTGCGGCGGCGGCGAGCACCGGCAGGCACTACGGACGGTAAGCTGACGACACGGCAGGGAACCGGCGGGGATCTTCCACGTCGAAGGTGCACCCTGAGAGTAGCCCAGGCAGTGAAACTCTTCGATGAAGAAGAGAGGGAATCCAACACTCGAATGCCTGTGACTTCTTTCTGTGGGGACACTTGAAAGACCAGGTGTACCGCCAGAATCCAGAAACAATTGAACAGCTGAAGCAGTACATCTCATTTGCATGTGAAGCCATTCAGCCAGACACGTTGTCAAAGGTTTCGGGTAATTTCATTCAGAGACTACGCCATATTATTGCTACGCATGGTGGATATGTGGAAAATATCATACTATAGAGTTTCCCAGACCACAGCGCCATCTTTTGTTGAAAATTGTAACTACTGTAATTTCGAAAGTTTGTCTGCCTGAAAATGTACTGCTGTCCCAAGCATATTGCAACAAACGGTGTATTTCTATCGCTGCTCGTTTAGTTTTTATTGCCGTTTCAAATGTACCGGTCATTTTTGAAACACCCTGTATGATTGTTCTTCTAATGCGTACCATATCCAGAAACAACGTCCATATCATCCATGGCTCTATGCGGAACAAATACGTTTTGACGATCCTTACAATGAATTCTGACTGTCTTTCTCGCCTTCTCCAATTGTTTCTGGAATTCAGTTTAGACACTTCTCATAACACACGGCTTATTTCTGGCATTATCACACTTCCAGCGCATTTGACATTTCTCAATCCTTTCACTAAATTTGTAGCTGTCTGTTTCCTCTAAAAAATCTTCGACAGTGGGCCACTAAATACACCCTTCGCAAAACGATGTTTCTTTTTTCCATTTGCAGTCTACCTCCATTGACAAAGAATCTCTCTCCAGTCATTCTTCGGAGAAGAAAAATAAGCCACATCTAAAGACTGCATAAGACTAGTACAGTTCGGTGGAATGCAAATGAAATTTGTGTTGTTTTCCTCACACAGCCCCGTAGTTTTCATTAAGATGTGAGAAGAGGGATTATCTCTAATAATTACTCTCCGTCGTCCTTTCTCTGAGGCAAACAGGAGGAAGTGAGTCTGAAACCAACTGTCAAACAAACTCTGTTCTAGCCAATCACTCAAATGTGTTCATTTGCATTCCAGGAGGCAGTGTGCGATTTGCAGGGGGGGGGGGGGATTGGGGGGATTTCATCCCCTCTGTATCAAACCATCCCCTCCTCTGGCTGTAATTTATGCATCCCAACCTGGGATGTTCATTTCCCACGCACTGGAGTAAAACTTTACATGTAATTTAAATTTGTGGAGCTGAACACTGAAAGTTTTTAATACAGTCTTGCTATTAATACTATTAATGTGTTTCCTTATTAATTTTGAAGAAGTGTTACGTAGTAGTTAACCATTTCAAAACATTTAGAACTAAACCATCATTCCCATGTCGTCATTGTTGCTTTCGTCTAGGGTGTGTCATCCGTTTTCTTGCGAGCTTGCGAGGGAAGTAGTGTGGCAGTCATACCGCAGCAGTCGTACCGCAGAGTTGGGTGAGCTGGGGGCTGAAATTCCCACCCCGGGCCCTGACACAGGGTGGTGACCGTCCCGGTACCTGTGCGAACATTTACCGTTAGGCCAGATTTTGGCAACGGTATGGCGCGGACTAACGCGCCTGGGACGAGAGAACACATTACTAAATACCGCACCATCGTCTGCATCTAGTTCCTGGGATACTATTTCGTGGATCTTCTTTAAGTACTCTTCTCTTCCACCATCGTTTTCTTTTTCTTTGGTTTTCATTTCCGTTGTTAGCTGCATGTGCAAGCACCAAGTAGGCCGACGCTGCGATACTGTATCATCCTTTATACTGCGAGACCGACACACGTGTGGCACAAATTATGTTGCTTTGGTATAAATTAACCTGCCGCATGCAACATACGCCGCAAGATATTGCCTGTTGTAGCATGCTACAAGACGTCGCCCCAACGTAAATGAGGCTTTAGAGCCAGGTCTGTATTGTATGATGGATGTGAGGTGTTGCGTACGAAACTATAACCTACAATCAGATTCAAACGTCGAGGAGAACTGTGAAGAGGTGTCATCCTGCAGCAACATAACGCTCGCCCACATTCTGCCAAACGGACAGCCGACGCAATAAAGGAGTTGAGATTCAAGGTATGAAACTTCCTGGCAGATTAAAACTGTGTGCCCGACCGAGACTCGAACTCGGGACCTTTGCCTTTCGCGGGCAAGTGCTCTACCATCTGAGCAACCAAAGCATGACTCACGCCCAGTCCTCACAGCTTTACTTCTGCCAGTATCTCGTCTCCTACCTTCCAAACTTTACAGAAGCTCTCCTGCGAACCTTGCAGAACTAGCACTCCTGAAAGAAAAGATATTGCGGAGACATGGCTTAGCCACAGCCTGGGCGATGTTTCCAGAATGAGATTTTCACTCTGCAGCGGAGAGCATAAATTCTGTATGACACATTAAGAGCAAACATGTGGGTTCATCAACAAACTAGGTAACATACGACAGAAAAACCTAATTTCAGAATATCATGTCAAGAACTGAAACTTCCTGGCAGATTAAAACTGTGTGCCCGACCGAGACTCGAACTCGGGACCTTTGCTTTTCGTAGGCAAGTGCTCTACCATCTGAGCTACCGAAGCACGACTCACGCCCGGTGTTCACAGCTTTACTTTTTAATTCCCGTAGTATATCTGTGTGTAGAAGAATTTTGTAAATAAGTTTTACCTATAATGTACTTTTAAAGATATAACAAGGGATGGCTTTTCTGATAATGCATACACGTGAGTAGTGAGTTTCGGCACTAACATCTAATTATAAATAACTGTTTAACCATGGGTAACGCCACGGTCCAAGCTAGTAACATATGTAATTGTACTAACCCCCTAAGACATCCCCCCACTGGTAAAAGCACAAAACGCACACTGCGTTGATGTCGTTTATCCATGTGTGTGTGTGTGTGTGTGTGTGTGTGTGTGTGTGTGTGTGTGTCAGTCATGTGGATCCCTAAGAATTTGGTGTGGTGAATTCAAGAATTCGACGTTACTGTCACTTAGTGTTACTGTTGGAGCCTGGAGAGTTCTGTTCTGAATGGTGTGGAAGGTTAGGCATACTGTCTGTTTTCCACTGAAGTCCAGTCCATTCACTTCAAGCCATCAGTCTAGTTGGATTGTATTCCTTTTTACTGCTGACTGGATAGATTCATCTGTATTTGATGTAAGGACATCAGTATAGTCAGCAAATGGAAACGCTTTACTAGTGGGTATGTGGGGGCAAGTAGAGGTAATGAGGTACTAAAAACTGATCCTCATGGCACATCATGTTTAATGACTTGTCTCAAAGTGACTGCTTCTAGGAGTCGTGATTGATTTTATTTATGTGGACGTATTGTATTCAGTCTTCAATATAACTGCTGAGACAGCCATGGGCAGTGCCCCTTACCCATGCAAATCCAAATTTTGTAAGAGTATGTTGTGGTTTACTGCATGAAAGGCCACTGTGAGGTCAAGAAAGACACCTACAGCTGGGAATTTTTCATCAAAAATATGTAGAGCAGTATCAAGAAATTCAAATTTTGTATCAGTAGCTGTTTTATTTTCTTGGAAACCATAATCGGCAGGAGAAAGAATTGCTGCTTAAAAAAAAGTATAGGCATTGATCTGGGAAATACTTGAAAATTTTACACAACTGTGGCCAGAAAGTAGAAGTTAACATACTGATGGACACGCCCGGTAGCAAACACTAGCGATGTTGTTACTAAAAAAGCAGTTCTGCAAGGCATGATTACAACACTGCTCACAGGTGAGGATGCATAGCCTGACAGGCACTATAAACAAATTTGGATACAGATGTGGAGTGATAAGGTGGAATAAAGGGCATTGACATGGCATGAAAACCCATATGTTGCAGTTACAACTGCATAATTATTAAGGAACGTACCACTCGTGCCCTCCAGAGAGACTATGCCAGAGGTGTAAGGAAAGGAGTATAAATAAGGGAGCCCAGAGGCTCAAAGCAAGCAGTCATGTCACCAAACTTTGTGTCTGGAACCAGAGAGAGTAACGATTGTTGCAGGCCAACCGCAACAACCGTCTGGATGAATTTCAGCAACTGGCCCACTGAATGAACTGTCAGCTCTGCTATAGAGATGTGCCACAGTCGTGACGAGGCAGGTCCCAAACTTCGTACTGCAGAGGTGTGGGCAGCAGGGGGCAGCTGTCCTTTGCTCTCTGGGCGATACCGTCCGACAGACTGCGAGCCACTGTCTGCACGGGCGGAGCTGGGATGTGATATCGTGGCCTCCCCGATTTGAGGCTGTCCTGTCACTGAAAGAGCTGCCCCGAGTGGGCGACTGGAGCTGCTGAGGCTTTACTACAGTGACGGATGCCGGCTGTTATACTTCGGTGCTATATATGGTGAACGCAAGGAATGCTCGAGGGAATAACCAGCCGAGCTCCAGAGAGCAGCCTGGGGATTTCGACTCGGCCAACACGTGCTGCTGGTCGTGCCACCCAGTCCAGGACAGTAGTCATTTCATGACAAGGATGGAGTAGCCAGGTGCTGTAGCAGCAGTTCCAGCACTGGTGTTTGTGCCGGCACATGTACACGTATTGCACCACCGTCATAGGGATCGACAGAGGCACTGTGTATTCTTCAGCAGAATGTAAATCGATGCCAAACTTGTCTGTATACCTCTGCATGCCCTGTGCCAGTGAGCTGTACATTTTGTAATTTGTCCGGGCACAATTTCCAGTGTGGCAGACCTGTAGTAGCTACTTGTTCTGTGTGTAAGCAAACTGAACATCTGGCTAGTAGCTGTACTCAGTCTAGATTCTAGATGAGCACTGATTCACCAGAAGAATTAATTAGTGGTTAGACTTTAGTGTGTGTGGAGAAGGGTTAAATGGGAAGTTTTCTTTTCATAGCAGTTGGCAATTGAATTGCGGTAGAAGTAAGAGTATGCAAATGGTGGAAACACTAGCTACTACTAGTGTGGATGCAGTTGCTGCTGTAATACAGTGACTACTCGTGTTAAAACATGAATTTGAGAATGAGAGGCAGAGAAAGTTCAAACTTAATCGTGAGTAGACACTGGGGAAGTGTCAGGTTCAGCATAGTTGGAATCAGCCGAAAGTAAGTCTGGGTTGACAGTGCCTTCAGCTCCGTATGACCTGACAGTGTTCGCAGTAATTTGTTGCTTCTCAGACGAGGCAATGGAGGATGTGATGGTTTTCAATAGGACACTAGGGATGCTGTGAAAGTGCACAGGTAGTCAGACAAAAGGACACTGTATGTTGATAGTAGGCATTTGGCAGGGGACACTGAAGCATATGCTGTATATCGTGAGACATCCAGTAAAGCACAAACGTGTAAGAATTGCGTCTCGCGAGCCTGCAGGAATCGCTTCTTGCTGTCGTCAGAAAGCGTGACAGTGTTGCCTGGTATCTAGACCTGTAAGCAGCTATGTTGACATATCTGACATCATCACCTGTTGGCCACAGCCTTTATACAGACTTGTTTCAGTTGTCGTTTTGGAATGTCAAGCCACTCCAGATTGTTTGAACGAGGCTTCCATAAAAAGAATTAAATGTAGAAACAATCTTTGAATGTGAATAATCTCGATTAAGGTGACATACTAATCCGCAATATCGTTGGAGTTACATAATAGTCTTACGTGATTGATTGAAGCCAAATGATTATGAATTATTGGTTGAATGGCAGAGAGTTTTATAGTATAACAAATATTATGCATTCAGGACAATGTTTAATTTATTAAGTGCAGCTTACTAATGTAACTACCACTCAGACATTTACAGTAAGAATTTGTCTTTGCACCCATAGAAGCAGTAGCAAATGTGGGAAAATGGATAAAATGTAAGGGATATGTAGTGAAATGCCTCTTACATTTTTCCAGTTTGTGTATGATATCTGTACTTAATATGCATCAAAACACATGTCGGATGCTTGCTTATTTTCTAATATATGTTTTTGGGCTTGACCTAGTAGCTTTATTTTTTATTATGAAAATGTGTTAGTTATGGGAAAGTGCATTTAAATATGGCGCAAACAAAGTATTAGGCAAACACAGATATCTGTCTGTTATCAGAACCTTTATTTCTCATCCACTGAGTTCCACAATTCTAGTTATCACTTTTCAACCTAATGTAGACCTCAGGCTATATTACAATTAAACTTGTTACTCCAGCCAAGCATTCAAGGAAGAAGGGGACAGGGGGGCATGAAATCCAATATAGTACTCTAGCTCAGATATGTGCTCTTACCCAATCTGTGTTACCGATACACTTAAATTTAGATCGTTGTTGATCTGTAAACAAACAGCTATATGTCAATCATGTTTTCTTCAAAACCAGTTTATTTTTATGTGATCTTTTGACAAAAAGAGATGAATGAGGGATTTTTAATAGTATCTAAGCAATACTGAGATCTCCAAATTGTATGATTGTTATAGTTGCAAGTCACTGATTGTCAGAGTGTATCAGGTAGAGATAAATGTGAAACAAAACATTTTAAGTAAATCATGAAGCTTTCGGTCAGTTTCAACTAATATTTTTTATGTAGTAGACAGCCACAATTTTCTTCCGTATTTTGATATACACTCCTGGAAATGGAAAAAAGAACACATTGACACCGGTGTGTCAGACCCACCATACTTGCTCCGGACACTGCGAGAGGGCTGTACAAGCAATGATCACACGCACGGCACAGCGGACACATCAGGAACCGCGGTGTTGGCCGTCGAATGGCGCTAGCTGCGCAGCATTTGTGCACCGCCGCCGTCAGTGTCAGCCAGTTTGCCGTGGCATACGGAGCTCCATCGCAGTCTTTAACACTGGTAGCATGCCGCGACAGCGTGGACGTGAACCGTATGTGCAGTTGACGGACTTTGAGCGAGGGCGTATAGTGGGCATGCGGGAGGCCGGGTGGACGTACCGCCGAATTGCTCAACACGTGGGGCGTGAGGTCTCCACAGTACATCGATGTTGTCGCCAGTGGTCGGCGGAAGGTGCACGTGCCCGTCGACCTGGGACCGGACCGCAGCGACGCACGGATGCACGCCAAGACTGTAGGATCCTACGCAGTGCCGTAGGGGACCGCACTGCCACTTTCCAGCAAATTAGGGACACTGTTGCTCCTGGGGTATCGGCGAGGACCTTTCGCAACCGTCTCCATGAAGCTGGGCTACGGTCCCGCACACCGTTAGGCCGTCTTCCGCTCACGCCCCAACATCGTGCAGCCCGCCTCCAGTGGTGTCGCGACAGGCGTGAATGGAGGGACGAATGGAGACGTGTCGTCTTCAGCGATGAGAGTCGCTTCTGCCTTGGTGCCAATGATGGTCGTATGCGTGTTTGGCGCCGTGCAGGTGAGCGCCACAATCAGGACTGCATACGACCAAGGCACACAGGGCCAACACCCGGCATCATGGTGTGGGGAGCGATCTCCTACACTGGCCGTACACCACTGGTGATCGTCGAGGGGACACTGAATAGTGCACGGTACATCCAAACCGTCATCGAACCCATCGTTCTACCATTCCTAGACCGGCAAGGGAACTTGCTGTTCCAACAGGACAATGCGCGTCCGCATGTATCCCATGCCACCCAACGTGCTCTAGAAGGTGTAAGTCAACTACCCTGGCCAGCAAGATCTCCGGATCTGTCCTCCATTGAGCATGTTTGGGACTGGATGAAGCGTCGTCTCACGCGGTCTGCACGTCCAGCACGAACGCTGGTCCAACTGAGGCGCCAGGTGGAAATGGCATGGCAAGCCGTTCCACAGGACTACATCCAGCATCTCTACGATCGTCTCCATGGGAGAATAGCAGCCTGCATTGCTGTGAAAGGTGGATATACACTGTACTAGTGCCAACATTGTGCATGCTCTGTTGCCTGTGTCTATGTGCCTGTGGTTCTGTCAGTGTGACCATGTGATGTATCTGACCCCAGGAATGTGTCAATAAAGTTTCCACTTCCTGGGACAATGAATTCACGATGTTCTTATTTCAATTTCCAGGAGTGTATATACATACTACACAAACAACCAAATGATACATGGTATAGGGTATCTTGTACCACTACAAATCATTTTCTTTCCTGTTCCACTTACAAGTAGAGTGAGGGAAGAAAGGCTATCTATATTCTTCCATACGAGCCCTGATTTCTCATATATTCTAAATTTTCTCAGTAGTGTTGTAGAAAAAGAACTCTGTCTTCCCTCCATTTTCATATTAGTTTGTCAAGCATCTTTATAATACTCGCACATTATTTGAACCTATCGGTAACCTTCGTCGATCCATAATGGAAATTATTGGTAACCTATCTAGAAGCCCACCTTCGAGTCACTTCAGTGTGTTGCTTTAATCTGACCTGGTGGATATCCAAACATTAGGTAAGCACTCATGAATGGGTCACGCAAGTGCTCTACATGGGTGGTCTTCCCCTCATTCCCAATCTTGCAAAACATATCCATCTTCCCAGAGGAAAGAACTAATGGACCTGAAAATTAGAAATGTTATTTTATTCTAGTGCTGTTCTTATCTCATACTTCACACAAAGCATTTCATAATTTTACAATGAGTATTGTCAGCCTCACATATTGCAGTAACATTAAAATCCTGTTTAATATGAACTGTAGTGTTAAACAGCATATGCATCCTTGAATCCAAGCATTATTTTTAATTATAATTAATTATAGAAGGAGAGGCTAATAAAGTAGTTTTTCACTTTGTATTTTTTTAATATCTTAGAATTTCCAGTTTTCTGCCTGGTACCTAGTAGCAACCTTTTTGACTGTTGTATTAGAATATAAAATTCTATCCTGAATCATAGACAGGGATGTGTAGTCTACATGAACAATATTTTTACTTCCAGCATTTTGCAAGTTCATTTCACTGAACATAGCAAAACTACCCCTGTTATTAACAACAAATACTATTAGTGAGTAAATATATTAACATGTAGGTGAGACTCCCAAGGACACTGAAGAGAGTTTTGTAAGGTGCTGAGCTATCAGTTTTACACATTAATTTGACTCATGTGGCTAAAACGTTACGTTAAACTTGCACATCAAATTTGTATAAAATCCCAAGATTTTCAGATAGCCTCAATCACCGTCAGCATGGACTAAGTGTGACTGTCACAAAAGTGGTGAGGTTCACAGTTTTACGCCCAGTGGATGGCCCATGATTGGCTAAATTACATCATGATGACAACATGGAGATGGCATATGCTAAGATGACAATCTCTGCATTCATAGGCTATATTAGTGTTGCTGTCCAGCATGGCTTGCAGTGCCATCACTCATATCGGATTATGACTATCATACAGTATAGGTACCCAGATATACGAGTGGTTTGAAGACTTCTTACGTAATAGAATCCAGTACATTGTCAACGATGAGACGGGAGTTCCATCACGAGTGCCACAGGGAAGTGTGATAGGACTGCTATTATTTTCTGTATATGTAAGTGATTTGGCAGACAGGGTGCGCAGCAATCTGCAGTTGTTTGTTGATGATGTTGTGGTGTATGTGAAGATGTCTTCATTGAGTGACCTTAGGAGGATACAAGATAACTTAGACAAAGTTTCCAGTTGGTGTGATGAATGGCAGCTAGCTCTAATGTAGAAAAACGTATATAACGCAGATGAGTAGGAGAAACTGTTGTGTAATGTCCGAAATACTGCATTAAAGTTGACAGAAGTTAATGACACATACAACACAGAACAAAATTATAAATGAAGAACAAAAGGGCTGTGGCAAAGGAGCATGAGGATGTAAACAGCAACTGATAATAGATGCAGAGGTGACATATCAAGCTAAAACTAAACAAAGGTCGCTACACTATGCATGCATTGATTACCGAAAAGCTTTTGATAGTGTACCTCACTCATGGTTACTACAACTATTGGAAATATACAAAGTAGATCCTAAATTGATACAGTTCCTAAACATAGTAATGAAAAATTGGAAAACCACACTTAATATCCAAACAAATTCAAATAATATCACATCACAGCGAATACAGATTAAGCGTGGAATATACCAAGGAGACTCATTAAGTCCTTTCTGGTTCTGCCTTGCTCTGAATTCACTATCCAACATGCTAAATAATACAAATTATGGATACAATATTACTGGAACATACCCACACAAAATCAGACATTTGCTATACATGGATGATCTAAAACTATTGGCAGCAACCAATCAACAACTCAACCAATTACTAAAGATAACAGAAGTATTCAGCAATGATATAAATATGGCTTTTGGAAAAGACAAATGTAAGAACAATAGCATAGTCAAGGGAAAACACACTAAACAAGAAGATTACATATTGGATAACCACAGCGACTGCATAGAAGGGATGGAAAAAACAGATGCCTATAAATATCTAGGATACAGACAAAAAATAGGAATAGATAATACAAATATTAAAGAAGAACTAAAACAAAAATATAGACAAAGACTAACAAAAATACTGAAAACAGAATTGACAGCAAGAAACAAGACAAAAGCTATAAATACCTGTGCCATACCAATATTGACCTACTCATTTGGAGTAGTGAAATGGAGTAACACAGACCTAAAAGCACTCAATACTCTTACACGATCACAATGCCACAAATATAGAATACATCACATACATTCAGCAACAGAAAGATTCACATTAAGCAGAATGGAAGGAGGAAGGGGATTTATCGACATAAAAAACCTACATAATGGACAGGTAGACAATTTAAGAAAATACTTTATAGAACGAGCAGAAACTAGCAAAATACACAAAGCAATCACTCATATAAATACATCGGCTACACCACTACAATTTTATAACCACCTCTACAACCCTTTTGATCACATAATATCAATAGATATGAAGAAAGTAAATTGGAAAAAGAAAACACTACATGGCAAGCACCCTTATCCTCTAACACAGCCACACATAGATCAAGACGCATCCAACACATGGCTAAGAAAAGGGAATATACACAGTGAGACAGAAGGATTCATGATTGCAATACACCAGATATTACAGTAATCATATTATTCAAGACCCCAATACCACAACAGATAAATGCAGTTTCGCAAACAACAAATAGAAACAGTAGGTCACATCACAAGCGGATGTACAATACTAGTAAATACAGAATACCCCAGAAGACATGACAATGTAGCAAAAATAATACATCAAGAACTTGCCATACAACATAAACTAATAAAACAACACGTTCCCACATACAAGTATGCACCACAAAATGTACTGGAGAATGATGAATACAAATTATACTGGAACAGAACCATTATAACAGATAAAACAACGCCACGTAACAAACCTCACATCATACTCACAAATAAAAAGAAGAAATTAACACAACTAATCGAAATATCCATACACAATACAACAAATATACAGAAGAAAACAGGAGAAAAAATTGAAAAGTACATCCAACTGGCTGAGGAAGTCAAGGACATGTGGAATCAGGGTAAAGTTGACATTATACCAATTGTACTATCAACTACAGGGGTCATACCACACAATAGCCACCAGTACATCAACGCAATACAGCTACATCCAAACTTATACATGCAACTACAGAAATCTGTAATTATTGATACCTGTTCAATTACCCGGAAGTTCCTAAATGCAATGTAACATATACTGTACAGTTAAAAGGAAGTCATGCTTGATCAAGATCTGTGTCACTTTCCATTTTTAACTAGACATAACGTCTGAGAAAGAAAAGAAATAATAATAATAATAGTAATTATAATGACAAGAACTTTATTCATCATCTTATGATACAAAGATAATTTTGCTTAATTCATGAGTTCATAACAAAGGGCTACACATATGGACATTTTTTACAACAAACTTTGATACAATAAGGCACAGGTTTAAAAGTAATTTACTTGTAGTTGAGCCTTCACTTGAAGGAAGAGAGCCTTTCACCTTAACAGCTAAGATGTGTATCAACAATATAAGGAAAATACAGATTACTAGTTACTAAAAATACAACACATTGAGTTACAGACAGGACAGGCATAATAAAAAGACACTTTAAACCAAAGCCTTCTTTGTTTTAAAAGAGGAAGACAAAAACACCCCCCCCCCCCCCACACACACACAGTGAATGAATGACTGTGTATGTGTGTTTAATTTTCTGAATAAGGCTTTGGCAGAAAGGTAATGCTTCATGTCCTTTTGTGTTGCCTGTTGACAACTCAACATGTCTTCTTGATGGTGAGCAGCGATCTGCCTTTTCCTCATATTGTTGTTATTCCAGCCTGAAGTTTCCACTGTTTGATTTCAACTGAGATCTAATTTATTACATTAGTTATTTAAGAAATAACTTAAAACCAATCCTGGATAATAAAGCATTTCTATTAAATGATGCTAAAAGTACATAATGAGGCCTATACGAAAATGCCTTTATTCAGTGTAAAACCGAGATACTCATCCAGTGGCTTTGTTGTTGCCCGAAAATGCAGTATTTAGCAGCGTGAGCAACACCACAAACATTATTAAATTTTGACCTTTGTTGTGGTAGGGTTGTTAGAAGAGCCATATTTCAACGAGATAATGTGCCATGTTACAACACCAGGAGTGTGATGGTGTGGTTCAAGGAACACAGTGGCGAGTTCTAATTGGTATGCTGGCTCCCTAAATAGCCAAACCTGAACTCGATTGAACACATCTGGGAAGTGATTGGAAGTGGCATCAGAGCTCATTGCACTTCTCCCCAGAATTTACAGGAATTAGGTGACCTGTGTGTCCATACGGGTTGTCAGCTCCCTTCACAGACCTACCAATGCTGCACTGCTTCCGTGCTGTGATGCGTCACTGCTGTTATCCGTGCCCGAGCTGATCATACAGGGTATTAGGTAGGTGGCTATAACTTTCTGGCTGATCAGTGTACAAATTTATAACAGTTAATATCCCAGCTTTAGGGAATTGAACACAGCACGAGTCTCTTAGTTTTGGACCACAAATTATTCTTACAGCCTTCTACTCCAACTTTAAAAGCTTATGAAGATTTGCTCATGTTTGGCATCCAATACTTCTAATCGATACATTGACATATGATAAGCAGACAATACATGGGTATTGTTTCGGTATTTGCTCTACATATTTATCGCAAATACATTTTAAGCCAGTTTACTTCCCAGTGAGTGAACATATGTATCCCAGTTTTGTTACTCCCATGATTTTGATATATATTGCTTTGATGGCAATATCAGTTCCACAGCACAGCTGAATTTCAAAATATGTCTTGTGGGATTAAAATCCATTACTGCTGTTATCTTGTGTTGACAATGAGAGTACTTTCATTTAAATACTGAACTATATAATTTGTAATACAGTTTCATAGTGATCTTTATGCCTGCACACAATGGATGTAGCATCAGTATACAGAACTAGTTTTGAATTTGGGGAGCAGTATTTTGCCATTTACATACAAAAATCAACAAACGAAGGCAGCAAAGTACAAAGCTGAGGGCACCCTGTATTACATATCAGTGCACACAGATCTGTGTGTGCCACTCATCATTCGTAAGAGTGAAAACTGATTTTTGTGAGATCAGATTTCCTCAGACTAAAAAGAAGATATAAGATGTACACTGGCAATGGCAAGAAAAGCGTTTCTGAAGAAGAGAAACTTGTTAACATCCAGTATAGATTTAAATGTCAGGAAGTCGTTTCTGAAAGTATTTGTATGGAGTGTAGCCATGTATGGAAGTGAAACGTGGACAGTAAATAGTTTGGACAAGAAGAGATAGAAGCTTTCGAAACGTGGTGCTACAGAAGAATGCTGAAGATTAGATGGGTAGATCACATAACTAATGAGGAGGTATCGAATAGAATTGGAGAGAAGAGAAATT
This sequence comes from Schistocerca piceifrons, assembly GCF_021461385.2. Lineage (NCBI taxonomy): Eukaryota > Metazoa > Arthropoda > Insecta > Orthoptera > Acrididae > Schistocerca > Schistocerca piceifrons. Next base: position 123,248,468 of record NC_060148.1, on the reverse strand, counting down.
TGTGGCACAACTTGACTAGGAGAAGGGATCAGTTGGTGGGGCATATTCTAAGGCATCAAGGGATCATCAATTTAGTATTGGAGGGCAGCATGGAGGGTAATAATCGTAGAGGGAGACCAAGAGATGAATACACTAAACAGATTCAGAAGGATGTAGGTTGCAGTAGGTACTGGGAGGTGATGAAGCTAGCACAGGATAGAGTAGCATGGAGAGCTGCATCAAACCAGTCTCAAGACTGAAGACCACAACAACAACAACAAGACTGAACAAATATCAGCATAATTACCCAGCAATTTTCCCTGAGTGTTTACTATTTCTCTCTACAAGCAACTGATGGAGATTAGCTAAAACAGTATCTGTACTTGCAGATGGAGGTCTGTCTATATCCAAAATTGTGTGTCCTTTCACAACTACAGTTAATTGCAGAAAGTTCAGTGTCACCTTCAACACTTAAAGAACTTACATCTTTGGGGCCCTAATTTTTGCCACTTTTGCCTCATCACCTTAAGGCTTGATCTCCCTGTTAAAGGATGAGCAGAAATGCTTTGTTAATGGGTGCATAATAAGGTTCTTTTTTGGTATACCTGTGCTCTGTAATACCTGAAACATCTGGTTTATTTACACATGCTATGATGTCCAAATCTTTGTGCTTACTTCCTCAGCTTGTAAAGTTTTGGAGGATAATCTTGAAACTGTATTTGGATTGATGGATCATATCTGCAGATTTAATTCCAACTTGTGTGTTATCTAAATTTGTATAGTCACCACATTTTTTAATTTTTTAGTTTTTGTTTGTAACCATAAATATCCTCATTAAGCTTATCAGATGTACATGTCAAACTGGGAAGAGGACACAAAACGGCCACACACAATAATAATAAAAAGAAAGATTCCAAAGGAGTTCCTGACAGCTAAATGTAAAAGTCGTTTGTTTTTGGATATATTACATCCAAAAGCTTAAGAAGGCTGTTAGTTTAGTATCTTCAAGGCATAATGCTGCTCCACTGAGCATCACAATAAACAGCCTGAGATAGTAGAGTACTGTGATACTACCTATGAAGAAATTGATGCACCACTGGATGTGAAGTGCACAATTTACTCCACACAGCAGGTGCTCCAGAAGATGGACTCTCACTCTTCTGTGCCATCATGAATATTTCTCTGGTAAATACATTAGTGGTATATTTTACACTGACAGAAAATTGAATAATCACATTTTTGCTTAAAGTTCCTTAAATGGCAATTGATGAGACCCTATCTGAAAAGACAGCTATCAACCCCACTTTCCACAGGAGGTAGGACTACAAATTACCAAAATTCTGAAAGGTGAAACTTGTAAACCGGGAGTTGATCTAGCAAAACAAGTAAGATCTGACATGTGTCCCAGATCAGACGAGAAAACAAAAGGTTACTGTCTTAGCTATAGCACACAAATATGCAGTGACTACGAAGTGGGTGTGATGACTATGTACATTTGTTTAACTCCTGGTTTAAGTAATTTACATCATTTCATTGCTGTGGTTCTTACTGTTATCCATTAATATCAGAATGTCAACAACTACTTTGTTACTTTAAAATCTTCAATATGTTAGCTGTGGCCGACACTTATAAATGTCAACATAAGCCACTAACCCTGTGCTTGTAAGTGTCAGCTGCACTTAATGTGCAAAACAACAAAATTTTTGCAATTTAATTGAAAGTCCTAATTAAGCGTCAATTTTCATGTATGTTTATTTTTAAATATTAAAACTGATGAGAGTTTCATTTCTAGGCCCCTAATTTTCAAATCTGGATGTCATCATCCTTGCACTGCAACTAAAAGTGCACCATGCACGACAGGTTCAATGTAATCTCTCCTGTCCACAAATTTGCACCTCACACATGTTGCTATCACAGGAAACTGCACCAAATATGTCAATATAACACTACAGTTAATTTTCCATATATCTAAGCAAAACCAATTCATGCCCATCCAAGTGTATCTCATCGGTGCACTGCATCTTTCCCTTAACTTTAGTGTGCTTTACAATAAAATTCATACAGCAAGTTTTCTGAGTAAATTACCCATTCCATACCTACAGCTAATGCTTGTGTAACCCAGTGTGCCTTTCAGATGTGTTTACTTGTGTGTCAATACAAATGTCAGGTTTGGTTCTCAAGTGTGTCTTGAAATACATACCCCACATCAATTTTTAAGTACTTAGTCTCAGTTGCAAAATATGTTATGCACTATCAGTGCCATTTCACTGCAAAAATTTTAAATCATTCTGGGGATATACGGATAACAAAGTTTCCGCATTTCTCAGAAATTTCGTTTTAGTTGCTTCAGCCAATGAGAACTAGGGAACAAAGTCTTACACTGCCCTGTTTTGTGTGCAGTGGTCTCATGGTAATAACCAGATAGCAGCATTTTTACACTTTATTCTTACTGAGCAAAAATACTTACTTGTATCTGATATTCCTTACTATTTCCAGGCGATTTTTGGGTCTGCAGTATTTTTATTTCAATTTGTACAAAGCCAAACGATTAAATGACTAGAAAGTTGTTTACGAATTCAGTTTTAATACATATTTAGCATAAGATATTAACTGTCTAAAGGATAATTGCTCAAACAGTAATTAGCATTCTAGCTGTATGTTTTTAGCCAAGACTATTATAGATGCATATACTTTACTCTCCATGTTCCTAAATCCCCCCTTAACACATTGACTACCATGCTGCTGCCACCAGCGACAACAGCACAGCACGCTTAATGCTGTATACCTTACCTGGTGGTGAAACATGTCATTAACCATATCAGTAAACTTGTTAAATATAGAAAAACCACACCCAAGAAAGGCAGCAAGATAAACTCTCAGAGAATACTATAATCTAAAAATGTAAAATTACAAATAAATAAGCAATTTCCAACTATGTGTACCAAGCAAATTATGCTTAAAAATGTAAAATTACAACTAAATAAGCAATTTCCAATTATGTGTACCAAGCAAATTATGCTTTGAGTCAGTGATTTCTTTTGCCACAATTGATTTAGAAACATGCAAACTGAAGGACTAGTGAATAATCATACTTTACCTGAGAAAAGCAGCAAAGCCATTAGAGACAGCTATGTGCATAGTCCAATTTATGTTGAAATTATCAACTTGGTATTTCAATTAAATTTTGTGAACTATAGGCAACACGATAAAGGAATCAAACGAAAAAAACACAAAATTAATTTCTTTATTAACAATGCTCAGATTTCCGCATCACCATACAGGTACCAAGCTTGATGCGTTACTCATCTTTTTAAATGACAAGTCTCCCCAGTAGGCCTATAAACCATGAAAAACACAAATAGCTACTTCTTGCTGTCTTCTCTTCTTTGGACTTTCACTTCAGAAACTCTGAAACATCCATTACAAAAATAGGTAACACCACTCACAAATCTGGATTCTGTCACTGCAATTCAAAGAAATTTTACTGTAAAAATACTGACTATGGTCACTGATGTCATTTTGAACATTCAGAAATTTTCAAGTGTGAAGGAACATGTTACTGAAACAAAATATTAGAGTGATACTGAAGTTAGAATACAGTTACTACACAAATTTTGACCAACAAAAGTTACAAAGATTGCAACTTAAATACCGAAGCCATTTCTTATGATAATATGCTGTTACCACAAATAATCCTCATAGTTGTACTGAAAGAAACTTTACAGGGTAACACAGTGCATCAGAATACTATAGGCACAAAGAAGGAAATTCTGTAGATTTACCAGACACTTTACTTTTCTTGCACATCATAAAATTATTATACGAAGTTACTTACCATCCATTGTCTGGAATATAAGCTTTCCTTTCTCCTCTGCAAGCATATGCTTTTGCAGCATGTGTTCTCAAATTTGCCAAGACGTTGAAAAAAAATTGCAGTCATCCTGCAGGCACTTCACAGTAACTTCCATATTTGGCTCTATATGCACACACAAGGAAAATGAAGGATACAAAGTTTTCCATAACTGAAATGCTTTATCGCACATGCAACACAAAATCTGGCATTGTACATACACCCACACAGCATCACAAAGAATGGCTTGGCTCAAAGAATATTTGGGGTTCAAAAACTACCAGCGATAGTGGCTAGCGTGAGAGATGACCTCATGTCATGATATAACGTCATGATTCCTGAGGGCCTGCGAGCTGCTTCTGCAAAGGATGGCTAGGTTCAAAGAAATCCATGGTTTGAAAACTGCCAACGATATTGACTAGCGGGAGAGATGACGACATGATCCCTGGATTACAGAAGTGTCAGATTCCAGCTGTCTGCTTTGACCCATGACATCATCAATATGGCAGAAATGGCTATTCTAAGCATCTCCAATATGGCACCTGTGATGTTGCTACATACACATGGCAACAAACATAAAAATATGTATAAATAAGACAATAACATCTCCATCCAAAACTTCCATCAAATTAACGAGACAACTGCAGAAAACAAACAAACAAACACACACAGGAGGGCACCATGAAACACAACAAGACAACATCTACAAACACAACCAACTCATAAACACCATGGCATAATGACATCACCCACGACAACACCCTTACGTCAATGCAGACAGGTGGAATCGGACGCTTCTGTTGACCCCATGATTCCTCAGGGCTTGCGAGCCGCTTGTCATTACACCTTCTACAGCCACAAGGCATTATACATAGCTATTTCAACTGGCACCGATGTCTCATTGGTTGGCCGTAAGAGCCAGTTAGTTGTAGCTACCGGTATGTAGATCTTTGAACGCTTCGTTGTTATGATTTTCCCAGGAGCTATCTTGGTGTGTGTGTATGTGTTGTGCTTTTCTTGATTTCTCGCCGTACGTTACACCATGGCTGATGTTGCACAGACTGGTGGTGTGGCAGGCTTGTGTGATGTATGGGGGTGAAGCATCGCAAGAATATACAAGTAGAGCTTAGGAAAGAAATATTACATATTTATGATAAGCTGGTGACAGACGTAAACAAACACATGAAGAGACACAGTTCTGCTTCTGGAAAGGTAGGAGAAATGTTGGTTACCTCTCAGTCACCATTTAAATGCTGCGTGAACCTTATTGTAATAATGTAACTGCCGTAACCAGATGGCTGGTTTATAGTCAAGTGTGCTATATTAGCAAAAATGTTATGGAGATATCACCGGTGTGAACGTCTGCAGTACCCTCTGTGCAGTGCAGACTGAGCAGAAACGTTCACGTATCACAAAAAGCCCACAAATGGGTCCAAGCTAAGGCTATAAATGAAAGGGTTGAGAGGGTTAATTACTAGGCAAGTCGTGGGAGGCTAGTGCCAGAACTGCTGTAAAACTCTTTGACAGTTAACAGGTAACTAGTACACTTAAGCAAAGTAAAGTGTCACTTGTGGTGTAGGCCCTATGGATAGACCGTTTACGAAGAGTTGGAAGTGCGGCCTTTCCCCTGAATTTTTACAGTAGTTTCATGAAGCACAAATAACTTATTTTAGATATTTAAGTAATGCAGGCCCTAGTTTCTCACTGCACCTTCACTGTGTTGTTCCACATCCCTGAAGATTCTGCTTCATAATTGGCAGTATTAAACATGATGGATGAATAAGTGCATTAATTCTGATTACACGTTCCTTTTCCATCACAGTATGATATTAAGATATTAAGCAAAAACCCGTTTTCTTTGTTATTTAAATGACATGTACTGAGTGCAATACGTTTTGATGCTCTCAGAGGCAAGAACTGATATACCACTTGGAGAGTGTTCACAACAAAAAATGGAGTTCAAAGAAATGACATTTAATTCTGTGGAAGGTGACGAAACTAAAGTGTACTGTATTGTATGTACGTATTTGCCAGATAACTAATGTTGTACATTGTTTGTATGTGTAGGTCTTTTCAATGAGTTAATGATATGGTGCAGCAATCGTTATCAGGAGAAAGAAAACTGGCATTCTACGGATCGGAGCATGGAATGTTAGATCCCTTAATTGGACAGGTAGGTTAGAAAATTTAAAAAGGGAAATGGATCGGTTAAAGTTAGATATAGTGAGAATTAGTGAAGTTCAGTGGCAGGAGGAACAAGACATTTGGTCAGGTGATTACAGGGTTATAAATACAAAATCAAATAGGGGTAATGCAGGAGTAGGTTTAATAATGAATAAAAAAATAGGTGTGCGGGTAAGCTACTACAAACAGCATAGTGAACATATTATAGTGGCCAAGACAGACACGAAGCCCATGCCTACTACAGTAGTACAAGTTTATATGCCAACTAGTTCTGCAGATGATGAAGAAACTGAAGAAATGTATGATGAGATAAAAGAAATTATCCAGGTAGTGAAGGGAGACGAAAATTTAATAGTCATGGGTGACTGGAATTCGACAGTAGGAAAAGGGAGAGAAGGAAACATAGTAGGTGAACATGGATTGACGCTAAGAAATGAAAGAGGAAGCCGTCTGGTAGATTTTGTGCAGAGCATAACTTAATCGTAGCTAACACTTGGTTCAAGAATCATAAAAGAAGGTTGTATACATGGAAGAATCCTGGAGATACTAAAAGGTATCAGATAGATTATATAATGGTAAGACAGAGACTTAGGAACCAAGTTTTAAATTGTAAGACATTTCCAGGAGCAGATGTGGACTCTGACCACAATCTATTGGTTATGAACTGTAGATTAAAGCTGAAGAAATTGCAAAAAAGTGGGAATTTATGGAGATGGGACTAGGATAAACTGACTAAACCAGAGGTTGTACATAGTTTCAGGGACAGCATAAGGGAACAAGTGACAGGAATGGGGGAAAGAAATACAGTAGAAGACAAATGGGTAGCTTTGAGAGATGAAGTAGTGAAGGCAGCAGCGGATCAAGTAGGTAAAAAGATGAGGGCTAGTAGAAACTGTTGGGTAACAGAAGAAATATTGAATTTAATTGATGAAAGGAGAAAATACAAAAATGCAGTAAATGAAGCAGGCAAAAAGGAATACAAACGTCTCAAAAATGAGATCGACAGGAAGTGCAAAATGGCTAAGCAGGGATGGCTAGAGGACAAATGTAAGGATGTAGAGGCTTATCTCACTAGGGGTAAGATAGATACTGCCTACAGGAAAATTAAAGAGACCTTTGGAGAAAAGAGAGCCACTTGCATGAATATCAAGAGCTCAGATGGAAACCCAGTTCTAAGCAAAGAAAGGAAAGCAGAAAGGTGGAAGGAGTATGTAGAGGGCCTATACAAGGGCGATGTACTTGAGGACAATATTATGGAAATTGAAGAGGATGAAGATGGAATGGGAGATACGATACTGCGTGAAGAGTTTGACAGAGCACTGAAAGACCTGAGTCGAAACAAGGCCCCGGGAATAGACAACATTCCATTAGAACTACTGACGGCCTTGGGAGAGCCAGTCCTGAAAAAAACTCTACCATCTGGTGAGCAAGATGTACGAGACAGGCGAAATACCCACAGACTTAAAGAAGAATAGATTAATTCTACTCCCAAAGAAAGCAGGTGTTGACAGATGTGAAAATTACCGAACTATCAGTTTAATAAGCCACAGCTGCAAAATACTAATGTGAATTATTTACAGACGAATGGAAAAACTGGTAGAAGCCGACCTCGGGGAAGATCAGTTTGGATTCTGTAGAAACGTAGGAACACGTGAAGCAATACTGACCTTACGACTTATCTTAGAAGAAAGATTAAGGAAAGGCAAACCTACGCTTCTAGCATTTGTAGACTTAGAGAAAGCTTTTGACAATGTTGACTGGAATACTCTCTTTCAAATTCTAAAGGTGGAAGGGGTAAAATACAGGGAGCGACAGGCTATTTACAATTTGTACAGAAACCAGATGGCAGTTACAAGAGTCGAGGGACATGAAAGGGAAGCAGTGGTTGGCAAGGGAATGAGACAGGGTTGTAGCCTCTCCCCGATGTTATTCAATCTGTATATTGAGCAAGCAGTAAAGGAAACAAAAGAAAAATTTGGAGTAGGTATTAAAATCCAGGGAGAAGAAATAAAAACTTTGAGGTTCGCCGATGACATTGTAATTCTCTCAGAGACAGCAAAGGACTTGGAAGAGCGGTTGAACAGAATGGACAGTGTCTTGAAAGGAGGATATAAGATGAACATCAACAAAAGTAAAACGAGGATAATGGAATCTAGTCGAATTAAGTTGGGTGGTGCTGAGGGAATTAGATTAGGAAATGAGTCACTTAAAGTAGTAAAGGAGTTTTGCTATTTGGGGAGCAAAATAACTGATGATGGTCGAAGTAGAGAGGATAAAATGTAGACTAGCAATGGCAAGGAAAGCGTTTCTGAAGAAGAGAAATCTGTTAACATCGAGTATAGATATAAGTGTGAGGAAGTCATTTCTGAGAGTATTTAAATGGAGTGAAATATGGACAATAAATAGTTTGGACAAGAAGAGAATAGAAGCTTTCGAAATGGTGTGCTACAGAAGAATGTTGGAGGTTAGATGGGTAGATCACGTAACTAATGAGGAGGTATTGAATAGGATTGGGGAGAAGAGAAGTTTGTGGCACAACTTGACTAGAAGAAGGGATCGGTTGGTAGGACATGTCCTGAGGCATCAAGGGATCACAAATTTAGCATTGGAGGGTAGCGTGGAGGGTAAAAATCGTAGAGGGACACCAAGACATGAATACACTAAGCAGATTCAGAAGGATGTAGGTTGCAGTAGGTACTGGGAGATGAAGGAGATTGCACAGGATAGATCAGCATGGAGAGCTGCATCAAACCAGTCTCAGTACTGAAGACCACAACAACACACACAAGATAACACTGAGCAAGTATTATCCGCTCTCTAATAATTATTATAAGCAAGGTGCTTCTGTGAAGCAATATTTTTGGAGAAGTAATGGCTAGAGACCACTATTCCAAATTACTATGAATGCTGCATTTCAACCATGATGTCGGTTCTACCAATGATTGTTATACAAAATACAGAACATCATCACTGATTTATTGCAAAAAAAAAATTAGTCGTTTCAGCCATTCCAAAAGCTGTGCATAGATGAAAGTTTACTTTTTTTTTTATAAAGGGTGGCTGTCTTTCAAACAATACATCCCGTCAAAAAGAAACAGATTTGGAATAAAATCTTTTTTTCTCTGTGACTGTGAGGCAGGATTTGTGCAAGATTTAATTGTTTACATGGGATCATCTGCCCTGGTGGATACCAAAAATAAGGATACTGGAAAGTCAGGAGCGATAGTTGAAGTGCTTGTAAAGCCCTATTTAGGAAAGGGCCATACCGTTCACATAGATAATTGGTATTTCAGTGCAGCTTTATTTAGAAAGCTACACAATAATTACACAAATGTGTGCGTGACCATAAGAAAGAGAAGGAAAGGAATGCCTAAAACTGGTGAACGATTAAAATGAGGACAGGCAACGTGTCAATCATGCAAAAATTTAATATTCAAAAAGTGGATGGATAAAAAAGAAGTTTATATGCTTTCTACCATGCACTCAGATGAATTTGATATAGTAAAAGTTATCCAAATACCTGTATGCATATTGAATTATAATAATTCAATGGGTGCAGTTGATAAAGCTGACACGGTTATAAGCACTGTGGAATCAACACTCAAATCTCTGCAATGGCATCGCAAACATTTCTTTCACTTGCTGGACATCTGTGTGTGAAATGCCTATTGTCTTTATAAACACGAAAGGAAAGAACTGATATCCATGGCAAAACTTCAATTGCAGTTAATTAGGGAGATACTGGAAGAGTATCATTGAAGCATAAAATATCAACACCGAACAGGCAATAATCATCCACTGAGCTTAACAGAAAGACACTTTTCTTCGGTTTACAAACAAGTAGGAAGAAACCGAAATATAAGGTTTTTTTTCTTTTTTTTTGGTGGGGCTTAAGGGCGCTCAACTACTGAGGTCATTAGCGCCCAGTGACTGTTGTTAGAGCACATGGAATCTAGTAAAACTCAAGGGGAGGGGGGGGGACACCAGAAAGACCTGACAAAGATGCAGATAAAATAAGTAAAAAGGTTAGATGTCTTTGGACAAGCCAGTCAAAGTTATAAAACGAAGAACATGAGCAGCTGCTTGAGCGTCATCAGCTAAAATATCCGGTAAAGTAGATGGCAGGGACAGGACAACACGAGATTGACTAAAGCGGGGACATGACAATAAAACATGGCGCACTGTTAATGCCTGACCACAAGGGCACTGCGGGGCTGGGTCACCGGAGAGCAGGTAGCGATGGCTAAACCAGCAATGCCCAATCCGCAACCTGGTCAGAAGGACCTCCTCTCGCCAAGATGGTCGGGAGGAGGTTGTCCAAGCAGTTGGGAGTGGTTTTACTGCCCGGAGCTTGTTTCCTTGGAGGGATGACCAAGCATCCCACCACAACGACACAATCCTCTTACAAACATCCCCACGAACGTCAGATGACGGGACACAATGGGAGGCTGGCCGAGGCAGGAGGACTGCAGCCTTGCCTGCAGCATCTGCAGCCTCATTCCCAGGCACTCCTACATGTCCGGGAACCCACAGAAAGCTGACAGGAGAACCATTATCAGTGAAAGAATGGAGGGACTGCTGTATCCGTTGAATCAAGGGATGGACCGGATAGGGAGCTCCAAGGCTCTAAAGAGCACTGAGTGAGTCAGAGCAGAGTACATACGATGAATGGCGGTGGCGGCGGGCATACTGAACGGCCTGATGGAGAGCAAAAAGCTTGGCCGTAAAGCTCGAACATTGGTCGAGGTGCCGGTATTTAAAGGTGGCGGCCCTGACGACAAAGGCACAGCCGACACCATCGTCAGTTTTGGAGCCATCGGCGTAAATAAAGGTGTGACAGGCAAGTCGAGCATGAAGTTCGACAAACCATGAGCAATACACTGCAGCCGGAGTACCCTCCTTTGGGAGTGAGCTGAGGTCGATATAAATATGAACCGGAGCCTGGAGCCAAGGTGGTGTCGGGATCTCACGCTCTCTGAAGGTGGTAGGGAGGGCAAAATCCAATTGTCAAAGCAGGCGACGGAAGCGGACTCTGGGGGGAAGCAGGGCAGACACATACAACCCGTACTGATGGTCGAGAGAATCGGCGAAGAAGGACTGGTAAGAGGGGTGGTCGGGCATAGACAACAGCCAGCAGGCATACCGACACAGCAGTACGTCGCGCCGGTAGGTCAATGGTAATTCGGTAGCTTCAGCATAAAGACTCTCGACAGGACTAGTGTAGAAGGCTCCGGTCGCAAGACGTAACCCCTGATGGTGGATAGAGTTGAGACGGCGTAAGAGGGATGGCCGAGCAGACGAGTAGACGAAGTTCCCATAATCCAGCTTCAATCGGACTATGGACCGATACAAGCGAAGCAGGACAGTGCGATCTGCTCCCCAAGATGAACCACTAAGAACTCTGAGGACATTAAGGGAACGTGTACAATGGGCCGCCAAATAAGAGACATGCGGAGACCAACACAGTTTCCTGTCCAACGTGAGCCCCAGAAACTTTGTTGTTTCCACGAATGGGAGAACAATGGGACCGAGATGTAAGGATGGCGGAAGGAACGCTTTATATCGCCAAAAGTTGATACAAACCGTCTTCTCTTCAGAGAACCGGAAGCCATTTGTCACGCTCCATGAGTATAGGCTGTCTAGACAACGCTGAAGGCAGCGCTCCAGGAGGCATGTTCTCTGGGCACTGCAGTAGATCGCAAAGTCATCGACAAAGAGAGAGCCTGAGACATTAGGTGGAATGCAATCCATAATTGGATTGATCGCGATGGCAAAAAGGGCTACGCTCAAGAGGGAGCCCTGAGGCACTCCGTTCTCCTGGAGGAAGACGTCAGACAATACAGAACCCACACGTACCCTAAACTTTCGATCCATTAAAAAGGAATCAATAAAAAGGGGCAGGCGACCGCGTAGGCCCCACCTGTGCATAGTGCGGAGGATACCTCCTCTCCAACAGGTATCATAAGCCTTCTCCAAATCGAAGAACACGGCTACCGTTTGGCGCCTTCGCAAAAAGTTGTTCATGATGAATGTCGACAAGGTCACAAGGTGGTCAACAGCGGAGAGGTGACGACGAAAGCCGCATTGGACATTGGTAAGTAGCCGTCGAGATTCAAGAATCCAGACTAACCGAGCATGAACCATGCACTCCATCACCTTACAGACACAGCTTGTAAGAGAAATGGGGCGGTAACTAGAAGGAAGGTGCCTATCCTTCCCGGGTTTGGGTATAGGAACAATGACGGCGTCACCCCAACGCATGGGGACCTGACCTTTGGTCCAGACGCGATTGTAGGTACGAAGAAGAAAGCTTTTGCCCGCCGGAGAAAGGTGTGCCAGCATCTGAACTTGAATGGCATCTGGCCCCGGAGCAGAGGACCGGGACAGTGCAAGTGCACGTTCGAGTTCCCGCATAGTAAAGGGGGCATTATAAGTTTCCAGATTCAGCAAGTGGAAGGAAGGTCGCCGAGCCTCTTCTGCCTCTTTCCTGGGAAGGAAGGCAGGGTGGTAATGGGCGGAGCTTGAAACCTCCGTGAAAAACCGGCCGAAGGCGTTGGAGACAGCCACAGGATCAACGAGGACCTCATTACCTGAGGTCAGGCCAGGTACCGAAGAGTGGGCCTTAATGCCCGACAGCCGGCGCAGGCCACCCCATACGACAGAAGAGGGAGTAAAACTGTTAAAGGAGCTGGTGAAAGAGGACCAACAAGCTTTTTTGCTGTCTTTGATGACTCTACGGAATTTCGCTCGGAGTCGTTTCTATCCAATACAATTCGCCAACGTAGGATGGCGGCGAAAGGTGCGTAAAGCACGTCGTCGAGCACGGATAGCGTCTCTACAAGCCTCGTTCCACCAGGGGACGGACACGCGACGAGAAGAAGAGGTAGTACGAGGAATGGAACGTTCGGCAGCATTGATGATAACAGCCGTGAGGTATTCGACCTGACTGTCACAACTGAGAAAATCGTGGTCCGGAAAGGTCGTCAGGGAGGAGTAAAGTCCCCAGTCAGCTTTCGGTATGTTCCAGCTCGAAGGATGTGGGGATGGGGTGTGGTGCAGGAGACGAACGACGCAGGAGAAGTGGTAGCTCGAATAGGTGTCAGAAAGGACATACCACTCGAACCGACGGGCAAGAGTGGTACAACAGATCGAGAGGTCCAAGTGGGAGTAGGTATGAGTAGAGTCGGAGAGGAAAGTCGGGGCGCCAGTATTGAGGCAGACAAGATTGAGATTGTTGAAGACATCCGCCAAGAGTGAGCCTCTTTGACAGGATGCAGGAGAGCCCCAAAGGGGATGATGGGCATTGAAGTCGCCAAACAATAAAAACGGCGGGGGAAGCTGAACGATCAGGTGCATCATGTCAGCCCGACTAACAGCAGATGACGATGGAGTGTAGATGGTACAGGCCGGCCGGAGTGGCTGTGCGGTTCTAGGCGCTGCAGTCTGGAGCCGAGCGACCGCTACGGTCGCAGGTTCGAATCCTGCCTCAGGCATGGATGTGTGTGATGTCCTTAGGTTAGTTAGGTTTAATTAGTTCTAAGTTCTAGGCGACTGATGACCTCAGAAGTTAAGTCGCATAGTGCTCAGAGCCATTTGCAGATGGTACAAACTGAAAAAGTAAAAGCAGAAAGAGTAATACGGACAGCTATCAATGAAACAACGCCATCGCTACTACTCAAAAAAGAGGGGGAACGAGATGGGGGGAAGAGCTGGTCACCTCGACGGCCGCGGAGGGCCAGGTTTCGAGGGAACAACGCTACAACCGGCGGGAGGCGGATCCTGTTCCATCGAGTCGTCGCCAGCTGCAGCCGCTGTCCCTGGTTGTGTAGGAGGGGCAGCATCATTTGCCGACGAGAGGCCAGCTGAGCGCCTGGCAGCAGAGCGTCCCGGCGAAACTGAGGACGGCAGGGAGCAGCGACTCACGGATGGAGCGTCAGACGAAACGCGCCGGGGTGGAGAGGGGGATAGAGACTTCTTCTTGGAGGCCTTCTTGGAAGTCCAAGGAGGCACAGGGATGGTGGGCTGGACCCGAAGAAGTTCCTCACGCGTGGGGTCCGTTTTGGAACGCCGGACCTCGGAAGCTGGGGTCCGGAACGTTTCCCCGATGGACGCCTGAGAAGAAGATCGCTTCTCAGGCTGTGGGGGGGAGGAGGAGGAGGAAGAGTGGCCCCTGGGGCAGAGGGGGCAGGGGCCATGGGGGAGGAGGATTTGGAAGGGAGGGATTTGGGAGGCAGAGGCAGAGACCTCGGATGGGGGGAGGAGGCAGAGGGGGGACAGGATAGGGGTGAGGATACAGCGGAAGGAGTGGACGCAACTGAGGCAAATGAAGTGGTCAACAGCATGGGATGGAGGCGGTCATACTTCTTCCTGGACTCAGAATAAGAGAGCCGATCCAAAGTTTTGAGTTCTTGTATCTTCTTCTCCTTCTGATATGCGGGGCAGTCTGAGGATCTAGGCGAGTGGATTCCAGGACAATTAACGCACCGAGCAGGTGGGGTGCATGTATGTTCCTCATGAAGAGGACGTCCACAATCACCACAAAGGGGCTCTGCCTCACACTGTGATGACATGTGCCCAAAGCGCAAACACCGAAAACAGCGCATAGGAGGCGGGACGTAAGGTCGCACATCGCACCAGTAGCACATCATCTTTACCTTCTCCGGGAGAACGTCCCCCTCATAGGCGAGGATAAAGGCCCCGGTGTCGATGCGACGGTCTTTGGGGCCGTGCTGAAAACGCCGGACGAAATGCCCGCCTCGGCGCTCCAGGTTGGCCCTTAGCTCCTCATCAGATTGCAGCAGGAGGTCCTGATGAAAAATAACCCCCTGCGTCCTATTTAGTGCCAGATGCGGGACAATGGACACTGGGATGTACCCTAGGCGGTCGCACGCCTGGAGCGCCGCCGACTGTGTGGCGGAGGTCGTCTTTATATGAATGGACCCCCAACGCATCTTACTGAGAGCCTCGATTTCCCTGAAGATGTCCTCAGTGTGCTGAACAAAGAGGTGGCGAACGTCCCCCCATCAGTTCGAGAACAGACCAAATAGCGGGGGAAGTACTTCGCCCCAAACCGGCGGGCCTGTCCCTCCTCCCAGGGAGTGGCCAAGGGGAAAGGGCAGGAGAACCAGAACTAGAAACAGTACCTTTCCTTTTGAAAGACTCGGCCGCAGAGCGACCTGATACGTGTTTATGTTTCATCTGCGTAACGTCCGCCCCGATACCACCCACTCCGACCAGGGGCTCTCCCCATGGGCGCCACGCAGCCTCAGCAAGGGCCACCTGGCAGGATGACCGTTGCCGGGAGTCCTGATGCCCCAAGGAGACGGGCATTTACTCCTTGGCCGACGTGGGGAGGGTGCAGCTCAGGTATCGGCAGTATGATCCCTGTGTTGTCAGGGGGCTACAACCTAGAGGGTACATGACGACCCCACCACAATGAGCTGACTACCGTGCTGGATTTCTGGTGCCATGGAAAGTCCATCATGATCGTAGGTGCAGATGGGGACGCACTATGGGCGTAACTTGTACAACCCATCAGGCGTTTAGGCCCAATTTGAGGAATAGTGGGTATGGTTACAACGCCGGTACAATGCTGAGTGCCAAGGTCTTAGTGCACTGAGGACCAGTGGTACACCACGTAAGGCATCCTTCCCCAAAAGGCTCGTACTTCTGTAGAATTTTGAAAAATGGAGGTCAAACCCAAAGGGGGACCATCACATGGAAGGCCGAAACGGTTGAAACTCCTTTTCGTCGCCTCTTACGACAGGCAGGAATACATCCGGCCTATTCTTACCTCGGACCCGCAGGGGGGGGGGGGGGGAATAGAAGGTGTGTTGTTTGAAGTGCAAATGACAGAAAATGAGAATCTAAGTTGTTGTGGTCTTCAGTCCTGAGACTGGTTTGATGCAGCTCTCCATGCTACTCTATCCTGTGCAAGTTTCTTCATCTCCCAGTACCTACTGCAACCTACATCCTTCTGAACCTGCTTAGTGTATTCGTCTCTTGGTCTCCCTCTACGATTTTTACCCTCCACGCTTCCCTCCAATGCTAAATTTGTGATCCCTTGATGCCTCAAAACATGTCCTACCAACCGATCCCTTCTTCTAGTCAAGTTGTGCCACAAACTTCTCTTCTCACCAATCCTATTCAATACCTCCTCATTAGTTACGTGATCTACCCACCTTATCTTCAGCATTCTTCTGTAGCACCACATTTCGAAAGCTTCTATTCTCTTCTTGTCCAAACTAGTTATCGTCCACGTTTCACTTCCATACATGGCTACACTCCATACAAATTCTTTCAGGAACGACTTCCTGACACTTAAATCTATACTCGATGTTAACAAATTTCTCTTCTTCAGAAACGATTTCCTTACCATTGCCAGTCTACATTTTATATCCTCTCTACTTCGACCATCATCAGTTATTTTACTCCCTAAATAGCAAAACTCCTTTACTACTTTAAGTGTCTCATTTCCTAATCTAATTCCCTCAGCATCACACGATTTAATTTGACTACATTCCATTATCCTTGTTTTGCTTTTGTTGATGTTCATCTTATACCCTCCTTTCAAGACACTGTTCATTCCGTTCAACTGCTCTTCCAAGTCCTTTGCTGTCTCTGACAGAATTACAATGTCATCGGCGAACCTCAAAGTTTTTACTTCTTCTCCATGAATTTTAATACCTACTTCGAATTTTTCTTTTGTTTCCTTTACTGCTTGCTCAATATACAGATTGAATAACATCGGGGAGCGGCTACAACCCTGTCTCACTCCTTTCCCAACGACTGCTTTCCTTTCATGCCCCTCGACTCTCATAACTGCCATCTGGTTTCTGTACAAATTGTAAATAGCCTTTCGCTCCCTGTATTTTACCCCTGCCACCTTCAGAATTTGAAAGAGAGTATTCCAATCAACATTATCAAAAGCTTTCTCTAAGTCTACAAATGCCAGAAACATAGGTTTGCTTTTTCTTAATCTTTCTTCTAAAATAAGTCTTAAGGTTAGTATTGCCTCACGTGTCCCAACATTTCTACGGAATCCAAAATGATCTTCCCCGAGATCGGCCTCTACCATTTTTTCCATTCGTCTGTAAAGAATTCGCGTTAGAATTTTGCAGCTGTGACTTATTAAACTGATAGTTCGGTAATTTTCACATCTGTCAACACCTGCTTTCTTTGGGATTAGAATTATTATATTCTTCTTGAAGTCTGAGGGTATTTCGCCTGTCTCATACATCTTGCTTACCAGATGGTAGAGTTTTGTCATGACTGGCTCTCCCAAGGCCATCAGCAGTTCTAATGGAATGTTGTCTACTCCCGGGGCCTTGTTTCAACTCAGGTCTTTCAGTGCTCTGTCAAACTCTTCACGCAGTATCTTATCTCCCATTTCGTCTTCATCTACATCCTCTTCCATTTCCATAATATTGTCCTCAAGTACATCGCCCTTGTATAAACCCTCTATATACTCCTTCCACCTTTCTGCCTTCCATTCTTTGCTTAGAACTGGGTTGCCATCTGAGCTCTTGATATTCGTACAAGTGGTTCTCTTCTCTCCAAAGGTCTCTTTAATTTTCCTGTAGGCAGTATCTATCTTACACCTAGTAAGACAAGCCTCTACATCCCTACATTTGTCCTCTAGCCAGCCCTGCTTAGCCATTTTGCACTTCCTGTCGATCTCATTTTTGAGATGTTTGTATTCCTTTTCGCCTGCTTCATTTACTGCATTTTTATATTTTGTCCTTTCATCAATTAAATTCAATATTTCTTCTGTTACCCAAGGATTTCTATTAGCCCTCGTCTTTTTACCCACTTGATCGTCTGCTGCCTTCACTACTTCATCCCTCAGAGCTACCCATTCTTCTTCTACTGTATTTCTTTCTCCCATTCCTGTCAATTGTTCCCTTATGCTCTCCCTCAAACTCTCTACAACCTCTGGTTCTTTCGGTTTATCCAGGTCCCATCTCCTTAAGGGGCTCCGGAACGCCCTATACTTGCAATGTTAAAATAACGCTTATAAATTACATCTTTCCTCACAAAGTATTTGAGGTAGGAAGTTGAACTTTTTACAGATTATTTATTGGAATAAGGGCTACAACTTAACACAGGGATTTTACAAAATTTTAGTTCAGTTATTAAAGATGATTTTTTTTCAATTGTAATGAAAATTCACAACATTTTTTTGCAGTTTTTTATTTATATATTCAAAAATATACAGTTTTTTGGAAAAAGGCTGTGTTAAATTATGCAGAAGGTACTGTGTAACATTTACTGAAAGTTTGAAACAAATATGTTTGGAAGATCCTTAGAAAACATGTAATTAGTATGAGAAAATAAAAGTTTTGGGAATCGAGCGACAAAGATTGGATTAACTTTTTAGTGCATTCCAGGTCCATAGGATTCATTATCTTCATCCTCTGCAAACTCCTCCTCCAGCTTCCTCTTGTTCCTCCTCCTGTTTACTCTTGCTTGTATTTCTAGACTCTTTACAGACCTGTCTGCAGCCCGAAGGCATTCCTCGCCTAAAGCAAGCATCGCTCGTTGTTGTGTTCGTAGATTTTGCTACCATTTTCTTCAGTTGCAGTTACTGCAACACTGTTCCAAAAGGTGGTCATGTATGAACACTTATCACATTTCAGTTGTATTTCACTAGCAAGTCCGATGTGCTTTATTATGGAGAGTTCCAGACCAACTTCACTACAATGAATACATCTTACACAGTTTGAAAAAATTCCTTTGAGAACAGACATATCAAATATTTCATTCACATCTGATTCGCCCATAAAACATTCATAGTTTTCACTCATTGAACCAAGCTTCTTCTGTGAAGTATTTTCTTTCCCACGTTGACTGCTATGGGCAGGTGTACTTGAGAGGTTAGGTTCACTCACTTGGTTATCATCTTTATTGTTTACAGTAATAACACATACCTTTGGCTTTCCAACATTTCTCCTTTTCTTAAAAGCCTTCAGAGGATTTCTAATAACTATACTTTTACTCATTA
This sequence comes from Schistocerca piceifrons, assembly GCF_021461385.2. Taxonomy (NCBI): domain Eukaryota; kingdom Metazoa; phylum Arthropoda; class Insecta; order Orthoptera; family Acrididae; genus Schistocerca; species Schistocerca piceifrons. Next base: position 123,229,452 of record NC_060148.1, on the reverse strand, counting down.
TTATACTTCAACAAAACAGAGACTCAAGAAACAGAATTAATTACGAATATTTTCGAGATAACGACAAAGTAAATAAACATGAAACAATCGACAATCACATCAGCGATATATATTGAACCATCACAGATTAGCCACAACATTTACTTTATCTCACATCACTAAAATGTACCTGAAGAACACGGACGTTAATAATAACACCATTTGACAGCAGTTTAACAGCGCCACAGTGGGTCACGCCCATGTAGAACACATTTCAAAAAAATTTAAAAATAGTTGTAGTCTTCGGAATTGAATAAATTATATATCTATTAAAAGGTAATAGTCTGCAGATTCAGAAAACGCAAAAAAGTAAAAATTGAACTTTTCATGATTTTGAGCCTTTCCGGAGCCCCTTAAATTCCCACCTTTTTGCAGTTTCTTCAGTTTCAATCTGCAGTTCATAACCAATAAATTGTGGTCAGAATCCACATATGCCCCTGGAAATGTCTCACAATTTAAAACCTGGTTCCTAAATCTCTGTCTTACCATTATATAATCTATCTGATACCTTTTAGTATCTCCAAGATTCTTCCAGGTATACAACCTTCTTTTATGATTCTTGAACCAAGTGTTAGCTATGATTAAGTTATGCTCTGTGCAAAATTCTACAAGGTGGCTTCCTCTTTCATTTCTTCCCCCCAATCCATATTCACCTACTACGTTTCCTTCTCTCCCTTTTCCTACTGACGAATTCCAGTCACCCATGACTATTAAATTTTCGTCTCCCTTCACTACCTGAATAATTTCTTTTATCTCATCATACATTTCATCAATTTCTTCGTCATCTGCAGAGCTAGTTGGCATATAAACTTGTACTACTGTAGTAGGCATGGGCTTTGTGTCTATCTTGGCCACAATAATGCGTTCACTATGATGTTTGTAGTAGCTTACCCGCACTCCTATTTTTTATTCATTATTAAAACTACTCCTGCATTACCCCTATTTGATTTTGTATTTATAACCCTGTAATCACCTGACCAAATGTCTTGTTCCTCCTGCAACCGAACTTCACTAATTCCCACTATATCTCACTATAACCTATCCATTTTCCTTTTTAAGTTTTCTAATCTACCTGCCCAATTAAGGGATCAGACATTCCACGTTCCGATCCATAGAACGCCAGTTTTCTTTCTCCTGATAACGACCTCCTCTTGAGTAGTCCCCCCCCCGGAGATCCGAATGGGAGACTATTTTACCTCCGGAATATTTTACCCAAGAGGACGCCATCATCATTTACTCATACAGTAAAGCTGCATGTCCTCGGGAAAAATTACAGCTGTAGTTTCCCCTTGCTTTCAGCCGTTCACAGTACCAAAACAGCAAGGCTGTTTTGGTTAATGTTACAAGGCCAGATCAGTCAATCATCCAGACTGTTGCCCCTGCAACTACTGAAAAGGCTGCTGCCCCTCTTCAGGAACCACACGTTTGTCTGGCCTCTCAACAGATACCCCTCCATTGTGGTTGCACCTACGGTATGGTCATCTGTATCGCTGCGACACGCAAGCCTCCCCACCAACGGCAAGGTCCATGGTTCATGGGGGGGAACTAAGTACAAGTGTAAAAATTGTAATGTGGGTTGTGTGTTGAAACTTGTTTTCAAATTTATCATACTGAATTACATTATTAAGAATCTTTCAAATGATCCTAAATGGCTTTTCTTATAATACTTATAAAATCTCCAAATATATTGTTATGTAACACTTAAATACAGTAACCTGCACATCATCTTTCTGACGTGCAATGTGCACAATTCGCGGCACGCTGCACCGATCAGTGGCACCAGCTCAGCGAAGCAGACTGCTGTAATAAAACGGTTAATCGAACAACATGTAACAACCCAAATTATGCTATTGTGAGTTAGCACTTTCTTCCACCAGTCCCTTCAATTACAAGTGATGCTGGCCCAGACGGAACCACACTCAGTTTTTCTTATAACATGGAAATTAATGAAGCTAAAAAAAAGATCTTTGTGGTGAGTAAGCAAAATATCACTGCTCAAAGCTCAGTGAGCAACTGTAAACCACCGAATCCTTCACCTACTGATGGAGTAAAATTACATCAAATGGAAGATCAAAGAAGAATATTGCAAGCCAAATCTATCACACAAAGACTGATTTTAACAAGAGAAGAAACTTTCTAATATTGTCCATTTTAAGCACCAAAGGTAGCTATTTTTAAGGCAATCTTTATACATATTTTAGCATACAACCACTAATTTTAGGAACATAATCCACAGTAACATGTTTTTGGGGTCAAGCTGCCATCATCCGGCTTCAAAATTAATCCTACATAAAATGCACTTCAAAAACATTCAAGGTAAAAATAGAAAAACAAATAAAATCACTAAGCTACGAAGTCCTTGTCTTACTTGAAAAGTGGTAGCATCAGATTCCCTGCTTCCTTATCCATGTTAACACACATCCTTCGAAGTGCTGCTTTTAAGGCACCACTTATTTATAAACACGTGTGCAGCTCTGACGTGCACTGAGAGGCAGCTGGTGTGACTGATGTTTACTGCCTTACATAAACAATGTTTTGAATAATATGCAGATAAGGATGCAGGGAATCTAGTGCTTCCAGTTTTAAAGTAAGATGATAGTCTCCATGTCTGAATAATCTTATATTTTGACCTCCAGTGCTTCTGAAGTGCATTTTATGTAGGGTTAACTTAGACAGCCTGATGATGAGAGCTCGACTCTCGAAACACATTGCTCTCGACTTATTCCTAATATTAGTGACTGTATGCTAAAATATTTATAAACTGCGGAACCTTTTCACACCCAGCTGCATAGACAGACATTTCAGGAAAGACCTCATAAAGGCATTTGTTTGGAATGTTTCGCTGTACAGAATGAGATAAGAACACAAGCGGCAGACCGAGACTGGAATACTTTGCCTAGATCATGGACAGTAACGACTGCACCACATACCACTCTCAAGATGAAGGCCCAAGAAAGAAAAGCTTTGTGCCCTGCCGACAACCAACCTGACGATTGAAGAACTAAGAAGAAGAAGACAAACAACAGAACCACAATTTCATTGAGAAAATGAGTTGCAGTCAGGCCTTCTTACTGAGCTTATTGCAACTTGTATTCTAGTCGTAAGTACTGAAATATTATAAAACTCAGTGACTCACCAGATTTATTAGCAATGGGTGACTGCCAACTTCAAAGTCCTCCGGCGATTCATCAAGCTGGAAAAATTTACAATAGATGTCAGATTTATAATGTTTTCATGGTGTATGAAATTTACATGACGGAAATTATGTTTAAAAGGTTTAATTCTCTGTTTCCTTGTGGTACATTAGTGAATACTTTTGACACTTCACTTTTCACTTCAAGTAATCATAACAAGGGCCCACATTTTTATGACAAGTCATATTTTTTCCTGAACTTCATGGTGAATTTAATAACAATTTTTGCATAAATTCAGATGTTATAGTATAGATAAATGTACTTCTATTATGCATTCAAAGTCATATTTACATCTTTTTTTTCAGTAACAGGTTATATTTCCGCCAACGTTTGCAAAACTTTATATATTTGTTGTATCTTATATGGACACATGAATAAAAACATGAAAATGTTGCTCACATGACAATGTTTCAGATTATAATGCCACAAATAAACACAACAATTACTACAAAGCTTTATTTATCACAACTTTAGTAGACTGGTAGAAGCCGACCTTGGGGAGAATCAGTTTGGATTCTGTAGAAATGTTGGAACATGTGAGGCATACTGACCTACGACTTACGACTTATCTTAACATAGATTACCGTATTTACTCGAATCTAAGCCGCACTTTTTTTCCGGTTTTTGTAATCCAAAAAACCGCCTGCGGCTTAGAATCGAGTGCAAAGTAAACGGAAATTCTGAAAAATGTTGGTAGGTGCCGCCACAACTAACTTCTGTCGTCGAATATATGTAACGCTACGCAGGCATGCTTCGCAGGCACAAAGACAAATACTAGCACCAAAACCTCTGCGTCAGTAAATAAATAAAAAAAGAAGGTGGAAGACGAGCTTTTTTTTTCTCCGCCCCGAGTTTCGACCACTGCATTTTCATACATTATCCAACGAAGTAAATACAAATTCCGTATTGTTCCTCTTCGAACGTAGCAGCATTTCAATGTACTACGAAAATCCGACTGGCAAGACTGTTTGGGATATTTGCCAATATGGCCAGCTCTGCTTTATGAATTTTTTCCTAACTGTGAGAAGAAATGGTTACTAATAGGAACTTTTAGAATTGTGCATCACATGCAGTATTCTCTTCACCATAAGAATAATACGAATATAAACATTTTGCCATGTATTCTTTCGTGTTTGCTGCTATCTCATTTAAATCCTGTCCGCCTAATAAACTACGAAACTAGAGTGAGACAACAGCAGACGCGGAAGAATATACATACCATGTCATGTTTATATTCGTATTATTCTTATGCCTAATAGTGATACAGTCAGAAATGAAGCACGGCAATTGATTAGATTTTTAAATCTAAGATGACTCTAATTTCTGTGCATAATGTAATGTACTAAAGAGGCGTCTGCAAAGATTTTCAAACGGAAAAAATTTTCACTAAATTCTCGTTCAGAACATCTTCTATCATACGCAGTCTATTATTTGGTTCTTGTTGATCATTATCAAAGAAAGCAGCAGTGTAAGTAGCAACGAATAGCAGTCTCTTGCCATTGTTTCGCTAATGAGATGATTCCTCTCTTTGTTTTTTTTTTAATTGTAAGCGGCGGTAGCGTGCACAAAAGCAAGCCATGCCGCGAGCGGCGACAGGCCGTAAACCCTCGTTTTCAGAATGCGACAAACAATGCATGACACAGTACAGTAATACATTTTCAGCTCTGAGTGACGGAAACACCTATAACAAAGAGAACGGCACTTGTCAGATCAAAGAAAAATAAGCAATCAATTCAAACCAGATGAAGCACGTGAAAAAGGAAGGGTACCCGTATAAATACGGACTGAGCGCCTGTCGCATAACAACGGCTACCTGGTAAAGCTTAACTGGTAAGCTTACGACTTGAACCAAACTACTACAGCTGTATCGTCATTCATTTAACCTAAATTGTGTCTCATATTACAATGGACCAACTTTGTTTCGATTTGGAAGTGTGGCCTAAAACTTTTCTCTCCCCTTGAATTTCGAGTCTCAGATTTCAGGTGCGGCTTAGATTCGGGAAATTTTTTTTTCCTCGATTTCGAGTCTCATTTTTCAGGTGCGGCTTAGATTCGAGTGCGGCTTAAATTCGAGTAAATACGGTAAGGAAAGGTAAACTTATGTTTCTAGCATCTGTAGACTTAGAGAAGGCTTCTGACAATGTTGACTGGAATAGTCTCTTTCAAATTCTGTAGGTGCCAGGGGCCAAATGGCTATTTACAATTTTTACAGAAACCAGACGGCAGTTATACGAGTCAAGGAACATGAAAGAGAAGCAGTGGTTGGAAAGGGAGTGAGACAGGGTTGTAGCCTATCCTCAATGTTATTCAGTCTGTATACTGAGCAAGCAGTAAAGGAAACAAAAGAAAGATTTGGAGAAGGAATTAAAATACACAGAGAAGAAATAAAAACTTTGAGGTTTACCGATGACATACCAGTTCTGTCAGAGACAGCAAAGGACCTGGAAGAGAAGTTGAATTGAATAAACAGTGTCTTGAAAGGGGGATGTAAGATGAACATCGACAAAAGCAAAACAAGAGGATAATGGAAAGTAGTCGAATTAAATCAGGTGATGCTGAGGGAATTAGATTAGGAAATGAGACACTTAAAGTAGTAAAGGAGTTTAACTATTTGGGGATAAAAATAACTGATGATGGTCGGGGCTATAAAATGTAGACTGGAAATGGTAAGTAAAGTGTTTCTGAAGCAGAGAACTTTGTTAACATTAAGTATGAGTTTAAGGGTCAGAAAGTCTTTTCTGAAACTATTCGTATGGAGTGTAGCCACGTATGGAAGTGAAACAAGTACGATAATTAGTTTAGACAAGAAGAGAATAGAAGCTTTTGAAATGTGGTGCTACAGAAGAATGCTGAAGATCAGATGGGTAAATCATGTAACTAATGAGGAGGTACTGAGTAGAATTGAGGAGAAGAGGAATTTGTGGCACAACTTGACAAGAAGAAGGGATCGGTTGGTAGGACATGTTCTGAGGCATCAACAGATCACCAATTTAATATCGGAGGGCAGTGTGGAGGGTAAAAATCGTAGAGGGAGACCAAGAGATGAATACACTAAGCAGATTCAGAAGGATTTAAGTTGCAGTAGTTACTTGGAGATGAAGAAGCTTGCGCAGGATGGAGTAGCATGGAGGGCAGCGTCAAACCAGTCTCTGTACCGAAGATCACAACAACAGTAGACAAGTAGCATTACACACTAGTCAGTTTGCTGATGTAAGACACTGTTGGGTGGGGCAAACAAAACATTCTCAAAACTAACAAATGCACCTCCCGACATGATAAACAGCGCACACGTGGTCACACTATTCAGTCAGAATATAAACGCAAGTGGTTCAACAAAAGCCGTCCATCAGCATGGAGTTGCAAGGTTTCGTTTGTGAGTTTGATGATAAGTTCTTCAGCACTGGTGGGGAAATGTTATTTTGTTAATTAAGTGAAGTCAAAGTTAGTGCAGAACAGCACTTTAATGTGCAACAGCACTGTAATACCACCAAATACAGCAGCTGTCTGAAGAGAAATGCTGAAAATGGCAGCAGACAAATGCTGTTAGTTGAGCAGACAGGTTCATCTTCAATTGTACAAACATTTAAAGACAGGTGAAATGATGGTGTCTTGCAACATCCCATCTGAGAAGCTGAAGAATCCACATTTCAGACAGTTCTTGAGAAGTACACAAAACATCCTGTTCCAGGTTAATCTATATTGAGTAAGAACTATTTATCAGTGTGCTATGAAGAGAAGCTCAAAAAAAAAAAATAAATAAATAAAATAAAAAAAAAATTGTGTTGCTGAACTAAAGATCAACGTCCCTATACAAAGGTACCAATGTGGGTGGACATTATGTTGCAGATGTTATGGGGTGTTCTGAAAGTTGACAGGCCTGGAAAAATGTTCCTCCTAATGCGTGAAGCTCTTGAGAGAGAGTACAAACAGTTGCCATTTTGTTTCACAACTCTGTGAAGCTACTGTGACAAGATGTTGTGAGCAGAGAAAATGTTTTGCTTCTAGCAACAGATGGTGCTTCATACACGGCTAAAGCAGCTGAGGGCTTCAAATTCTCTACCGCAGTATGGTTTATGTCATTTGACTCGTGCATGCGTTACGCAGAGTCGCAGAAGAGGTGTGATCAAATTGCTCCGATGTAGGAAAATTAATTACACACACACACACCTTGTCTGGAAACTTGACATCACCAATGCCAACTTTCCAGTGGTAACAAAAGCCATCACAAGACTGGCAGCTGCAGGTATTCAACTACATTTTGGAAAATGATGTCAACAATGAAACAGGTCAGCAGTTATTGACCTCTCCTATCACCTTACTTAAAGAGGAGTTTAACAATGGTGTATTTCAGTTTCTTTGGAAAAATGTCTTGACTCAGTTGATGCATTACATATTTCCAATAATACGAGGCTTATTTTATGAGAATAAATCTTTAGTACTCTACTGGAACACCATCAAAACCAGATAAGTTTCTATTGATGAATAAGTTCAAAATGGAATGAAATTTTAATCACGAAATAACTGTTACATGATAAACATCACCGTGAAGGTTGACAAGTATCAGACTGGTGCTTCACGATATGACACTTGCTGTTTCTGTGAGTGCATTTAGTTGATTACACTGTCAGTTTTAAAAGAAAACAGCTGCAGATCCTAAGAACAAAATCTGTAACTGTGTGCTACCGGCCGTTCTGCCAAGTTGTCAGTTACATTTTATGCACAATATTTCGACATCTCACGCAGCCGTCTTCCACGGATGCTATGAGTTTTGCTGTTACTCACTTCCCAGACTCCAAACAGACTGTGTGGAGTGGAGTCCACCCAGCAAGTGCACAAAACAGTAAAACTCACAGCACCTAAAGAAGAAGGCTCGTCCAGTTGTTGAAATATTGTGCACGAGATGGAAACGACAACTCAGCAAAACACCAGAGTGTACACCTATGATCAGTCACCCTGAGATAACCAGAGAGGTCACAACAGTGCTGTTTAAAACACAAAATTGTTTGTCATGCAGCATTCCATACTCCTAGATTTCTGTAAAGCATCTGACACGGCACCACACTGCCGACTGTTAAAGAAGGTACGAGCATACGGAATAGGTCCCCAGATTTTGTGAGTGGTTCACAGACTTCTTGAGTAACAGAACCCAGTACATTGTGCCTGATGATGTGTGTTCATCAGAGACAGGAGTGCCCCGGGAAAGTGTGACAGGAAAGTTGTTGTTTTCCTACATATGTAAATGATTTGGTGGACAGTAGTCTGCGGTTGTTAGCTAATGTTGCTGTGGTGTACAGTAAGTTGCCATCGTTGAGTGACTGTAGGAGGATAGTTGATGACTCAGACAAAATTTCTAGTTGGTGTGGTGAATGGCTGCTACCTCTAAATGTAGAAAAATGTAAGTTAATGCAGATGAGTAGGAAAAACAAACCCACAGTTTACAAATAATGAGATGCTTGACACATTCATGTCAGTTAAATATCTAGGCGTAATGCAAAGCGATATGAAATTGAATGAGCATATAAGGACTGCAGTGGGGAAGGCGAATGGTCCACTTTGGTTTATTTTAGGAAAGTGAGGTTCATCTGTAAAGGAGACTACATGTAGGACACTAGTGCAACCTCTTCTCGAGCTCTGCTCGAATGTTTGGGATCCGCAATAGGTCGGACTAAACGAAGACATCGAAGGAATTCAGAAGCAGGCTGCTAGATTTGTTACTAATATGTTTCAACAATAATCAAGTATTATGGAGATGCATCAAGAACTCAAATGGAATCACCGGAGGGAAGACAGCATTCTTTTTGAGGAGCACTATCCATAAAATTTAGAGAGCCACCATTTGTGGCAGACTGCAGAGCGATTCTACTGCCGCCAATGTACAATTCTTGTAACGACCACAAAGATAAGCTCAGAGAGATTAGCGGCCACATGGAGCCATATAGACAGTTGTTTTTCCCTCGCTCTATTTGCAGCTAGAACAGGAAAGGAAATGACTAGTAGTAGTAGAGCATGCCTTCCAACATGCACCATACAGTGGCTTGCGGAATCTGGATGTAGATGTAGATTCCTATGAACATTGTTATTTGTAATGTAGCTAATATGAATTTTCAATTCTTAAATCTACAGATTCAGATAATTTTAGAAGGAATGGCCAACAAGGAATGTTTTCTATTTTCTTATCAACTGCCAAATGTTCCTGCCCAAATATCTTTGCTTTCTGTTTGTAGTATATGTTGAAATCCTTTGCATCAGAGTACGTAACTTAACTCCGAATACTAGACCCACAGGAACCTGTGCAAATCACTTTTCAGTTGAAGGAAATTTTTATTATAAGCAACAAAAATTGTTGTAACATAAATGTACCAAGAAGTGAGTGTAAGAATTTCGAGATCCGTAAAGCAGCCTCTGCAAGGGGCACCACCATCTCTCTACTTTACATAATATTCTTGCTGCTCATTTCTCCTGAATAAAAACATTATTTATTTTAACAATATTGTGAAAAGCCATACAGAGGACTAGAGGATGGACGGACAGATGGACGGACTGACTCTCTCTCTCTCTCTCTCTCTCTCTCTCTCTCTCTCTCTCTCTCTCCCTCTCTCTCTCTCTCTGCCACCTGTGGCCACTGTGGCTGAGCTGAGTCGTATATGTGCCCGACAGGAGCAGCTATCCTGTTGTGATGGTAAGGAGGCAGCATGGGGTGCAGAGTGGGGTGGGGGAAGGTGTCGTGCTGCTTGTGGGAGCTTGCAAGGGCGCATTGGGGATAGGGTAGGGCATTTAGGTTTGGGAGGTTTGTAAGTGTGGGGAGTGGGGGGGGGAGGATGGGAGGGGAGGCGATTGGGAAAGGAGGAGAGAAGAAGAGATGGGGAAAAAGACTAGTGACTAATGGGTATGTTAGTCGAATAGAAGACCGTGTATTGCTGGAGTGAGAGCAGGGAAGGGGATAGGTAAGTGGAGGACAGGGACTAATGAAGGCTGAGGCCAGGGGGGTTACGGTAATAGGATTGATTGCAGGCAGAGTTCCCACCTGTGCAGTTCAGAAAAACTGCTTCCGCAGGTAGTCCTACCTCTGATGGGGTAGAAGATGTCTGACTGGAGTATGTGGTTGGGAGAATGTACGAGATAGGTCTTACCTCCAGGTCTATTTCAGGGCACACTGAGAGGTAGTGAAAACCGTTGCTCCAGTCGTACGTGGTGCTGAGGCACGAGATGAATGCTGCTCTGTAGCCAGATGCTGAGTAAGTAGGAGGTGGTAGATGGCTGGAGAGACAAGGTATGCGAGATCTGCTTCTGTAAAAGGTTGGGACGGTAATTTCGGTCTACGAAGGTCTCGGTGGGATACTCGGTATATTTGCTCTGGCACTGCTCGTCCCTGCAGATGGGATGACCACGGGTGGTTAGTCTGTATGCAGGCCATTTCTCGGTACGGAATGGGTGGCAGCTGTCAAAGTGGAGGTACTGTCAGTGTTTGGAAGGTTTGGTATGGACAGAGGTACTGATGAAGCTATTCTTGAGGTGGAGGTTAGCATTGAGGAAGGTGTTGAGGTTTTGGGGGAATGTGGCTAGGGTGACCTCACCCTCAGTCCAGATCATGAGGGTGTCACCAATGAATCTGAAATGGTGAGCGGTTGGACTCTGGGTAGTTAGAAAATATTGCTCTAGATGGCCCATGAATAGTTTGGCATAGAATGACCCCATGTGGGTGCCCATAGCTATTTATTTTACGTGCTTTCTCCCAGAGGACAACTCCTTATGAACACTATTGGGGGGGGGGAGGGGGGTAAGCCAACATCAAACAATGTAAAATTCAGAACGAATGATATATTACAAATAAGTGTGGCTTCAGCTGCCAAAGCCCCAGTCGTGTGTGTGTGTGTGTTTCTGACAAAAGCTTATTTGTGACAGTCTTTTTGTTGTGCCTACCTTCGACTCAGCATCTCCGCTATATGGTGAGTAGCAACTATCATTTTCATAAAACAAGCCAACAGTCTGTTTTACATTTACACAGTGGAAGATGCTACAAACAGTGTTACCTTTACTGTGTGACCATTAATGTGTACTTCTGTTGCCACCATGTTTGAGTGCAGTACACATTTCCAGCATTAAGTGCGGCACTATATACCGTATGGCCTAAACACTTCTTGAAACAGTTCACACATTCTAAGCAGCCACTAATTACAGTATAGCTTGGAACATTATGGCGAACTCACTCAATTTGACCTTTCATACAAAATTGCGGTTTCAACACTGCTGTGGTCTTCAGCACAAAGACTGGTTTGAGGCAGCTCTCCGTGAAGTCTATCTTTGGCAAGCCTCTTTCCTGATCACACTATAGGTACAACAACCTGCATCCACTTCAGTTTGCTTAGTGTATTCAAACCTTGTTCTTCCTCTACAATTTTAACCCTATCCCCTCCATCACCAAACTGACAATCCCTTGATGCCCCAGCATACATCATCTTTTAGCCAAGATGTGACAAATTTCTTTTCTTTCTAATTTGATCCAGAACTACTTCACTAATTATCCACTACCACTTATCTTCAGCAGCCTTCTGTAGTATGACATTTCAAAAGCTCTTCTCCTCTTGCCTGAAATGATGACCGTCCAAATTTCTCTTCCATACAAGGCTATACTTCATATAAAGACGTTCACAAAGGACTCCCAAAGATTTAAATTAATATTCAATATTAAAAATTTCTGTTTTTCAGAAACGATTTGCTCGCAACTGTGGCAACACATTTGATATGCCAAGCTGGCGGAGACCGTTCCTAGGGCGTGCGACATCTCAGTTGCGAGTGGCAGTGGACGGCAAACTGAACGGCAGCGGCTGTGGTGAATTCGACAGTTCCTGACTGGCAATGTCACTGCCTTCTGCTACCATAGCACGAACTTAAATCTTCAGTGTGCAGAGTCTGCAGCTTTTCGACTGGCTGCTCGGCCGGGTCACAGAAGCGGAACACAGCCCCAATCGCCTAACGCCAATGCTAACAGCGTGCAGCAAGTGTCGTTTTGGTGCGGCCACTGGCAATGTCCTCTTAACACAATCTACTTGCCGACTTCTCGGTCCTGCCGTGGTTTGTGCAGCTGGCAGACACTGGGCTGCCAGCAGTCCGTGATAGGTGCGCTGCAGCAATTTGACTCTTACAGCTGCAGTCTTGTTTCTGTACAAGACATTTCTTTTCGCTCCCTGTATTTTATGCATGACAACTTAAGAATTCCAAATAGTGCATTCCGAGCAGTGGCAGCAGGAGAAAAATATAAACGTATTAAAATCCGCAGGCTTTTGGAATCAGTGTCTTCTCCTCTCTGGTGCCTAAAGCTCACCAGACCTTTTCCTTCACCCCTCTTTCCATCCCCTTCAACTCTTCTGTCAGAAGAATGAGCCACTGGCTCTGAAAGCTTGCAGATTTCAATATCTTTGTACATGTTTCCTCCTGCTGCCACTTGGTGAGTAGATTTTTTACCTATTCAATTACATTATATTTTCAAAAATTGATTAATTTTTTTGATATATTAAATAGTGTATTCCAGTCCACAGTGTCAGAGATTTAACACATCTATCTAAAATGTATGCTTCAATCTATCTTCTAAGATACATCATAGGTCATTATTGTCTCCACTTAAGCCAATTCATTACCAAATGCAAATGTCTTAATAACAAAACTTACCACATGTTCTTCTTTGAGAAGCACTGGGACAAGTGAGACCAACACAGGCTCTTCTGCCTTACAATACACCTGAAAAAAGAATTAAACCTGTATCTCTGTACACTAGATATTAAAAGTGATTAGTTAACATTAACTTTAATCCAAACAAAAGGGAGCTCAATCGCAATTAAAATAAAAAATACAAAGTTAGGCAACATACGCAACTACACATTGAGCAACACCCTCAGTCCTACCAATGAACAATTGGTACTAACTGTACACAATTTTGACAGGAGAGTGTGTGACCGTGCTGCTAAGCAGACCCCATTTGTGGTTTGGCAACCAGTCCAAGTCCACAACAGAGTCATATGAACTTACCCTACATTATGTCTTGTAGCATTACAATGGCTGTCTGTAACAGAATTACTTTCTCTGTGTCAACCAGCTCTGATTCCAGAAGGATCAGCAGTGCAGAACCCAACTTTCATTCTTCTCTTATGACATTGTGAGAGCCACAGATTGGGCCAAACAGCTGAACAGATTATTTCTAAACTTTCAAAAAGCATTTGAGTTGGTATGATGGCAATGCTTATGGACAACAGTACAACTGTATGTGATATCAAACAATATTTATGACTTCATTATCCACAATAGGCAGCACGCAAATACGGGCTGTACCTATAAGTATGACACATTCTCCTGGTGAAAAGCAAATATCGAATGTAGCCTGCATTACAAAATTTTTGGGAAAGTTCAATTAGACAGTACTTTTAGTTCTATATCTCTCTCTTCCCTTCTTCAAATCCCACATAACTAAGGGTGACCCCCCCCCCCCTGTCCCTCCCAATTTCTCTCTCTCTCTCTCTCTCTCTCTCTCTCTCTCTCTCTCTCTCTCTCTCTCTCTCTCTCTCTCTCTCTCTCACTCACACACACACACACAAACTCACTACTCACACACTTAACTGCACCTATTGATAGTTGTGTTTGATTCTAGTAATCGAGCAGTTTACAATTTACATTACATCATTTGTCAGTCCTTGAACGATGTGCAAATCATCTTCAAGACTCACTACATTTAACAATAATTTCCTAACAATATCAAATCCCTGTACACAATGGCAACATTTGCAAAGAGCTTCACAGAGCTAGCAAGCTAGCCTACTTGTACACTTATGCGCAGTAGGTTGGTTGGTTGTTTCGGGGAAGGAGACCTTTGAAAGGAACCATCCCGGCATTTGCCTGGAGTGATTTAGGGAAATCATGGAAAATGTAAATCAGGATGGCCGGACGCGGGATTGAACTGTCGTGCTCCCGAATGCGAGTCCAGTGTCTAACCACTGCACCACCGCACTCGGTTGTTGCACAGTACAATTTTGACTCAATACAATGTGTATTTTCCAATTCACTCACTATCAACTGTAGTAGATAAGAAATTGATCAACACGCTTTCTCTGCTACAGCTAAAGCACATTCAATTAATAGGTATCTCATTGGTTTAGTCAACGGGGGGGGGTGGGGGGGGGAGGGGGGGGAGGGGGGGGGAAGAAATCAGTCAATAATCTGCCAATGATTAGAAAACAGATTAGAACACCGTGGTCTAATGAAAGAAAGAGACTTCATTCTGAAAGAATGAAACAAATTTGGGCACAAAGAAAGGCCAACCATCAAACGTGACCTTGATGGATTGTACCTCGCGTGGTCCTACTGGGCCCATACGTGAATAATAATTATCTCTCATTTTATTATAACTTCATCAATATCAACTGCATGTTGCTGTGGTCTTCATTCAAAAGTCTTTTGTTTTACGCCGCACGCCAATGGTACTGAGTATGTTACACCATGAGTGGTCAAATGTCTGGTATTTTTACCACAACGCATTTATCAAGTGCTATAAAACAAGGAAACCCACCAATAAATTACAACACTCTACCTACTGACCTATACTGAAATATTTATGTCTGCCCACAGTGTAATGTACCTCAAAGCTCTTGTGCCATTAGGCGTCATCATCAATAGCAAAAGGCAACAGCAAACATGCACTGTCAAACATAAAACTCTTCCTCGAACATCTCATGTTAGTATGGTATACTCTCAAGGCACAGTTGTTAAACTAAAGCTGCCGCTGTCACCTACTAAAAATAGCACTCGACTGCAAAGCATATGTCAGAGCCCTCAACAATGTTACTTTCTACTGTAAAATTTATGAAAATCAAAAGTTCTAAAAATTCTAAAAACAATTACTACACCTGTGTTTCATTGTGTACATCCATACGGAAGACAACTGAAAACATTAAACCTAATGCCACTAATTCGAATAAATCTGTTGCTGTTCCCTGAGGAGATATCGCTAAAGTGACACTAGTGTCGTCCAATTTAACACGCAAACTGTGCCTCGAGAGTGTAACCTGCCAATATGAGATGTTCTGAGAAGAGTTTTATGTATGACAATGCACATTTGCTGCTGGATTTTACTGCTGATGATGCCTAATGGCACAGAAGCTTTATGGTATGATTAAAGGGAGATACAAATATTTTTATATGGGTCAGTATGTGTAGTATTGTGATTTCTTCACTGGTTTTTTTATTTTATAGCACTCAATAATGAGGTAACATAGTCCCAAACATGTTGCGGTAAAAGTATCACTCATCTGACAACTGGTGGCATAACATCCCCAGTACCGATTCACATGCCTGCTGTACAATGGCTTTGCAACAGATAAGCAGCTTCCCACATCGGTGTATCCCGATCAGACCTCTTCTTCACGCACAACTACCACAATCTATATCTTTTGGGACCTGCTTCCCGTAGTTACACCTAGGTTTCCCTCTACAATTCTTACCCTCCACACTTACTTACCGAGTGGAACAACACGGCACTGAAAACGGGCTACTTCTGTTCTCAGAGAGCTGGCAATGACGTACCACATTTTCCTCTGACACGGTCCACTGCGTGGAGCACTAGAACCGCCCTTCTGAGGCTCAAATCCATTCCCAGGACACAACACTAGCACACTCACTCTCCACATTAAAGGGGTAGACACAGCACTGTCCACGTCCTGGTGCAAGCCAGCCTACCTCAATGCAGGCTACCACTAGACACAGAGCTCCCGCCACATTGCAGCCCTCAATACTGCAAGTCTTCCAAAACAGTGTGGCCCTCGTGCAAACTGATGGGCCACCACACTCCCAGATGCGGCAGTCATTTAGCGGCACCACTCGACCCACCGTCATCCGGCCACGACAGAAACACACACACCGAATGAGGTGGCGCAGTGGTTAGGACACTGGACTGGCATTCGGGAGGACGACGGTTCGATCCCATGTCCGGCCGTCCCGGTTTAGGTTTTCCGTGATTTCTCTAAATCATTCCAGGCAAATGCCAGGACGGTTCCTCTGAAAGGGCACGGCCGACTTCCTTCCCTAATCCGATGAGACCGATGACTTCGCTGTTTGGTCTCCTCCCCTAAAACAACAGAAACACATTACAGAAGGAAACTGTGTTTCCATTTCGACCCAGCAGGTATTAATAGCTCAAGTCAGTAAAAACTTTTTTACTGTCTAGATCCCGTGCACTATAAAACATTAAAATGTGAAGACTAATTTCATTTGACCACACAATCATCTTCAGATCACTCATGGTGAAATATGTATCAGCAGATAACATATTAAAAACCCTGCATCATCTAGAGTATTTACATAATTATAAGACAAGGTTTCTTTCCAAATGTTCCATTCAAAAGCTACAGGGTTGTCTTAAATTGGCTGATTGAACTACTTTTCTGAGGTCACCATTATCACATTGTTTAGTAATGTGCACAGTAGTAGGATTACATTTACAGTGGTCATCATGAAGATGAAGCTTTGTGCAATTTTATTTTAAATAATTCTGAAGGGCAGGGCTCGGCAAATGATACATTCCAACAAGCTCGAGAGTTCCCGATACACCGAAGTGCTCGGTACAGTATCGACGTTACTCGAACGATCACGTGACACTGACTACTGCAAGAGATACACGAGAAATAATGAACTAGCCACAACGTCTATTGCACTGATTGACATTTGACAGTTTGGTGAAACACAGGAGGAAATAGAATTAAAGTCTATCAACTTACAAGCTCTTGTTGTATTTTAACAGGTTTCCAATAAACATTCTCATACATGTATAAATATTCTATACAAACATTAATGCAATTTTTTAAGTAAAGGTAACATTCAAATATAGAAATTTTTGTCCTTCAAAGAACATTAGTTGATTCGGAAACCAGATCAAAATTTTATTTGGTTATGAGACACTGTAATGATTTACTACGTAGATTGCAAATGAGAAATTTGACCACTGTTCATGTATTACAATACCATGTAAAAACATTACCTGATTTTACTCAGCTGTATACCACGTTGGTGAAATTCAGTTGAAACAAGAAGGAAAATTAATATAGAATGACGTGGCTAACAAAGGAAGTAGATCATATTAAACAGACTGTAATTGTCAAAGCAAAAATAAATTACAGTCGCAAGACCCGTTGTGGAGATAGTACCGACAGACGTCAGTAGATCGCGGGATGAGCAAAACTTCGAGAGTGGAACGGAATCTTAAATGCAATCTTTTATTTACATATTAGTTGGTGTTGTTACATATGACCTGCATACTAGCAGATATTGCAGTCTGTTTTTGACAGTTATTCAAGCTTGGAAGGAGAACAGTGACACCAGCTTGGCTGAGAGCTATGATGATTGCATGGAGGGAAGCACTGAGCCCACAGCAAATTTCATCATGTTGTTATGCGTGGTAGTCTATACCAACTACTTTTGCTTTCTACACTCAAGAGCCAAAGAAACTGGTACACCTGCCGAATATTACGTAGGGCCCCTACGAGCACGCAGAAGTGCCGCAACACGACGTGGCATGGACTCTACTAATGCCTGAAGTAATGCTGGAGGGAACTGACAACAGGAATCCTGAAGGCCTGTCCACAAATCCCTAAGAGTGTGAGGAGATGGAACTCTTGAGAATAGCACGT
Source organism: Schistocerca piceifrons (assembly GCF_021461385.2). Lineage (NCBI taxonomy): Eukaryota > Metazoa > Arthropoda > Insecta > Orthoptera > Acrididae > Schistocerca > Schistocerca piceifrons. The sequence continues at coordinate 123,211,553 of NC_060148.1, read as the reverse complement.
TGCAAGGCATCCCAGATATGTTCAATAACGATCGGGAGTTTGGTGGCCAGCAAAAGTGTTTAAACTCAGAATAGTGTTCCTGGAGCAACTCTGTAGCAATTCTGGGTTGGTGGGGTGTCGCATTGTCCTGCTGTAATTGCCCCGTATTGTCCTACTGGAATTGCCCAAGTCTGTCAGAATGCACAATGAACATGAATGGATGCAGGTGATCAGACAGCATGCTTACGTATGTGTCACCAGTCAGAGCCATATCTAGACTTATCAGGGGTCCCATATCACTCAAACTGCACATGCCCCACACCATTACAGAACCTCCACCAGCTTAAACAGTCAACTGATGGCATGCAGGGTGCATGGATTCATGAGGTTGTCTCCATAACTGTATATAATTTGAAACAAAACTCGTCCGACCAGGCAAATGTTTCCAGTGATCATAAGTCCAATGTTGGTGTTGACCGGACCCAGGCAAGGCCTAAAGCTTTGTGTCATGCTGTCATCAAGGGTACACGAGTGGGTTTTCGGTTCCGAAATCCTGGATCGATGATGTTTCGTTGAATTGTTCACACACTGACACTTGTTGATAACCCAGTATTGAAATCTGCAGCAATTTGCATAAGCGTTGCAGTTCTGTCACATTGAACAATTGTCTTCAGTTGTCATCGCTCTCGTTCTCGCAGGACTGTTTTCCAGCCATTGTGATGTCTCAGATTTGCTGTTTTACCAGATCCCCGATAGTCACAGTACACAGTACACTCATGAAATGGTCGTACAGCAAAATCCGCATTTCATTGCTAGCTCAGGGATGCTGTGTACCATCACTCATGCACTGGCTGTAACACCACATTCAAACTCATTTAAATCTTGGGAACCTACCATTGTAGCAGCAGTAACTGATCTAAGAACTGCCCCAGACATTTGTTGTCTTGTAAAGGCAATGCCGACCGCAGCGCCGTATTCTGCCTGTTTACAAATCTCTGTGTTATAATAAACATGCTTATACCAGTTTCTTCAGCACTTCAGTGTATGAACATCTACTGTGTTTAAACTGCAGTTTGCCCAAATGCATTTGTAGTCGGAATTGAACTGACTTTAAAATTGGACAAATACTCAACAATAGTATTCATAACTGCACAAGACAATAAAAGCCTAGATCTAGGCAAGTGATGTACTTCTGTGTTTCTTGCTGCAATGTTGTCAACACTCTCCGTGACGTATGACAAGAATGAAAGGGGGTATATCAGGTGGTTCTACACAGAGTGGGGGGAGGTGACATGTTTGGAAGTGAGATTATAACATACTCATCTCAGCATAGAGGTGAAATCTGGTATGTATACAGGAAAAAATAGCTGTGTTCTCAAATTCCAACATAACAACCACTCCAGAAATAGCCACATATTCTGAAGAAACAGCCATATGTTTGTGACAATGAAGGTATAAATTTCACGGCTGTGCCATTAGGTTGATGATGGTGATGACCCAAGATAGTGGTAGCACATACTACATGGATTGTAAGCATAAAAGGCAGAAAAGAAAACAGTACAAAAATTCATGTGAACAATTTCTTGTTGTTTATTTTATTTCTCCAAGTGTTATCAAAATTTAGACAATCAATAAATGGCAAAAGTTTAGAATAGTTATAAGGTTACCTTTTTGGCAGATACTTTATGTGTATAAAACAGTTTGTAATTCTAGTAAATCTGAATCTCTTAAAAATAAATTTCTCTCAAGGAGCCTCTCATTAAAAAAATGAATAAATAAAAAAAAATTAAAAAATTGGGCCATTTTATATTCAGGGGCATCTTACACTCAAGTAAATACAGTATGAAGCTGGCAGCATGCCAGTATGAGTAACACCTTTGCAGCTAATCAAACACTACACTTTGAGATAATAATGTTTTATTAGTCAGCACAGTAATAAGACAAGCAACTGATAACACACGTAATATCATAATCCCGCATGCTACTTTAAGTAACACACATCCATTATCTGCACACACACACTGATGCTCGCGCCATGGCAGGTAGCGAGGTACTGACTGCTGGAGCACACCATCTTTCCACTGTCGGTCGTTCGCGACATCGCTGACAGACAGGTGAAGAGTGGTGTACGAGCTGAGGTAGCTACACGTTTTTATTTGTCGTTAATCACTTCCTTAACCTCCTGATGGATCTGTTATTGTGAAAAACGGCAAGTTCCACCACAGTTTGGAGTTGACAAACTGTAGATGAATGAGTTCAAAGGTCAGAGGAGGGAAATGGTGTATGGCCTTGAGTAGGACTGTCCCTAGTAGAGCACTGTGCTGCTCAAAACCACCTTCAGGTTGATGAAAGCTTACAATTTTTTCAAAACTGCTCTAAAATGCTATTCTTGTGGGTGTGTCATCACTGGATTATATGCATCATAAAAATCTTAAAATATGCATGAAAAATGCTTAAAATGCACAAAAAGTTCAGAAATCTACAAGATTAAATAATAAAAAAACATAGGAGTTACTGCGTGCATCACATCTCAAAGTCGAACCTGTGCATATCAATTACGAGGAAGAGTGCTAGCCATGCCAAAGATCGGTACATTTAGAATGTTGATATCACTTTCTGAATAATTTCTGGTAGAGGTTAGGAAGGGGGGGGGAGGCTTTCTGGGATTATTTTCTAAAAATTTGCAAAATGGGGACTCATACTGTATTTCAAGAGTTGTTCCTTCTTCACTATTGTTGTCGGTAACAAACAGACGTGATGTGAGTTGAGTCACAACAAAACAATCGATACGTACAGGACCAACTTCGAGATATACTGCACGCAGGGGGGGCACACTCAAAAACCCAGTAATATTTTATTTAAAAAACAACACACAATCATGAAATTTTTAACATCATTAACTTTTAATTAATACTATTGGACCAAAGCATCATTTACAATTTATTTTACATTTTTCTACTATTGTAAATACATACAAACAAGTACTGTTCCAAAAGTTTGACGGTAAGATTGTGTCTTCGATCACTCAAAACATTTTTATAAGTAGAAAAGGACCGTTCTACATCAACTGAGGTGACTGGGCAGTATTTGAATTTGGGTGCTATGTTGGCACTTACCGTTTCTGGTAAAAGTTCACCCATCCCATTAATGAAACTATCAATATGGTACAAGGGTTCAAAGCCTGGGTTATTGTATAAAATGTTTTCAAACTTTTCTATAAGTTTTCTCGGGAATACCTCCGAAAATGAGCAGCTCACTAGAATAATTTCATTCATTAACTGAATAGATTCATTCAATGCCAAACCTTGAGTTTCAAGCTTTTTAATACTTGCAGGCATATGGGAAAAGTAGTGCTAATCACAGCAATGTCTTTTTTAATACTGGAATCATTAAAAGCTTCCTTGGATTGGCAAACTGCCAAAGTCTCTGCACTATTAAAGTCATTTACTACCCCTCTAATGGCCTTGAAATTATCATTGTAAAATGACACAGCTTCAACCTACGTACCCCAATGAGTTACGACTGGAATAATTCAATGATTATTAAGAATCCACCTCAATTGCAAATAGAAACCAGATGTTGACCTAGGTTTCGCCGCGGATAACCGTGCCTTCTTCGAACACACTAAAACTACAAACTGTATTAATGCTGGGCGATGCCTATTTACGCAGTTTGTAGTTTTAGTGTGTTCCGAAGAAGGCGTGGTTATCTGCACCGAAACCTAGGCGAACATCCGATTTCTATTTGCAATCGAGGCGGACTCTTTATAATCATTGCACATTTGGTAGTTTTTCTTTGTAGGTCTTGATGTGAGCAGGAGCCTTTAGAAACACTTTCTCTGTGGGTGAAATCAGTTTAATTACATTCAGCAAGGCGATGTGCTCAGTGAACAAAGCACATCACACGAATCAAATTACGATAAAATACTCCGAGGGCTTTTCCTGCTTTGATCATATAGGGAGCAGCATCTCAAATAAACACAAACACACTTGCATCTGCAGAAGATTTTGGATATATTTTTCTAATACCCTCAATCACAAATCTAGTGATCGTAGAATGATTTACTTTTTCAAGTTCTTTGCATAACACTAAATAGGAAGAAGAAGGCTCTTCTTTTAAAACACCAACAATTAAATTTGCAAAGTACAGGTCACAACTGTCTACAGTTTCATCAACTGAAATTCAGATCATGTTGCCCTCGAGTTCATTGCGTATTTCTTCCAGAACATTACGCACATTGTCGGTATGTAACTTTTACACAATGTCGATTCATCTGGTATATTTTGATTTAAGCAATATTTCTGCAGGAAGCCTTAGAGGATAGAGTTTACAGGATTGTGAGGAGGAATATTGCTTGCAATGAATGCTCTGCACAGATCCATGTTAAACAGACTTTTTTGGTTACCTCTGGACAAGTCCCTGCTACTGCAACTTGCTGTTATCAGAAATTTTTTTCATCACCTTTTCTTCTGCATTCCTGTGATAGGAATATTTGTCTCGGCATGCTGATCTACTTGAAACTTTTTTTTTTTTGCACAAAACATTTTCTTTCACAGACTTGAAAACATAAAATAATTCCGTCACACGTAAATGTTCCGGGACGATCAGCTATCCACGAAACGACCATTCTTTTTTCGGGTGGTATGGCACACGACACGTTATACACTGCACATCATTAACACGTTCAACTGTGTACGAGTAAGCAGAAAGCTAAACTGAAACAGCGGATGTGCGACTAAAAGCTCGCGTAATTTAATTTATTTGTTGCGAACGCATACGGCGGGACAGTGGGGGGGATTAACAGGGGGGCCACAGGCGCAGGAGCACTGACTCTGTACGCCTCTTCCTGTTCCTATTCTGTAATGATTTCGCCATGCAGTGGGCTTTCGGTTAGCTATTACACGCAGTTTTAGGTGCGGTGAATGTGTGAGACATAAAAACTAGATAGAGCTAGAGACTACCCGTCTCAATTTTTAAAATATTGTAAACAGAGTGAAATATGTATCGTCACCAGTTTTTATTAAAATATGCAATAACTGGTGAAAAGGAGAGAAATATGCAAATGCATATGCAGCATGCAAATGCGTATAATATGGTCCCTAGTCTTCACCAAACATCCCTCGGTTGGGATCGCGCCACAGCTTCAGCATATGGTCTATAGAGACTCGTGCATAATGCTCGAGGATGACATCGTTTTGAAATTTTCTCAACATTTAACTCGTAACAAGTATTAAGTCTGATGTCTGTACTTCCTACAAAAAGTACATAAAAATTCTCTAAGTTGACTACGATCTAGACCTCCGTAGTGCTGTTAATTGTCATTAGGGCCAGGGTTACATTTTTTCTTCATTTAGACAACATTTTCGCATTAAAATACATTTGCTACTTGAATACCAGCAAGAACAATGATTTGCACAGTGGAACTGCCAACAGGGTTGGAGCCTGCAAAACCAGCACAGGTCCCATTCGTGTATTGCTGGTGGAAGCTGTCAACTGACAACTAATTTATATACAATAATATAATGTTGTGAAAAAGTTCGCATATTACAAATATGCACCAATGAGAGGCTAAAATGACAATATAACACTCTTCTCTCCCTGCACGAGAATCGCAAATTGTGTGGGCATACGGGATGTGACTACACGATATATAGAAGTCTGGATCAGTCCTGGGGGAACATTCAGATCGCCGAAGCAGTTAAGGTGAACGTTCGTAACGTGTGGAAAATTTGAGTTCGAGTCTCGGTCCAGCACAAACGTTCGTGTGTAACAAAATGCTGACATCGATGCAGATATGAAATAAGTAGATTTATTTCATAATGTTCATCCACAGCTTTTAGGCATGCGTGTCTGAAGAGCATTATATTGTGACGATGCAGACACTGTATAAACACAGACATTTTATGATATTTCAGTGCCTGTGTTGTTAAAAGTATGATGCAATGTTCCTTTGGACATACATGCATGCCCAAAAGAACAAGCACTGTGCTGACCACAGCCCACATGGAATACACAAAACGTATTAGGAGTTTCAAATACGGACAACCATCAGCTGTATAATGGAATGAAAACAACTAAAATTTGTGCCATACTGGAACTCGAACCTAGGTTTCCTGCTTTACACAAGCGGTCACCTTAACTGTTTTGGCTATCTGTGCACAACTCTTGGCCAGGCCCAAACTTCTATATGTACCCCACGTACTGAAATTTCTCTCTCTCTCTCTCTCTCTCTCTCTCTCTCTTTTGGCATAATTTGCATCTATTTTTGTTGATTTCATATTTCTTTTAATGATTAGATGCACCTACCTCAAATGTTGTCACGTGAGTGAAAATACACAAAGCCTTATTTCTTTGAAACTGACTGCTACAGAAAGGTGCTGATTGGGAACTTTGTGACAGTAATGTTTACTTTTGCAAAAACTTCCAAAACCTTTTTCTTCCAAACTAGCCTTTGTTTTCTTCATTTGGCTATATTTAAGAATTTAAAAATGATTGTTCTGTTGAAAAGCCACAGCTTGTTCCTGACAGTGAGCTGAATGCGTCTCTAATTTAAGGTGTTTCTGGACATTATCACTCTTTTCTACACAATTCAATGATAACAAAATCTACAAACTATTAATTTCTATCTTTTGTGGGCATTCGTACATGTGCAACCCATGCTTTACAATGCTACAAACAGAACAGACAAGGCAGTTAGCATAGAAGCAGAACTGAACATATCATAACGCTATGTTAACTTTACGAGAAGAATTTTGGCACATAGTGCAGACACTACAGGCTACAGTGGCAGATGACAACAAGCATAAACAAACTAGAATTTTGACTGCCAGAGGGAAGAAGAGTGGTGTGCAGAAACAAACCCCGCCTCCCTTTCACATGGCAACAGCCAACAGTATTGTCAAAGGGATCACCCATCTCTTCTAACGTTGTAAGGTTCGTAATCGAAATCCGTAACGGATCAGGATTAGTAGCTTCACTTATTTCAAAATCAGAAAACGATAAGCAACACGTGACACAAAATATTTGGGGGAAAGCTACAGCTCAACTGCTCGCTGATGTTGGCGGACTATTGTTAACGACTCAGTGCAGGCCTAATATCTAGCAGTATTCGATACAACCACTGCTCAAAACATACTCCACCTAATTTGACACTTTAGAAATGTCCACATTAAACCATATTTTGGGCTTTTTTAACAAACAAATGTACACATTTCTTTGTTATAAAATACTTGGTCCCACAGCTGAGTACTACATTGTATTACACAGCACGTATCTTAAATAGACCATTCAACCGCCCACAACTGGCCTGGCATCAGATCATTTAGTGCACTGATATGTCGTTGCATTTGTACACTTTCATTTTGCAGAAAGGTTCTTATACACATTACCTTTACAAATTGGCCTTCACCAGAAGATGCACAATACCATTAACCAAAAACTGGTTACATTTTCAATATTTTTATGCAGGAATCAAGCTATTTCAAATTATCTCTGATAAAATAGTTCATCTGGATACAATTTACTACAAAATAGCATCTAAAACGTAATTTTGCATTTTGAAGCGGAAACGTAAATTTTTCCAATCCCTATAAATTAAGTGCAAGAGTGCAGGTTGAGGCGCACAGATGACGACATATGGAAGTGTTTCTTGTCATGACTCCTGTACGGATAGCCAAAGTGGTTATGGCGACCTAACACATAAACCGGGAGATCTGGGTTTGAGTCCCAGAGATCCGGGTTTGAGTTCCAGTCCAGCACGAATTTTCTGCCATCTGATTTCTCCTGAAACTGCTGCTATTGCTGGTTGTGTCCTTTTCCAGTAACTGAGCAACGACAGTCTTTTTATCTGTTTACACATCTACAGTACTTGACTTGCCTGTCCCTGAACCACATGCACATCATCATCAAGTCCTCCAGCATTTAACAATAATTTTCTAGTTATGTGAAATCACTGTACACAACTGTATCATTTGCAAAGAGTCCCTTAGAAATATCTACCTAATCTGTGTGTGTATACACAGTACAATTGTGGCTTATTATAATGCATATTCTCCAGTTTGACTTTCAACTATAGTATATAAGAAATTTTATGTATATGCATTTTCTACTACTGGTAAATGAAATACAATTAGGAGTTATCTTATTACTTCAGTGTGTAACTGACAGTCAGTATTTCATGAATACTTACACCTTACTCTTCTTTGATGAATATCTGGACCGGTGAGAGTGTGGCTGCTTCATCCACTTGGTCATTTATCTGCAAGTGGAAAACAAATTAGTCAATGATCTTAATAAAAAAAACAACACAAGGAACTTTTATACAAATTTTAAACGAAAAATAACCAAATACAGCCCACTGAACTTGGAAAATGAAGACAGAAATGGAAATACGTGCAAACAATTTCCAATATTTCCAAAACCATCTCAACTACGAAGAACACAGAAAAGTGGTCTTGAAGAGCTCGACAACCAGCCGTAACTTTGAACCGTCCATCACTGAGGAATTACAGTCATTTCAAATCTCAAAAACCACAAGGTCTCAGAGAGACCAAATCGAGCTGAACTTTGAGGAAAAAATGTCACAGACGCTCACCACAACTTTTTTGAAGAAATATGAATACATGAAAAACCCCTGATGAATGGAAGACGGCCCTCGTCCACCCACTCCATAAGAAAGTGTCCCAAGCTGATCACAACTATGGAGGAATCTCCCCCTAGATATAACATACAAAATACTCTCCACAGTCTTACTAAACAGAGCAAAATCCCTGTTAGACAATTAACTTGAAGTATATGAAATTGGCTTCAGGAAAGGAAGAGCCTGCCCAAAACAAACACTAAACCTCAAAAATTTCATGACATACCAAAAATGAAGAGCAAAATGATATGTTATGACTGTCATTGAGTTTTTAAAATCATGAAACTTAATACACCAGGAATCCCTTATACATACTAAAAGAATTAGCCCTAGATAACAAAAAATATAAATCCAATCAGAGAGACCCCTATCACCACATATTCCAAAGCCAAATTCATGGGAAAACACTAACCCTTTTGAAATAAAAACTGGTATAAGCTAAGGAGATGGAATCCCCCACTGCTAGTTAAGTGCTCCCAAGAAAAACTTGTTGGAGAGACTGGAACACAGAGATAGTGGAATCTGCCTAGGAGCACAAAACAAAAGGCATCAAAGCCAACTATCTATCCTTTGCAGATGATATAACCCTACTAGCTGAGACCTGGGAAATAGCCAAAGAACAGACCTTTGAACAGAAAAAGCAGGTCTCAAGGTCTCAAAACCCTCAAAAAGACCAATGTAACAACAAACACAAAAAAACCACCACAACATTTTAAAGTGGGACAACAAAAAGTAGAGATAATCAAAGAACTCAAATACCTTGCAGAATCCGTCAGCTGGAATGGGCTCGAGAAAAAGGCAATGGAAATTAGAAGTAAAGTTGATCTTGTCTTCTATCTCGCAAAAAACACATACAACAAAAGGTCCCTCTCACAGAATGCAAAAATAAGCATTGCAACAGTGTAGTAGTCAAACCAGAAGCCCTGTATGCAGCTGAAACACCATCACCAACCATGGCCTAGTTGAAAGACGGGAGTAGAAGAAACAAAGGTATTAGAAACGTTTCTTGACCCCAGATTTCACAACAATTAATCCGCACCAAAAATGAAACCCTTTACCCAACTACCGAAAAACTCTCAGACACAATTAGGACAAAAAGAATTCATTTTTATGGATACATCTTCATTCTGAACCAAAATAGATCAACTGAATAAATTATGACTACTTCTGCAGGAAAAAAATGGATTACTGAAATGGAAAAGGACTTCAGATAACTCCAAATCACAAGAGCTATGTTCAAAAATAAATCGGAGAAAAAGAGAGAGGAGGAAAAGAACACAATGGGAGGGGAGGGAGGGAAGGAGAGGGGGGGGTAGGTTCCAAAATCAAATCCTAACGAACATCCACATCTCTGAAGAAGATAGGAAAGCAAGGTCAAAAGAATGAAACAATACTGAGCTGCTAACAGAAAGGCACAAAACATTAAAAAGTGATTAATTTAACATATCGCAAAGTCGGGTGAAACAAAAATAAAAAGAAGACTCTGCCGTTATTATAATGTGTGGTTTCTAAATTTCCTCAATATTAAGTTTGTTGTTGTTGATGATGTAGCCTTCAGTCTAAAGGTTGGTTTGATGCAAATCTCCATGCTAGTCCATGCTGAGCAAGCCTCTTCATCTATGCATGATACTGCAACCTACATCCATTAGAACCTGCTAGCAGTAGCCAAACCTTGGTCATTATCTCCAATTATTAACCCCCCCCCCCAGTTACTTTCCTGTTACCAAACTGGTGATTGCTCAGTATGAGTATTATTAACCATACCCTTCTTTTAGTGAAACTGAGCCACAAAACTCTTTTTTGGCGAATCTGATTAGTTATTCTATCTACCCACCTGATCTACAGCATCATTCCACAGCACCACATTTCAAACGTTTCTATTCTCTTCTTGTCTGAATTGTTTATCAACCATGTTTTATTTCAGTACCGGTCTACACACGAGACAAATATCCTCAGAAATTACTTCCAAACACTTATACTTTTAGTTTGATGTTAACAAATTTCTCTTTTCTCAAAACACTTTTCTTGCTACTAACAGTCTGCATTTTATATTCTCCTTCACTGACCATCATCAGCATTTTGTTGCACAGATAGAAAAACACATTTCATTTCCTAATCTAACTTCCTCAACATCACGATTCATCTACCTTCCACTTACCTTGTTTTACCTTCGATGGTGTTCATCTTACAGCCTCTGTTGAAGACATTACACATCCCACGCCACACTGCTCTTCCAACTAATTTGTCGACTCTGAAGAAATTACAGTGTCTTCGGCAAACCTCAGTTTTTATTTCTTCTTCCTGAACTTTAATTTCATTTAAGAATTCCTCCTTGGTTACCTTTACTGCATGCTCTACGTGCATATTGAAACACATCGAGGATAGGCTACAACCCTGCCTCACTCCATTACCAACCACTATCTCCCTCTCACGTCGTTCAACTCTTTGTGACTGCCGTCTGATTTCTGTAATAGTTGCAGTTACCTGTTTGGTCACTATAATTTATCCCTGTTATCTACAGAATTTCTAAGAGTACATTCCAGTCAACATTGTCAAAAGCATTCCCCGAATCTGCAAATGCTATAAATCCAGGTTTCCCTTTCTTTAACTAATCTTCTAATATAAATCACAGGGTCATTTTTTCCTCACATACCGCTACATTTCTCCACAACCTGCACTTACCTTCCCTGGGATCGGTTTCTAGCAATTTTTCCATTCTTCTGTAAATTATTTGTGACAATATCATGAATTATTAACCAGAACAAATTTTCACTCTGTAGCGGAGTGTATGCCATTAGGAAACTTCCTGAGCCACAGGCTAAACAATGTCTCTGCAACACCCTTTCTTCCAGAAGTGTTAGTCCCACAGGTTTTGAATGAGAAGTTTGGAAGGTAGGAGATATACTGGCAGAGGTAAAGCGCTGAGAATGGCAAAGATCTCTGGTTTGAGCCCTGGTCCAGTGCACAGTTTTGATCTGCCAGGAAGTTTCACGAGTTATTAAACTGATAGTTTGTCTGTCTCGTATATCTTGCACAGCACATGCAATAATTATATAATGGTTGGCGCTCTCAAACATATCAGTAATACTGGACCAATGTTGTCTCAGGGTATATACGCTGGCGAGAATGGGAGGGGAGCGGGGACGGATTTTTTCCCAAATTTCCCAGTTAAAAATAAACTTTCCCTTTGTTAAGTGACAATACACTTTTTCCTTGGCGCTGCCGAACTACTGACAAATCCTTTGAATTGTAAAGGTATTGTATACAAGTGTAGAACTTCCCGATACTTCAGCAAAAAATAACTTGTATATAAAATATAAAATATTTGATGCGCAGCCATCATGTACAGCACATATTTTCAAATTACAAAAGTATAAATACAAATTCCACCAATTAAAGCACGGTATCTTTCGAAGCACCGAAAACGAGATTGCGATGAGCCATTGCAACCAATCATAGCTCAAGTTACAGTACTCCCCAGCCAATGACAGCAGATATTCAGAGCACAGGACTTGCGTTGTAGTCGGCCAATAGCCACATCACTGTTAAGTAGAGCGAATATGCAAATAGGAAAAGTTAATGGTTTAAATTAATATACATTCAGTATAGCTACATGAAAAGATAAGCTATCACCTACAATATACCAGTCATCGGAAGCTTTTTGTCATTTTTTTTTTTTTTTTTTTTTTTAAGGATACGATGGATCCTTTGACAAGCACTCCAACTTTTCCATAGAAAAGCCTATTACATGGAAAATTGCTCAAGATTTCACCTCTAACTACTTTTGAAGGATAATTTTACTCTTTGCCACTGTTATTGTATAATTCGTAATCTATGACAGAAATAAAACAGATATGAAAAACTAAGCTTGTCCTTTTTTAGTGTGTTACCTTTCAAGATATATCAAACACAAATACGCAGATTGGTTGGTTGGTTGGCTGGTTGGTTGATTATGGGGAAGGGACCAAACAGCGAGATCATCAGTCCCATCTGATAGGTGAAGGATGGGGAAGTCGGCCATGCCCTTTTATAAGGAACCATCTCAGCATCTGCCTGAAGCAATTTAGGGAAATCATGGGAAACCTAGCCAATGGCCTTGCTGCAGTAGTAACACCGGTTCCTGTCAGGTCACCGAAGTTAAGTGCTTTCGGGATTGGCTAGTACTCAGATGGGTGACCATCTGGTCTGCCAAGCCCTGTGAGCAAGCGAGGTGCACTCAGCCCTTGTGAGGCAAACTGAGGAGATACTTGATTGAGAAGTAGTGGCTTCCGTCTCGTAAACTGATATACGGCCGGGAGAGCGGTGTGCTGACCACGTGCCCCTCCATATCCGTATCCAGTGACGCCTGTGGGCTGAGGATGACACGGCGGCCGTTCGGTACCATTGAGCCTTCCGAGGCCTGTTCGGAGAGGTTTTTTTTATGGAAAACCTAAATCAGAATGGCCAGACGCAGGCCTGAACTGTCGTCCTGCCGAATGGGAGACCAGTGTGCTAACCACTGTAAGGTGTTACTCGGTCTAATATTCTGGAAATATTTAAATAATGGCATAAATGGCTGGTTTCTAGATTCAAAATTTTTCTAGACAGCTGTCCCTCAAAGTCTTAAGTTTTGAGTGACAGTCAAACGCTCTGTGATTTAAGAAATTAATCACAGATTCTCACATGCGACGTAAGTCATCTTGCATAATAGGAAATTTACTTCGTAAATTACGCTTCTCAAACCACCATCCTCAATATTTTCCCATGACCTGTTATAAAAGTAAACTGTTGTGACATCATACTAATTGAAAGCAGTTTGTTGTTACAAAATATGACACAGTCTTCATCCTAAAGCCTTCAACACATTTTGCTGTTGGCAGACACTTGTGTGTGCAGTTTGTTTTGTAGTAAATAGCGCACTTTCTTTGCAACTAAATTTTATTTTAGCGTTATTCTCTCATTTATGTTTTCTTTCTGCAATATTATCCTGCTGTAGTGGGCCAAAGTAAAATTTTTGTTACGAATATCAGTTCTTACTCGTCAAAATTACAAAAATTTAACTGGAAACTAAAACAATGAAAAATTATCAGAAATCTTAAAGATTCCTGTGTTCTCCCCAGATTTCCCAGTTAGCCTGGGGTATTACACCCTGTGTCTATCCAGCAGCCTTGTTTCAACTTCAGTCTTTCACTGTAGCAGATATGATATGAAACTGCATCCATACAGCTTCTCTGCGATAGCTATAAGGAACAGAAGTAATATTTATTCCATGAGCAAAACTTTCAATACCCAATATTCCATAAATTAGTCTTTATTGTGGACAACCGGTTTTGACAGTTCTGTCATCCTCTGGTCTTCAAAAAAAGTTTGTTATGAAACATGTTCCACTGTGAGCTTGTACCTTATGCCACACTGATTAAAATGCAGGATATTATACATAATATTGTCCAAAAATAAAACCATTTACAGTTAAAAAGCACCTTGTACATATGAGCACGTTTGCATAAGTAGTGCTCGCAGAGGCTTGTTAATTCTTGAAGCACAGCAAAATGCACATCTGTTTATGTTTGCAGAAATGTTCCACACATTGTGGATCCACACCTCAGCCGAAGTATATGGTGCAACTACAGTTTAATGTATACTGTACATTTTAAGACTTAACGAGCCTCTGTGAGTGCTATGTATGTGAACATGCTCGTGTGCACAAGCTGCTTTTTTAACTATAAATGGTTGTGTTTTTGAAAAACCTATGTGCTGGGTTTTATCCATAAGCTACAAATTCACAATGGCACATGTTTCATCACAGAAATTTTTTAAGACCAGAAAACGACAGTTCCAACTGTTGAAACCCACTGTCAACAATACAGACTAACTTCTGAGATCTTTGCTAATGAAAGCTTTTTCCCCCTCACGAAACACAGACTGTGTCAACATGACAGAATTCAGTCAATATTCACATTACTGCAGCGCATACTCGACAATCAATGTTTCAGAATACTTACAAACTGCACTTCTTTGACAAATGTCTGGACTGATGGAAGTGGTACAACTTCATCTCATTGGCCAGGTATCTGAAAGCAGAAAAAAAAGGTCACTCAATTATCTGTCCTCTTTTCTTTATTTCCTCTTTTTTTTCTTTAAATTGGTTTTATTCGTACAGCCATCTTACAAACAGTTTTGTTGTTCTTTTTTTCCCCTTTCTTAAAAAAAATCAACATTACACAATATTATAAGGGCATTTAGATATGAAGTTACAAATTCTCATACACAGTGTTCAGTGGGTACAGTGGATAAGAATGACTGTTGTTATTGTCAAAAGTATGATCATATGGTGTATAAAGTGAAACTTGAGACTGGATTGAGGACTTTTTGGTAGGGAGAACATAGCGTATGATCTCGGATGGAGAGTCATCGTCAGATGTAAAGTAACTTCGGGTATGCCCCAGGGAAGTTTGTAGGGACCCTTGCTATATGTGATGTGCATTAATGACCTTTAAGACAATATTAATATAACAATGGAAATAATCAATTATTGATAATACAATGTAATGCCACCGGCTCTGAAAGCTTGCAAAAGTCAAAGCCTTGTGTGTGTGCGTTCCCCTGCTGCCCCTTGGTGAGTAGGCAATATTAATAGTAACATCAGACTTTTTGCAGATGCTGCAGGTACCTATGTTGGCGTACTGTCTGAAAGAAGCTGCATAAATATTCAGTGACATCTTGACGAGATTTCAAAGAGGTGCAAAGATTGGAAACTTGCTTTAAAGGTTGAGAAGTGTAAAATTTTGCACTTCACAAAATGAAAAGAATGTAGAATCCTACGACTATAACATCAGTGAGTCACTGTTGTGAATCAGTCAGCTCATACAAATACCTGGGTGTAACACTTTGTACGGATATGAAATGGAATGGTCACAAAGGTTCAGTCACGGGCAAAGCAGATGGCAGGATCTTAGGGAAGTTAATCAGTCTACAAAGGAGATTGCTTGCAAATCACTCGTGCAACTGGTTCTAGAATATTGATCAAGTGTGTGGGGTCTATACCAGAAAGGACTAACGAGGGATAATGAATGTGTACAGAGAAGGGCAGCACAAATGGTCACAGATTTGTTTAATCCACGGGAGTGTGTCGCAGAGATACACAAGGAACTGAAATGGCAGACTCTTGAGGATATACATAAACTATCCCAAGAAAATCTATTAAGAATGCTTCAAGAACCAGCTTTAAATGATAACTCTAGGGATATACTACAACCCGCTATGTATTGCTCACACAGGGATCGTGAGGATAAGATTAGAATAATTACTGCATGCACAGAGGCATTCAAACAGCCATTCCTCCCATGCTACTTATGTGAATGGAACAGGAAGAAACCCTAATAACTGATACAATGGGACATGCCCTCTGTCATGCACCTCACAGTGGAATGCAGAGTGTAGATGTTGATGACAAGTACGACACCCAGTAGTCTAATTGGCAGCATTTAGCTGTTGAAATATTCTTCTTATATTGCATAGGTTTCTTCCATCTCATTTAACACTAAAAAACCTGAACTTATAGGACTGAATATTTTAGTTGCTCTGATAAAGGCACTGGCATACATAAGGCAAGGCATATCATTCTCATAACAAGCCAGCTGATTACTCACCACTGCACAGTTATGTGATTCTTGAAGTTTTCCCGGCGGACATAATGTTCCATCATCTTTCGGGCATGCACTCGGGACAGCGACAATTCTTCTTGCGATATTTCGGCTAGAAACCTCCCAGCCATCTTCAAGGCGAGTAGGAGACTGAGTTCATAGTGTTTGCGCGTGCCTATTTATACGGAGAGTTACGTGATACAGAGCTGCTGAGGATTGAAAGCGCATGCTTGGAAACCGCTTATTTCACACCTTCGTTCGGAAAGAATTTCTGCTTCTTCACTTCCGACAGATGTTACCACTTTTAAAGATTAATTATTTATTTACAAGCACTGTGGATTCGCAGCAGCACTATTTTGTTTGCACTCTGCGCTTGTATGTGTATCTTTGCTATATACATCTTATCTATAACTAGCGCAGTAGTGGCGACTTTGATATCTTTGACGCATGCGCTTTCAATCCTCAGCAGCTTTGCATCACGTGACTCTCCGCGTAAATAGGAACGCGAAAACGCTATGAACTGAGTCTCCGACTCGCCTTGAAGATGGCTGGGAGGTTTCTAGCCGAAATATCGCAAGAAGAATTGTCACTGTCCCGAGTGCACGCCCGAAAGATGATGGAACACTGCACAGTTATTTATTTATGCAAGTCCTCTATTAAACAAATTTTGAAAAGTGCCAGTACTGTCTACCAATTATAAAGCAACATATTTTACATGCTCAATGCACTGTAACATGAAACTTGACTATAAACAATATTTTTAGCTTACTCTCTGGGAGAAGAATACATAAATTTTTGGGCAAATTTAAATTTACAGAAGCAACACATTGCTGTCAGGGTCATCAATCTCGACACTGGTCTGATGGACATCTCCATGCTACTTTATCCTGTGCAAGCCTCTTCATCTCATACTAACTACTGCAGCCTACATCTTTCTGAACCTGCTTACTGTATTCCTCTCTTGGTCTCCCTCTACGATTGTTACCCACCACACTTTAGTGATCCCTTGATGTCTCAGAATAAGTCCCCTCAACTGATCCCTTCTTTCAGTCAAATTGTGCCTTTCAGTCAAGTTGTACCACAAACTTCTTTTCTCCCCAACTCTGTCCTGTACCTCATCATTAGTTACATCATTTTCACATCTAATCTTAAGCATTCACGTGTAGCACCACATTTCGAAAACTTCTATTCTTGTCTAAACTGTTAACAGTTCATTTTTCACTGCCTTACTTCTATTCTTGTCTAAACTGTTAACAGTTCATTTTTCACTGCCCTACATGGCTATACTCGAGGCAAATATTTTCAGAAAAGATTTCCTAACTCTTAAATCTGTATCCGATGTCAACAAATTTCTCTTTTTCAGAAAATTCAACAATGGAAAATACAGGATGGGATGTAACAATATTATGAAAAGCAAAGTTGCTACTCACCATATATTAGATATGCTTTATTTACTTGTGACAGTCTTTTTTTGTGCCTATTTGTGACTCAGCATCTCCACTATGTGGTGAGTAGCAACTTTCCTTTTCATAATCTTCTTCAGAAAAGCTTTTCTTGCCATTGCCAGCCAACATTTTATATCCCTTCTACTATGACAGTCTTCAGTCATTTTTCTGCCCAAATAACAAAACTTATCTACTACTTTCAGTGTCCTGTTTCCTAATCTAATTTTCTCACCATCACCTGATTTAATTTGACTACACTTAATTTCCTCACAATTGCCTGATTTAATTTGATCATATTCCACTATCCTTGTTTTGCTTTTGTTGCTGTTCATTGTATATTCTACTCATTTCGTAAGCTCCTCTTCCAAGTACTTTCCTGTTTCTGACAGAATTGCAATCTCATTGACAAAGTTCAAGGTCTTTACTTCTTCTCCTTGGACTTTCATTCCTACTCCCAATTTTTCTATGGTTTTCTTTACTGCTTGTTCAATGTACGGACTAAATAACATCAAGGGTAGGCTACAACATTGTCCCATTCCCTTCCCAACTACTCCTTCCGTTTGATACCTCTTGACTTTTATAATTGCTCTCTGTTTTTCTGTATAAGTTGTAAATAGCCCTTTGCTCCCTGTATTTTATCACCACTACCTTCAGAATTTCAAAGGAAATATTCCAGTCAACACTGTCTAAGTCTACAAATACTATAAATGTATGTCTGACTTTCCTTAACCTATCTTCTAAGATAAGTTATAGGGTCAGTATTGCCTCGTGTGTGCCTACATTTCTCCGAAATCCAAACTGATCCTCCCCAACGTTGGTTTCTACCAGTTTCCCCATTCTACTGCAAATAATTCCTGTTAGTATTTTACAACTATTACTTATTAAATGATATTTTGATAATTTTCACTCCTGTCAGTAGCTACATTCTTTGGAACTGCAATTGTTACATTCTACTTGGAGTCTGAGGTTATTTCGCCTGTTGCATACATCTTGCACTCCAGATAGAGTTTTGTCAGGTGTGGCTCCCCCAAGGCTACCAGTAGTTGGATCTCATCTACTCCCAGGACTTTGTTTCGAATTAGGTCTTTCAGTGCTCTGTCGAATTCTTCTCATAGTATGGTATCTCCCATCTCATCTGATCTACGTAATTTTCTATTTCTGTAATATTGCCTTCAAGTTCACCTCTCTTGTAGAGACCTTATACATACTGCTCCACCTTTCAGCTTTCCCTTCTTTGCTTAGGACTGGTTTTCCATCTGAGGACACACCATATAGTTTTTCAAATAAACCAGCTTCCTCACTTGATTATAGTTTCTTGTTTAACACAGACCCTGTATCAACTAGATGCAGTATAAATGTAGGTTTGCCTGTGCCTCTTTGTGTTTAGGAAGATGAACAATTTCTCAGAAAATACCACAACACAAAAAAAGAAAGATAGAGATAAGCTTCTACATTTCAACACTTCTAGAACATTCTCCATAACTGTAACTAAAAGTGCAATACATCAGCCCCAAATACTAAAAGACAATAATCAGGGTTGCCACGAATTTCCAAGATATTTCCCTGATTTCCGGACAAGTTTTAGCACTTTTCCATGACAAATTTTGAGATCTCAAAGGTACCTTAAGACGTAAGTTGACAATCTGTCTTTGCAGCTATGGTACAATAGAGCAAATGAGGAAATATTTTAAAAATCTAGCAATCAGATTGGGTTTCCTGATGTGAGCAAAAATCTTAAGTACTAACATCAAACTCTTTTGTAATGAACTGTTTTTAGATGGGGAAACCAAGCCAAATAGTATGTGTGTTTCATTCGGCCCACTGATATTATTTTACTTCAATAAAACAAAACACATATTGTGATAAAAATGCATATTTCCTTGGAGTTGCAAGACAGATTTAAAATACCTTCACTGATTTCAGAAATAACCTCAGGAGAAAGCTGGCCTTTTGAAAGAAGTGTATAAGGTGGGAAAGAATTGTGTAAAGCAACACTGCAGGGGACCCCCAATGAAATATCGATTCTACAATGTTCTTTATTGTCGGTTATTACCCACTGTGCTCTATCTATTATTTTACAGGTATTCAGGGATTTTTCTTTCGAGAAATATACAAGCACAAACCGCCACCAACTGGCATAATCTTTTTCTTCTTATTTTCCACACTTTCTAACATATACAGTACTTTTAAGTGCCAAAATTAACTATAACAAGTAAAATGTCTATAAAATGCCACACTGTACAACATACTTATGACGAGACAGTTGTAATTCCTGAAGTCCATCGCCCACGGCCTCTGGCCTGCCGGGGAACACCACAGTCCTGGGCCCACGGATAAACCGTGAAAATCTGCTGCATTACGTCACACACAAACAGACCCAGCCTGCGGGCAGGTCGGTGAGACTAGATCCGACAGGCAGGGCCTGCACCTCAGTGGGAACCAAATGGCTTTAGGTCGGCAGGCCCGATCCGTTACAGATACCCACAGGAGCAGCCTGCACTTTTGACCCACCTCGGAAATCCCGCGCACAGCCAGCACGAACAACAGACAGCTAGTTGAAGAAATGAGACCATGGTGATCAATCCATGCAACAGGTAACTTGCTCAAATACTCTGAGAATCAATAATAATGAGGATAGGTACTACGGTAACTCACCATAAAGATGATTGCTGAGGCTCAGACAGACATGTAGAAAAAACAATCACACTCTCACAACTAAATGTTCATCCTAAGTATTTGTCACAAAATGAGAGAGCGCGCGCGCACACACACACACACACACACACACACTCACTCACTCACTCTCTCTCTCTCTCTCTCTCTCTCTCCACTCAGACACAACTCAGCCACACATAACCTCTGTCTCCGGCCACTGCATCTGCAGTTTCTGAGAATCAGATCCAAATAAACTACTACTCTTGCCTCCTTGGCTCTCTTTGGCAGCTGCTAGGCTAGGGGCAAGAAGTGGTGGCAGCACTGACTGCAAGCTGAGGGGAGTGGTAGGAAGGGAAGAAGCAGTGGGAATGGGGAAGTAAGGAAGCGGCGCACACACTCGGCTGCACCCAGCCGCGATGATGCATAACACCTCAGTAAACAAACCATTTCATTTTCTGAGACAAAATCCAAATATTTCCAGTGTTTTTTTTCATATTTCCCTCATGTGTTTGAAATTCCCTGATATTCCCTGATTTCCATAATCTGTGTCAACCCTGATAATATTGGAATTTTCAAAGATGTTTACCCAGCCCCCCATTTCCGATCCTCCTTGTGGATGGTCATAGTAGCCTCTACACCCATTCACAAACTCACAGCCTGTGAGTTCCCTCCATGCTCTTAAAGCTCACTGAAAAGCGAGTGCTGTTTGTCACGTCCTTTTTAAAAACTTCAGAGAACACAGATAGCATAGGAATGGGTCTAAAATTCCCTACATTATCCTTTTCTCATAGAGCAGTTCACACAACTGGCCATTCGCAAAGCAAAAATTACAAATGTGGCTAATTACTGGGCTAACATATGTGCCACAGCATTTACAAATTCTGCTACACATCCCATTATAATCCACGGGAATCCTTAGTCTTCGACAATTTAATTAGTGACTCGATCTCCCCATTGTCAGCACCACAGTGCTGTAATTCGTGTAGCAGTCATGGAAAGCCATTTTCTAAGAGTTGAATAACTCCCTACAGAAACTAAGTTTTAATTTAATTCAATAGCTGTTTTTAGAAAGTGACTCTGTAAGTGTAACAAAATAGCAAAGCTATCATAGTTGTGGCACTGCTGTCCATTGACCCTGTGTAATGTGCGTGAATTTTACTGAGAATTTTCCGAGAAGAGAAGAGAAGAGGAAACTGATTTCGAAATTCAAGTGCCGAGACAAGTCATCCACCAAGAAACTGGAAATATTTGAATAACACAGTTTGGAAATGGTAGGAGTAAACTTAGTAAAGACTTCTAGAAATTTTTGAGAACAATTCTCATGGAGAAACATCAGACTGGCTAACAGTACTTCAAGAATGGATAAAAAACTGTCTCAAACACAATAAAACATTTATTTAAAAGTGTTACCGGTTTCAGTCAGATTGTGACCATCTTCAGACCATTTATATGACGACGGTAGGCGGTGGCGCAGTGCTGAATGGGACAGGTATTATGACTCCACAAAGTGAGTTTTTGACATTCATGGAGTAATAACAACAGCTCCATTCACTGCCACTACCTAGCATCGTGGTATAAATCTTTTGAAGATGGTCACATTGCAACCGAAACTGATAAACATTGTAAACAAATGTTTTATTGCGGTTGAAACTGTTTTTAATTCATTATTAAAGTAAGAGTTTTGTCTACTGTGTGTATTCCAGTGATGTAATGATATAAAAAAATAAGAGAGTTTTATAACAATTATGCATGAAATGAAAGGATGTTTCAATATTTGTAATTAATAATTTTCAATAGTCTATAATTTAAATGCTAAGCATAAATGACTTTTTGCAACCAAATGTGGTTGACCACAGTGGACTTCTGACTAGGGCAGTTTGCTCAGGTGACTTGCTGAGCCGAGAGCATGTGAAGTGTTTTGGGGTCTCTTGTCAGTGGATGCCAATCTGGTAATGTTGTTTAGGCAGCAAAATGGTACTCGTACATGAGTGTTGAGTAAAGAATTTTATAAGTTAATGTTTTAATGTTCAAACTGAAACATATCAGTGTTTCGTTCAGTGTTTCTGAGATATCAGTAGATGGCATCCTTTTGTGCACGACTTAAGTTTTTTTTAGATTCACATATATAGTTTATCCAAAGACTGTAAGTCATTTGGCCTATTTCATTTGTTCTTGTTATAATATTGAACAGGTTCCAGCATCTCGATATCATAAGATCTCATCTTTCATTTTATATTTGGTGTCAACGAATCCTGTGTCTAGGTGTTAGAGCTCGAAATCAGAAATATTGTGAATAAATCAAGTGTTTCAAAAGTCTTGTTTACATTGATCAGAATTGCCCTGATTCCAGCTGTTTAAATATATCACACAATGTATTTTTTAAAAATTCACTGACTGTATTTCATTGGCTACTTGTTTAAAATTAAAATGTGCACTTAAGGACATAACTGCAATGGTGGACAACCACTCCCCTCCGTAGATGAACTGTCTGCTACTCATTAGGTTGTTCAGTCACCCCTTTGGTGGGGAAGTAAAGTTGGTTCCTTTGGTATGCACATGGGGTACTTATTAGTGCATGCTGCTACTGCTTATGTTGCAACTTCAGTACTGTACATATACCTGACTTAACAGTAACAAAATCAGCAGATATGTAGATGTCACATTCGTAACATATAATCAAATTGAAGAGCAAATAGAAATGATGTTATGTAGATTCAACAGCTTTCATAAGAACAGCCATTTCACACAGAGAGAACACCAGAAAGATAACAATATAAACTTCTTTCACATGACAATAACAAATACAAAGCAGACCCTGAACATCAATGTGCACAGAAACCAACACAAACAGTCACTGTCACTGCCAATCCCCCCACCACACACACACCCCAACACATGCAAAACAATCTGCATTCACTGCTTTCTTAAACAGAATACAGAAATTCCCACTTCATGCTGGCGACAATGACCCACAAACACACACAATCAAATAGATTTCACAAAACAATGGCTATGATGAATATGAACTAGGTGCGCTATCACAACACATACCAGAAAACAAAAGCAAACAAACTGACAGGGCCATCAACCAACATACAAAAACCCAACTGTTTAACTATACCACAATTCAGAGCCATTTTATACAAAACAGCCAACCTGTTCGAAACCAAAGGTATCAGGATCACTTCTGCCAACAACAACTTAACTGGTTCATGACATCTCACAAACAACAGAAGAACTGAGCAAATTACAAACTTACAGAGCTATATGCAGTCATTGCAACTACTGTAATACTACAGTGATCAAATGGGCAGAAATTTTAAAACCCATTTTAAAGAACTTGTTGACCGTTTGAGACTTGATGAACCTAAGAAGTCAGCCACAGCAAAACACATGGACAAAACAGTCCACAGTGTTGCAACAACATAATTTCAAAAAGAGCTGGAAAATGGCCATCTCGGAGGAAACGGATGAGTCATCCACGTTAAAAGTTGAAAAACAAGATCGTAAATGAAACAGTGGAGTTTAAGAACCCACATTTCTTGACCAACTTCAATTCAATAGAACACATATACACATTAAGATCATATACAAACCTAGGTCCCAGCAACATCTTTGAAATTCTTTAAAATAAAATTTTATAGTGTCATTTCTAAAATAAAATTGTCACAGTCTCCCATTCTGTAATATATGTTGTCGAGCAATATCAGTGATGTGACAGTATAATATGTAGAATGCATCACAAGTGACTGCCAACAGACGGGTAGACATACTGATAGGTAGATCAAAACACAGTCTGTTCTGACTGCCGTGTTCCTTTGCTCCAGTCAAGTTCTTTTGCGATATCGTGTTTCGAGTTACCTTCGGGAATTTGCCAACGATGGCTAACAAATTCATAGAAATGTTCATAGAAATGGAGGTTGCTGAACACATCGTAAGAAGACAGCCACTTCAGATGAGCAAAGTGAGTTGTTATTTAAAATTTTTCTGTGTGAACAGCAGACCAACAAAGAGGCATCGCCTCTTATTAAGCTATCCTTCTGTTTCCCTGCAGGATGCCCACAGCAGCTGCCAAGACTACACACATAAACTTTAACATCTACGCACCCTTGCGCTAAATATTTTTCTACTGCCACTGCAGCTCAATGATGATGCCTAACCTCAAAGTATGTTGCTAATTAAATAATTTCAGTCGTCAACAAATTTTGTGACTGGTAGCAGTATTCCAAAAACCTTTTCATAGTTAAGAAACACACAGTAGCAAAAAGACTCGTTGCATATCATTTCCTGGCCACATACGTGTCCTTGTCGTGTTCGCCATTGTGGTTGCTACACTAGGTTTCTGGTATTCTGGCGACGGGGGCTACGGTTCCCCAGGGAGAGGGCTGAGATATCCATAACCCTTCTACATGTACAAGCAGAGTGAGGGAAAAATGACTGCCCACATGCCTCCTTAAGGGTCCTAATTTCTCTTATCTTCGTGGTCCTTACATGAAATGTACATTTGTGGCAGTAGGATCAATCTGCAGTCAGCTTCAGATGCCGGTCCTCTAAATATTCTCAACAGTCTTCCTCGAAAAGCGTGTCACCTTCCCTCCAGGGATTCCCATTTGAGTTCGAGTTCCCGAAACATCTCCATAATACTTGCAGGCTGATCGAACCTACTAGTAACAAATCTAGCAGCCCACATCTGCATTGCTCCAATGTATTCATTTAATTCTCCCTTGTGCGCATCCCTGGCACTCTAGAATAGGTTACTCAAGAACAGGTCGCACTAGTGTCCTATATGCTGTCGCCTTTACAGATGAACCACTTTCCCAAAATTCTCTCTATAAACTCGAGTCAAGCATTTGCCTTTCCTACTACAATCCTTACATGCTCATTCTATTTCAGATCACTTTGAAATGTTACATCTCGATATTTAAACAACATGACTGTCAAGCAATGCACTACTAATGCTATAATCAAACATTACAGACAATGCACTACTAATGCTATAATCAAACATTACAAACATTTTCTTGCTCATTTACATTAACTCATATATTTCTACTTTTAGAGGTAGCTGCCTTTCATCACACCAACTAGAAATATAGTCTAAGTCATACTGTATCCTCCTACAGTCACTCAGTGATGATACTATCCCATACACTACAGCATCATCTGCTAACAGCCGCAGATTGCTGCTCACCCTATCTGCCAGATCATTTTTGTATACAGAAAATAACATAGCTCCTATTACACTTCCCTGATGACACGCTCGCCATCGAGAACAACATACTGTGTTCTGTTACTTATGGGCCACTCATACATTTCAGAACCTATTCCATACGCTCGTATCTCCGTTAACCGTCTGTAGTGAGGCACTGTGTCAAATGTTTTTTTAGAAATCTAGGAATATGGAATCTACATCCTGCCCTTCATTCACAGTTCAAAGGATATCATATGGGAAAAGGAAAAGCCAAGTTTCACATGACACATGAGTGATGCTTTCTAAAACTGTGCTGACTGAAGGACAGAAGCATTTCAGTATTCAGGAAATTTATTACATTTGAATTGAAAATACATTCAGGAACTCTGTAGCAAATCAATGTTAAAGATATTAGTCTGTAATTTTGTGAATCGGTTATTCAACCTTTCTTACATACAGGAGCCACTTACGCTTTTTTCCACTCACTTTGGACTTTGAGTTGGGCAGGAGATTCATGATAAATGCAAGCTAAGTACAGGACCAATGCCATAGAGTACTCTTTGAAACCAACCTGGTGACACTTGTTTTCAGCTGTTTCCCTTGTTTCTCTATGCCAGAGGTACACTACCGCTCATTATTTTCGATACACCCTGCTATTTCATATTTACAACACAAATCGAACATTATTTCTCACAAAATATTATTATATTAACTTCCACATATATAATACTATCGCAATCATTATATTTTACTTTCATTAAAGTACCCTCCTTTGGATTTAATGAATGTCTCACAAAGTCGAAGCATGCAGTCAATCAGTTTTTGTAGGTATTGTGGATCTATATGATTCCACACATCCTTAACAATACTCCAGAGATATTCCTTGCTGGATATATTAACTTCCATGATATATCTGTACACTTCATCCCAGACAATTTCAATGGGATTACAATCAGGGCTTTGAGACGGCCATACCATATCATTCAGTACTTTCTGTTCTTCCTTTGATGCAATGTAGTTCAACAGTATGCTGACCAATGTTTTGAGTCATTAACCTGTTTTAAGGTGAACCCCTTCCCTATTAAGTGCAATCCACTTCATATTGCCCGATATTGAAGTATGTGGTGGTACTGCTTCTGATCCATACACCCCTCTATTTACACTACGTCACCAACTCTATCCACAGCAAAACATACCCAAACCATAATAGAACCTCCACCGTGTTTAACTGTAGGTAGAACACACTTCTCGGCTACCGTTTGCCCTACAAATCGGAGAACAAATGTTATCCTTGTGGTTCCAAAAATCTGTAACACCTTCATCCACTCTTCCAGTGTCCAACTACGGTGTTTTCTAGCCCATTCAAATCTCCTTAGAAGGGGTTTCCTTACTGTGACATATCCTTTCAACCCGATTTCAGTCAGCCTCCTTTTTACTATTGCAACAGATATTGTTGTCGTGTTCACTTCTACCAATTCAGCATGAATTTGAGGCGCTGTTTTGAATCTGTTTCTCTTACTGGTAATTCTGATATATTTATCTCACTTTTGGTTGTTTTACGAGTTCGTCCTGGTCATGGTATGTCCTTATTGCTACCTATTGTCTCCTGGCAGTGAAAGGTGTATTGCACTCCCCCTACAGACACACTACACTGTTTCACAATTTGGCGGATAGAGAAACCTGCTTGGCTATGTGCTACAATACCAGCCAGTTTTTCTACGGACATCTCCACTCGTGAAGTCATACTATCAGTGTGCACACTTCAATTATTTATTTAGCGTATGGCAAGTACAAATCACGTATGAAAAATCTAAAAGTACATAACACACAAAACAGTTACAATATCTAGGTTAGAAATATAATCGATTGCACTGTTAGTCGCATCCATGAAGTCCCTTGCTGGCCCAGGGTAGGCCCTCAGAGGGCATTCTACCACGATATGGTGAATTGTCTGCCTGTCAGCGCCGCAGTCGCACTGTGGTGATGGCACTATGCTCCATTTGTACAAGGAGTCCGCACAACAGCCGTGGCTCGTCCTGATCCTGTTAAGGGTAGACCAGATTTTGCGGAGCAAATCAAAGCCCCGAGGTCTGTTAGATGTTCCCAGTAAGGTGTTAACCTGAGGCGGTGTCTTTTCCTCCCATTCTTCTCTCCAGCGGTCCTCAAGAATAAAAGCGTTCTTTACCAGATCTTTGGCACTTGCGAGAGGGGGTGTCTGGATTTCAATCTATTTTGCTCAATTCCATTACTCAGGGTGTGGATAGGAAGATCTGGGCTATTTTGGATTTTTCGACACTCCCTGACAAGTGCGTGTTCTCTGCGCAAATGTGGCGGCGGGATATGGCTCAATACAGGCAGCCATTGGACAGGAGTTGACTTGATCGTTCCAGAGATAACCCTCATCGTTTGGTTCAAGACTGCATCCACCTTCTTGATGTGAGCACTATTTAACCATATTGGGGAACAGTACTCTGTTGCAGAATAGACAAGTCCTAGTGCAGAGCTACGCAGAACGGAGGCAGTGGACCCCCAACTAGTGCCACAAAGCTTTTGGACAATGTTGTTTCTAGTTCTGACTTTTTCAGCAGTGTTTACAAGGTGTTGTTTATAGCTCAATGTTCTATCGAGTGTCACGCCCAGATACTTTGGTGTTCTATTATATGGAAGGATGCCGCCATCAAAGCAGATCTTGAGCTCTTTGTTTGCTAATTTGTTATTCAGGTGGAAACAAGTGGCCTCTGTTTTGGATGGGCTGGGTTGGAGCCTCCAGTCATGGAAGTATTTTCCTAGAGTGGTCAAATCGCTGGATAGTGTGATCTCAGTTCCCTCCATCACTCGGTGTTGTGTGGCCAAGGCCCAGTCTTCCGCATATCCGAACATTTTGGATCTCGTCCTAGGCATATCGGCTATATACATGCTGAAAAGCAGTGGAGCCAGTACTGAGTCTTGGGGCAGGCCATTATTTTCATGAATTTACTTCTGTTGTTACCAATGACAACCTGGAATTGTCTATTGCAGAGCATTTCGTTGATAAGGTTAGCCGTTTTTAGACATGGCACGATGCGGAGGAGCTTATAAATCAGGCCCTGTCTCCAGACAGTGTCGAACGCCGCCGTCAGGTCAACAAATACCACTGATGTTTTTTGCTGTCTTTGGAAGCCCGCCTCGATGTAGGTTGTTAGAGCGAGGACCCGATCCGTGCAGCTTCTTTTCGGCTGGAAGCCCGCCTGTTCTACCGGTACAGCCTCCAGGATGACATCGCTCATTCTGTTGTACATAAGTCTCTCCAGTAATTTATAGATCATGCTGAGTAAGGCGATTGGGCGGTAGCTCTGAGGTTGGTCACTCAGTTTGCCCGGTTTTAATATGGCAACAATTTTAGCCTTTTTGAGAGTGTGCGGAATTTGTCCAGTTTGCAACACGTTAGAGAAGAATCACGCAAGCCATAATCTTGCAAATTTACCACAGTGGAGCAGAAATTCTGGGTGAATCCCATCAAACCCTGGGGCCTTTCTTGGTTTTATATCGTTCAGGGCCATATTTAACTCTTCGACTGAAAAGGGTTGGGAATAAGATGTATTGTTCCCTGCTGTCGATTTTAGCTCTTTAAGCTCCTTTTTAATTTTTATAGTATGGGCTCGTTCCTTTGGGGCCCTGGACGTCTTCCTGATGTGAACCGCAACTGTATTTGGGGACATAGCGCTGGTCATTCGCAGATTTTTACCTCCACCTCCAAGTCTCCGAAGCAAAGACCACACCCTTCTGCTTCAATGTCACGAAGGAACTGAAATGCAGGAACCACACGTTATGTATCTTAGCAACGCTTGTCATTCGCTGCGGACATCACATCACTACAGGGAAAATGCAGGTCCACTAAATGCGGCGTCTGTCGCCAAATAGGTAAACAAACATATCAGATAGGTACATAATATTTATGTATACAACACTGTTTGTTGTATACTGTTGTATCTCTATGACCACAAACAAAAATCATGACATCTGTACAACTGTTGTACTATTCCTTTGCTTCGTCAACCGTACCCACGGTATTAGACCTTATCTACAGAATCTAGATGTCATTTATTGGGTGTACTGAAATTAATTAGCAGTAGTGTATCTGTTGTTGTATCTTCCATATGAGGGTCCGTGCAGTGGTCAAACTATCTTCGAATGACTCTAAAACTGTCCTTGTATAGGACCAAACAACTTCACCATCACACTCTAATTAAAACTCAATAGAGAAAATATTCTTATCAATGTCTCTTCGATATACTTCCCACCAATTACTGAGCAGTACATGTTGTTAGTGGGTGTCAATAACAGGCAATGGAAATGCCTGAATTCTGTTGCTTAAGTCGATCGGGTGAAAGCAGTTTGGAATTCTTGAAATCGAGGAGTCGACCGATAGCATTTGTAGGGTTTGCAGGAGGAGGCTAGTGCTGTCTGGGGTGGAGCTGGTGTTTCAAAGTATTCACCATCAACAGTTACCTTCCAGTCCTGGAAAGACTACAACAATAGGAGGTGTATTTCTGAGTGTGGGTGTGAATTCTGTCCAGTCATTTTGCGAACACACATACACTGCATATGCGCATGCCTTATATCACATAGCAGATCCATAAATTCCAACTGCTTTCATGGAAACTGAGTGTGGTATTTTTGTGCAACTATTTCCTTTCTGACTCTAAACTGTTCACCATTTTTGTCTTTGTGTATATTTTTGACACAAGTTGGTATGAACCAGCTGGAGGTGGTGTCGTAAGTGTATGCTATGTACACAATCCAGTCCCACTGATGAATCTCGGATTTATTCCCGACTGTAGTTAGATATGGGGCTTTCTGGAGACTTCTCACATTGTTGGGAGGTGAAGGCTATTTTAAAATGAAGACTGAAAAAGCCATTATTCAACTGAGATTCGTACTGTGAAACCGTGCTTCTTGCCAAATTTTACTATTGTAAGTCAATGTAAAGCACGCTATAGGATTTGACGAGTGGGTTTGTGGGTGTCAAATATGTGAAATAAGTGGCCATACTGCACTGACTTGGAGAAGCTTAAATATTTTACACTGCCAAGGAACCATAGTAGCTGACAAAAAATTCCAACTTGGTACACTTTATACCTGTACCCATTCCTGGAAAAAAGGAGTCTCAACAGATGGATCAATGTTGGGGCCACTCGTGTTCCTTATTTATATAAATGATATGCCCTCTAGTATTACGGGTAACTGGAATCGTAAACCCTGACCTTGGTCAGACACTTAATCATTGATCAGATAATCAAACAAATATGAGGAGTCTTCTATTAAAAGAATCCACCTGTTTGGACAGTCACGTAGAGATTATCCAGGCGAAGACACCATTCGGATACGGTGGGGTGTCACGTAGAGTACAAAGGCGAGTCTGAGCACCTAGCGATGCACTGAATGAACAACAAGCAACATATTCCACATAAGAAGATGCTAAAATTAATTCTTTAAGGAAAGTTGGTAAATTGAAACATTTAACAGATGTCTTAGATCAACAGAACATAGTTATCACAGCCCTTCAAGAGTTCACCGGGACACTATCGAATCAGGGGGATATCGAATTTATAAGGGACCACCAGGAGAAAGGATAATAGAAAATCTTCCCCAATTTGGCATGGGTTTCTTGGTACACAATAGAATATTTGATTCCACTGACGATCTTTCGTCCAATTCCTCAAGAATGGCATTGTTGACAATTAATGTGGAAAACAAAAGATACACACTGATAAATATTCATGCTCCAACTAATGTTAAAAATAGAACTGACAAGGATGGAACAGAAAAATTCTGGGATGAACTTGATCAACTAGTAAGGACCATACTAGAAACTAACATTAAAATTCTGCTTGGAGACTGTAATGCGAAGACAAGACGAGAGAAGAAATTTCGAGGTGTGGTGGGGCGATGGCCAGTTCACAAACTTATTAACAGGAATGCGGAATGGTTAATTGAATTTCATTCTACAAATGGATTGGTGTTGAAGACAACAAGGTTTAAGAGAAGATCACATAAGTAAATGACATGGAAATGTCCTAACATCAAGCTAGTAGAGTTCCAGATAGATGTGGCCATGGATCAGAAATACCATAAGTAAGTCTATTTTAAGTGCTGCGTGGCGTTGATGTTTATTCAGACCACCACATTTCTAAAATTAAAATCTAACTGAAACCTAAAAGAAAATGCAAGCCTCAAAAGTTAGATACAAAGAGAACATATGATCCTACTTATAATATTAATAATCAAATATATTAAGAGAGATCAAGAATACCTTTAAGTGACAATCTAGAAGCCACTGTCAATTGATTAAAAGCCTTAGCTGAAGAAGTAGCTCTTGTATGGAAACGCGAGAAACATGCTTGGTGGAATGAGGAATGTGATGTAGTGATTCAATGTAAACGTAAGACCTGGTTAAATTACCGACAAAAGAGAACTGAAAGCTCCAGGGAGGAATTAATAAATGCTAGATGATCAACTGCCAAAGAAATCAGTTGGGTCAAAAGGCAATTTCATAAGGAATCGGTAAAAATCTATGGAGGATGCTTTCAATCACCACAAAACCAGACATTACTAACAGACATTCAAACGGTACCAGTCGAAATACACTCCACCTACTCTTATGATGAAGGATACAAACGGAAAGGCAGCACACAACAATTATGACAATTCAATGATATTGGCTAAATATTTCAAATAGTTACTAAATAGTGTGGAACCTGAACATCATTCTGAATCTGACCCCTATCCAAGAAACAAAACACACTTAGAAAGACTTATACCACCACTTCCAGATGAAGTACAAGCAGCGATTAACTCACTTCGGAATTATAAAGCAGCAGGTGAGAACCAACTAGTGGCAGAACTTTAGAAATATGCAAATGTACAAATTATCCTGAACTTAAACATCTTACTGACATTTGGAATACTGAAAAGTTGCCAGAGGAATGGAATGTTGCGATAACCCATCCACTACACAAAAAAGGAGATAGATTGGATCCAAATAATTATAGAGGTATATCCCGACTGGATATTACTTATAAAATTTCTTCCAAGGTTCTGTATTTCAGAATTCATGAACAGCTTGATGGTGAACTAGGCGAATATCAAGGAGGCTTTTGTCCAGGACGAAGCTGTCCCGATCAAATTATTAGTCTCATATGGATAATGAAACATCGAAGGGTCAGGGACAAGAAACTAGTGATCACGTTTGTCAATTTTAAAAAGGCCTACAATAGTATCCATCGTGAATCTCTACTGTCAATTCTTAAAGAATTTGGATTACGTCAGAAACGTGTCAACCTCGTTGCAGTCACCCTTCAATATACTAAAGCTAGAGTAAGGTTCAGAAATGAATTCTCTAAACCTTTTGAGATCCATACTGGCCTATGACAAGGCAATGGATTGTCTCTATTATTGTTCTATTGGGTGCTGGACAAAATCATGTGCAAATGGAACAAGATACGCCCACCACCTGTTAAGACTGGATGAAAGATTCGGCTTAACTGCCTTGCATTTGCAGATGATTTGGCGCTGTTAGCAAACAATATTAATGAAGCAAAGGTTCAGACAGAACAAATAGAACGACTAGCGGCAAAGATCGGATTGCAAATTTCGTTTGGGAAAACAGAAATGATGCCCAGCTTTCTCGCTTGACACATCCCGTATCATACTCCATAATGATCAAATAATTAAAATAAAGTTTAAATATCTTGGTGACATTATTACCTGGAATGTTAATGAAAGAGCATCAGTAGATAGTAGAACATTAGAACTTCTGTGAGCGCAAAGAACAATGTGGCCACCTACTAAAAACAATCTCTCTCAATAAATGCTAAATTTCGACATTACTCCTCCATCGTTAAACTGGAAGCAACATATGCAAGTGAAACACTATTCCGACTAAATACTCAAGCACCAACTGACAAATTGCAGAAAGTTGAGATAAGAATACTCCTAACAATTATCAGTAAGAAACATCAAGTTAATGGGCAGAGGAGACTTTTGCCAAATTCAGTAGTGTACAAACAAAGTGAATCCATTTTTGATAAAATGCAGAAAACAAGGATTGCATTTTTCAGCCACATATCTCACCTTCCAAATACTAGAATCCTGAAGCAACTTTTTGACTACTTCTGGAACAGTGAAACCAAAAACATCTGGTTTAAAGAAGTACAAAGTGATCTGGATGAACTGAACATCACCACACACCAAATTCAACAAAGTGAAGAGAAACTGCTTCTGGAGAACAAATAAACACGGCTGAGATTCTAACCATCAGAATGGAGGAAATATTTCATATCTGCAGAAGAACGAGCAGCCAGATCACTGCGAATGAAGAAGTTTTGGAAAACGAAGAAATTGCTGACTGCTAAGACCTAAATTTAATCATTGTAGACTGTTGTATTATGTTTGATTTTAGTGCTCCAATGTGGGCATAAACTATGTAAATAAATAAATAATTACGGGTAACTCTAAAATATGTCTGTTCCTGATAACACTAGCTTGGTAGTAAAGGATGTTGCGCGCAACATTGGCTCGGTTTCAAATAGTGCAGTTCACGACATAAGTTCATGGCCTGTAGAAAATAAACTAACGCTAAATCACAGTAAGACTCAGTTTTAACAGTTTCTAACACAATTCCACAAAACCTGACATTTTAATTTCACAGAATGGGCATATGATTAGTGAAACTGAACAGTTCAGATTTGTAGGTGTTCAGATAGATAGTAAACTGTCGTAGAAAGCACACACTCAGGATCTTGTTCTAAGACTTAATGCTGCCATTTTTACGATTCGAATGCAATCTGAACTGAGTGATCGCCCGACATGAAAATTAGTCTACTCTGCTTATTTTCATTCACTTATGTCATATGGTATTATGTTTTTTGGGTAACTATTCCCATTCTAAAAGGATAGTTTTGGCCCAGTAACAGGTGGTTCGAGCAATAAGTCGCGTAAGTTAACGAACCTCTTGTAGACCCCTGTTCACAGGTCTGGGTATTTCGACATTGGCCTCAATATATATATTCCTTACTGTCATTTCTTGTTAATAATATTAGCTTATTTCCAAGAACAAGCAGCTTTCACTCAGTTAATACTCGGCAGAAATCAATCCCGCATTTGGATTGGACTCCCTTAACTCTTGTGCAGAAAGGTGTGCAGTATACTGCTGCAACCATTTTCAAGAAGTTACCACTAGAATTCAAAAATCTAGCAGTAACCCATGCACTTTCAAATATAAACTAAAGAGTTTCCTCATGGGTCACTCCTCCTATTCTGTTGAGGAGTTCCTTAAAAATCAAGCTGATTCTTACGTTATATTGCTGACTGGGTTTACTGAAACTTATGGCTTGACATTTTTCAGGCTCATACACATTTTATTTTTATCTGTTATTACTTTTATGTTGTAATGTCATGTACTGACACATTCCAGGACCTTGGAGATTTGCTCCTCAATTTGGTTTTACAGAACTTGACGCGTAAATAAATAAAATAAAAATGGCCGCACGGGTAGGCAGACAGACGGACGGATAACATAGTGATCCTGTATGGGTTCCATTTTTATCAGCTGAGATACGGAACTCTAAAAATGAGGAATTGTGCAGTTTATTAATAATGTAAGGCACATAGGCCCACATTTTGCATGTATTGTTACATACTAGTACGCATATTTTGTTTGTGTTGTATTATTGTTTATTTGAGATATTCCTTGGGCGATGTGTGGCATTAGAAATTTGTCAGAAAATGCCTTTATGTCACACCAAGTACACGACAGAGCTTCCAACTTTACATGGATGTCTTAAGGAGCACCTCAGAGTAAGAGATATCTAACACTGTCAATGAAAGCTACATGCAAAAATGCTTCTGTAAAAACTTGTACAGAAAAGCTGACAGTGAGTACTAAAAATTGCTCTGATGTATATACAGAGGTAGCATATAACAAGGTACTCTGTTATCTAATTCTGTCGATAACTATTTCCCAGTATGAAGGAGTAAATAATAATGATAAATAATAGTAAAGAATGTAGTGAAAAGGAAAATACTTTAAGAGTAACCAAATTTTAATGGATTTTACATACAGCAGACTCTCTCACATGGCAGTCCTGGAGTGTAACATGAATCTGGAATGGAAGAAATTTGGTTTGACAGTTAAAATAGAAAATAATTACTAACAACTTGCTACACATATTTGTAATCAAAATTTACTATATTTTTGTCATCTCATGCCTTGGAGTTAGATATCTGAACTGTACTGAAACTTAACATGAGGAGGCTAAGTATTTGCATCAAGAAATTACTACAGGAATTTATTACCCTTTTCTGTTTGGACTTTGATCATGTAGCAAATTTATCAAGACTGAAGATTATTTTATTACACTACTGGTCATTAAAATTGCTACATCACGAAGATGACGTGCTATAGGGGCAAAAGTTAATCGACCGGAAGAAGATGCTGTGATACGCAAATGATTAGCTATTCAGAGCATTCACATAAGGTTGACGACGGTGGCGACACCTACGACGTGCTGACATGAGGGAAGTTGCCAACCGATTTCTCATACACAAACAGCAGTTGACCGGCGTTGCCTGGTAAAACATTGTCGTGATGCCTTGTGTAAGGAGGAGAAATGCGTACCATCACGTTTCCGACTTTGATAAAGGTCGGATTGTAGCCTATCGCGATTGCGGTTTATCGTATCGCGACACTGCTGCTCGTGTTGGTCGAGATCCAATGACTGTTAGCAGAATATGGAATTGGTTGGTTCAGGAGGGTAATACGGAACGCCGTGCTGGATCCCAACGGCCTCGTATCACTAGCAGTCGACATGACAGGCATCTTATCCGCATGGCTGTAGCGGATCGTGCAGCCACATCTTGATCCCCGAGTCAACAGATGGTGATGTTTGCATGACAACAACCATCTGCACAAACAGTTCGACGCAGCAGCATGGACTATCAGCTCGGAGACCACGGCTCTGGTTACCCTTGATGCTGCATCACAAGCAGGACCATCTGCGATGTACTCAATGACGAACCTGGGTGCACGAATGGCAAAATGTCATTTTTTCGGATGCATCCAGGTTCTGTTTACAGCATCATGATGGTCGCATCCGTGTTTGGCGACATCGCAGTGAACGCACATTGGAAGCGTGTATTCGTCATCGCCATACTGGCGTATCACCCGGCGTGATGGTATAGGGTGCCATTGGTTACAAGTCTCTGTCACCTCTTGTTCACACTGACAGCACTTTGAACAGTGGACGTTACATTTCAGATGTTTCACGACCCGTGGCTCTACCCTTCATTCGATCCCTGCGAAACGCTACATTTCAGCAGGAATAATGCACGACCACATGTTGCATGTCCTGTACGGGCCTTTCTGGATACAGAAAATGTTCGACTGCTGCCCTGGCCAGCACATTCTCCAGATCTCTCACCAACTGAAAACTTCTGGTCAATGTTGGCCGAGCAACTGGCTCGTCACAATGCGCCAGTCACTACTCTTAATGAATTGTGGTATCGTGTTGAAGCTGCACAGGCAGCTGTACTTGTACAAGCCATCCAAGCTCTGTTTGACTCAATGCCCAGGTGTATAAAGGCCGTTATTACGGCCAGAGGTGGTTGTTCTGGGTACTGATTTCTCAGGATCTATGCACCCAAATTGCATGAAAATGTAATCACATGACAGTTCTAGTATAATATATTTGTCCAATGAATACCCACTTATCATCTTCATTTCTTCTTGGTGTAGCAATTTTAATGGCCAGTAGTGTGCATGTGGAAGACAAATAAGGAATAAAATAACATCACTGTTTGTGGAAGCACCTTCCTACAAAGAGCAAGGGTAAGCTATTATCATGGAAAACCTGACAGTCTTATCAACTGACCAACACGTAGTTTCAAAATTCAGGGTATCTGAGTAACTACTGGCTCTTCAGACTAGGTTCAGGCACTTGGCAGATAAAACATCTGGCACTGTAATGATTTAAGATTATATTTATTTTGGAAGTTTCATAGATGATAATACATTTGTCTCATTAACTGTAAGAGTCTGCTATAAAATGAGAAGTAGTTAGATTATCACAATGGGAACAAGATGAGTAACTGGCAGAAAGTTAAGGAGAAGTATTTTAGGCATATACGAACCGACATACAAGATGTAATTGGTATAAGCTGCCAAAAAAAGATCATGTTAGTAAATCACAACCAAATGATTTAAAACATCTAGTAAAATGTTTGTCCATTTCCTACAAATGTTCCAGGAAAAAAGAGTTCGACTCGGGACAATGTTTTTGGAAAAGTTGACGCTGGACAGCGCACACAGATTAGATGTGACTTGTGGAAACATTATGCGTAGTAGACTGGAAGAATCCATTAAAGAGAATCAAAAACTAAGGGCGCCTGTCCCACACATCCTCCAACACAGGTACGCTTATGTAAGCGATCGGTTCGCATTATTTAGTGCTGCGCAGGGGCGGTGGCAAGGGGTTAGCTATGGGGCTATAGCCCCAACCCCCCCACCCCCCAATGGAGTATCATGTTACACTGGATAAAATGACTTCAGAAATCAGCAACTACATAACTTCAACAGATTCAACCACTTTTATGATAATATAGCAATGCAGGTAACAATGTATTTCAAACACATTTCAACAAATGAATAAGAGCAGCAAACAGCTTACTATCTAAACCAATAAATAGCATTTAACTTAAAAAGGGCATCTTATTATTTAATAATATACACTGGATGATTATTAATGTACGAATACCACTTACAATAACCAAGGAAGCTAAATAGGCCTATGCTGCGTATGCCTACCAACACAAACTGCTGACCCCACACAAAAAACTTCGAAATTGCCGGACATCTGGGACAAATCGTATTATTTTCACGAGCACACACATTCTGTAGACATGTTACCAAAAACTACTTTAAGCAACACCAAATTTTAACAATTTGTCGGTGGAGGACCCCAACTCTCGTTTAGTTAAGCGATATTCCATTCCCCCAAAACCCCCCTTGACTGACTTCTAGGATCACCCCTGCCCCTGCGCATAAAGATATAGCGAGAGTGAATCGGAAACAGGTAGACAACAACAGATCGCATGGTAAACAAAATACTCATCACAGATTGAACAGTGTTTGACTCACGACAGAATAACTAATTTTCATAACGTGCACACGAAGAATGAACACAATCCATGCCAAGTAGTAGCAACACATTTTCAGTACCACTTTTCTGTAAATGTACGGGCAGGTATAGTCGATGATTTCATTATTGGCCCTTACGTTTTACCTGCATGATGGATTCCTAACAATTACCGAAACTATCTAGAGGAGACATTGCTAACAACTTCATTGGAAAATGTTCCATTAGCCATACGTCACAACACATGGTTCCTCCATGGTGGTGCTCCACCCCACACTGGTCACACAGTATGGAGGTTTTGAATGGACGATTTCTAGGACAATGGATAGGATGTTTTTGTGCATATTGATGGCCAGCATGCAGTCCTGATTTAAATTCACTGGATTTTTTTTACTTTTCAGGCCCTATGAAGGGAATTACTTATGTCCAGAAAGTAATTAGTGTGGATGAACTTACACTGAGGATTTTCGATGCTGCCAATACCGTGAAGGCAAATGAGCACACGCGTGAATGAGTGCGACAAGACTGGGTTCGCCGTCATGAAGCACGTGTTGAAATGAATGGCGGGCATTTTGAACACTGGTGTAACACTAAACAAAGTAATGTGGGTTTCATTACAGTACTATTGTAGCAAAGGGAAACAACCTGAATTTAATTTTCATTGCAGTTTTATTGTAAAAAGAGAAAACAGTTGATTGTAATTAATGCACAACAAATTATAATTGATTCATTTTGTACTACGGGAAACACATTTTATTTCATGTAGCTTTTCTTTACTACCATGACCTCCTTTATGGTAATGTTGCAACAGAGAAAACATCTGGTTGTACTTAGTTCATTGATTATTTAAAATAGATTATATGTTGTCAACCAGCCAGTGACTGTTTAAACTGCTTGTTTCGGTAGTATTTTAATACCTAGACACCACGCAGCATTCTTGTACACGTCCAATGCTTACATTGCTCTGCTTCATCCATTAACTTTCTCTGACCACTGTGTCAATGTCTTTAATAGACAAGAAACGCTGTACGCCGTCAGATGACAATGTAAACAGAAGTGCATCAACTATCAAACCCACAAATATCTGCCTTTTAGGAATACAAAAATAAAGAATGTGATACAGTGATATCTCAATAGATTTTTTTTTGTCAAGCACAATGACATGTACCTGCTGTATAATTATGGCAGCTTCTATCATTTACACCCTGTATAAGTGTGACTGGATGGTGGCTTAAGGACTTTGTGCCCTGATTAGGAGGTACCATTTGTTAGGGTCTATTATGATGAACCAAATGATGTAAAAATTCATGACGAATCTTAACATTAGTATTGAGGTCAAGTAATGTTTCTTCTTCCTTCTTTTCATTAAAAAAAGAGGGAGGGGGGTGAGCACCTACATGGTGTAGATTAACGTGGCGCGAAATCTTTCTCCCCTTGCTACAAGGAAGAACCTACAAGGTTAAGTCAATTATTATACACAAAGTAGTTATAAAATTTTATTGTAATCAAACAGGAAACTTAACAAGAACATCATTTTTCGACATAGCCTCCTTGCGTTTCAACAAACTTGGTCCATCGTTGTATAAGCCTCCTGATTCCCTCATAAAAGAAGGTTCTCAGTTGAGCTGTGAACCGGGAATGCACCGCTTCTTTCACTGCTTCATCCAAGGCAATCGACGGCCCTTTAATGCCTGTTAGATTGGATCAAACAAGTGATAGTCAGAACAGGCAAGA
The DNA here is from genome assembly GCF_021461385.2 of Schistocerca piceifrons. Lineage (NCBI taxonomy): Eukaryota > Metazoa > Arthropoda > Insecta > Orthoptera > Acrididae > Schistocerca > Schistocerca piceifrons. The sequence continues at coordinate 123,171,117 of NC_060148.1, read as the reverse complement.
TCAGTATTATATGGAGGATGATCCAGTACTTCAAATTTGAGTTTCTGGGGCGTTTCAGCAGTGTGGGCAGCAATATTCAGAAGGGTTTTGTCGTGCAACAACACAACACCTTTTGACAGCAATCCTCAGCATTTGGGCATTTGCTTCGAACTGCAGGCTTTAGCCTGGTAGTAAACATCTCTCTATAACATACATTGTTTATTGTTGTGCCCCTTTCCCCATAATGTTCCAGTATTGGGCCTTGTGCGTAGAAAAAACAGTAAGCATCAGTTTTCCTGCGGACGGTTGTCTCTTGAACTTTTTCTTGCATGGCGAATTTGGTTGTTTCCATTCCATACTCTGCTGTTTACTTTCCAGCTTGTAATGATGGATCCATGTTTCGTCACCAATAATGATCTTGTCTAAGAAGTTGTTCCCTTCATTACAATAGCAATCCAAATATTTTCTGCAGGTGTCCAACCGCATTCATTTATGCAACTGTGTGAGTTAATTTGGGACCCATCTTGCACAAACTTTATGAAACGCAAGTCTGTTGTGGATGATTACATAGGCAGAACTGTGACTAATTTGCAGACGATGTGCTACTTCATCAATAGTTAATCGTCTATCTAAGAGAATCATTTCACATGAATGCTCAGTGGTTTCTTCATTTGTGGCGGTAAACGGTTGTTCGACTCCTTCATCGTGTGTAACACTTGTGCGACCATTTCAGAATTTTTTCAATCCATTCCTAGACACTCCATTGTGGCAAAACACTATTCCCGTACTGTACTGAAAGTCTTCGATGAATTTCGGCCCGATACGCCTTCTGACCACAAAAAATGTATCACTGAACGTTGCTCTTCTTTGGTGCAAATAGACAGCGGAGCAGCCAATGAACAAAGTATGCGTCATCAACGTAAAATGACAGTACTACCAAAATAAACAAAAATATAACTAAATTGTGGATAACAATTGACTTACCGACGTATCTAATAGTAATTAAACCCTTTTTTCTCTGCAGAGACACAATTCTTTTCCTTTTTTCCCCCTGCTACAGACACTGGCTAGTTTTTGGCTGGAATTGCCCAGAAGGGAGAGTCCTCCAGAAATGGTAATGCTAACAGTAATCAAAATGCTTGAAGAAAAGGAACATCCTCTAAGTCTTCTATGAGAGGTAAGTTATAATTTACTGATGTTGGTGCCTTAACAAGTGCAGATTAAGGTTATTATGTGAATAAATGATTAGGTCTCTCCAACAACAAATTACATACGAAGTTCTTATGTTGTATAAGTTAAAATGGGTTTTGTATATTACGTGACAAAACTGGGTTTATACTGTTTTATTCTGGGTGGCAGTAATATTAATTGGTATGGATTTTCAGGGGAGGTTAATTTAACTTACTTCATGTAGTTACATTAATTGCTTAACCTGGTTTAACTAAAAGATTAATGATTAAGCAAGACATGCTAACAGCTAATTGGTTCTCTTTGCAGTGTAGTCCACAGAAGTAGTGAAACAATGTCAGTACAAATAGTTTATGATCAGGCTTATTACAGTTTTACCACACTTACTGAAGTCAAGGAAAATAATCAGTTTTGACCTTAAACATATTTTCTTCAATTCCTTTTAGTTAAACTTTCATGTTAATTATGTCTGCTTATTAAAAGGCACACGTTCCTGTTATATAAGGTAAACATATGCATTTTTTTCTTGCTATTATCATTTCTTATTATTTTCCTCATCATTACTATCATTTTCATTTTATTTTCAAAATTTACATAACCACTTGAGTCTTATGGAGAGCGTGTTGTTTGTGAGCTGTTTGCATCATCATAGCTGTTTCTGCTATGTTCTTGACAAGTAACGGAAACAGATGTGATGATTAAAACATAGCACAAACAAAATGCTCTCAGTAAAACTCAAGTGTACAAACAATTTTCTCAGTTCAAAATCAGAGAAATGGCCACTGAAGATCTGCCTCATTCCAATCACCCTTCGACTGCTCGAAGCAAGGACAATGTCAGCAAAATGCGTGATGTGATTAACAAAGATCTATGCAGGCAACTGACCAATTTGACGACATGCCAGGGTTGTCCTGGAGCTCAATTCAGTGCATTTTGACTGTTGATTTGGGGAGGTGTAAAGAGGCAGCAAAGTTTGTGCTGAAAATTATCACCACAGATCAAAAGAATCATCACGTTTGAGCCTGTCACAAACTGAAGGATACATTCAAAGATGATCTAAACTTTTTCAACAAAATCATCACAGTGCTATCGGTATGATCCAGATAGTACGCAATAGTCAATTCTATGGAAGTTAACTGGCCCACATTGTCCAGAAAAAGCTCAGCAAGTGAAATCGAACGTGAAGACACTGTCAATTTTTTTTTTTTTTACATCAAACTGATTGCACACTCACAATTTGTCCCTCAAGACCATACAGTAAACACCAATTCTATATGGAAGTTATGAAAAGTCTGCACAGGAGTTTGGAGTGAAAACGTCCAACTTTATGGGATTCCAGCAATTGGTCCCTGCATCTTGTCAACACTAACACACACACACAGCTCTCAGTGTTCATCAGTTTTTGTCCTCAACAAAGATGACTACCTTGACCCCGTGCCTTCTTCGCCAGATTTACCACCCTCTGACTTCTTCCTGTTCCTGAGGATAAAAAGAGACTTGAAAGGAAAGTTTTCTGCCGATATCAAAGATGTAAGACGCAGTGTCACGAAGGTATTAGCACTTCACAAAGAGGACGAATTTAGAAGGTATTGCCCACACTGGAATAAACATTTGGACAAGTGCATTAATGCTAATGGAGTGTACTTAGGAGAAGGTCATGGTTGTGTTTGAAAAACAATAAAGTAAATGCTTTCTACAAAGAAATTCCAGTGATTTTGGGGTCCCCCCCCTTTTGTATTCACTAGTCCCACCCCCACCGTGTCACATAGAACTCCTAGAAACAGCTTCCTGAAAATGTTTATGCACTCCTCTAAATGCGTGTTATTACTGCCAACACTAAGGCACTCTTTCTCACCTGAAATCTTGATTGTGGTGGGAGATTGCTAAGCAATACGGCTAGGGATATAATTCAGGTCAAATGGCAACAACGTGGTTGAAGATAAGTTGGGAGACACTAAAAATGTGGATAGCACACTAAGAATGTTTACAATTTGAGCATGAAAAACTTTGTGATTACTGAAAATAACAGACCGCTTCCCATATACTCCATTCTACATTACACAAAATGTAATCAATGTGTGTGTGTGTGTGTGTGTGTGTGTGTGTGTGTGTGTGTGTGTGTTTGGGGCTGACAGGTGAAAATGTTATTTCACTGATTAGCAAGGACACTGCAATGGGGTTTGTCACTGAGTGAACACTATTTGATCATGTGGTGCAATACAGCGCTATTTTTCCCCATTCTGTTTTGTCAGCTTTTTGGAACAGCAGATCTAGTGCTGTCCATTACTTTATTGTGATCTTGTCCCCTTGTGACTATTTAATACAAAATGTCAAATCCTCTTCTTAGTACTATCGAGGCTTAGGACTATTATTACATATCTTATCGTCATCATTATTAAACGTGATATATGATACCAATATGGATAATGTGGAAATTATCACCTGTGCTTCTGGTACCTGTGGGCTAGTTTATATCAAATCCCCAAAAGATTTTGACATCAAAATGTCAGGTATTTAATATTTTTTAATTACAGTATATACCCACAGAGTAAACAAAAAGTAGGCCTAATAAATTTAATATTCTGTTGAAGCACAGGTTATTTGTTTTTCAATTAACAAGAGAATCATTTTTTGAGATTGCCATGAAACTTCAAAACTACTGTTGCTAGAAATCTGAAACTGATGTTAACATAAATGACTTAGATCGAAATAAATTCACCGAATCCAAGTAACTTGACATCAGTTGTTACAATACGGATGTCCTACCAGATGGTCACGTGATAATTTGTGCCGGACGGAGACTCAAACCCAGTTTTCCCACTTATCACATGTGCTCGCCTCAGGATTAGGCTGTCTGTACTTGCCTCCCAGACCGACCAGCACCTATGGTGTCGGGATGAAGACAACGTAACATATAGAAGTTTGTGTCGATCCAAGAGGTGTGCACAGATAGCTTCATTCTAAGGCAACCGCTCACGATAAGCAAGGTATCTGGGTTCGAGTACCAGTCCAGTGCAAATTTTCAAATGTCACCAACAGGTAAAACATTAGTACCTAAAATAGCTGACACCAAGTAATTCACATTCAGTTAATTTATTTTGATCTGAATTCAAGCGGCTGTTAATCATTATTAATGTAATACTCTATATTGGTGCAGGCCCTAGATTATAATGAATAGGTCTCTATTCTATACAGTCTTATTCCCAGTAATGCAGGCATACAGAATTAAGCTGCAGGCATTCAGTGATGAAAGTAAGACTACAGTATAGCAACGCAGTGTTTGGATCGGTCCAGAAGGTATGAACAGATAGCCTAATGGTAAGAGGACTCCTTGCGATAAGCGGGAAATCCGGGTTCGAGTCCCAGTCCGGCACATATTTTCATATAACACCAGAAGGTACAACATCTGTACCTAATACAATGGCACCAAGTTATTCCTATTTAGCGAATTAATTTCAAACAGTTGTCAATCACCATCAACATAAATAATGTAAATGTCTAGGTTTGAGCTTTGATTAGAAATCTAAAGTGATGCTCAATTTTTTATTTTTTTTTAAAGTTTGGTAAGTGTGAAAAACAGTCCTTTTGTTTACATACAATGGGTTAAATTTCAAGATAAAGAAAGCAAGGGTATTTGAGATACAATGTTAAGACCAATCTATTATGTACATTTTAAGTTGTTTAAGTAACAAGCCGTGAAATGATGACTTTTCTTCAGGACTGATAACCTCACTGTTTGGTCCCCTCTCCCAAATCGACCAACCAACAACTTTCCTCCAGAAGCAAAGCTATGGTATTAGTCTTACTAAGAACTGAACTACATCTTTATCAATCCTATATATAGTATGAATATGATGATATATTTAAGTAATAAAAGTTACCCACGGTAGAAACAGAGGCTAACAATGACTTTAATGAACATCATTTGCATTTTGTTTGGAAAGGTTTAAGCAATCCGTTTCTCCCACAACAGAATAAAAATGAATAAAATAAGATTATACAAAGCAGTCACTTGAGCTATGTTACCTGAAGTCTCATTTGTAAGATGCCAAGATGCCTTTCGTTTGGATTTTACAACAAATTGTAAACAAGAACAAACAAAGTGGTTATTATGATATTTTATCAAAAATCAAAGTACAGACTCTCCCACTGGCCATACTGGGCTCAGCTTACCCTAGAATACAACCAGTTAAGATGTGTAAGATATTTCAAAATATAGATGAGGAAAAAACAATGAAGCTGTTGATCCTTTTGGGCACAGAACACTAACTTTTAATTTCTTTGAATGTTGGCAAGCAACATACCATCAACTTTGAAAAATGTTAAGCTACTCTCGGTTCAAGCAGATGCAATCTATCGAGGTTCAATGACACATTTTCTGTAGAAGTCTTCTGTTTAGGAATGGTCTATGGTCAGTGCACCTGATTTATCATTCACAGCATATGGCTTAAGTGCAACCTAAAATTAACACATTGGAATGAGAGAGGGAAGTCCCTGGGATGATTTCTGAATCGCTTGGCTCTGACGGTATTCCTTTGTTCAAAACAGATTCCAACAATGGTTTCTTGAGCTATTATTGCACAGCTGTTTGTGTGTCATAATTTCATTTTCAAATTAACACCGCATTAGCAGAAAGTCTGTTGTCACTGGCCCATAAATATGCCATAAGCACTTTTACAATTTGTTATGAGAAGACAGTGAATGCTGCTTCATTATTGTTGAAGTCTTGTGAATGCTGCCATTTTAAGATAGGCTGTTGAATGGAAAACATTAAATATCACTGTGTTGCATTTTACGCATTCTAAAATGTCTATGTGTAATACATGTATCCGAGTTCAGTATTATCCTCATTACAGTATGCAACCGAAGGATGCATTGTGGATTGGCAGACGGTCCACCGGTAAGACTGAATTTCATACATCAAAGCACAAATGAGTAATTTTCAGCAAAATTATAGGTTATGAGAACTTTTGAGTCATCTTGTATCATAAGAAAACTGATTGCCCCTTAATAACATTAGGGACCCATGACCTCAGCTGTTTGGTCTCATAAGATCTTACCACAAATTTCCAAAAAATCTCTCCAATAACATAACAGCGTAACTTTCATCTAAAATTAGAATAGAAGCTACACCAAAACTTCCACTCTTCATTATTGATGATCCCTTGTAACTTAAGAAAAATCAATGTAGTGCAGTAGACTTGTACATTTAAAAATCAATTCCCCTTTCTACTCATCCTCTCCTCACCTTCAAATTTTATCAATGGCAAACAGAAATACGGCAGCAATATATTTTTCTTAGAAAAATAAAAAGTGTGTTTTTGAGATTTTCAAATGGATTTTTTCTTCAATTTTTGAAAGTAAAATTTAATCTCACAGTAATTAACGCATAGTTCAGGTGCTTTCAACTGACAAGAGTTAACTATCTAGCTTCAATAGTTAAAGAGCTAAATGCAGAAATATTTCTCAAAAGGTTTGGAAAATCACGCAGTTTCTCACGATTTCGAAGAAAAAAGTCTAGCATAGGGAAACGCTGTTGGAATTCGCGGTGTTTGTTAACTACCTGGGTATGGTCAGATGTTCAAAAAATCTGACACAACTGAGACATCAAGGTCCAAAACTTAATCAAATTTGTCTGATCTAGTATTATCTACGCTGGGTACAAAATTAAGGCAGTGGAAGAAGCGTTAGAGTAGTGGTATGAGTGAGATGAAGTTCAAATGTATATTTTGAGCTTAAACTACGGCAAAACTGAAAGCATCTGTCTGTCTGCCAACGCTTATGCATTTTTCAATGTAACGTGACGTACCTACCATAGTTTCAAAAATAAACGAATAACAAGGATGATAAATACCTGCATCGCATTACATGCTCATTCTTCAAGTTACTGTACTATTTGTTCACAGGCCTTGATTAACAGCAAAAGTGGTACACTAGTGATGTACAACCACTTACAGCCATGTATTAAAATGTACAAAAAGCGTTAGAGTAGTGGTATGAGTGAGATGAAGTTCAAATGTATATTTTGAGCTTAAACTACGGCAAAACTGAAAGCATCTGTCTGTCTGCCAACGCTTATGCATTTTTCAATGTAACGTGACGTACCTAACATAGTTTCAAAAATAAACGAATAACAAGGATGATAAATACCTGCATCGCATTACATGCTCATTCTTCAAGTTACTGTACTATTTGTTCACAGGCCTTGATTAACAGCAAAAGTGGTACACTAGTGATGTACAACCACTTACAGCCATGTATTAAAATGTACAAAAACTGCAGATCTTCGGTAACGTTTTTTGAATTCAAATCGTGCATGACTGAACACAGTAATCCCGTTACCACGCTATTATTATTTTGTTTTTGTTTGTAACCAACAACAAACATATCGCTCCACATACTATTACGGATTTACGGAATAACTCTAAAACAAATGAACAGAGACCAAAGCTACCAACGTAGTACGTAGCTTTGGCGACAAAAACCGAATCGTTGCTTACCCAACAGCTGAAGGCAGATCAAAATCGCGAAAGTATCACTACACCCTCCTCAATATCACAAATTTCTTTTTTTAAGTTGTTTCAAACATTAATTCTATTTCTAAAGGCGTTTAAATTACGTGAACCTGTTGTATCTTCATTTTAGTTCATCGAAAATCACTCTCTCACGGACATGGAAGTGAGAATTTTTTTATATCGAGACTGCATTTTCAAATTCTTTCGATCGCCCATTTGCTGCATCAGTCATTGCTAGACTCCCGAAAATCTGTTTCGGTTACGCATGTCAGTGTAACTTGCTGTGTGTATAGAGTGAGTCATGCATGTCACACGTTCACAGTGGTTTGCAGATTGCAGTGCAGAGAATTAATTCAACACTGGTCACTGTGTGCTCTAAACACTCATGAGTTATGTCCGATGCGCGACTGTTTGATCAGGAGCGTCAAAGTAATTCTTCTGTGCCAGAATTGCTTGCAGTAGAAACATCATTTTCAGAAGGCGAAATGTTTAGTTCAAGTTGCGTCGATCGCGGTGTCACCAGCAATCCACTTTTTCTGTTTGTCTGTCCACTCGGTCATGCGAAAATAAATTCATAGAAAAAAGTGAACAGTGAGATGAATGAAGTGCACAGAAAACTAATATAGGTGAACTTGAAAGACGTAATCATGTTAGATAATTCCTTGCATACCGGCCATGGCTTTCATGTAAGTTACAACGGTAAATCGTTATTGACTAAAAGAAGTCTGTCACTTAGTTAACATGGGTTGGAGGCATAGCATGAAAGCAGCTCAAAGTATTTTGGACTATTGGCTTATTAAGAAAGCTTCGAATCCTTACTAAAAGGTTGAACAATATTTTGTGCGATGTAGATTGTACCATAAAAAAATGATACAGAACTAAATTATCGACCTACTATAAATATAAATCCGTCCAGGCGATAGCAGTGTCACCCGCCAAGGAATAACGTAGTCCGACAAATGCACGGTATATGTTGTATCGGTGAGCATGCCGTCTGTGTGTACAATGTGGAAGGTACGTGATCTATTTGAGATTGGGCGAGGGCAGACTGTAACCGCCCGGAGGCTTGGCACGAGCATTTCGGAAACAGCACAACTTGTCAGGTGTTCAAGGAGTGCTGTGATTAGTGTCTTCAACATGTGGCGAAACCGAGGTGGAACCAAGTCCAGATGTCAGAGGGTTGGGTGGCCACCCCTCATTACAGATGTTGGACATTGTAGGCTGAGTAGACTCGTAAAACAGGACAGGTAGCAACCTGTGCCATCGGACGTTAATCTGAGTAGAGTACAAGTGTGTCTGAACACACAGAAGACGGAACACTCCTAACGAAGGGCCTCTGATGCTGACGACCCTGGCAAGTGCCAATGTTAACATTATAATGTCGGTAACTACGACTGAAATGGACTCGTGACCATCAGCACTGGACGTTGGGGTAGTGGAAGAGCATTGCACAGAGTGATGAATCCCAGTCTTTCAGGGAACAGCTCCTTGACACCCATACTTCAGGATGGATACAATCTGGTGGCAACTACATTGTGCTCTGGGGAACTTTCATGTAAACATCCATGGGTCCAGCGGAGCTTGTGGAAGGCACCATGAGGGCCAAGGAGTATTGTACACTCGTTGCAGACCACATAGTTCATGATGTTCATGTTTCCTGATGGCAGTGGCATTTTTCAGCAAGATAATGCACCATTTCACAATGAAAAGAGTGTGATCGAGTGTTTCAAGGAATACAGTGGCGAGTCCCAATTGATGTGCTGGCCCCCCAACCCTCGAGATGTGAACCCGATCAAACCCATCTGGGATGTGACTGAAACAGACTTTTCTGGAGACTAGAAATCTGCTCTGTAGGAATCAGCATGGGTTTCCAAAAAGAGGGTCGTGTGAAACCCAGCTCGCGCTATTCGTCCACGAGACTCAGAGAGCCATAGACACGGGTTCACAGGTAGATGCCGTGTTTCTTGACTTCCGCAAGGTGTTCGATACAGTTCCCCACAGTCGTTTAATGAACAAAGTAAGAGCATATGGACTGTCAGACCAATTGTGTGATTGGATTCAAGAGTTCCTAGATAACAGAACGCAGCATGTCATTCTCAATGGAGAGAAGTCTTCCGAAGCAAGAGCGATTTCAGGTGTGCCGCAGGGGAGTGTCGTAGGACCGTTGCTATTCACAATATACATAAATGACCTTGTGGATGACATCGGAAGTTCACTGAGGCTTTTTGCAGATGATGCTGTGGTGTATCGAGAGGTTGTAACAATGGAAAATTGTACTGAAATGCAGGAAGATCTGCAGCAAATAGACGCATGGTGCAGGGAGTGGCAATTGAGTCTCAAGTAGACAAGTGTAATGTGCTGCGAATACATAGAAAGATAGTTCCCTTATCATTTAACTACAAAATAGCAGGTCAGCAACTGGAAGCAGTTAATTCCATAAATTATCTGGGAGTAGGCATTAGGAGTGATTTAAAATGGAATGATCATATAAAGTTGATCGTCGGTAAAGCGGATGCCAGATTGAGATTCATTGGAAGAATCCAAAGGAAATGCAATCCGAAAACAAAGGAAGTAGGTTACAGTACGCTTGTTCGCCCACTGCTTGAATACTGCTCAACAGTGTGGGATCCGTACCAGATAGGATTGATAGAAGAGATAGAGAAGATCCAACGGAGAGCAGCGCGCTTCATTACAGGATCATTTAATAATCGCGAAAGCATTACGGAGATGATAGATAAACTCCAGTGGAAGACTCTGCAGGAGAGATGCTCAGTAGTTCGGTACGGGCTTTTGTTAAAGTTTCGAGAACATACCTTCACCGAAGTGTCAAGCAGTATATTGCTCCCTCCTACGTATATCTCACGAAGAGACCATGAGGATAAAATCAGAGAGATTAGAGCCCACACAGAAGCATACCGACAATCCTTCTTTCCACGAACAATATGAGACTGGAATAGAAGGGAGAACCGATAGAGGTACTCAGGGTACCCTCCGCCACACACCGTCAGGTGGCTTGCGGAGAATGGATGTAGATGTAGAACTGGCATCAGAGCTCATCACCCCAGGTGACGTGTGTGCAGATGTGGTACCAATCAGCCATTCAGCAGGTGGTCATAATGGTTTGGCTGATCAGTGTCTGTAGGTTAGAAACAAGAGCAGGCCTAGTACCAATCATTGTGGCACTCCATGTGCTATGTTCCTCCATTCTGAAGTTATTTTCAAGCCTGAGGTACAGTCTGTTCCTGTCATGGAGGTAAGGTCCCATCCATGCAAGAGAGACACCATTAATGCTGTAATGCTTTATTTTGCAAAGTATAACTTTGTGTTCCACACAATCAAAGGGTTTGGTTGGGTCACAGAATATGACAATAAGATTTTTTTCTTGTTTAGCTCCACTAGCTAAGACTTTGTTTCGGAGGCCTTGTATTGCTTTGTGTGTGGATAATCCTTTATAAATGCCAAACTGGGAGGCGGTTAACAAGTTCTCTTCAGTTAATTGAGTCCGTATTCTATCACATGCCACTTTCTCAATCATTTTTGAAAAGCCTGGAAGGAGTGATATAGTTCTGTAATTAAAAGTGATTTTCTGTATTTGTCCAGTTTCTAGATTGGTGTGACAGCATATTGAAGTCCATCAGGAAATATGCTCTGTGTGATTTACTGATTGTTCATAAAGATAATGCTATCAAACTCAGCACAAGATGTCAAAACTGTTCTAGAAACACTACAGCAAAATTACTCCTTTTTATGGCCTGATTAATTCCACAATCAAGTGATAATTAAATGGAAACCATAGCTGCAACCAGGCACTGACATACTTCATTGGGGACATGTTGAAAATGTGTGCCTTGACTGGGTCTCAACCCCGGGACCTCCTCCTTACATGGCAGACGCCCTATCCATCTGAGCCACCGAGGGCACAGAGAATAGTGCACCTGCAGGCACTTATCCCTTGCATGCTCCCTGTGAGATGCAGATTCCCAACATGTCCACACCACTACATTCGTAGTGCGCCTAATAGATGTTTGCCCATCATTCTCATTACTCGTGGCAGATTAATCTACCAAGTCCCTTACAAGTTCAGGCATAGTGTGTGCATTCACACAAGAAGGTCGATGGTCGGGAAGCCATATTTTTTAACTATATATGACGTTAGTATCTGTTCCCAAAAGAACAGTTACCATAGATGACCATGCAGCTTTGCTAGAATGAAATGATAATTAAATGTACACCCTAGCTGTAACCAGGCTTTGATATATTTCATTGGGGACATGTTGAAAATGTGTGCCCCAACTGGGACTCGAACCCGGGATCTCCTACTTACATGGCAGATGCTCTATCCATCTGAGCCACCGAGGGCACAGAGAATAGTGCACCTGCAGGCACTTACCCCTTGCATGTTCCCCGCGAGACGCACATTCCCAACATGCTTAACCTTTGTTTCTGTTCCAAAAGGCCAAGACCCATCTTTGGATGTGACCCTTTATTCTACCATTCCCTCCTTAAATTCCAGACTGAAAAATCTGTACTCCTTACCCACCTTGCCCTTGACAAATAAACTGCCTCCCAAACTGCCATTCCCAACAGATGCATTCTCTCTTGAAAATCCTACCTTTCAGCCCCTTAATGTGCTAACACACTCAGTGTGGTTCTCCTTGAAGCCAGCCATAAAATTGAACAAAACCTCTCACCATCTTAAGAATCTGTGTAGCCAATTGCTCAAATACCTCAATAGTTGTGTCCAACTCCTACACCAATCACCACCTGGAATGTGTCCAATTTATTTCCAATGCTCTCCCACAGGGTGCTATCCTTGTTATGTACCACCAACACAGCTTTGCTTTACACTAATACCCACATACACATGGTCTCTCTGTCCTAGAATGCCACCTCTTCCAACAGTTGCCTGAAAGTCTTTCTAAAACTTCCTTTATTGTCACACAAGCCGGCTCTGGCCCTACCCATAACTACTTCACATTTGAGGACCAGACCTGCAAACAAATCAGAGGCAAAGCCATGGGGACCAGGGCATCCCATTCCTATGACAACCTTTTCATGGGTGCATGAAAGAGGCCTTCCCCAAGACCTATAAGCTCCCCCCCCCCCCCACCCCACCCCACCCTGGTTTGATACAGATTCACTGACAACATCTTTGTGGTCTGGACTCGTGGTGAAGAACAATTTCTTCTCCTCTTCCTGCAAAAACTTAACTAATTTTCCCAAATCAAATTCACCTGGTCTTTTTTCAGACCCAAAGCAAATTCCTTTCATGCTGACTTCTGCCTCACTGAAACTCACACCCAAACCTCAGTCCATATCAAAACCAACAATACCTACACTTTATGAAAGCTGCCACCCTGTCTACATCAAATGCTCCCTTCCCTACAACCCAGGCATCTGCATCTACATCTAGAGAGATACTCCACAAGCCACCGTATGGTGCGTGGTGGAGGGTACACTGTACCACTGCTAATCATTTTGTTTCCTGTTTCACTCACAAATAGAGCAAGGGAAAAACGACTGTCTGTACGCCTTTGTATGAGCCCTAATTTCTCATATCTTATCTCTTTGGTCCTTACACGCAATGTATGTTGCTGACAGTAGAACCATTCAGTACTCAGTCTCAAATGCAAGTTCTCTAAATTTTCGCAATAGTATTTCTCGAAAAGAATGCTGCCTTCCCTCCAGGGATTCCCATTTGAGTTCCCAAAGCATCACCGTAGCACTTACGTGTTGTTCCAACCTACCAGTAACATATCCAGAAGACCATCTCTGAATTTCTTCAATGTCTTCCTTCAATCTGATCTGGTACAGGTCCCAAACACTTGAATAGTACTCAAGAATAGGTCACACCAGCATCCTGTATGTGATTTCCTTCACAGGTGAATCACTCTTTCCTAAAATTTTCCCAATAAACTGAAGTTGACCATTCGCCTTCCCTACCACAAACCTTATATGCTCATTCCATTTCATATTGCTTTGCAACATTATGACCAGATATTTAACTGACTGGAGTGTATCAAGCAGGTCACTAGTAATACTGTATCTGAACATCACAGGTTTGTTCTTCCTACTCATCCTCATTAACTTACATTTTTCCACATTTAGAGCTAACTGCCATTCATCACACCAAATAGAAATTTCGTCTAAGTCATCTTGAATCTTCATGCAGTCATTCAGCTTTTACACTTTACTATACACTGCAGCATCATCAGCAGACAACAGCAGATTGATGCTCCTCCTGTCCGCCAAATCATTTATGTACGACTATATAGAAAACAACAGCAGTCTGATTACACTTCCCTGGGGCACTCATGACAATACTCTCATCTCTGATAAACACTCACATCTGCAGCAAAAATATCTGCTCCACCACAAAATTGGATTCTGTAGAAATGTTTGAACACGTGAGGCAATACTGACCCTACAACTTATCTTAAAGAATATAATAATTCCAATCCCAAAGAAAGCAGGTGTTGACAGATGTGAAAATTACCGAACTATCAGCTTAATAAGTCACAGCTGCAAAATACTAACACGAATTCTTTACAGACGAATGGAAAAACTAGTAGAAGCCAACCTCGGGGAAGATCAGTTTGGATTCCGTAGAAACACTGGAACACGTGAGGCAATACTGACCTTACGACTTATCTTAGAAGAAAGATTAAGGAAAGGCAAACATACGTTTCTAGCATTTGTAGACTTAGAGAAAGCTTTTGACAGTGTTGTCTGGAATACTCTCTTTCAAATTCTAAAGGTGGCAGGGGTAAAATACAGGGAGCGAAAGGCTATTTACAATTTGTACAGAAACCAGATGGCAGTTATAAGAGTCGAGGGACATGAAAGGGAAGCAGTGGTTGGGAAGGGAGTAAGACAGGGTTGTAGCCTCTCTCCGATGTTGTTCAATCTGTATATTGAGCAAGCAGTAAAGGAAACAAAAGAAAAATGAGGAGTAGGTATTAAAATTCATGGAGAAGAAATAAAAGCTTTGAGGTTCGCCGATGACATTGTAATTCTGTCAGAGACAGCAAAGGACTTGGAAGAGCAGTTGAATGGAATGGACAGTGTCTTGAAAGGAGGATATAAGATGAACATCAACAAAAGCAAAACTAGGATAATGGATTGTAGTCTAATTAAGTTGGGTGATGCTGAGGGAATTAGATTAGGAAATGAGGCACTTAAAGTAGTAAAGGAGTTTTGCTATTTGGGGAGCAAAATAACTGATGATGGTCGAAGTAGAGAGGATATAAAATGTAGGCTGGCAATGGCAAGGAAAGCGTTTCTGAAGAAGAGAAATTTGTTAACATCCAGTATTGATTTAAGTGTCAGGAAGTCATTTCTGAAAGTATTCGTATGGAGTGTAGCCATGTATGTAAGTGAAACATGGACGATAAATAGTATGGACAAGAAGAGAATAGAAGCTTTCGAAATGTGGTGCTACAGAAGAATGCTGAAGATTAGATGGGTAGATCACATAACTAATGAGGAAGTATTGAATAGGATTGGGGAGAAAAGAAGTTTGTGGCACAACTTGACCAGAAGAAGGGATCGGTTGGTAGGACACGTTCTGAGGCATCAAGGGATCACCAATTTAGTATTGGAGGGCAGCGTGGAGGGTAAAAATCGTAGAGGGAGACCAAGAGATGAATACACTAAGCAGATTCAGAAGGATGTAGGTTGCAGTAGGTACTGGGAGATGAAAAAGCTTGCACAGGATAGAGTAGCATGGAGAGCTGCATCAAACCAGTCTCAGGACTGAAGACCACAACAACAACAACTTATCTTAGACGAAAGATTAAGGAAATGCAAACCTACTCGTACGTTTCTAGCATTTGCAGACTTAGAGAAACTTTTGACAATGTTGATTGGAATACTTTCTTTCAAATTCTGAAGGTGGCAGGGGTAAAATACAGGGAGCAAAAGGCTATTTACATTTTGTACAGAAAGCATATGGCAGTTATAAGAGTCAAGGGGTATGAAAGGTAAGCAGTGGTTGGGAAGGGAGTGAGACAGGGTTGTAGCCTATCCCCGATGTTATTCAATCTGTATATTGAGCAAGCAATAAAGGAAACAAAAGAAAGGTTTAGAGTAGGTATTAAAATCCAAGGAGAAGAAATAAAAACTTTGAGGTTCGCTGATGACATTGTAATTCTGTCAGAGACAGAAAGGGACTTGGAAGAGCAGGTGAGCGGAATGAGCAGTGTCTTGAAAGGAGGGTATAAGATGAACACCAACAAAAGCTAAACGAGGATAATGGAATGTAGTCGAATTAAGTCGGGTGATGCTGAGGGAATTAGATTAGGAAATGAGACACTTAAAGTAGTATAGGAGTTTTGCTATTTGGGGAGCAAAATAACTGATGATGGTCGAAGTAGAGAGGATATAAAATGTAGACTGGCAATGGCAAGGAAAGCGATTCTGAAGAAGAAAAATTTGTTAACATCGAGTATAGATTTAAATGTCAGGAAGTCATTTCTTAAAGTATTTGTATGGAGTGTAGCCATGTATGGAAGTGAAAGATGGATGATAAATAGTTTAGACAAGAAGAGAATAGAAGCTTTCTAAATGTGGTGCTACAGAAGAATGCTGAAGATTAGATGGGTAGATCACATAACTAATGAGGAGGTATCGAATAGAATTGGGGAGATGAGGAGCTTGTGGCACAACTTGAGTAGAAGAAGGGATCGGTTGGTAGGACATGTTCTCAAACATCGAGGGATCACCAATTTAGTACTGGAGAACAGTGTGGAGGGTAAAAATCGTAGAGGGAGACCAAGAGATGAATATACTAAGCAGATTCAGAAGGATGTAGGCTGCAGTAGGTACTGGGAGATGAAGAAGCTTGCACAGGACAGAGTAGCATGGAGAGCTGCATCAAACCAGTCTCAAGACTGAAGACCACAACAACACCACAGAATCCCTCAACACATACACTGACACTGACAGTCTCTCTCAGACTGTCCTCAACTACAGCTACCTCACAGATTTTATTCACAAACAAATCTCCGGGGCAATTTAATACTCTCTCCCTCTCGTTAATGCAGTTCTCAATTACAAAAGAGTGACGACGGACCCCTCTTCGTGCCCAGGTCCACCCGGGCCTCAACTGCTTCTATACTTCCTACATCTACATACACACTGCTCAAATCACTGCACAGAGCATGACAGAGGGTAACTTTTACCATACTAATAATTTCCTGTACTAATCCACTCGCAAATAGAGTGAGGAAAAAACAACTGCCTAAAAATGTCAATACAAGCCCTAATATGTCACATCTTATCGTCATGGACCTTGTGGAAAATGTACTTTGGGAGCAGTGGATTTATTCAGCAGTCAGCCTCAAATATCGGGTATTACTTTATGAGGCCACAGCTACAGCTTTTTCAAGTTGAGCCCTGAAATGGGATCATCTCTCACTTATATCTTTCTCGCACCAACCAGTGTCACCTTCTAACACCCTCCTAATCTCCGTACCATCCTAGTCAGACTATATGACATTCCCAAACCATTACCCACACTCCAGAGTTCCTGCCATTGGGATTGTCATAGTGTAAATCCTTCTCCGTGCACCAACCGACCACCACCTACTCCAGTTCCACCATTAGTAAATCCTACAATATCAAAGGCAGATCAACTTGCAAAACTGTGCATGTTGTTTACCAATTAACTTGTGTCCACTGCACTGTGTTATATACATACCTGACCATCACTAAACTGGTGGAGCATACAAATGTGCATGGAAGAACTTTATGCCTTTGGGACATCCGGTACCCAGTTGCTCAATATACTCCACCACATGATTCAAGGGTGCTACACAACACAGGTCATTTGGATCTCCCTCCTCCCCCCCCCATTCCCCCCTCCAGTCCCCACCTGGTACTGTTTTCCTGGACTCCATAGTTTGGAGCTGCCCATCTGTGACATCCTCACATTTCGACACCATCCCATCCTGATCTTAATCTTCATTAACACATCCCTCCTCCTCATTTTTTTCATTAAGCTTTTCTCTCCTTTTGTTGTCCACCTTCACTCTCTTAACTACCTGTCCTCTTTCTGTCCACCCCTTATACTGTCATAGTTCCTAATTGTACTATTCATTCCTCTTCCTTCTAATCTATCTTTACTTTTAACTGTGCCAGTGTCATTTCTGCACTGAAGCTGGCAGTGCACTTTATCCCTGAGCTACTCTCTCTGGCATCTCTCCCTTGATCCTCGTCTCCTCTCTTCCTCGCTGCAGGTCTGATTGCACTCGCATCCGAGTTGGCCACTTGTCTAACTTTCATATATCGCAGATTCCTTGAACAAAAATCCTCGCTCAGTTCTTGGAAAAAAGCACAGGTTACACATGTATACGGGAAGGGTAGTAGAAGTGTACCACAAAACTACTGTCCGATATCCCACACACTGATGTGTTGTAGAATATTAGAACATAGTCTGAACGCTAACATAATGAGGCATCTTTAACAGAATGATCTCCTCACTGCCAAGCACCATGTATTCCAAAAACATGAGTCATGTGAAACCCAACTCACCCTTTACTCCCACGACCTACTGAAAGCTTTGGATCAAGGGTGTCAGGAAGATGCTGTGTTGCTTCATTTCTGAAAAGCATTTGACTCAGTAACTCACCTATGCATATTATCAAAACTACAATCTTATGGGGTGTCGAGTGAAATTTGTGACTGGATTGAGGACCTTTTGGTAGAGAAGTCATAGAATTTTATTGTCAGATGTAGAAGTATCTTCAGATGTGCGGAAATTGTGTTGGGACCTTGCTGTTCCTGTTGTATATAAATGACCCTGCAGATAATATTAATAGTGCATTGTTATCAATAGCTGTGTTTGAGCAATTAGCTACCCTATTTTGGAAGTTGACAGTATGGATTACGTGAATGATAGTGTTACTAACTGATAAATCCTTACTGGACAAGTCTTTAAGATAATCTACATTAAAGTTATCAGAATCACTGTTTATCTTTTTTTATTGCTGTTACATAGGCCTATAGAACATCAATGTGATCTATGAACAGATTAAAATTACCCAGTGGCGTTCAGTACACCCTTACCATTATAAATGATTTAATATGAAATTCTAGTTCTGTCCTGCATGCTTCCACAAGCTGCTTTAGGCAGATGACAATTCCTGATGAATGCAGCAGCTCCTTCTGTTTCCATTTCTGCTCTACAGAAGCAAGAGACTAATCTAAATCCTGTTACACTTAACACTTATGTATCAGTGGGCACACAATGTTCATAGAGGTAAATTATGTCAGATGGATTTGATGACTGTTATTCACCAAGGCAGATAAGTACTGTAGTTCATTAATTTTAGTTGTTAGTACTCAAATATATGATGACTTAAATATATAAGGGATCCGAAAACTGAACATGTGGAATGGTTCCATTCAAAAGTAATCACCAAACTTGTTAAGGCATTGCCAAAGATGTAAAAGTCTTACGAATGATTCAGACTGTATTCAGGATGTTGCAGTATTTCCCAACCAAATTGTTGAGGCACAGCTTTGGTTCGAATGGTGGTGTGGCGGCAGGCATTATTGTGCAAAAGCTGATTCCAGCCAGAGGGCAAATTGTAAAACAGACAGTGGAAAGATCCCACGTCTCCCCTGCCTAAGAAATCCAAAGCTGTTCACACAATTTCCAGTAAGGTCACGATAACCTCCTCCTTCAACTCCTTGGGTCCTCTGCTTGTTGAGTTCCTCAAGTGTGGAACCACAATCAATGTGCAATGCCAGGAAGACACTCTGCCAAAACTGTGACGTGCTATCACATCAAAATATCAAGGAATGCTGTGTGATCGAATCATCCTATTGCACGATAACACCCACCCCCACACCTCCAATCAGATGAAGGCTATGGTTCTCTGAATTGACTCTGTGATTTTCACATCTTTGATGACCTGAAGAAATACGTGTGGACATCAGTTTCAGTCAGTCTAGGAAGTACAAGAGGGTGAGGTTGTGGATATGTCAGCGGCCCACTGTGTTCTGTGAAACGTGAATTGATGATCTTTCCTGCCAATGTGATAGATGTCTTGAAATTACAATGAAATGAACACCCTTAGCTGCTTACAGGCATTGACATACGTCAACGGGGACAGATGAAAATGTGTGCCCGACCGGGACTCAAACCCGGGATCTCCTGCTTACATGACAGACACTCTATCCATCTGAGCCACCGAGGACACAGAGGATAGTGCGACTACAGGGATTCATCAGTGGCACGCCTCCCACGAAACCCACATTCTCAACATATTGTCCCGCACTACATTCGTAGTGCCCCCGCCCATTATACTCATTACTCGCGGCGCGTTGCCGATTCCTGTAAGAGTTCGGGAACTGTTTGTGCATTCGCACAGAAGAAGTTAAGGCGCACCGGCCACTTGACCATCTTCTTCTTCTGTGTAAATGCACAAACAGTGCCCGAACTCTTACGGGAATCGGCAACGCACTGCGAGAAATGAGTATAATGGGTGGGGGCACTACGAATGTAGTGCGGGACAATACGTTGAGAACGTGGGTTTCGCGGGAGGCCAGAGATAAATCCATATAGTCGCACTATCCTCTGTGTCCTCAGTGGCTCAGATGGATAGAGCGTCTGCCAAGTAATCAGGATATCCTGGGTTCGAGTCCCGGTCGGGACACACGTTTTCATCTGTCCCCATTGACGTATGTCAATGCCTGTAAGCAGCTAAGAGTGTTCATTACATTTTTTTTTTTTTTGGTCATCAGTCTACTGACTGGATTGATGCGGCCCCCCACGAATTGCTTTCCTGTGCTAACCTCTTCATCTCAGAGTAGCACTTGCAACCCACATCCCCAGTCCCCAATTATTTGCTTGACGTATTCCAATCTCTGTCTTCCTCTACAGTTTTTGCCCTCTACAGCTCCCTCTAGGGAAAACCTACCAAATTTGGGATAGCTTTAACCCAGCACACAGCTGCAAGATCATGAAGGGAACATGGCATTAAAAAAATGCTGTAAAATAATAATAGAGTACTTGTGTACGTAGTACACAGAGCTACAAAAGCAAGCTTAAGAGAGTGGCATACAAGGGCAGTCAAATATGAAAAATGTGGAAAAATGTAAGTAAACTACTTATTAATACTGAAGTACTTGCCATAGTTGTTAACACATTTATTCCACTGTAATTGCCTTACAGTGGTCAACGCCTTTGTGAAAAAATGTTGCCAGGCACACGCCTCTTTATCTGAAGCAAAGGGACAGCCATGAATGCCTTTCTTCAGCACTTTAAAAATATGGAAATCACTTGGAGAGACATTGGTCATTCGTTTGGTTCACACCAAGAGTTCGTAGAACACCGCAAACATTTTTCCATTAAGCTGTTGACCATCTTGTCTCACAGGGTCGTAAATGTATTCACAGCTATGGTGATTAGTTTTGAAATACTAAACAGTTAACTTCCTTTTTTCCATCAATCTTGTTTTATGGAGTTTTCATCTTGTGTATTCTTTCTGAAGTTTTGCATCAGTGTAACCAAATATATTACAACAAAAAAAGATGAATGTGACAGGGTTCAGATCCCATACAGAGCCAATCACAAAATATTCTGATTTCATTCATCACTTTCAAATTATTGTTTAATTCTGGTATATTAACGCAATGCTAAATCTATAGTGTCAGATCCATGATTAGGTTGGGATTTCCTAATTAACGCATATTAAGATAGAATTTTGCATGTGGGCAGTGCAAACCTTCCCCTCTGTCTCCAACCCCTCCCATCCCCCCCCCCCCCACCACACAAAAATTCATAAGACCTATTTTGTTTATCAGTTTCTTTGAGTGGCAATGGCAGTGTGCGTAAACACAAACACACATACCTGACCTCAGCATCTGGCTGCCAAGGCCAGAATGTGAGCAGCAGTGCAAGATGCTCAAACTCTTTCCTTGGCAGCCAGAGACTGTGTCCATGTCTGCGCATGTTGTGTTTGTGTGTTGTGTTGTGTGCTGTTTAAATCTAATAAAGACCTGTTTAGCCAAAAGCTGTGTTCGACAGTCTTTTTGTTGTGCCTATCTGCGAATCAGCGACTCCACTATATGGTGGGTAGCAACTATCCTTTTCATAAAACTGTCGAACATATATCTTCATTTTTCATTGCTGTGACAAGACGAAGAAATCCAGGTACAGTTACTGGCATCACTATTCTAAACCAAACAACTGCTTTGGTTGTTATAACCAGTGCTCGATTAGTGATGGTATGCCATACTGATACCTCTGACAAGTCACAGTACTGGTACCTGTTCTTTTTTATAAATCAAGCACTGGTCATAACTGTTACTACTTCTACTTGTTTTATTCAAGATCATGTCACATCCAGAAGGTCAAACCAAACTGAACATATCTAGAAGGAACTGTTGTAAATAAGTGTTCATTTTCATAGCCCATTATGTACTCTCACAGACTGATCAATCTGAAGTTACAAGCAGAGGAGATGTGATGTGTGGAATGAATAAAAAAAAAAGAACTGAACACATGCCAAATAAGAAGCTGTGTATCACTGGCCAAATGTGCTACAATTAGCTCATTATACCTTATTTTAAACATACACACAGTGAATCTTTGATAAGGCTCAAGTTGCACTCCGGCATAAATCTTCACATGTCACTAATATACCTAATACAGCTGATGTCTAATAGTTCACAGTAAGCAAACAAATTTTGAATATTATAACAACATTCCATGCAGAACCAATCACAACACAGATTCATGATTCTGTAATTACTTTCTGTGGGTGGGGATGGGAGCAGGGATTGTGAACAACACATGTATAAGATGGGACAATACAACATATTTAAAAGACACACCGGTAACTCCTTCTGCAATAAACAAATTTATTTTACTGCTGATGTTTTTAACATGT
The DNA here is from genome assembly GCF_021461385.2 of Schistocerca piceifrons. Lineage (NCBI taxonomy): Eukaryota > Metazoa > Arthropoda > Insecta > Orthoptera > Acrididae > Schistocerca > Schistocerca piceifrons. The sequence continues at coordinate 123,148,535 of NC_060148.1, read as the reverse complement.
CATACTAAAAAATCACATTCACTGCAACAGTAACTCCAACACAAGAGATAAACGTGTCATCCACGTCAATAAACATTTTATGACATGGGTTTTCACAGTGCAATGTAAACCATTTCATTTTCTTAAAGTGTATCTATGATACTACTACAGACAGTGATATAACATTATTCATATATTACCAGACACATTAATTTGACACAGATGGTAAAATAAAAATAATGATCTTGGGTACTGGCTGTTGCCTATTCCTAGTAACCATCCCAGAAAATATAGGGTGGTGGCAGAGAACGTTTGGTTGTGCAATCTTGTAGTCACTCTGTTGTGGTACTGGATTTGCAATGCATTTCTGAAAATACATAAAAGATATATTGAATGAATTATTGTGAATTATTGCATATTTTAAGGTAGAACCTGGCAGTAACGGAAAGAACAAACATGAGTAGAATAACATCTTTAGATGTCAAATTAGAATAACATCAATACATGTCAAATAAGAAAAGAATTATGTATGTACTGATCAGCAATATGAATTTTGTATGTAGAATACACCACTCTGTGGCCAATTAGGTGCAAATCATTTTCAAAAAACTCCCACATTTAACTTCATATTAAGTTGTTAAATGGTGGCACATTTAATCAGCTAATCTGATCATGTATTGCATTCACACTGCAACTGGACACCTGAAGATTGTGATGCTACAGATTTACCGACACTCATTATATAGGTACGTGTTCAAGGCATTAAGCATTCTAGTATCACCTTCACATTATATACATTTACTAACATTTCTTGACATAAATAAACCATCACAATTTCAAAAGAATAGAAATTTATTCTACTCATTCATCATATTCTGTATATCCCACCAAGAAGGTGAAAAAGAATAGAAATTTCTTCTACTCTACCGCCAAGGAGGTGAACCTACAGGGAGTAAGTGAAGATAAACATTAACAAAAGACAACCAAACATTGCTTAAGCTGTACACTATATTAATAAGAAAATATCACAATACTGCTTAATGCTAGTTCTTTTTATGCCAGTTAAATGTGTTCTAGTGAATTAGAAAGAAAGCTGCTGCTACTTCAGTTACATTAGGTACCTTCAGGATGTCATAAGAAACTTGATATGTAGTTCATTAATCAAGTATTTTTTATAAAAAAACAGTAACCTACATATGTAATTACATAGGACAGTTTACAACACACTCCCTGCCATCCATCTAAAGAAGGAATGAAATCCTTGCACTAAGATAATCAATGGAAGGAGTCACTACTGATGTATTTTTTAAACTTTCCTTTGAATTTCCTGAGATAACTAATTTCTTGTTGTATGTTAGATGGGAGCTTCTCAAATATCTTCATACTATAATACATAACTTTGTTAAATCTTAGTTAAGGATGCAAAGTTTACACAAAAGTTATATTTCTGTCTTGTATTGATAGTGCAGATCAAATTTCAGCATGAAATGACTTTTTTCACAACCACACTACGCCTTGATTAAAGTAACTGTGATTGTGGGAGTGACTAAGAGTCAGCCAACTGCTGTTCTTTCTTGACACCTATGTGCCCACTGTAATGACTGATTTTTAGGCACCACACAGCTTTCTCAGCTGCAGTACGATGCACAGGAAGGCGAGAGCCAACTGTTGCTCTATCCACCATCCCCACTGATGTACTTCCCACTGCTACTGACAATGACAACAATAAAAGTAATCTGAATGTATGTTTTGCTCTATTTGCATTGCATGTGCAGCTCTTGCTCATTCTATGTGGAATGTTGTATATAATGAATGACCCTGCACCACCATAGCTGTCTGTCAGCCATGAGGTTATTTTAATGAAAATTCAGAAGAAAACATAACAATTGTTTATCACTAAGTCTGCCAAAGGTTCACAAAAGCGTTCAACAACAACCACAAAAGTTTTCTTATATAATTCACTAATATAATCTGAGAGGGGACGACAGAAGCGTCCGATCCCACGCGTCGGCTTTGACCCGTGATGTACGGGTGTTGTCGTGTGACGTCATGACGGCGCGGAGTTTGCCTTGTGAGTGTGGCGTGTTTGTAGATGTCGTCGTGTTGTGGTTTGTTGTGCTCTCTTGTGGTGTGTTCAGGGTTTTCGTTTGTGTGGTGTAATGGGTTCAGTTTGGTTTTGCTCATTATCCAGAATTGTGCGAGTGTCGGCTGTGTTTGTAGTGGAATTCGTTTCAGTGAGTGTGAAGCTTAATTTGGTGTTGTTCATTGTAGATCGTGTGGTAATTTTAGTAAAATTAATCGGTTGTTGTTTTTCGTTCAGGAATGGATATGACGGATGCGACTACAACAGTAGTAAGTTGCATACAACACAGCTATGAAATAAATCTGCCGTTTATAACGTTCACGAGTACAACACTACACGTGCAGCTTTAGTACATACAGTTCAAATAGATCCTATACATTTATATTCTATGGGAAAATACGATATTCTAGCCACAATCTTATTAACCGATCAGCCTGTTTGCATCCCAGAATCCGAATGTACATTACATTTCCTGTTTTCTCTCCAACAATTTTGTGTTCTGCTTTTCGTCTCTTAGAACTCACAATACCACAAAGCCCATTACTGTCTAGAATCTACTTGCCTGGATTTCCAAAGCTGAGCGCCGGCGAAGAAAGAAAAGCTTACTGTCATTTCAATACTGGAGCGAGGGAAGGCGAAAGTACGCTTGGAATTTCATACAAAAAACTAAACTATCATGCAATCATTAAATCAATGAAAGTTACAGATTGGGCGGACAAGGAAGATAAACACGAAATTAAAAGTAAGGTGGGTGCTTTACTGTAAACTCGATATAGGTTTAAAACTAAGTTTCCGACTTCTTCGAAAGTCGAAGTTTGGAAATACTACCAGTCTACTCGATTTGACCCTTCGCTTGAGGAGTTGCTTGTTGGGAATTACTGGGTGAGACAGGGATATATACAAATACGTCAGGCCCCATAACGCACTAGCAAACCATATTGCAGTTGATAAGATAAATGTTCAAAGGAGAAGATATATTCCACGTATAGTAAAGCACTGAAGAGATACCGCTACACAATTTGGGCTTCTAATATAGGGACGGATTATACAATCCGTACCTTACAAAAATTGAAAGAATAAAAGTTAAGTATAACAGGTTACAGCTTTTTTTTTTTTTTATTGTGATTTTAACACCTTATACAAAGGCGGGCTGGCAGCAGCACAATACGCCGCTCTTCAGCCTTGAGTGTTACAACAAGTAGTACATAAAGGTGGCACAGAGTAGACAGTAATAACGGTGGGCAAAAAAAATGTAGACACTAAAAATCGAAAAAACATGTAGCCGTTCACGCTGGACGAGAAACATCACTAACACTGGGTGACACGATGCACAGAACATGGATGATTGTGACGGCACGTGAACGGTGGGGGCGTGACGGCGAACAACACTACCCACAAACGAAGGCACACACACGAAACACTGACGGCGATGATCTCCGGCGCGCGAATGTTCACTGAGCATGTACGAGTCTGGGGACCTGCCAAGAGAGGAGGTGGAGGAGGAGGAATGGGAAGGGGAATGGGAGAGGGGGGAGCAGAGATGCCATGGGCAAAGGAGAGAGGGGGAGGGAGGAAGGGGGAGGGGAAGCCCGGTGGAGAGGGGAGGAGGGAGGGGGGAAAGGAAAGAGGAGGGAAGGGAAGGGAGGGAGGGAGGGAGGGTGCCTAAAGGAGAGGACATAGGAGGTGGGGGGGGGAGGATCAAAGTTGATAAGAGTGGTAGATGGAGGGGACGAGGACATCATCAGGGAGGGGGAGCTGGCAGAAGCCACCTTGGGAGAGGGTAAGGAGGGTGGAGAGATGGAGACCAGGCGGGACGTGGGAATACAGGCGCGGCAGCGGGCGGGGGTGGGAGAGGATCGGGGAAACGAGTGGGTGAGGAGGATCAAGTTTACGTGAGGTGTACAGGATACGTATCCTTTCAAGGAAGAGGAGGAGGTGGGGGAAGGGGATGAGATCATACAGGATCCGCGTGGGGGAGGGGAGACGGATGCGATAGGCAAGGCGGAGAGTATGGCGTTCAAGGATTTGGAGGGATTTATAGAAAGTAGGGGGGTACGGAGATCCAGGCTGGATGGGCGTAACAAAGGATAGGGCGGATGAGGGATTTATAGGTGTGGAGGATTGTGGAGGGGTCCAGACCCCACGTGCGGCCGGAAAGGAGCTTGAGGAGACGGAGTTGGGGACGTGCCTTGGCTTGGATTGTCTGGAGATGGGGAGTCCAGGAGAGGCGACAGTCGAGGGTGACGCCAAGGTACTTGAGGGTGGGAGTGAGGGCGATAGAACGGCCATAGACGGTGAGATAGAAATCAAGGAGGCGGAAGGAAGGGGTGGTTTTGCCTACAATGATCGCCTGGGTTTTGGAGGGATTGAACTTGAGCAACCACTGGTTGCACCAAGCGGTGAACCGGTCAAGATGGGATTGGAGAAGGCGTTGGGAGCGTTGCAGGGTGGGGGCAAGGGCGAGGAACGCGGTGTCATCGGCAAACTGGAGGAGGTGGACGGGGGGCGACGGCGGCGGCATGTCCGCCGTGTACAAAAGGTACAGAAGGGGGGAGAGGATGGAGCCTTGGGGCACACCGGCGGAGGGGAAAAAGGTGTAGGAATCGGTGTTATGGATGGTGACATAGGAAGGACGGCGGGAGAGAAAGGAACCGATCAGACGGACGTAGTTAATGGGAAGGGCAAAGGTTTGGATCTTGAAGAGGAGACCAGAATGCCAGACGCGGTCATAAGCGCGTTCGAGGTCAAGTGAGAGGAAGATGGCGGAGCGACGGGAATTAAGCTGTTCAGAAAGGAGATGAGTGAGGTGAAGGAGAAGATCGTCGGAAGAGAAGTATGGCCGAAAGCCACACTGGGTGACGGGAAGGATGCGGTGCTGGCGGAGATGCTGGTGGATGCGGCAGGTGAGGATAGATTCTAGGACCTTGCTGAAGACCGAGGTAAGGCTGATGGGACGGTAGGAGGAGACGGCGGACGGCGGTTTGCCAGGTTTAAGGAACATGAGGATACGGGAGGTTTTCCACAGGTCGGGGTAGTAACCGGTGGACAGGACTACATTGTAGAGCCTGGCCAGGATGGAGAGGAAAGAGACAGGAGCTTCACGAAGGTGACGGTAGGTGGCACGATCGTGACCAGGAGCGGTGTTGCGTTTTGTGCGGAGTGTATCAATGAGATCCTGTGTAGTGATAGGGGCATTGAGTTCCGTGTGTGCAATGTTGTCCAAGTACTGGAACCAGGAGCGAGGGGAGGGGAAGAGGTGTCAGTTCGATCGCGGATATCTGGGAAGAGGGAGTAATCGAACTGGGGATCATCGGGGATGGAAAATACATCGGAGAGGTAGGAGGCAAAGTGATTGGCCTTACTAAGGGAGTCAGGGAAAGGGTGATCATCATGGAGAAGAGGATAATAGGGGGAGGGTTTAGTTCCGGTAAGGCATTTAAACAGGTGCATGTCTGTCGCCAGTCCCGGTGTTTCTTAGCCGCGAGCAAATTACGAACGTGTCGCTGGAGTTGCCGGTGGCGTCGTAGTATGTCCGGGTCACGCGTGCGGAGGAAGGCACGGTAGAGACGACGGGATTCACGGAGGAGGAGAACGGCCTGTGGGGGTAAGGTAGGACAGTGGGGGTGGATGGCGACAGTAGGAACGTGGCCCTCCACGGCCTCAGACAAGGTCTGCTGGAGAAAGGAGGCAGCATGGGTGACATCGTCAGGGTGGTGGTAGGTGAGAGGGTGGCTATCGACCTGGGTGGAAAGGGTATCCCAGTAGGCATTCCAGTCGGCTCGGGAATAGTCGTGGACATACTTAGGGGGAGGCTCATTACGAGGGTCGGGGCGAGGGCGACGACCGTCTGTAACGGTGAGGAGGACAGGGAGATAGTCGCTACCAATAGGCTCCAGGACATCCACCGTTATGCAGCCAAGGAGGTTGGGGGAGGAGAGGATAACATCAGGAGTGGAGTTGGATTCAGGACGGGTATGCCGGGGGATGGGGACGTGGTCACCTTGAAGGGTGGAGAGGAACCGATGCCATCGCCGTAATTGGGCAGCGGAACGACTATGGATGTTGAGGTCGGCGGCGATCACGTAGGAGGAAAAGGTACGATCGACGTGGGAGAGGAAGTCGAAGGGAATAGGAGCGTTGGGGCGGACATAGATGGTGGCGCAGGTAACGGTAAGGCCGGGGAAGAAGAGACTAAGGATCAGGTGTTCGGTGGGGTCGGGAAGGAGAGGTTGGAGCCGAACGGGGATCTGGCGGTGGTGACCAATGGCAACTCCGCCTCGCGCAATTGGGAGGGGATTATCGGAGCGGTGGAGGAGGTAGGGCGAAGTGTGAATGGTGTGGTGGGGTTGGAGGAAGGTTTCATTAAGGAGGAAAGCATCCACGCGGTGGGTGGCAAGGGTGTGCAGGAAGAGGTTCCTGTTGGCGGGTAGGGAGCGGATGTTGTTGAAAAGGATACGTTGCTGTCACGCCATGATAGGGATTTAGACGAGGGTGTCGAGGCGGGAGAAGGTGAAATGGGCCTGGTTGTTGGAGTAGGTGGCGTACATCTTGAGTTGGAATATGGAACGGGCGGCGAGGGAGATCTGTTGGAGGGTGTGTGGGCGCTGAAAGGGATGAACATTCTGGAGGGCGATGGTAAGGAACCTGATGATGTCCTCAGCGGTGGGGGGGGTGAAGAAGGGATTTGCCAGGAGGGGTGGGGGCGTCCAGGGGACGGACAGGGACGGTGAGTTCAGGAGTGGTTGGAGGGGGTCGGGCTTTACACTTTTCTGAGTAGGTGGGATGGGGGAGATTGCAGGTATTGCAGGAAGGAGGGGATTGGAGGTTAGGGCACTGCCTGAGGAAGTGCGCTTGCCGACAATGCGGGCAGGTGGGGGCCTCGCGGGACTCAGCTGTGGGGTGCGCGTTATAGCGCAGACACCTCTGGCAGTGCAGGGATTGAGGAGGGGAACGGGAGGGGTCGACCTTGTACCGCTGGTTAAAAAGGAGGGCACCCTCCTTCAGGAGACGGTCAATGGAGGGGGCGTGCTCAGAAAAAACCCGCATAAGGCGGGTGAGGCCGGCAGCGATATGTATGCGGCGAACCGCACGCACCTCCAAATGGGGATGTGCCTGGAGCTCCGCCAACACCTCCTCCTCCATGATCACTGGACTAAGCCGAGTGATCACGGCGGTGAGAGTTGGCGGGCGACGCGGAGGTTGGGGTTGGCAGGAGGGTGGTGGTGAAGGAGCAGGGGTGAGAGAGGCATGAGGGCCAAAGTGGGTGTCAGGTATGCGGGAAAGGAGGTAGGTGTGGAGGGTTGGGCTGGGGGAGGAGATGAGGACCGAATCTCGGCGAGGAGTGAGGAGGGAGATGGGGGCACCAGGACAATGCTGGCGAAGGAAGAGGGTGACGTTCCGGGCTTCAAGGAGAGAGGGATCAGGGCGGGAGAGGAGGTAGCGGTAGGAGGAAGGGGGAGAGGAGGAAGATGAGGGGGCAGGGACAGGCGGGGAGACTTCCATGGCATCAGGGGTGGGGGAAGGAGGACGAGGCGCAGCCTTTTTGGAAGCAGAGGAAGCAGGAGTGCCACCGGGGCGCTTGACGGCGGTGGAGGAGGTGTGGGGGATAGGAACAACGGGAATGTGGCGGGGAGGGGCAGGTCCCGGGGCCGGAGTCGGCGCCGGAGATGGTGACGGTGACGGTGAAGGCGAAGGCGACGGCGACGATGACGATGACGATGATGGTGGCAGTGGCGGCGGTGATGGCGAAGGTGACGGGGAGAGCTGGGCGTGGGCAGAGGCCCGACGGGCCACCACCCGAGCCGGAGCTGCAGTGACAGGCTGGGGGAGTGGGGGGAAGGGATCAGAACGAGAGGAGCGGGAGGAAGAAGCGGCAGAGGGGGCGACAAAGATAGAGGGTGAAGGGAGAGTGAGGAGTGGCGGAATGGAAGGAGGGGGGTGGGACTGGGCATACCAAGTTACAGTGGTGGAGGCGGCGGAAGGGGAGGTATAGACAATGGCGGTGGTGGTAGTAGTGACAGTGGTGGTGGGGGCGGACATGACGGGAGAGAGAAACAAGAACGAAGAGGAAAGGACAGAAACTGGGGACAGACAAAGACAAAGACGAAGACGGCCGTAGACCAGGGTCAGGACGGCGGCGATGGCGGCGACCGGGCGGCTCCGGATGGCGGCGGCGGCAGCGGCGGCGGCGGCGGCGGGCACCGGCTGGCGGCGGCGACGGCGGCGAGCCCCGGCAGGCGGCGGCGGCGGCGGCGGCGGCGGCGGCGGCGGCGGCGGCGAGCACCGGCAGGCGGCGACCAGGCGGGGGCGGCGAGCACCGGCAGGCGGCGGCGACGGCGGCGGCGGCGGCGGCGGCGGCGGCGGCGGCGGCGGCGGCGGCGGTGAGGACCGGAAGGCGGCGACCAAGCGGCGGCGGCGGCGGCGGCGGCGGCGGCGAGCACCGGCAGGCAGTATGGACGGCAAGCAGACGACACGGCAGGGAACTTCCACGTCGAAGGTGCACCCTGAGAGTAGCCCAGGCAGTGAAACTCTTCGATGAAGAAGAGAGGGAATCCAACCCTCGAATGCAGGTTACAGCATAAAGTTACCATATCTAAATAATACCTTACCAAGAAATTTTGTGGGTATGAAATATATTCTTCACAGACAAACCGAGGGCGAGAGTGGTTATTGCTATTTTATTAGCAGCATAGAAATAAATACTTCATATAACTACGAAATTGTTTCTTACTTGATATTTTTCCTGCTGTACTTGTAAAGTAAAATAAGCAGCGCTTGAATACTTCAGTGTTGCTGGGCGCTGCCAACAGATGTCAGTGCGAGACACTTTTTTTTTTCTTTATTGTATTTCAATTCCCCATCGGGGCGGGCTGGCAGCAGCATATGCGCTGCTCTTCAGCCGAAAGACATAGAACAAAACAATAGAAGACATTTAAAAACAGCAAAGGAGAGAAGAAGGCGAACATAGATATAAAAAGGAAGAACATCATGGAATGCAATAGACAAAAAAAAGAAAAAAAACGGGGTGTCTGTAAAATGGAGATAAAAAACTGTTTAAAAGTAGCACACACAAAAAGCTACACACTGCGACGATTAAAAGAACACAAGGCACAGTATGACTGGAGCATAAAGGTGTTGACGGATGGCATAGCACACAACGTAACACTGACGGCGAACCTCAAGGCAGTCCACAATTAAAATCACACCTCTTGACACACACGAGAAACAGCACTAAACACAACACTGATGTGGCACACTGATGATGGTCAATACAGAGGATCTGCCAGGTTCAAGGAGATGAGAGAGACCTGAAGAAGGGAGGGAGGGGAAGAGATGGGGGAGGGGAATGGGGGGCGCGCGGAAGAGGGCCAGGTAGGGAGGGATGTGGGAAGGAGAGAGGCAAGTATGGGGTGCAGGGTCTCAGGGGGTGGGGATGGAGGAAAATCCGCTCTGGGAGAAGGAGGAAAGAGGAGAAGGGGGCCCTGGGGAGCGGGGGGGGACAAGGTTAGGTTATAGTTGGAAGGAAGGGTATATGTCACGGCGAAGTTCGTCATCCGGGAGGGGGAGGCGTTGGAAATTGCCCTGATGAAGGAGATAGAGGGTGTGGAGGTGGAGAGAGGTAGGGATACAGCGATAGAGGCGCGGCAACAGGCGGGGGGTGGAGAGGAAGGAGGAAACCAGAGGGTGGGGGGGATCAACCCTGCGAACAATGTAAAGGATGCGGAGATGTTGGAGGAACAACAGGAGGTGGGGGAAGGGGATCAGTTCATACAGGAGCCGTGTGGGGGAAGGAAGGCGGATACAGAAGGCAAGGCGGAGCGCATGGCTTTCAAGGATTTGGAGGACCTTGTCAAAGCGGGTGGGGGTGGAGATCCAGGCGACGTTGGCATAACAGAGGATAGGACGGATGAGGGATTTGTAGGTGTGGAGGATGGTAGAAGGATGCAAACCCCATGTCCGGCCGGACAGGAGTTTCAGCAGGCGGAGGCGGGAATGGGCTTTCTGCTGGATGGTCAGGAGATGAGGGGTCCAGGTGAGGTGTCGGTCAAGGGTGAGGCCAAGGTATTTCAGGGTGGGGGTGAGTTGGATAGGGCGATCATAAAGGGTGAGGTAGAAATCATGGAGGCGAAAGGAGCGAGTGGTGCGGCCTATGATGATTGCCTGGGTTTTGGAGGGGTTGAGACGGAGGAGCCACTGGTTACACCAAGTGGTGAACTGATTAAGGTGGGTTTGGAGGGTATGTTGAGACCGTTGAAGGGTAGGATAGAGAGCCAGGAAGGCGGTGTCATCAGCATATTGGAGAAGGTGGACTGGTGGGGGTGGCTTGGGCATATCAGCTGAGTACAAGAGATAAAGGAGAGGGGAGAGGACAGAACCCTGGGGGACGCCAGCCATGGGATAAAAGATACGGGAGTTGGTGTTGTGGAGGGTGACATAGGAAGGACGGTGTGAGAGGAAGGAAGCGACCAGACGGACAAAATTGATAGGCAGGGCGTAGGTTTGGAGTTTAAAGAGGAGACCGGGATGCCATACACGGTCATAGGCATTTTGGAGGTCAAGGGAAACAAAAATGGCAGAGCGACGGGAGTTGAGCTGGAGGGACAGAAGGTGAACAAGGTTGAGGAGTTGGTTGTCAGCAGAGAAGGAGGGTCAGAAGCCACACTGGGTAAGGGGGAGGAGGTGGTGTTGAGCAAGGTGCCGATGGATACGGTGGGAGAGGATGGATTCAAAGACCTTACTGAAGACGGAGGTGAGGCAGATGAGACGATAGGAAGAGGCGGCAGAAGGGGGTTTTTTGGGTTTGAGGAATAGGAGGACGCGGGAGGTCTTCCACAGGTCAGGGTAGAAGCCAGTAGAGAGGATGACATTATAGAGATGGGCGAGGACAGTTAGGAAGGAATAGGGGCTTTCTCGAAGGTGACGGTAGGTGACACAGTCGTGACCAGGGGCCGTGTTGCGTTTGGACTGGAGGAGAAGTTTAATGTCTTGTGCTGTGATGGGAGTGTTGACGTCAGAGGGGGGCAACTGCTCCAAGTACTGGAGACTAGGAGCAAGTGGAGCAACTGAGGTATCAGCACGTTCCATGACGGTGGGGAAAAGAGAATAATCAAAGTGGGGATCATCGGGGATGGAGAAGACCTCGGAAAGGTGGGAAGCGAAGTGGTTGGCCTTACTGAGGTTGTCTGGAAGGGGGCGATCGTTATGGATAAGGGGGTAGTGGGGAGCGGAAAGGGAACCAGTAAGACGATGGAAGGCGGACCATTACTTGGAGGAGTTGATAGGGAGGGTGGCATTGAGTCGTGTGCAGGTCCGGCGCCAGTCCCGGCGTTTCGTTGCTGTAATAAGGTTCCGTACGTGTCGCTGTATTTGCCGGTGGCGTTGGTGTGTATCCCTGTCACGAGTGCGAAGGAAGGAGCGATAGAGGCGGCGGGATTCACGGAGGAGGAGGACAGCCCGCAGAGGGAGAGTGGGACGGTGTGGGTGGATGGTTTTAGTAGGGACATGGGCCTCCATGGCGTCAGTAATTACCGTGTGAAGGAAGGACGAGGCGCGGATGATGTCGTCAGGATGGCGATAGGTAAGAGGGTGGCTTTCGGCCTGGGTGGAGATGGAGTCCCGGTAGGCATCCCAGTTGGCATGACGATAGTCATGGACGACCTTGGGAGGGGGTGCAGGTTGCAGAGCCGGAGGGGGGCAGTTTGCAGACGTTATGGTGAGAAGGACAGGGAGGTGATCGCTACCTGTGGGGTCAAGGACGGCGACAGTGATACGCCCAAGGAGGTTGGCGGAGGCAATGACAACATCGGGGGTGGTGTTACTTTCGGGTCGGGTGTGCTGGGGAATGGGAACAAAGTCACCCTGGATTGTGGAGAGGAACTGATGCCACCGCCGAAGGGCAGCAGGAGTGCAGCTATGGATGTTGAGGTCGGCGGCAATCACATAGGTGGAGAAGGTGTGATCAATGTGTGAGATGAAGTCATAAGGAAGAGGAGCAGTGGAGCAGACATAGATGGTGGCACAGCTAATGGTGAGGGAGGGGAAGAAGACGCTAAGGATAAGGTGTTCAGTGGGGTCATTGAGGAGAGGTTGTGGCCAGACGGGGATATGCTTAAGGTGGCCAATCACGACTCCACCCTGCGCACGAGGACCAGGAGGATCAGTGCGGTGGAGGATATAGGGGGAGGTGCGGATAGAGTGGCGGGGCTGGAGAAAGGTTTCGTTCAAGAGGAAGGTGTCGACCTGGTGGTGGGAGAGGGTGTGCATGAGGAGGTATTGTTGGAGCGGAAGGAGCGAATGTTCTGGAAGAGGATGCGAGACTCGTGCCGCGCCATGACGGAAAGGGGGGGGGAAGAGAGGGAAGGGAAGAGACTTAAACTAGGGTGTCGAGGCGGGTGAAGGTCAAGTGGGCTTGGTTGTGGGAGTAAGTGGCGAAGGTGTTCAGGTGGAAAACAGAGCGAGCAGCAAGGGATATTTGTTGGAAGGTGTGCGGACGCTGAAAAGGGTGAATGTTTTGGAGTACAACGGTAATGAACCGGATGATGTCGTCGGCCGTGGGGGGTGGACGGAGGGAATTGTTAGGATGGACAGGAGGATCGACGGGACGAACTGGGACTGTAAGTTCAGGGGTGGCTGGAGGGGGTTTAGCTTTACACTTGTGGGAGTATGTGGGATGGGGGCCATTGCAGCTATTACAGGAAGGAGGAGCAGCGAGGTTGGGGCAGTTCTTGAGAAAGTGGGAGGCCTTGCAATGGGGACAGGTGAGGGGGTTTTTGCAGTTGGGAGTCAGGTGGTCATTGTACATCAGGCACCGCTGGAAACGGTAGGATTGGGGAGGGGATTTGGAGGATTCAACAGGGTGGCGATGGTGGTATATCAGGGCACCCTGGGTGAGGACATGGTCTATGGATGGGGCAGACTCTGAGAATACCCGCATGAGGTAGGTGGGACCAGGGGCATTGTGGATACGGCGGGCAGAGCGGATTTCCAAGTCCGGGTGGGAGTTCAGTTCTACCAACACTTCATCCTCTGTGAGCACCGGGCTGAGCTTGGTGATCACAGCGGTGTAGGTGGGGGGGCGACGGGGAGGCTGGGGCTAACGAGGAGTGGAAGCAGAAAGGAAGGGTGTCAGAGAGGCGTGGGGGCCAAACATAACTCGTGGGAGTTTTCGCAGGAGGTCTGTGTGAAAGGATGGGGACGGGGACTTGATAAGGACTGAGTCCCTGCGGGGAATGAGTTGGGAGATGGGAGCACCAGGTAAGTACTTTCGTATTTCCTTGGTGAGGGTACGAGCGTCGAGGAACTTAGGATCGGGAGTTGACAGGACGAAGGTGTGGAGGGTGGGGGCCAAGGTAGGGGTGGCAGGAGGAGGGGTGGTGTCCATGGTGACGGCAGGGGGAGGGGGAGGTGGTGTTGATTTTTTGTGGGAAGTGGCGGGAACAGAGTCGGTAAGGACATGCTTTTGGGGTTTTTTGGAGACTGGAGGCTGGGAGGAGGGGAGAGGGACGGGGAGGAGAGGGAGGTGGTGGGTGGCAGATCCCTGTGGCATAGTGGAGGCACCGGGAGAAGCAGCTGGTTCAGTGGTGGCGATGGTGGCTCGGCGCGACGTGATGCGTGCGGGAGATGCAGAAGAAGAAGCGACGGGGTCGGTGAGAGAGGGGAAGCCAACCACCTGAGGGGCGGCAGCAGAGGCGGCAACAGAGGCGTACCTGAGGGCGGGGGTAGTAGTGGGAGCTGTTGAGGGTGTGGAGGCTCGAGGAAGGGTGTAGAGGTGTGGGTAGACAGCAGGGGAGGAGATAGGGGGGTGGGTAAGTGGGGGAAGGGAAGGGGAGGTGGAAGGAGGGAGGCCAGAGGCGGCACTCCAGGAAGTGACTGTGGGAGAGGGGGAGGGGGAGGTGTAGATGACGGTGGAGGTGGGAGTACTCATTGCAGACGAACGGCGACAGACAGACGGACGTGCAGCAGGCGGCGTCGGCGTCGGCGATGGACAGCGGCGAACAGACGGACGAACAGCAGGCGGCGTCGGCGTCGGCGGCGAACAGACGGACGAACAGCAGGCGGCGGCGGCGGCGGCGGGGGCAGCGGTTACGACGACGGCGAAGGACAGCCAGCAGGCGGACAGACGGACGGACGAACGAACGAACGAACAGCGACAGCAGCGGGCAGACAGACAGACAGACAGACAAACACACACAATCTTCGAAGACGGAGATTCCACCCTGAGAGAAGCCCAGGCTTTGCAATCTGACGCTTTCGAAGGAGGGGATCCAACCCTCTAGATGCGAGACGCCACCTCAGAAAATATGGCGATCATTTTAGCTCCGTCTGCAATTCGTGACTGGCCGAAAACGAGTCGAATTGGAGCAACTACACCTAAAAACAAAGCTTACGCACACAATTCTGTGGGAGCTGTGACGTTGGCGTTCTGCGGTTGAGCAGTGCTATCTGTGGTAGAAGCGGTGTTTCATGTTTGGAAGCGTGGTCACTGCATGGGTCGGTTTACAGGCGTCTAAAGCTAGCGAAATGAGTGATGCTCAACTACCGGACCTACCGATAGATGGCTCTAGCGCGTGCCGGCAAGAGATTATATCATTGAGTGTCCGTCATATCTGAATTTGGCAAAAAAACGAAGTGTCAAAACACGGATGAAAATGTTTTTCGTTCTGCGCCCTCATAAGTATTTTAAATTCGATGTTCTAGATATCTACACATCAACATAATTAAGTGTTTCTAATCTAGTGAGAACAAACAGTGACAGTTCTGCTATGAAATTCCTAAATTCGAGTGTGTTTTGAAAGGTTGACAAGCTGACCTATAAATTGTTTACTATTTATGAGTGCTTTACTTATTTGCCCTTTTAAAACACTATTTAAGATTCAATGGAGGTCAACAAATTACCTTACTTGCCGAAGCTTTTAACTACTGGTATAATTCGGAAAATCAAGTGTGGAAAACAGTGTAGACGTCTCTTGAAAAAAAGTTGACATCGTGTGCTTAGGGGTATCTTTACTGACAACACAAATTACAACTGAACTATTAAAGTATTACTTACGTATAAACAGAAAAAATCGTTATTTTTTCTTTATCTGAAGTGACGCATTACCGATCTGCATATATGCTGACACTGTAATTGCAACATGCTCTTACGAATTTGAAACACTCTTTGATCAGTAATTTAAATGCCATGATTTTATTAACGCCTGTACATGACACCGTGTATTTAAACTGAGTGATATGGTAGAAGCACCAGTTTTTAACAGTGCTACAGTCTTTGATACGAGACAAGAAATACATTTAAATGAGATAAGCACAAAGCCCAACGTTAAGGCTCCTCTTAAATGCTTGACTTGTATCATTTGGAAGTTAAGTCTAGTAATAATATTATATTAGACTGATCCATGATGATGTAGGAAGTGAAAGAACTTGTTGAAAATAACCTCGATCACAGCTGCTAATTTTAAGGTTGGGGTGTCTTAAAACTGTAATTTTCCAGTCATGTGACACCCAAACAATTTTAAAATTGATTTCAAAACATGTCAGTGAGCAAAATTAATTACACTTTGAATTACAACCATAGAATTCTATTTCTGTGAATCTTGGTTCCAGTCTTTGACATGGTGTCAATCACTGGAATGACTGGTTGTCAGTATACGGCCCAAGCAAAAAACAAACCTGAAAGTGAAAGCTGCAGAAGCTGGCCAGACAGGCACCTCAATGGCTGCTACAATATGTGTGAGACAAGGGTGACATTATATTGCAAATTTAGTGTAAAAAGCTCCATATTGTCTGAATTTGTCCTATACTGACAGGACAATCTAGTCCAGTCGATTTTCTTATCCGCAAAAGTACACTAGCCAATACCAGTGGCACAAAGGTAGTGCCACATTACAAACTATCTGGTAATAACAGAAGTATTGGTGGACAATGTACAGTAAATAATATGTAATAACCTGAGAAATTCAAAATTGGTTTGAAGAAATAGGACAGTATTTGGAAAGAGAGTAACATTTTGAAAATAACAAAAGACGCAAGTAGAGTTTTCAGTTATGAAAGCTCGCTTAAATTCCCCCCCCCCCCCCCCCTCTCTCTCTCTCTCTCTTCGATTATCAAGGGAAAAAATGTGATAACATAAAAGTGCAAGAAAGTTGTGTACAATGTTGGAAATGATGAAAAAGAAAATCTCACTATGCTTCCTCCTCCATGTGAAGAGTATTCCTGTAATAATGGCTAATAGCATACCAAGAACATAAGGGTGTCACAGTGGAGATTTGTTTTCTGGTACAGACATCTGATACAACTATTCCACAACAAAACGTACTTTCAAAAGGTGTGGTACCAGTGCACTCCCATGGGATAACAATATTACGTCCTCCAGGAATCACATTGGGTACACCACATACAGCATAAACTGTGCAGCAACTACAATGCTTTGTGAGCAAGTAATAACAGTCAGTATCTTTAATTTTAACATAACTCTTGACTCCCATAATTATCTGCTTATACGTGTGCTTGTACTACAGGTTATTGGTAAAGCAAATACTAATTGAATACGTCTTCACACTTTTAATACTTAGCAGAAATTCTGAAAAAAGTAAATTGTTTTATTACTGTATCACCTCTATGGCGAATTAAGAGGTACTGACTGGTTTCTTTGAACATTTAATAGAAGCCTTCTTTTTTACCTGCTATTGATAAAGAGCCATTCCAAGTTCTGTACACAACAATTTCTCGCATTTTTCATGAGGTTTGTTATTCTGTACACTAATATTTCTTCTTCTAAATGGTAAATAATGCATTCAGACAGTGCTGGTATTAAAGGTAATTCATGAAACAAATTATATTTAAACCAGAAAATTAAAGGTTCCACATGGCACATGAAAAGTACCTTGCTACACACATGTATGTACAGATTCCAAAATGTCTGTGAATTTGAGTTACAAACTTTTTTAAACAGAAATATGAAGATCACAATACTTTGGGACTGCAATAACTCAAACGTTAAATACTTTAGTTCCCTATGAGAAACTTTGTTCTTTACGTGACTCATGCAACTGCTTTCACTCTTAATGGAAAACTAAATGGTTTATGTTAAAGTTAACTAGCAAAAAGTGTAACCATTGTTACATAATTTCTGTGAAGTAAGATTCCTTAATGTTATTTCCTTCCTTTGTCATCATAACTCGATAATTTCAGTTCCATGTGGGACATATGAACTAACAAAATGAAATGCTTTTATTACTATGACCAAACAAAATCTTTTTAACATGTAGTACACAGTTCAAATCAGCAGAAAGTGTAACCGTGTAATTAAGGTAAATGTTAATGAAAATTAGGCATGTAACATGAATACTGAAATTTCCTAGATTTCCACGTGTACCTGTATCCACTGTATCAATATAATAGAGGGAAACATTCCACGCGGGAAAAAATATATATAAAAACAAAGATGAGGTGACTTACCGAACGAAAGCGCTGGCAGGTCGATAGACACACAAACATACACACAAAATTGTAGCTTTCGCAACCAACGGTTGCCTCATCAGGAAAGGGGGAAGGAGAGGGAAAGACGAAAGGATGTGGGTTTTAAGGGAGAGGGTAAGGAGTCATTCCAATCCCGGGAGCGGAAAGACTTATCTTAGGGGGCAAAAAGGACAGGTCTGCTTGTGTCTGTATGTGTGGATGGATATGTGTGTGTGTGAGAGTGTATACCTGTCCTTTTTTCCCCCCTAAGGTAAGTCTTTCCACTCCCGGGATTGGAATGATTCCTTACCCTCTCCCTTAAAACCCACATCCTTTCGTCTTTCCCTCTCCTTCCCTCTTTCCTGATGAGGCAACCGTTGGTTGCGAAAGCTAGAATTTTGTGTGTATGTTTGTGTTTGTTTGTGTGTCTATCGACCTGCCAGCGCTTTCGTTCGGTAAGTCACCTCACCTTTGTATTCACTGTATTCTGCACTTTGTAGTGCTAGAAAGATAATTCTATATGATTATTTGCATTCTCTTCTCCCCCCCCCTCAACACAGGAAAATATAATAGAAAGACATCCTAGCAAAATAAAGACAAAATTCAGAAAATTAGGTTTTGCCTGACTCAGGTCCCCTTATTCCAGAATGGTTATAAAGTAATAAGAATGCTTATGATCAACTGGAACATTGTGTTCATTATAGGAAGTATTAAAACAAGAATTAACAGAGTAACAATTTTATTGCTCTTATGTTGCAGAGTATCCACAAACATTACTGTTTGAAAGATAGGGCCACTGCATACTTCATTAGATCACACCCATCCTGAGATTAAACTGTTTTCTTAAAGTGAAAAATTCAAGTTAACATAGTTATTGAGGGACATATTTTCTCACACTGAAAGCCATCTGTCAAATAAGTCTCAGAACATTTTTTTTTTCATTAATTTCACACAAATCACCTGTTTTTAATGCAAGTGCATATTTTGTAACTTCAAACATCTTAAAATAAGCTTATATAATAAACAATTATAATTTTGTTACAATATCTACACAGGATGTAAAGACTTAATTTTACTTCAATGTGATTCATCTTTTGAAGTTCATCATTACACAACAACAAATCTATGGACAAAATAGTTTTAAAAAATCTGTCAAAATGTCACACCCATCTGCATGGAATGTCCCATTACATAATTTTTCCAATTTGAGCACTATACATGATTAAACAATATGAGTTTATTTAACTTCTGCCCTATACTTGATTTGTTGTTTAAAATTTTCTCAGCAGGCTTTTTTTCCACATGTTTTTAAGCGTATGCAGGAGTATAGGGATGCAATCTTACAAACAAGTTGAGTCTGACGTAAGTCCTCTATCCTAATTTCATAATGGTAATCATGACCAAGAGCAGGAAATGGGTAATCTACAAATTTATTTTTAACACAATGCAAAATCTTGGCCTGTATATATATTTCTGTCACATATCCCCAGCAGTCACAAACATCTAAAACAGTTTCTGAGTATTCTACAACAGAGTACACGCAGTCACTTGTTTTAACCAGTTTTCCCCAGTTAACAAAATTTACAAATACATTTTTATTGGCCATATTGGGAAAAGCATAGAGAGAATCACATTCTAATGCAGATTTAACTACTGGTGGCTTCAGTATGTGAAGACAGTCTTTGCATGTGATCTGCCTTGAAAGGTGCAATGACACATACCCTGCAATATAATAGAGTATGTTTTACTTGTGAAATGATAACTTAATCTTATCATCAAGAAGTGCACACCACTCCTCTACTTCATTTTCTGCAGCACTTTCATCACTTTCTACTACATGCTTTCTTGCATGAAAATCATAAACAGGTGGCAAACAACACACATTAAAATTTGAGCAATTCCCATTCATTGCAGTGACACTGTTACCCAAGAGCAACTTTCTCATGGCACATTTGAACTGGTATGCATTTGGATTGTTGTTCCAACCACATCTGGACCGAATGCAGGGGGAAAAAAGGTCTATGTGGTCTTGTGACAGTTTATATGTTAGCAAATACTTCAAAGGAGATTCAACACGAAGCATACTTGTCAGAGCTATGTGCCTTACTGATTGCATATTGAAAATTATCCCAAAAGCAAAAGTATTTCTTGCATGGAGCAGCAATGGAACACCAATGATTTTTAAGCTTTTGATATAATTTTCAGTGTGTCTGAAAATACCAATGTGTTGACTGGGTGTTGTTTGATGTCCTTAGGTTAGTTAGGTTTAAGTAGTTCTAAGTTCTAGGGGACTGATGATCATAGATGCTAAGTTCCATAGTGCTCAGAGCCATTTGAACCATTTTTTTTAATTTTTTGTTTTTTAAATACCAAGCCAATAAGATTTGTTGTCAAGTCTCAGGGGGCTCTTATACCCTTTACCTAATGGATTTCTGGAGTTCAGAATATCAAAAATCCTATCAATATTATACAAAAATTCTACTGTTGCTTCACTTCCTTTAATATTTGGATCACCAACCCTCCTCAAAAACTCTATACTATCTGCCACTCTAGAACTCAAAGTCTGTGGAGCTAATGAAACATTCATTTTTCTATTTACATAACTTATATGTTGTCCTGATAGTTTGTTGGCAAATGTCATACCTTCTTCTTGTTGTACCTTGTTCAATTGCTCAATGAAATGTCATCTAATAATGCCAGTTGGAGACTCAATAGCAGATACTTCCGCTAGAGCATTCCTGGCAAACTTCATCATATGACATGTCCAACATACAATAAACATTGTAGCTCTTAAAATCACCCTTGGAAAAATTTTAAGTACAGCCAAGTGTACGTAAAGTGCTTATATTTACCTTGCAGCCATCACATGTAACACACCAAACCCTAATGCCAGAACTATGCAGCCTCTCTAAAGCGGATTTCATCAGTGTGGCCTGATTATTTGCCTGTACACCGTTGATAAAGAAATATGCAATCGGGCATATAAATTTGCCTTTAATAGAGACAAACTTGAAAACCAGAGCCTCAGATGCCTCTATTACTTCTTTTGACTGAGGCACTTCCCCACCAAACTCTAAAAAATCTGTGTATTGCTTAGTTCCTTGGTCCCAAACTACTTGCTTCCTAAGTGCCGCACTGTCTACAATTAGACATGAATCGCTGAACTGGTCCCTTACGATTGGGTTCGAATCAACGTACTTAAAAACATCTTTTAAGAAGCCAGTTTCACAGTCGACACTTGCCACCCATTTGGAAATCAATGATTTATGGGTCAGAGGCTTTAATTTTTGCAGGTATTCATATGCTGCTGGTGAATAAAAGTACACAGTCATCGCAAACATTTTCACATTTGTTGTGTATCTATTACCCTTTGATGAGAGAGAGTTGTCCACTAAATTGCACACTAATTCCACTTGTGTTCCTTTCTGATGATTGAGGAAGTTATGTAACTTCTCAGGAAGATGCCCCTTCTCCTTCAATGAACTTATGATGTCATCCATCGAAAACACTTTCTTCTCTCTTCTTCGAAGTTTTTCACGGACACACTTCAGTTTACGTTTTAATTTGTGCACAATGTCTGAGAAAAAATTGCAAGTTCTGGTCGCCTTGTCTTCCATTTCTACTTTCGACTGTATACCACAATCAATTACTTGAGAACCAACTGCACTCTGAAATAAAGAAATAATTTCGTTATATATGATTGAAATAACTCAAGGCTTGATGAAAAATATTATAAGAAAACTTTGGGGGTGTGAAAACATCCTTATACTAACGATTTCGATACAATTCGCAACTTCTGCATTGGATAAATGGGACATGCTTTCCACGGAAGAATTCTCATTGACAACATTCTCCACGCAATCAGTAGCTTCTGCAGAGGGCAAATCAAGCACGGATTCCAGGACAAAACGCTAAAAACATAAATATGGAACTGTATTACAACATTGCGTAGACCTATGTAGCCCATTAGTGTTCGTACGAAATAAATTCACAAAGGTCAAAACCACACACATAGCAAGGAAATTAATTAGCTGCCTCAAATGGAGAAGCATCGTTGTCACTCAAAATGCTAACATGTCGTCGTGGCTGTTTATTTGGTGGCATCAAATGTGTCGGAAAGTCAACAATTGATGGCACTGCTTCGGGTCTGAGACGTTTCTTCCACGTTCCAGGGCTCACTACGTAATCATCTTGCCGGAAAAGGTTTCCACAAAGAAAACTGCAAGACGTAGGTTTGAAATCTTTCCGCTTCACGGAAGTAATCCACTTCTTTAGCAGCTCTGGGTGCTTTAGAGGAAACCTGTTCAAAAACATCGAATTCGCAAACGCACTAAGTCTGTATTGTTGTCGTATTGTACCGGTAGTCCTATTACCTGTGAAATGGTAAGTCACTTTCCTTACTCCATCGCTTCGTACACTTGAAAGCGGAACAAGAAATCACCATTTCGATAATCCTTAATTCCTTATACACCATACAGACCGAGAGAAACTTCTTGGCAAATTCAAATATGGCGGGCAATACGGACGACAGTAATCAGCTGGTAGAGCCATCTATCGGTAGGTCCGGTAGTTGAGCATCCCTCATTTCGCTAGCTTTAGACGCCTGTGGGTCGGTTTTCGTAGCAGTGACTGAAAGCATGGCTTTATTTTCGTAACATTTGTGGCGGAAATCTTGTTCTCACTGCCATATGCGATTCGGATTGTTAATGAGAATCTGCTCAAAATGTCACACAAGTGCTGTATGCCCTATTGTAGGGGAAACTACGACAACAGTTTAAAAGTTAGCGTCTTTTCATTCCCGTCTGATGAAGCATTAAGATTGAAACGGATCGCTGCAGTTCATAGGAATGACTGGGAACCCAGTAAACAGTTCGTTGTAAGTATCTATAATTTAACTTTATTTCTATATTGTTACTCTTTAATACTGTTATGTTACAGAACTGAAAATTCTAATCAATAGCCTATCTATAACGAAGCATTATACTTTTAAGCTCACTTTATGCAGTCCTCAGTTAGATTTCATTTGTCGGTTGTCATTCTGCCTTTACGTTAACAGTAAAATATATGGTTCTTTTCAGATATGTGAACTGCATTTCACTGCAGACGACACTGAGAAAATTACCAGTGCTTACGACCCAAAACTGGCAAACCTTTGGACCGTCCACGTTTAAAGAAACGTTCGTGAAAATTTATCGTAAAGGGTACTTGTAATCAGTTTTCAGATTAATGTTCAGGTTTCTTAATTTTCTTACGATATTGTTAAACATCTAAGATCATGAAACATTGCTATACGAATCTCATGTTTATCTCTCTCTATTTGCAGATGCCGTACCTTCAAAGTTGCCAGGATGAGCTACGTCTTTATCTTCAAAACAAGCACCAGCTCGAGAAGATCCAGAGAGTCGCGAACGTTTAGAGAACCAAGCACTTGAGAAAGTCATTGAGTAGTGTGGAATCACACAAAAAATGATGGAAAAGGGTTCATTTGCTAGTTTAGAAGATTTTAAATCAAAATTATCTGATTGTGAAAAGCACAGTGACTGGGTCATGGTAACTAAATCAAATAATTTGTGTCTTGTGTTAAAGGATGCTCCTTATCTAAATGTTGTGTGGCATGTCGTTATAAATAGTGATTTAGTGTTAAGTGCATTTGTGAAGGAAGCTGAGCTAAATTGTGCTGGTACGATTAAATTACCAAACCAAGTAAGTGATACTGGTACAGTTAGCAATATTTTGAAAGAGTTGTATGTGTTGTTTCATATAAATGAGGCTCCATTTGAGTCAAGTTTGTCTTACATTGAAGACATTTTGGAAAACTTGTAAGAAAAATTACCAGAAAGTGAGCATAAAATTAAATTTTTGAAGGAACAAGTTTCATTTCCAGGATTTAATAGTCCAACAGAGATTAGGTAGGGAGTGTTTCAATGATTTTATGGTCATTAGCTTATTCTATCAGGCCACATGCATATAGGTTTTTGACGAGTGCTCGTACATTTTCCATTCCAAGTCCCAGTACTTTGTCAAAACTTTGCAGTAAACTTCCAACTAACCCAATCATTGAGCATCAGAGTGATCAGTTTCTCAGTTACATACCACAAAAAGTTGGTGCTTTATCTGTGAATGATAAAACTGTCCTGTTGATGGATGAGATTTATTTAAAGTCACAACTTGACTATAAAGGTGGCAATGTTGTAGGTGTTGCTTTTAATACAGATGTGGTTTTGTGTGCAACTAGTGCTTACGTTTTTATGATCCAGAGTATGGATTCAGTGTACAAAGATGTGGTGCATATTCTCCCAGTCCACACAATTCAATTAAACTAGAAGCAGTGGGATTTCAGGTAATAGGAGTAGTAGCTGACAATAATGCTATTAATAAGAAAGCTATTTCGTACTTTTCTTCCCCCCCCCCTCTCCCTCCTAGTGTACAGATAAAATATGTTCATCCTGAGCAGACTTCTGCAGACCGCCCACTTTACTATTTTGTGGATACTGTACACATTTTAAAATGTAAACGGAACAACTGGGGTAATGAAAAGGACCAAATTATATGCTTTCCTTCTTTTAGTGATAGCTTGAAGGTAGGTCTTGCTTCTGTTACAGCACTGAAGGAACTATATTTACTAGAAAAAGGTGAACTGTTGCGGTATGGCAGCACTTTAACACTTAAGTCACTATATCCAAATTCTTTTGAATGGCAAAATGTGAAATTAGCATTGCATATTTTTAATAACATGGCAGTTGTTGCAATGCAACAACTAGGTGCAAGAAAGAAATTGAAAACTGGGAGAGTACTGCCACATTTGTAAAAATAATAAGTCAGTGGTTTGATATTAAGTGTTGAAACGCTGCTGAAGGATAAATGGCTAAGAAATGTTTACCAAGAACAGATTACTCTCAATTCAAAACATATTCATGTCTTTTTGAGAAACTTTCTCTCGTGGTTGTGGTCATGGGAAGATTGCAATGGAGGAAAGAAATTGACCAGAGAAACACACTTTGCTCTCAAACATACTACTGCAACCTTTATTGATTTTAGTGAATACTGGCTGTGTGAGAAGAAGAGAACATACACTCCTGGAAATGGAAAAAAGAACACATTGACACCGGTGTGTCAGACCCACCATACTTGCTCCGGACACTGCGAGAGGGCTGTACAAGCAATGATCACACGCACGGCACAGTGGACACACCTGGAACCGTGGTGTTGGCCGTCGAATGGCGCTAGCTGCGCAGCATTTGTGCACCGCCGCCGTCAGTGTCAGCCAGTTTGCCGTGGCATACGGAGCTCCATCGCAGTCTTTAACACTGGTAGCATGCCACGACAGCGTGGACGTGAACCGTATGTGCAGTTGACGGACTTTGAGCGAGGGCGTATAGTGGGCATGCGGGAGGCCGGGTGGACGTACCGCCGAATTGCTCAACACGTGGGGCGTGAGGTCTCCACAGTACATCGATGTTGTCGCCAGTGGTCGGCGGAAGGTGCACGTGCCCGTCGACCTGGGACCGGACCGCAGCGACGCACGGATGCACGCCAAGACTGTAGGATCCTACACAGTGCCGTAGGGGACCGCACCGCCACTTCCCAGTAAATTAGGGACACTGTTGCTCCTGGGGCATCGGCGAGGACCATTCGCAACCGTCTCCATGAAGCTGGGCTACGGTCCCGCACACTCAACTACCCTGGCCAGTAAGATCTCCGGATCTGTCCCCCATTGAGACTTACTTCTTGGTTTCCATTGTTTAAAAGGTCACACTCTTGAATCTATCACACATTGTATATTGACTTGCAGTGCAAATATTTTACCAAACAACTTTGTAAAACGAAAAAATGATGTGTGTCTTCCGCTCACGCCCCAACATTGTGCAGCCCGCCTCCAGTGGTGTCGCGACAGGCGTGAATGGAGGGACAAATGGAGACGTGTCGTCTTCAGCGATGAGAGTTGCTTCTGCCTTGGTGCCAATGATGGTCGTATGCGTGTTTGGCGCCGTGCAGGTGAGCGCCACAATCAGGACTGCATACGACCGAGGCACACAGGGCCAACACCCGGCATCATGGTGTGGGGAGCGATCTCCTACACTGGCCGTACACCACTGGTGATCGTCGAGGGGACACTGAATAGTGCACGGTACATCCAAACCGTCATCGAACCCATCGTTCTACCATTCCTAGACCGGCAAGGGAACTTGATGTGCCAACAGGACAATGCACGTCCGCATGTATCCCGTGCCATCCAACATGCTCTAGAAGGTGTAAGTCAACTACCCTGGCCAGTAAGATCTCCGGATCTGTCCCCCATTGAGCATGTTTGGGACTGGATGAAGCGTCGTCTCATGCGGTCTGCACGTCCAGCACGAACGCTGGTCCAACTGAGGTGCCAGGTGGAAATGGCATGGCAAGCCGTTCCACAGGACTACATCCAGCATCTCTACGATCGTCTCCATGGGAGAATAGCAGCCTGCATTGCTGCGAAAGGTGGATATACACTGTACTAGTGCCGACATTGTGCATGCTCTGTTGCCTGTGTCTATGTGCCTGTGGTTCTGTCAGTGTGATCATGTGATGTATCTGACCCCAGGAATGTGTCAATAAAGTTTCCCCTTCCTGGGACAATGAATTCACGGTGTTCTTAATTCAATTTCCAGGAGTGTATTTGCTCTTTGGGAAAATACAGACAGACAGTTTGAAGGACAGGTTTGGGAAATACCGCCAGCTTAATGGGGGAAGTTACCATGTATCGCTAAGGCAGGTATTTGAAACAGAAGGAAAATTGAGGGCCCAGAGTATGTTTTCTCTTGTATTAAAGTTCAAAGTGTTTGGTGATGTTGTTGTTAGACCTAATGATGTTGATGCTGCTTGCTGTAGAATCCCAGGCTTTCAAGATATCGACAACCCAGAGCTGTTAAATGTAGTAGTTGATGATAGTGATGTTGATGAAGTAGACGAAAACACTTGGCCATTACTCCATTATATTGCTCACACCAAGTGCATCTAAAATAAATTGTCCATATTGTGAAGGGTTTGTAACATCCAAAGAAACAAGACAAGCAGATGATTTGATAATGGCAAATGACAGGGGAGGTTTAACATACCCTAGCAGTGATGTAGTCACATGTGTTTCCTATGTATAAGTAACACTACAAAAAATTCTTAAAGAAAAGGTAAAATTTGTTCCTGCACTAAGAAAATCAAAGAAATGTGCTTGTGAAAGAAGCAGCCATTAATGAGCCAAAAGACTTACTTCTTGGTTTCCATTGTTTAAAAGGTCACACTCTTGAATCTATCACACATTGTATATTGACTTGCAGTGCAAATATTTTACCAAACAACTTTGTAAAACGAAAAAATGATGTGTGTGTGACAAAAGATGTAAGTATTTATAAAAGAATGAAAAAGTCTTGACATCTGACTCCTTGTCACAAAAAATTGTGAAATAAATGTTTTCTGCAAACTTACTTATTAAAGTGAAGCTTGTTAAGTATCACATGCCCCTTTTTCGTAAGTTATTAAATGAAAAAACTTTTAATAAATGATTTACATTATTTGCGGTGAATTTTTAAGGTCCTAGTGTAATTTTATTAACAATCAAGGAAAATCATTATTACTTATTATAAAATCGAATATGCAGCAAGGCAATGCTGTAAGTGCTTAAAATTTTACGTCGCATAAAAAGTAGGTAGTGGTGACTGAAAAAATAGGATAAATGATTTATTTTATTTGTAGGCGAGTTTTGAAGGTCCTAATGTATTTTTTATTTATTTTTAATTGTTTATGTTTTTTTGTATTCAAGGAAAATCATTATTCCTTAGGTAGTCGAAATATTGCGTTGGTTACCTAATTGTAAGATCTAATCAGCAGCAAGGTGACGCTATAAGTGCTTAAAATTCTAAAAAGTAGGTAGTTGTGACTATATGAACTGCCTTTGAAGATACAGGATCCAATATTTATATAAATCTTTTTCACTCGATCGTGTTATGCCACAATTCATCATTTACAAACTAGGTGATACAGTATGCAGTACTCTCTTAGTTGAAGGTTTCATTGTTTTCGTTACTTCTATCATTAGTTAAATAGCGAATATGCCTTCCCTTGAGCTACTTCAGTGCTAGTTTCTGAACTCAGTCGCAGAGCTGTGACGTCACCGAAGGCGTTGTGAAGCTTTGTTTCTTGGTGGTGTTTATAGGAGAAGTACAAATAGGTTTGTTGAAACAGTCGCCGGCGGGCTCACACGCATGCGCGTTGCAAACAGAAAACGTACCATCGCCATGTTTTTTAAATTTTGCCTGTGTACTTTCTATATGTCTTCATTAGCGTTATCAACCCCATATTTTCTCTGTTTTAACTTCTGCAACTTTTCCGCCACTTTACCGTTTTTAACAAAGTCACCGTTTTATTGCCTTTTTATATCGTTTGTTATCTTCCCATAATGTGTTTTTTTTTTCTCTTTTCTTATTTGGGCTTTACGCATCTATCGCCAGGGGGGATTGACATTCAGTAAGGGGAAAAAATTAACATCTCGAGGGTTGGATCCCCTCGGAGGATTATGCCACCTGGGCTGCTCTCAAGGTGCCTTTGCCATCTGTCTGCTGGCTGCTGCCCGGTGCTCCCCACCACCACCGCCGCCGGCGGCATCCCCCTGTCCTCATCACAGCCACCCTCCATATTTGTCTATTTCCCCATTTCAGTGGCTCCTATTGCCAGTGGACAACGAATCCCATCATGGACACACCCACTAGCACCATCATTTACACCTCTACTTGCCCCGCATCCACCATTACCTCGTGGAGTGCCTCCCACTACCTTAAACAATGTCCTAACCTTGTCCTCCTCCTTCCTGCAACACCTGCTACGAATTCCACCCCACCCTTTCCTCCAAATGCAAATCCTGAGCTCACTGTCCCCATTCACCACATTGACCAGCCCATCCATCCCATCAATTTCCTCCACCCACCCCCTACAGCTGAAGACATCTGGTTCCTGACCATTGTTCTGCAGAATATCCACCCACTGCAACATTCCCACACTATCCAGCAGATCTCCCTTGCTGCTGCTCCGTCTTCCATTTCAATAGCTACGCTACTTACTCTCACAACCAGGCCCACTTTATCTTCATATGCCTAGACACTTGTTTAAGCTCCTCTCTGCTTTTCTCCTCCCACTCTGCTGAGCTACTGACAGGCAAAACAACGAAACTATCGTCTGAAGAACACGTGTCTGATTTCTACCAACCACATACAGGCCCATTCTGAGTGCTGTGCAGAGTGCCAAAAGACTACGTGATAGATTGGAACGGAAAGCCGGGCTTTTCTTAGTGCGAAAACACACAGCAATCACAGACAATTCTAGCTACTTAATCCATGGCAGCAAATGGATAAATGTATGTACAATGATGCTGGGAGTGGAATGACAAATCGACATGATTGGCCTGAGCGCCCTTTATTTGACAAAATAATACTAATCTGGAATCTAGATTTCTAATTTTTATGACGGCATTCAGATCCACAGATACCATTCCCTACATCAACCAGCTCTGTGCTGCATTGTGCAGCTACCTACTGCCAGGTACTCCATATCAATGACATCATGAGAGAGCAGAATGGGACGCTCCGCGGAACTCACAGACTTTGAACATGGTCAAGTGATTGGGTATCACCTGTGACATACGTCTGTTTGCGAAATTTTCACACTCCTAAACATACCTAGGTGCACTGTTTCCGATGTGATAGTGGAGTGGAAACTAGAAGTAACATATACAGCACAAAAGCGTACAGACCGACCTCGTCTGTTGACTCACAGAGACCGCCGTCAATTGGAGAGGATCGTTATGTGTAGTAGGCAGACATCTATCCTGACTGTTACACAGGAATTCAAAACTGCATCAGGATCCACTGCAAGTACTATGAAAGTCAGGCAGCAGGTGAGAAAACTTGGATTTCGTACTCGAGCAGCTGTTCACAAGCCACACATCACGCCGGTAAATGCCAAACGACGCCGCATTCGGTGTAAGGAGAGTAAACATTGGACGATTGAACAGTGGAAACACGTTGTGTGGAGTGACGTATCGCGGTACACAATCTGGCGATCCAATGAACAGGGTGCGGGTATGGCGAATGTCTGGTGAACGTCATCTGCTAGCGTATGTAATGCCAACAGTAATCTTCGGAGGTGGTGGTGTTATGGAGTGGTGGTGTTTTTCATGGAGGAGGCTTGCACCCCTTGTTGTTTTGTGTTGCACTATCACAGCACGGGCCTACATTGATGTTTTAAACACCTTCTTGCTCCCACTGTTGAAGATCAAGTCGGGGGTGGCGATTGCACCTTTTAACACGATCGAGCACCTATTCGTAACGCACGGCCTGTGGGGGAGTGGTTACACGACAATAACATCCCTCTAAAGGACTGGCCTGCACAGAGTCTTGACCTGAATCCTACAGAACACCTTTGGGATATTTTGGAACGGCAAGTTCATGCCAGACCTCACCGACCGACATCAATACCTCTCCTCAGTGCAGCACGCTGTGAGGAATGGGCTGTCATTCCCGAAAAAACCTTCCAGCACCTGTTTGGACGTATGCCTGCAATAGTGGAAGCTGTGATCAAGGCTAAAGGTGGGCCAACACTGTACTGAATTCCAGCATTACCGATGGAGGGCGCCACGAACTTGTAAGCCATTTTCATCCAGGTTTCCGGATACTTTTGATCACATAGTGTATGTTTCGTAGGGGGAAACTACTGCTAATTTTCAAGCTTTTACATGAATATACAGTGCTATTACAAATGATTGAAGCGATTCATAAATTCACTGTAGCTCCATTCATTGGCATATGGTCACGACACACTACAGATACGTAGAAAAACTCATAAAGTTTTGTTCGGCTGAAGCCGCACTTCAGGTTTCTGGCGCCAAAGCGCACGAGAGCGCAGTGAGACAAAATGGCGACAGGAGCCGAGAAAGTGTATGTCGTGCTTGAAATGCACTGACATCAGTCACTCATAACAGTGCAACGACACTTCAGGACGAAGTTCAACAAAGATCCACCAACTGCTAACTCCATTCGGCGTTGGTATGTACAGTTTAAAGCTTCTTGATGCCTCTGTAAGGGGAAATCAACGGGTCGGCCTGCAGTGGGCGAAGAAATGGTTGAACGCGTGCTGGCAAGTTTCACGCGTAGCCCGTGGAAGTCAACGAATAAAGCAAGCAGGGAGCTAAATGTACCACAGCCGACAGTTTGGAAAGTCGTATGGAAAAGGCTAAGCCAGAAGCCATACCGTTTACAATTGCTACAAGCCCTGACACCCGATGACAAAGTCAAACGCTTTGAATTTTCGGCGCGGTTGCAACAGCTCATGGAAGAGGATGCGTTCAGTGCGAAACTCGTTTTCAGTGATGAAGCAAAATTTTTTCTTAATGGTGAAGTGAACAGACACAATGCGCAAATCTGGGAGGTAGAGAATCCTCACGCATTCGTGCAGCAAATTCGCAATTCACCAAAAGTTAACGTGTTTTGTGCAATCTCACGGTTTAAAGTTTACGGGCCCTTTTTCTTCTGCGAAAAAAACGTTACAGGACACGTGTATCTGGACATGCTGGAAAATTGGCTCACGCCACAACTGGAGACCGACAGCGCCGACTTCATCTTTCAACAGGATGGTGCTCCACCGCACTTCCATCATGATGTTCGGCATCTCTTAAACAGGAGATTGGAAAACCGATGTATCGGTCGTGGTGGAGATCATGATTAGCAATTCATGTCATGGCCTCCACACACTCCCGAGTTAACCCCATGCGATTTCTTTCTGTGGGGTTATGTGAAAGATTCAGTGTTTAAACCTCCTCTACCAAGAAACGTGCCAGAACTGCGAGCTCGCATCAACGATGCTTTCGAACTCATTGATGGGGACATGCTGCGCCGCGTGTGGGTGGAACTTGATTATCGGCTTGATGTCTGCCGAATCACTAAAGGGGCACATGTCGAACATTTGTGAATGCCTAAAAAAACTTTTTGAGTTTTTGTATGTGTGTGCAAAGCATTGTGAAAATATCTCAAATAATAAAGTTATTGTAGAGCTGTGAAATCGCTTTAATCATTTGTAATAACCCTGTACTTTGCGCATCCTTTTGCAAGCGAGAAGATATCGTGAAGTACGATTGGGAAAGGCTGTAAATTAACCATCTATGTCCCTTTATTGAGTTCAGATGTGTGAGAACTGGTTGAACAGAGAGATTGTCAAATACCCTGGGAAATGTAGTAGCACCCCAGACGATAACACCTGATTGTGTTCCCGTATGGCGGGACTGTCTGTTTGATATCCCACCACTGTCTGCAGCATCTCAGGACAAGTGTTTGTTGGTATTCGGGGCTCAGTTTGAAGTGTGACTAATCACTGAAGACAATTCTACTCGACTCAAAGAGATTCCAGGCCGAATATGCCCGACACCACTGAATATGAGCTTGGTTCTGTACAGGGGCGACGTGGACACAGCTCCTTTCTGTGAGCCGCCTGTTAATAGTCCCTGCAGTAAATGAAGTACCAGTTGCACGTCAGCTCGACAATAATGATAAATCCGGCGCTCTGAGTGTCTCTCTGATGACTGCTCCGACCTCACGTTCTGTCATCTCCCGAGGTCAAGCACTTCCTTCTTGATGCTATGTTTAAACACTGTTTACCCATTCCTGCTAACATCGGAAAACAGTGGCATCACTCCCCTCAAATGACGAGCGATTCGTCTATTACTCCAACTGCCTTCTTTCAGCCCAACAAGTCTCCCAAATGATGACAGCTGTATATAGTGTCTACGTACCTGTCTGCCAGGCATAGTTGCTGTCCAGAAGAGTACACAGAATGAAATTCGTAAAGATTGTATTTTTTCCTGCCGACATGTCCCTCGTTTACTAACTTAGCCAGTTGCGCGTTGAAATTGCTCTGCAGCGTCACACATTCATTCATCGACCACCAAAGTTTACAAATTTGCATTTTCTGTCGATATCTGCATTCATTTCAATTTTTGACCAATCTGCACAAGTTGTTTGTGGTGCACCTTTTTCTTCTTTTTCCCCTGTCACAGTGTAAAATATATCTGCATGTTTCACACCACGCTGTATAATAAAGTAAATACTAATTAGATTAATTCTCCCATATACACAAATGAAGTGCTTGGCAGCCTTTTGTCAACGGCCCAATTTTTTAAAATAATGATATGGAAATGAAGAAATAGATAGGATTTCGTCGTTCTTCTGACTTGGTAAGTAACAAAATTCCTTATTTGAAGATAAACAGCGGACTGAATTTAATCATCATGAGAAGAAAGTCTTTCGCAACAGCATTTATATGTAAAACATTCTCGGTTTTCTTGCCGCATCAATTCGGGATAAAATCGCGAGCTTTCGACGATAGCCCCCATCGTCATCGTCAGGATGACGCATGAATTTCAGCATACATCAGGTTTGATTTTTTTTATTTTTAATGAAGTGCCTTTGGTCCATGTGCTTGTTTCCCCCGTGCTGCCCACTTCTACAACTAATCTCGCACCTGTATCACCCACATGAACAGGCTATAGCATTGTACGGAATTCTTCTATAGCGTGTCGGTTATGGGTTAAGTGCAGCAATCGAGAGTACTTGCGCGGATTCCATGGTCATGATATGCAGCATGTTGCCAAATGTTTTCCGATGATTGTCATCGCGCGCCAACCGAAAATATTCCCCTTCAACGTAGGACAGATATTCGAAGGATGTAGCATCGCTGTTCTCAACAATGTAGGTGGCTGTATGTCCGAACATCCATAGTGCTACATTTTCTTTCATAACTGGTCATCACATGCGGTCCCGCCACATCCCTTCACGAACGTTCAGCTAGCGTGCTGAAATGTTACGTTATAAATGTATAAAGAAGTAGCCCTAGTTTTAATTATCGCCTGAAAATATCGTAAATAATTTTGCATATAAAAATAAATTTGTATATAATTGAAAGAAACGATGTACTAATGAGATGCTGAATTTCTAGTTATTTATGAATTATTTTGTAAAGAAGTATCTTTGAGTTAAAATGTTTAAACAAAATGTAGTAGGTATGCTCGTTTGTCTAACGATATAAAAAAAAGTGGAAGGCGACTTGTTTTCCCCTCTCCCTTTTGTCCTGCGGTACCGAGATAAGCTGTGTAGTGTCACACGTGTGCTTTTGTGAAATAATTATGTCAATCTCATCTTAAGTAGCCGTGTTTCATTTGAAGATCCCTTTCCTTGCTGTTCACGTTACACATGAGTTTAGTATGTATTTCTTAGTGCAGTTTCGGGCTGTATCGGAGAGAAGTTGTTTCTGGGATTGTTTGGGGGTCATGGCCGAACACTGTTAGCGGTCATTCGCAGTTTAATCAATCACATTATAATTCATACTTTAATCAATCACATTATAATTCATACGTCCCTGAGATTATTTTTATCTACGTTTTTTTTCTCTCAAAATCGGGGCAATGTTATAACGCGAACCGTGTAGTATTCAGATTGGTCGTTTGCCTCCAATGTCGTCTATCAATGCATTCGCCGGTTTGATATAATGACGATGCTGGAAGACAGCACAGCGTAATTATAATCTGTTAATCATAAGAATAAAACTGATGTAACCATTACGTCATGTATTCTTGTATGTTTGCTTCAATATACTTGGATTTCGTTTCACGTGGAGCGGAAACCAATCTGAGACCAGTACAGTCAAGTACGATCATAAGGATACGTTTTGTGCTGTGTTACACGCACACAGAGGGAGCGATAATGCGGGACAACAGCTATACCGGAGCATCAAACTTGGACAGCACTGGCCAGCCTGCGGTCCAACTTACCTGCAATGATGTGAACAGTTGCAGTTCAGATGTAAAACGAGACGAGGAAAGCAACAAGATAGCTTCGAATGTCATTTAATTTTTAAACAGAATGAAACTATATTTGGAGAAACTCCACCACTACCGCTCACTTCTTCAGTCACCAGACGGCAAGCATGAAATGCAATTGTTGTCACCTGACATGGTGTTCTAATTACAAACAAAAGTGATGAAAATTTCCAACTTAAACATAGCGAGCTGTGTGTAATGTAAAAGCATACTGCAGGGATTTCATTGTACTGTTGAACACTGAAGCCACTAATGTATTTATTGCAGTCAGTCATCTGGTTATCTCTTAGCTCCTGCGTTATCGGAGTCGGAGAAATACATTTCAGTTCTGGAAGTGTCACCTGCTACGTTGATAACGACCCTATCGACATCAGAATACACGAAGCCAACCAGCCGCCCCATTTTCCCCTTTTTTG
Source organism: Schistocerca piceifrons (assembly GCF_021461385.2). Classification (NCBI taxonomy): domain Eukaryota; kingdom Metazoa; phylum Arthropoda; class Insecta; order Orthoptera; family Acrididae; genus Schistocerca; species Schistocerca piceifrons. The sequence goes on along the minus strand of NC_060148.1, from coordinate 123,113,716 downwards.
ACGAGTCGTTCTGTATCCCGCCAGCGTTCGGCGCGACGTAAGAAAAAGCTGCGTGCGTTTGTACCAGTAGTCTACGTCTGGCAGTTGGCAAGTCTTGTTATTTCTTGGACCAATTCCCTTAATTTTGCAGCAGATCAGTTCTGCTGAGTTCGTATTGTAATGGTACAGTGGCAAATGTAAAAATGCAGAATTTGTATGCCGTGCTCGATGCTGTGAAAAGATTTGTTTTTCATGTTTCTACGAGGCTTATCTACATCTGTAGTATAAAACGATGAAGATAGTTCAAATAAAAGTGTTTGGTTTTTCATTTTTCTCTTAAAACTTATATTCTTATGTTTTCATAATTTAAGCAACTTTTGTTAACAGTCATTCATAAAAATCGATGATTCAGAATTTATATACCCAATAAAAAAGAGAATTTCGCATGCAATATGTAATTAGAAACAAGAATTCGTACATTATTCATAAAAAGTTATGATGAGTTCTACAATTACGAGATGTAGCTATTTCAAATTGAATGACAAAAAAAAATGACTATGGGGAAATTGTAACCAGGGAACAAACGCCCACAGCAGGCTATCGATTCAGCGAAACCTGCAGTTTAGATGTGTAACTGCACTGTGTCTAACACAGTCCCTCAGAAAAGTTTTAAGCCGATTACCTCTGTAAAGTTATGAAAAACATTAAGAACAACCTATTTTTCGGCCCTCTTTTTAACCCTGTTTCACTATGGAAAAGTCTGCAGCCTCAGGTATTTTCATTCCGCGTATTAACAGCGTGACAATCAGAGCTCAACAATAAAGAGGCTGTGACTGTAGAACATTTTTGAAATTAAATTAAAATACGTAGCTAAAGCGTTATTAAGAAAAAGGTTGGTGGCTCTTAATAGATTTGAACATCATAATGTTTTATGTAATGTAGCTAATACATAAGTAGAACCTACTTCCAAGAACGTAATAACACCAGTGTACGTCTGCTAGTGCTTCTGACCTATCATCGAGATTGTGTTTTTTTACACCAGGTTTATTCTTATGATGAACTCCATATCCATAACGCCATGTCTACCGCTAGCGCCACTTCCATTTCTTTTTTTTTCCTTTATTGAATTTCGATTCCGCCCTAAGGGGGCGGGCTGGCAGCAGCTTAGTACGCTGCTCTGCAGCCTACAGACTTTTTAAAACGTAAGAAGAAGATAAGAAACAATAAAAACAGGGGATAAAACGGTGACTTAAATTGTAAAACGGTGGAAAATTATGGAAAGCTAAAACATAAAGCAAACAGTTGGCAAAGCCAATAAGATACACAGGAAGCAGACAGGTAACATAGTAAACAGACAATTAAAAAACACGGCCACAGTCGGGTTTCCGTTCGCAAGAGATATAAAAATCACACCCAGCGACTGTATGACGTCTGTTTGCAACACTTCGGAAAAGACACACAACGCTGAACACTCACTGTAAACATTGCACTAAAATGTCGGCACAAAGATGACACACCATAGCCGAGGGCAGATGGGGGGGCTGGACAGATGGGGGGGGGGGGGTAAAACAAGGAGGGAGGAGAGGAAAAACGAAAGGGGGAGGAACCAAAGGCGGTAGAGGACTCATAAGGGGGGGAGGGGCAGGGCAGAAGCGAGAGGGAGTGGGAAAAGGCAGAGAATGGAAATGCAAAAGGACACAGGGGAGAGAAGGGAGGCAGAGAGATGGTAGGTGGGGAAAAAAGAGGATGGAAGGGGAGCCCAGGAAAAGGACGGAGGTAAGGAGTGGGTGAGGATCAGAGCTGATAGGAGGGATAAATGGAGAGAGAGAGGGCATCATCAGGGAGGGGGAGTTGATGGAAGCCACCTTGGGAAAGGAGATGAAGGGTGTAGAGATGGAGGGTAGGGTGACACAACAGTGAAGAGGGGGCAGGGGGCGGGGATAGGAGAGGAGAGGAGCAACCTGGGGGTGAAGGGGATCTAGGCGGCAGGTAGTGTAGAGTATGCGGATATGTTGGAAGAATAGGAGCAGATGGTGGAAAGGAATGAGGTCATAGAGGATCCGCATGGGGGATGGGAGGCGTATACAGAAGGCGAGGGGGATTGCATGACACTCAAGGATCTTGAGGGACTTATAGAATTTGGGGGGAGCAGATATCCAGGCGGGACTGGCATAACAGAGGATGGGACAGATTAAGGATTTGTATGTGTGGAGGATGGTAGAGGGGTGCAACCCCCATGTCCGGCCAGAGAGGGGTTTGATGAGTGGGTGGCAATTGTGGGCCTTGGATTGGATGGAGTGGAGATGCGGGATCCAAGTGAGGTGACAGTCAATGGTGAGGCCAAGGTAGGCGAGGGTGGGGTTGAGGTGGAAAGCCGGGCGCAGATGGTAAGGGAGAAATCCAGGAGCCAGAAGGAGCGAGTGGTATGACCTACGATGATTGCCTGGGTCTCAGAGGGATTGATTTTCAGGAGCCACTGGTTACACCATGTGGCAAAAAGGACAAGGTGATTCTGGAGAAGGCTTTGGGACCGTTGGTGGGTAGGAGTGAGGGCGAGGAATGTGGTGTCATCGTCATATTGCAAGAGACGTACTGGAGGGGGGTTGGGGCATATCTGCCATGTACAGGAGGTAGAGGAGAGGAGAAAGGACAGAACCCTGGGGCACACCGGCAGAGGGCTAGAAGGTGCGGGAATTGGGATTATGGACGGTAACATAGGAGGGGCGGCGGGAGAGGAAGGAGGCCATCAGTCGGATGTAGTTGACAGGAACGGCGTAGGTTTGGAGTTTAAACAGGAGACCGGGATGCCAGACACGGTCGTAGGCCTTTTCAAGGTCAAGGGAGACAAAAATGGCGGAGCGATGGGTGTTAAGCTGGAGGGAGAGGAAATGAGTGAGGTGGAGGAGTTGGTCATCGGTGGAGAAGGAAGGTCGAAAGCCACATTGGGTGTCAGGGAGGAGGTGGTTTTGGTGGAGGTGGTGATGGATGCGCCGGGTACGGATGGATTCCAAGAGTTTGCTGAACACCGATGTGAGACAGATAGGACGGTAGGAAGAGGAATCAGATGGAGGCTTGTTTGGTTTGGAGAACATCAGGATACAGGAGGTTGCCACTTTCAGGTGACAACGCCAATTTCCTGAAGCAGCTGCATCACAGAGGAAAGCGTTTGTCACGCAATTGCTGGGAACTGCCTTAATACATATGGCGGTAGTCTGTTATCTTTTTCTGGCGAACACGTTAAGACCCTAATTAAAACATTCAACTCGCTCTTTCTTCTAAACTGGAGTCAAAACTGAAGGGAGAAAGAATCGGCACTGCAGCAATTGCAAGAGTGGCTACTGTGCTGCCATCTGTTGATGACGGCAGGGGTGGTGCCGTTCTTCGATACCTGCCTAACGTAAAAGTCTGGTTTACGGCCCCTGTTCGGATATTCGTGGTCGATTCGTTTAAGGAAAGCTTATTTATAAAAAAAGATATTTATTCTTTAATGATAATCATGTGAGTGAGAATTAGACTGAATGGTTCCTGACGATGGCTTCATACTCGTTTCTACTATTTACGGCAAATGCTATTCATAAATGCAATCGCAAGTAGTAGTGTCATCTGAGGGTTGGATCACCTCAGTCGACGACGTCTGGTTGCAACGCCTGGGCTACTCTCAGGTTGTAATCTCAGTCTTCGACGGTTGTGTCTGTCTGTCTGTCTGTCTGTCTGCCTGCCCGTCGTTTCCTGCTGTAGCTGTTCGTCCCTCTGTCCGCCTGCCTGCTCGCTGTCCGCCGCCGCCGCTGCTGCCTGTTGTCCGTCCGTCTGTCCGTCCATCTGCCTGTTCGCCGCCGTCTGCTGTCCGTCCGTCCGTCTATTCGCCGCCGCCGCCGCCGCCGGCCGGTGCCCGCCGCCGCCGCCGCCGCCGCCTGCTGTCCGTCCATCCGTCTGTTCGCCGCCGTCCGTCTGTTCGTCGCCGCCGCCGCCGCCGCCAGCCGGTGCCCGCCGCCTCCGCCGTTGCCGCCTGGTCGCCGCCGTCGCCGCCGTCCTGCTCCTGGGTCCTGCTCCTGGGCTACGGCCGTCTTCGTCTTCATCCGTCTTCGTCTTAGTCTGTCCCCAGTTTCTGTCCTTTCCTCTTTGTTCTGTTCGTTATTGTTTCTCCCTACCATCATGTCCGCCCCCACCAGCGCTGCCACCGCCAGCAGCACCGCCATAGTTTATACTTCCCCTTCCGCTGCCTCCACCACTATCACCTGGTGTGCCCAGTCCCACCCCCCTGCTTCCATCCCTCCTCTTCTCACTCTCCCTTCGCCCTCACTCTTTGTCGCCCCCACTCCAGCTTCTTCCTCTCGATCTGATCCTTTCCCCCCACTCCCCCAGCCTGTCACTGCGGCTCCGGTTCGGGTGGTGGCCCGTTGGGCCACTGTCCATGCCCAGCTCTCCCCGTCGCCTTAGCCATCGCCGCCGCCGCGGCCACCGCCGTCGTCACCGTCGCCTTCGCCTTCACCGTCACCGTCACCATCTCCGGCGCCGACTCCAGCCCCGGGACCTGCCCCTCCCCGCCAAATTCCAGTTGTTCCCATCCCCCACACCTCCTCCACCGCCGTCAAGCGCCCCAGTGCCACCCCTGCCTCCTCTGCTTCCAAAAAGGCTCCGCCTCGTCCTCCTTCCCCCACCCATGATGCCATGGATGTCTCCCCGCCCGTCCCTGCCCCCTCATCCTCCTCCTCTACCCACTCCTCCTACCGCTACCTCCTCTCCCGTCCTGATCCCTCTCTCCTTGAAGCCCGGAACCTCACCCTCTTCCTTCGCCAGCATTGTCCTGGTGCCCCCATCTCCCTCCTCACTCCTCGCCATGATTCGGTCCTCGTCTCCTCCCCCAGCCCAACCCTCCACACATACCTCGTTTCCTGCATTCCTGTCACCCGCTTTGGCCCTCATGCCTCCCTTACCCCTGCTCCTTCTCCATCTCCTACCCACCAAACCCAACCCCCGTGTCGCCCGCCGACCCTCACCACCGTGATCACTCGGCTCAGTCCGTCGATCACGGAGGAGGAGGTGTTGGCGGAGCTCAAGGCGCATCCCACGCTGGAGGTGCGGGCGGTCGGCCGCATTTTCAACTCGGCCGTCCCCACCCGCCTTATACGGGTTTTCTCTGAGGACGCCCCCTCCATTGACTGTCTCCTGAAGGAGGGTGCCCTCCTTTTTAACCAGCGTTATAAGGTTGACCCCCCCGTTCCCCTCCTCAATCCCTGCACTGCTAGAGGTGTCTGTGCATAACGCGCACCCCACAGCTGAGTGCCACGAGGCCCCCACCTGCCCGCATTGTCGGCAAGCGCACTTCCTCAGGCAGTGCCCTAACCTCCAATCCCCTCCTTCCTGCAATACCTGCAATCTCCCCCATCCCACCTACTCCCAAAAGTGTAAAGCCCAACCCCCTCCAACCACTCCTGAACTCACCGTCCCTGTCTGTCTCCTGGACGCCCCCACCCCTCCTGGCAATTCCCTTCGTCCCCCCGCCAACGCTGAGGACATCATCAGGTTCCTTACCATCATCTCCCAGAATGTTCATCCCTTTCAGCGCCCCCACACCCTCCAGCAGATCTCCCTTGCCGCCCGTTCCATATTCCAACTCAAGATGTATGCCACCTACTCCAACAACCAGGCCCATTTCACCTTCTCCCGCCTTGACACCCTCGTCTAAATCCCTATCATGGCGCGACAGCAACGTATCCTTTTCAATAACATCCGCTCCCTACCCACCAACAGGAACCTCTTCCTGCACACCCTTGCCACCCACCGCGTGGATGCCTTCCTCCTTAATGAAACCTTCCTCCAACCCCACCACACCATTCACACTTCGCCCTACCTCCTCCACCGCTCCCATAAGCCCCACCCAATTGCGCGTGGCGGAGTTGCCATTGGTCACCACCGCCAGATCCACGTTCGGCTCCAACCTCTCCTTCCCGACCCCACCGAACACCTGATCCTTAGTCTCTTCTTCCCCGGCCTTACCGTTACCTGCGCCACCATCTATGTCCGCCCCAACGCTCCTATTCCCTTCGACTTCCTCTCCCACGTCGATCGTACCTTCTCCTCCTATGTGATTTCCGCCGACCTCAACATCCATAGTCGTTCCGCTGCCCAGTTATGGCGGTGGCGTCGGTTCCTCTCCACCCTTCAAGGCGACCTCGTCCCCATCCCCCAGCATACCCGTCCCGAATCCAACTCCACTCCTAATGTTATCCTCTCCTCCCCCAACCTCCTTGGCCGCATAACGGTGGATGTCCTGGAGCCTATTGGTAGCGACTATCTCCCTGTCCTCCTCACCGTTTCAGACGGTCGTCGCCCTCGCCCCGACTCTCGTACTGACCCTCCCCTTAAGTTTGTCCACGACTATTCCCGTGCCGACCGGAATGCCTACCGGGATACCCTTTCCACCCAGGTCGATAGCCACCCCTTCCCCTACCACCACCCTGGGATTGGCGACAGACATGCACCCGTTTAAATGCTACCCTGCCAATCAACTCGTCCAAGTTCTGGTCGGTCTTCCGTCGCCTAACCGGAACTAAACCCTCCCCCTATTATCCTCTTCTCCATGATGATCACCCTTTCCCTGACACCCTTAGTAAGGCCAATCACTTTGCCTCCTACCTCTCCGATGTATTTTCCATCCCCGATGATCCCCAGTTCGATTACTCTCTCTTCCCGGATGTCCGCGATCGAACTGACACCTCCGTCCCTCCCCTCGCCCTGGGTTTCCAGTACTTGGACAACATTGCACACACACAACTCAATGCCCCTATCACTACACAGGATCTCATTGCTACACTTCGCACAAAACGCAACACCGCTCCTGGTCACGATCGTGTCACCTACCGTCACCTACGTGAAGCTCCTGTCTCTTTCCTCTCCACCCTGGCCAGGCTCTACAATGTAGTCCTGTCCACCGGTTACTACCCCGACCTGTGGAAAACCTCCCATATCCTCATGTTCCTTAAACCTGGCAAACCGCCGTCCACCTCTCCTCCTACCATCCCATCTGCCTTACCTCGGTCTTCAGCAAGGTCCTGGAATCCATCCTCACCCGACGCATCCACCAGCATCTCTGCCAGCACTGCCTCCTTCCCGTTACCCAGTGTGGCTTTCGGCCGTCCTTCTCTTCCGACGACCTTGTCCTTCACCTCACTCATCTCCTTTCTGAACAGCTTAATTCCCGTAGCTCCGCAATCTTCCTCTCCCTGGACCTCGAACGTGCATATGACTGCGTATGGCATTCCGGTCTCCTCTTCAAGCTCGAAACCTTCGCCCTTCCCATTAACTACGTCCGTCTGATCAGCTCCTTTCTCTCCCGCCGTCCTTCCTATGTTACCACCCATAACACAGATTCCTACACCTTTTTCCCCTCCGCCGGTGTACCCCAAGGCTCCGTCCTCTCCCCCCTCCTGTATCTTTTGTACACGGCGGACATGCCGCCGCCGTCACCCCCCCGTCCACCTTCTCCAGTTTGCCGATGACACTGCCTTCCTTGCCCTTGCCCCCACCCTGCAACGCTCCCAACGCCTTCTCCAATCCCATCTTGACCGATTCACCGCTTGGTGTAACCAGTGGTTGCTCAAGGTCAATCCTTGGAAAACCCAGGCGATCATTGTAGGCACAACCACCCCTTCCTTCCGCCTCCTTGATTTCTATCTCACCGTTTATGGCCGTCCCATCGCCCTGATTCAAACCCTTAAGTACCTTGGCGTCTTCCTCGACCGTCTCCTCTCCTGGACTCCCCATCTCCGGACAATCCAAGCACAGGCACGTTCCCGACTCCGTCTCCTCAAGCTCCTTTCTGGCCGTACGTGGGGTCTGGACCCTTCCACCATCCTCCACACCTATAAATCCCTCATCCACCCTATCCTTTGTTATGCCCATCTAGCCTGGATCTCCGCCCCCCCCTACCTTTTATATAATCCCTCAAAATCCTTGAACGCCAAGCTCTCCATCTTGCCTATCGCGTCCGTCTCCCCTCCCCCACGCGGGTCCTGTATGATCTCATCCCCTTCCCCCACCTACTCCTTTTCCTTGACAGGATACGGATCCTGTACACCTCCCGTAAACGTGATCCCCCTCACCCGCTCGTATCCCCGATTCTCTCCCATCCCCGCCCACTGCCGCGCCCCTTATTCCCACGTCCCGCCCGGTCTCCATCTCTCCACCCTCCTTACTCTCTCCCAAGGTGGCTTCCGCCAGCTCCCCCTCCCTGATGATGTCCTCCTCCCCTCCATCTACCCCTCCTATCAACTTTGACCCTGCCCCCCCACTTCCGGTGTCCTTTCCTTTAGGCACCCTCTCTCCCTCCCTTCTCTACCCTTCCCTCCCCTTCTCTTTCCTTTTCCCCCGTCCGCTCCCTCCACCCCTCTTCCCCCGGGCTTCCCCTCCCCCTTCCTCCCTCCCACCTTTCTCCCCTGCCCGTGGCATCTCTGCTTTCCCCTCTCCCTCTCCCACTCCCCTTCCTCCTCCTCCTCTCTTGGCAGGTCCCCAGACTCGCACACGCATAGTGAACATTCACGCAGCGGAGATCATCGCCATCAGTGTCTAGTGTGTGTGCTTCGTTTTGTGTTTCGTGCAGTTACAACTCAACTGTTCACATGTGCCGTCGCTGTTCTCCGTGTTTTGTGCGCCGGGTCAACCAGTGTTAGCGTTTTTATCGTCCAACGTGAACGGCTTCTTGTTTTTTGTTTTTTGTAACTACTTTCTTTGCCTGCCATTTTTTGTATTGTCTGTGTCACCTATATCATATTATTGTACCCCATAAGGCTGAAGAGCAGCGTATTAAGCTGCTGCCAGCCCACCTAGTATGAGGTGATGAAAATTACAATAAAGGAAAAAAAAAGAAAAAAAAAGTAGTAGTGTCACCTCCGACAGTAATTCGTTTGAATACCGCCCTCCGATTAGTGCTATTCTGGTTCCAATCAAAGTGATAGGTGTTGCAGGTGCCAGCTAGCCAGCCAGCCAGCCAGCCAACCAGTCAGCCAGCCAGCCAGTCAGCCAGTCAGCCAGCCCGTCGGCGTGCGTCAGTCCAGCCAGCAGCCAGCAGCCAGCAGCAGTCCCCGCCACCAGCGGTCGCAGCCAGCGGCCAGTGGTGATCCTAGCTGCCCCCACCATCCGCCAGCAGCAGCAGCAACAGAGGCGTCCCCACCAGCCAGCAAGCCAGCTGGGTCGCCCCCCCCCAGCGGCAGCAGAGTGGGGCTTAGGCCCCAGTCTCCTTCGTCATTCTCCGTCCCTTTCTCCTCTGTGTCTCTCGTTGCCCTGCCCGTCTCTCGTTTGCTCCTTTGTCTAGTACTGTGTTTTTTTCCCCCTTATAATAATGTCAACCTCCACCACCTCTTCTACAGCCACCACCACTGCCATTATGTACACCTCCCCCTCTGCTGCTGCCACCACTATCACGTGGTGTGCCGCTTCACTCCCCCCTCAGTCCATCCCCCCACTCCTCACTCTCTCACCTCCCTCCCTATTTGTCGCCCCGTCCCCGGCTCCTCCTTCCTGCACCTCCTCTGATCCCTTCCCTCCACTCTCTCCCTCTGCTCCTTCTGTTTCTGCGGCCCCTGCCAGGGTGGTCGCCCAGCCGGCTATGGCCCATGCTCCGCTCTCCCCTTACCCTTTATCTTCATCGTCCTCGTCATCGTCTTCGCCATCGCCTTCACCATCGAACCGGGACCTGCCACTACCCGCCACATTCCAGTTGTTCCGATCCCCCTCACCTCATCCACCGCCGTCAAGCGCCCCAGTGGCACCCCTGCCTCTTCTGCTCCCAAAAAGGCTCCACCTCGTCCCCCTTCCTCCACCCCTGATGCCATGGATGCCTCGACACCCGTCCCTGCCCCCTCCTCCTCTTCCCCTACCCCCTCCTCCTACCACTACCTCATCTCCCGTCCTGATCCCTCCCTCCTTGAAGCCTGGAACCTCACCCTCTTCCTTCGCCAGAATTGTCCAGGTGCCCTCATTTCTCTCCTCACTCCTCGCTGTGATTCGGTACTCATCTCCTCCCCCAGCCCTACCCTCCACACCGACCTCCTTTCCCGCATCCCTGTCACCCGCTTTCGCCCTCATGCCTCCCTCACCCCTGCTCCTTCCCCACCTCCCTCCCGTCAACACCAACCCCAGCATCGCCCATCGACCCTCACCGCCGTGATCACTCGGCTCAGTCCAGTGATCACGGAGGAGGATGTGTTGGCGGAGCTTCAGGCCCATCCCCATCTGGAGGTGCGTGCGGTTCGCCGTATCCACAACGCTGTAGGTCCCACCCACCTTATGCGGGTTTTTTCTGAGCACGCCCCCTCCATAGACCGTCTTTTGAAGGAGGGTGCCCTCCTTTTTAACCAGCATTATAAGGTTGACCCCTCCTGTTCCCCTCCTCAATCCCTCCGCTGCCAAAGGTGCTTGCGGTATAATGCGCACCCAACATCTGAGTGCTGCGAGGCCCCCACCTGCCCGCACTGTAGGCAAGCCCACTTGTTACGGCAGTGCCCCAATCTCCAGTCCCCCACCCCTCCTGTAATACCTGTAACCTCCCTCATCTTACCTACTCCCAGAAGTGTAAGTCCTGGCCCCCTCCTACCACTCCTGAACTCACCGTTCCTGTCCGCCCTCTGGACGCCCCCACCCCTCCCGGTAACTCGCTTCACCCACCCCCTACCGCTGAGGACATCATCAGATTCCTCACCATTGTCCTTCAGAATGTTCATCCTTTTCAGCGCCTGCACACCCCCCAACAGATCTCCCTCGCCGCCTGCTCCGTTTTCCAACTCAAAATCTACGCCAGCTACTCCAACAACCAGGCCCATTTCACCTTCTCCCGTCTTGACACACTCGTTTAAATCCCTGTCATGGCGCGGCAGCACCATATCCATTTCAACAACATCCGCTCAATTCCCGCCAACGAAAACCTCTTCCTGCACACCCTTGCCACCCACCGCGTGGATGCCTTCGTCCTCAATGAAACTTTCCTGCAACCCCACCACACCTTCCACACTTCGCCCTACCTCCTCCACCGCTCCGATAATCCCCTCCCGATTGCGCGTGGTGGAGTTGCCATTGGGCACCACCGCCAGATCCCCGTTCGGCTCCAACCTCTCCTTCCCGACCCCACTGAACACCTGATCCTTAGTCTCTTCTTCCCCAGCCTTACCGTTAGGTGCGCCACCATCTATGTCCGCCCCAACATCCCTATTCCTTTCAACTTCCTCTCCCACATCGACCATACCTTCTCCTCCTACGTGATCGCTGCCAACCTCAACATCCATAGTCGTTCCGCTGCCCAGTTACGGCGGTGGCATCGGTTCCTCTCCTCCCTTCAAGGCGACCTCATTCACATCCCCCAGCACACCCGTCCCGAATCCAACTCCACTCCCGATGTTATCCTCTCCTCCCCCAACCTCCTTGGCCGCATAACAGTGGATGTCTTGGAGCCTATTGGTAGCGACCATCTCCCTGTCCTCCTCACCGTTTCAGACGGTCGTCGCCCCCACTGCGACCTTCGTAATGACCCTCCCCCTAAGTACGTCCATGACTATTCCCGTGCGAACTGGAATGCCTACTGGGATACTCTCTCCACCTAGGTCGATAGCCACCCTTTCACCTATCACCACCCCGCTGATGTCACCCATGCCGCCTCCTTTCTCCAGCAGATCTTGTCTGAGGCCATGGAGGCCCACGTCCCTACTGTCGCCATCCACCCCCACCGTCCTACCTTACCCCCACAGGCCGTCCTCCTCCGTGAATCCTGCCGTCTCTAACGTGTCTTCCTCCGCATGCGTGACCCGGACACACTACGACGCCACCGGCAACTACAGCGACACATTCGTAATTTGCTCATGGCTAAGAAACGCCGGGGCTGGCGACAGACATGCACCTGTTTAACTGATACCCTACCTATCAACTCGTCCAAGTTCTGGTCAGCCTTCCGTCGCCTTACCGGAACTAAACCCTCCCCCTACTGTCCTCTTCTCCATGATGATCACCCTTTCCCTGACACCCTTAGTAAGGCCAATCACTCTGCCTCCTACCTCTCCTATGTCATTTCTATCCCCGATGATCCCCAGTTCGATTACTCCCTCTTCCCCGATATCCGCGATCGAACTGACACCTCTGTTCCTCCCCTCGCTCCTGGTTACCAGTACTCGGACAACATTGCACACACGCAACTCAATGCCCCTATCACTGCACAGGATCTCATTGCTGCACTCCTCACAAAATGCAACACCGCTCCTGGTCACGATCGTGTCACCTACCGTCACCTTCGTGAAGCTCCTGTCTCTTTCCTCTCCACCCTGGCCAGGCTCTGCAACGTAGTCCTGTCCACCGGTTACTACCCCGACCTGTGGAAAACCTCCCATATCGTCATATTCCTTAAACCTGGCAAACCGCCGTCCGCCGTCTCCTCCTACCGTCCCATCGGCCTTACCTCGGTCTTCAGCAAAGTCCTGTAATCTATCCTCACCCGACACATCCACCCGCATCTCCGCACGCACCACCTCCTCCCCATTACCCAGTGTGGCTTTCGGCCGTCCTTCTCTTCCGACGGCCTTCTCCTTCACCTCACTCACCTCCCGTCGCTCCGCAATCTCCCTCTCCCTGGACCTCGAAGGTGCTTATGACCGCGTATAGCATTCCGGTCTCCTCTTCAAGCTCGAAACCTTCGCCCTTCCCATTAACTACGTCTGTCTGATCGGCTCCTTTCTCTCTCGCCGTCCTTCCTATGTCACCATCCATAACACGGATTACTACACCTTCTTCCCCTCTGCCGGTGTGCCACAAGGCTCCATCCTCTCCCCCCTTCTGTACCTTTTGTACACGGCAGACATGCCTTCCTTGCCCTTGCCCCCACCCTGCAGCGCTCCCAATACCTTCTCCAATCCCATCTTGACCAGTTCACTGCTTGGTGCAAACAGTGGTTGCTCAAGGTCAATCCCTCCAAAACCCAGGCGATCATTGTAGGCAAAACCACCCCTTCCCTCCTCCTCTTTGATTTCTATCCCACCATCTATGGCCGTCCTATTGCCCTCACTCCCACCCTTAAGTACCTTTCCATCACCCTCGACCGTCACCTGTCCTGGACTCCCCATCTCCGGACAATCCAAGCCAAGGCACGCTCCCGACTCCGTCTCCTCAAGCTCCAATCCGGCCCTACGTGGGGTCTGGACCCCTCCACCATCCTCCACACTTATAAATCCCTCATCCGCCCTATCCTTTGTTACGCCCATCCGGCCTGGATCTCCGCCCCCCCTACCTTTTATAAATCCCTCCAAATCCTTCAACGCCATGCTCTCCTCCTTGCCTATCACATCTGTCTCCCCTCCCCCACGCGGATGCTGTGTGATCTCATCCCCTTCCCCCACCTCCTACTCTTCCTTGAAAGGATACGGATCCTGTACACCTCCTACAAACTCGATCCTCCTCATCCACTTGTCTCACCCATCCTCTCTCGCCCCCGCCCACTGCCGTGCCTGTGTTACCACGTCCCACCCGGTCTCCATCTCTCCACCCTCCTCCCCCTCTCCCAAGGTGGCTTCCGCCAGCTCCCTGTCCCTGATGATGTCCTCCTCCCCTCCCTCTACCCCTCCTATCAACTTTGATCCTCCACCCCACTTCCTGTGTCCTTTCCTTTAGGCACCCTCCCTCCCTTCTCTTTCCTTTTCCCCCGTACCCCCCATCCACCGCTCTTCCCCCGGGCTTCCCCTCCCTCTTCCTCCCTACCCCCTATCTCCCCTGCCCATGGCATCTGCTCTCCCCTCTCCCTCTCCCACCCTCCCTCCTCCTCTCTTGGCAGGTCCCCGTACTCGCACACGCTCAGTGAACATTCGCACGCTGGAGATCATCGCCATCAGTGACTCGCGTGTGCGCCTTCGTCTGCGGTTAGTGTTCTTTCGTCGTCACGTCTCCACTGTTCACGTGTGCCGTCGCAGTCGTCCTTATTCTGTGCTCCGTATCAACAAGTGTTAGTGTTTCTTCGTCCAGCGTGAACAGCTTCATGTTTATTGTTTTTGTATCTACATTTTTTTGCCCGCCGTTTTTCTTGTATTGTTTGTGTCACATCTATGTCATATTATTGTACCCCTTAAAGCTGAAGCCGGCTGCGTGGTCATGCGGTTCTAGGCGCTACCGTCTGGAACCGCGCGGCCGCTTTGGTCGCAGATTCGAATCCTGCCTCGGGCATGGATGTGTGTGATGTCCTTAGGTAGTTAGGTTTAAGTAGTTCTACGTTCTAGTGGACTGATGACCTCAGATGTTGAGTCCCATAGTGCTCAGAGCCATTTGAACCATTTTGAACTTTATGGCTGAAGAGCGGCGTAATATGCTGCTGACAGCCCGCCTTGTATGAGGTGCTTAAAATTACAATAAAGAAAAAAAAAGTAGTAGTGCTGGCTCTCTATCCTACCCTTCAACGGTCTGAAGGTACCCTCCAAACCCACCTTAACCAGTTCACCACTTGGTGTAACCAGTGGTTCCTCCGTCTCAACACCACCAAAACCCAGGCAATCATCATAGGCTGCACCACTCGCTCCTTTTGCCTCCATGATTTCTACCACACCCTTTATGGTCGTCCTATCCAACTCACCCCCACTCTGAAATACCTTGGCCTCACCCTCGACCGACACCTCACCTGGACCCCTCATCTCCAGACCGTCCAGCAGAACGCCCATTCCCACCTCTGCCCTCTGAAACTCCTGTCTGGCCGGACATGGGGATTGCATCCTTCTACCACCCTCCACACCTACAAATCTCTCATCCGTCCTATCCTCTGTTATGCCAGCGTTGCCTGGATCTCCGACCCCACTCGCTTTTACAAGGCCCTCCAAATCTTGAACGCCATGCGCTCTGCCTTTCCTTCCGTATCTGCCTTCCTTCCCCCACACGGCTCCTGTATGAACTGATCCCCTTCCCCCATCTCCTCCTGTTCCTCCAACATCTCCGCATCCTTTACATTGTTCGCAGGCTTGATCCCCCCCACCCTCTGGTTTCCTCCTTACTCTCCACCCCCCGCCCGTTTGCCTCGCCTCTGTCACTGTATCCCTCTCTCTCTCCACCTTCACACCCTCCATTTTCTTCATCAGGGCAATTTGCAACGCCTCCCCCTCCCAGATGACGAACTTCTCCGTGACATCTACCCTTCCTTCCAACTATAACATGGCCTTGTCCCCCCCCCCCTCCCCAGGGCCCCCTTTTTCGTCTTCCCTATTTCTCCCAGAGCGGATTTTCCTCCATCCCCTCGTCCCCTGAGACCCTGCACCCCATACTTGCCTCTTTCCTTCCCACATCCCTCTCTACCTGGCCCTCTTCAGCACGCCCCCCACTCATCTCCCCCATCTTTTCCCCTCCCTCCCTTCTTCAGGTCTCCCTCATCTCCTAGCGCCTGGCAGATCCTCTGTATTGATCAGCATCAGTGTGCCACATCAGTGTTGTGTTTAGTGCTGTTTCTCCTGTACGTCAAGAGGTGTGATTTTAATTGTGTACTGCCTTGAGGTTCGCTGTCAGTGTTACGTTATGTGCTATGCCATCAATCGATACCTTTATGCTCCAGTCATACTGTGTGTTGTGTTCTTTTAATCGTTGCAGTGTGTGACTTTTTGTGTGTGCTACTTTTAAACAGTTTTTTATCTCCATTTTACAGTCACCCCGTTTTTTGTCTATTGGCGTTCATGATGTTCCCCCTTTTTTATATCTAAGTTCACCTTATTCTCTCCTTTGCTGTTTTTAAATGTCTTCTATTGTTTTGTTCTATGTCTTTTGGCTGAAGAGCAGCACATATGCTGCTGCCAGCCCGCCCCGAAGGGGAATTGAAATACAATAAAGAAAAAAAAAGTAGTATTGTTATTTCATTGGTATTTTTTCAAGCAGTAAATTTTTGAGCGGCCCTGATTGTGATGTTGTGGTCTGGGCCCGTTCGAGGCTTGAGAGTATGTAAACTTAAATGGACTAATTGTGCTGGTTAGTAGTAGGTCAAACGGTTATTCTGGAGTAACGTTTATCACAGTTCTGTTTGTCTTTGATAACCGTTATTTTTAATGGCTATTAATAACTGTCAAGTTATATTTCGCTAGCGAATACCGAATACTCCGATGGGGCTACAGTTAAATAACGACATAGTTGGAATCCATCAGTTTTGTTATCAGTATAACTGCGAGTAGTGTGAAATGGCAGGAATGTTGTATGAATCGTGTCATATCCTTAGCTAATTAACTCTGGGTACATTTTAGTTGATGTTAGAACGATTATTAGTGTTTCATATTATATGTATGTAGGTTATCGGTCGCTATTAGAAATATTAGCATCACAGCTGCAACAGAAAGTAAGCGGAACTTCGCCACAGCACTGTTTGAGTAAAATGTTAACAACGTGCGTAACGTATGAAGTAATATGTAATCTGAATAGTGTAGATTAAATTCGAAGCTTAATTTCTTGTGCTGCTCACTTAATAGAATAAGTGTACAGCCTTGTAATACAACAAAAAATATACATAATGTATCAGATTTGTTTATTCCTGTCCTGTACAAGATAGTCCTATTGGGGTAAGTGTAAGTACGCTAATCCAAGTTTTATGTGCAATTTGGAAACTGCTCAGTTTCTCCAGCTACAGCATCTTTACAACATATGAAGACATGCAGATCGAAAAGGTTGACAGTGTTACATTTCTGGGACTACAACTCGATAATAAATTCAGTTGGAATGGGCATACCACAGAATAGATGAAGCGCCTAAACAGGTCTGTATTTAAAGTGTGAATGATGTTAGATGTAGGAGACATAGATATAGAAAGCTTACATATTTTCATTCTATTATTTCATAAGGGATCATATTCTGTAGTAATTCATCAAACGGAGCAAAAGTTTTTCGCATGTAAAAGCGTGTAATAAAGATCGATTGTGGTATAAATTCAAGAACATCATGTAGGAACCTGTTCAAGGAACTTTGTAGTCTAACCACTGCTTCTTAATATATTTATTCCTTAATGAAATGTATTACAAGTATTTCCAACCAATAGCTCAATACATAATATCAGTAGTAGAAATAGGAACAGCAATCTACATAAAGACCTAAAATCACTTACCTTGGTCCAAAAGGGGTCCAATATTCAGGAACATGCATTTTCAATAAACTGCCAACAAGTCAGCAACCATTAAAAACTTGGTTTTAGATAAAGCACGGTTTACAGACTGTTTGAAAGAGTTTTTGATACCGAAATGTCCGATTCCACGCGTGTGCTTTGCCCCAGGACGACATCAATATGCCGGAAATGGCTATTTTAAGTGTTTCTATGACGTCACTATATACACATGGCAACAAACACTAAGATACATATAAATAATACAATAACATCTCCCACAAAAAAAAAATCAAACCAACGGGACAACTGCGGGATGTTGGGGGTTTTAGGGTGAGGACAAGCTAGTAAAAAAAAAAAAAAAATCCATGATCCAAAAACACAAAATGAAGAACATAAGGAAATAAGGAAAAAAAAATACAGCATTCCGCTACACTAACAAAATCGGCAGGAATCGGACACTTCTCTTTAACAAAATAGGTCAACCATAGGTGACCATACCAAAACACCAATATCCACAACTAAAAGTACGAAAATTGGAATCAGACATTTCCCTTGACCTACATAGGTCAACCTCAGATGATGATACCAACACATCAACACATACAACTATGAAAATGGGAATCGGTCATTTCCAGTGGCCTATATACGTCCACCACAACTACTGATGCCAAAAAACCAACAACTACAACTGCGAAAAATAAAACCAAAACCACAACCTCAAAAATCCACAAATCAAACATCCCTACATAAATTAAAACACTTTCAATACTCCATAAATACACAAAACATCACAACTAGAAAAAAAAATTAATTGTCACCAGCAAATCCTGGCACTGCAAACTAGATCAGCCAGCCCCCTCCTTCCCCCCCCCCCCTCCCCCACACAAAACAACACATAAACACCATGTCATAATGACTTCACACACCACAACATCTTTACGTCAAAGCAGACTGGTGGAATCGGACGCTTCCGTTGACCCCTCCTTCTACTCTGTAGATGGATCTCTTAACAGAGACACCAGCTTAAGTAAAAATTCTGCTATATTTCAGTTTTGACAGCACTTGGTCGCAACAGTCAAGATCGGGTATTCTGTGTATGATATATTTATTAAAAGTGCGTAACTGTGTTTTATTCTGACAGTGTATCAATTCTGTAACTATTAGCAGTTACTCACAAGCAGTAAATATTAGCTATTATTCACATATTTTGACAAATGATGAGGATAATAATTATTATATTCAAATCTATTATGTTATACTTTCTGAGCTGGCTGGTGTGGCCGTGCGGTTCTAGGTGCTTCAGTGTGGAACCGCGTGACCGCTACAGTCGCAGGTTCAAACCCTGCCTTGGGCATGGATGTGTGTGATGTCCTTAGGCTAGTTAGGTTTAAGTAGGTCTAAGGTCTAGGGGACTGATGACCACAGATGTTAAGTCCCATAGTGCTCAAAGCCATTTGAACCATTTATACTTTCTGACATGTTATTTGTCATGCGCGATGGCCAGTGGCTATTTTCGAAGAAGTACGAAAATATTATTTCGCTCCAGTAACTATCCTTTCTGAAAATATCAGTGGGTTCCAAGACTGGAGTCACTGTGTCAGGAACACAGACACACAGTTATTCCATTACCAACTTCCAGGTTACCTTCAGTGGTAGCCCGATGACGGCCAGAGAACGAGAACTGTGAGCCAAAACGATCACCAGAGAAAATTATTTTTTTTTTCTTTATTGTCATTTCTCACCTTAGACAAGGTGGGCTGGCAGCGGCCACAGTACGCCACTCTTCAGCCACAGGTATTACAAGAGAAACATGAAGACATTCACACGTGAAGAAAACCAAACAAACTGCTGCACTGTACACTAACACTGATGATGCAGATGACACACATGAATGATGGAGTGTGCACGGCGAAAACACTGAAGCACAAACACGATGGCACACACACAAAACCAATGGCGATGATGTCTGGCGCACTAATGTTGGCTGAACATTGCGAGTCCAGGGACCTGCCAAAAGGGGAAAAAGGTGGGGGAGGAGGAAGATGGATGACAGAGATGCAAGTGGCAGAGGAGTTCGGGGAAGGAAAGAAGGACATCAGACGACTGAGCGGACCGCGGCACAACACGGAAATGGCGGAAACCGCGGAAGCAGACCGTAGAGGAAAACAAGTTCCCACCAGCACCATAGATATATAAATCGCCCTATGTTTTTTTAGATCGTATAAAAACGATAATTTTACTGTTTTTTAGTTATGACAACTACAGATTTTAACCTTGACATCTACATATTTTAATTAAGTATTTTGATATAAAAAAAGATCTAATGAATACAGTATGTGCAAATGGAATGTAACAGATGTACCAGACATCACCTGTCGGTAGTAGTGTTATAATTAATACAAATGACGTGCACTCTGCCAACCAATTTTACGTGACGTAGCATGTGAAAGTTGCTGGATTTGAATGGGTTACTCCTGTAACTGAAATATCAGGTACGTTCTGGTACATTTGATGTTGATTAGATAGGATGAAAAAGATTTGCTTCCGTGAAATAGTAAATTAGAATCATTATTTTTACAGATCTGAAGATGGTTCTGAATGAACCGAAACCGGTCATATGAATAAAAAATTTGCAATCAAGACGGATTTTAAGTAACATTATAAAATCACTGATTGCTGTTATCCCATAAGACATTATGTCTGTTTTTGCAAAGTTTGTGCCACGTCAGGCTTAGGGATACATTACGAAGTTCTTATGTGTTAGGACAAAGATAATGAAAGAAAACCTGAAAATTAAATTTAACAAAACATGCTTAGACGCAGGGATTATTCATAATTACACAAAAGTAAAATTCAGGAATATGTCAAACATAGCACAAATAGTAAAACGTAAAAGTGAAGTATTATGGGTTAAAACTCAAATTCGAGAAGCATATAAAATGAAAGACAAGTTAAATAGAGAAGCTTTCAATCTTCACTTGATTTTAGGTGACATTTTATCTCCATTACAGTTCACATACGCAAGCAGAGAGATTGAAAATAGAATTGTCAGGGAGCGAGAACTAACTCTAAACAGACATCAGAAGAAGCTTTTTAACCTAGGTGTAGATTTTAATATTGATAACGAAATGGCGTATAAAAAGTTGCATAATTTTTGTGAGAGGGTCGTGAACTTAAATGAGATAGAATTAACAAAGGATGAGCAGAACCTTTTAAATAAAGGGCTGCAATATAACCTAAATCCCGCAATTAACTCAAATACAATAAAAAAAGACTGTCGCAGAAGTGAAAATTGCATGTGATATCGCAAATATGAATAGATACGAACAGACCAACACGGCAGTTAAAGTAAAGAAGTCGATTATAGATGAAATGCACTCTGCTCACAAGAACAGAGACGAACTACTAACTCTTAAGGGCTTGAATAAGAAGTTAAAATCATGTAAGGCTATCATCACAAAGGCAGATAAGGGCGGCACTATGGTTTTAATACATGATACAGACTATATAGAGAAAACTGAAAAGTTCTTTATGGAAAACGGAATAGTAGAAGTCAAGAAAGATCCTACCAAGAAATTTCAAACAGAAATAAGGAAACAAATAGATAACAGTGTGTTTCTATTCACAGAGGAGGAAAAGTTTAAACTGAAAGTAACGAATCCACGAATCCCCGAATTACGGTCACAAATAAAGCTCCATAAAGTTGAAAAATCGATTCACCCAATAGTTAATAACACTAGCAGCCCAAGTTATAAATTAAATAAAGAGCTAAATAACAGATCGAAGGCGGCATATACATATCGTCGGACTTTCAACATTAGCAACAGCTACGAATTTGCCGAGCAAATTAAAGACGTACTTATACCTCAGAATGCGTCACTAACTTCATTGGATATCACCAATCTGTACACAAACATTCCCGTAAAAGAAACGATTGTGATCATTAAGAACAATCTCCTCACTCATGGTAAATTGGCACTGGGGGAAGTGATTGAACTAGTGGAAATGTTGGATCAAGTCTTGTCGTTCAATTACTTTACTTTCAATGGTAAAATTTATCAACAAAGATGGGCTGGCAATGGGGAATAGTTTAGCTGGGAAGCTGGCTGACATTTTTGTAAATCACTTAGAAAACAAATTCTTTGTGAAAATCCTAGTATCGATGAGAAAATTGTATATTACAGGAGATACATTGACGACTCCATTTTATTATACAAAGGAGATAAAAATGATATCGAAAACTTAGCACAAAAATCGGAGCGTGGAATGTCAGATCCCTTAATCGGTCAGGTAGGTTAGAAAATTTAAAAAGGGAAATGGATAGGTTAAAGTTAGATATAATGGGAATTAGTGAAGTTCGGTGGCAGGAGGAACAAGACTTCTGGTCAGGTGACTACAGGGTTATAAACACAAAATCAAATAGGGGTAATGCAGGAGTAGGTTTAATAATGAATAGGAAAATAGGAATGCGGGTAAGCTACTACAAACAGCATAGTGAACGCATTATTGTGGCCAAGATAGATACGAAGCCCACACCTACTACAGTAGTACAAGTTTATATGCCAACTAGCTCTGCAGATGACGAAGAAATTGAAGAAATGTATGATGAAATAAAAGAAATTATTCAGATTGTGAAGGGAGACGAAAATTTAATAGTCATGGGTGACTGGAATTCGAGTGTAGGAAAAGGGAGAGAAGGAAACATAGTAGGTGAATATGGATTGGGGGACAGAAATGAAAGAGGAAGCCGCCTGGTCGAATTTTGCACAGAGCACAACATAATCATAACTAACACTTGGTTTAAGAATAATGAAAGAAGATTGTATACATGGAAGAACCCTGGAGATACTAAAAGGTTTCAGATAGATTATATAATGGTAAGACAGAGATTTAGGAACCAGGTTTTAAATTGTAAGACATTTCCAGGGGCAGATGTGGACTCTGACCACAATCTATTGGTTATGACCTGTAGATTAAAACTGAAGAAACTGCAAAAAGGTGGGAATTTAAGGAGATGGGACCTGGATAAACTAAAAGAACCAGAGGTTGTACAGAGATTCAGGGAGAGCATAAGGGAGCAATTGACAGGAATGGGGGAAATAAATACAGTAGAAGAAGAATGGGTAGCTTTGAGGGATGAAGTAGTGAAGGCAGCAGAGGATCAAGTAGGTAAAAAGACGAGGGCTAGTAGAAATCCTTGGGTAACAGAAGAAATATTGAATTTAATTGATGAAAGGAGAAAATATAAAAATGCATTAAGTGAAACAGGCAAAAAGGAATACAAACGTCTCAAAAATGAGGTCGACAGGAAGTGCAAAATGGCTAAGCAGGGATGGCTAGAGGACAAATGTAAGGATGTAGAGGCCTATCTCACTAGGGGTAAGATAGATACCACCTACAGGAAAATTAAAGAGACCTTTGGAGATAAGAGAACAACTTGTATGAATATCAACAGCTCAGATGGAAACCCAGTTCTAAGCAAAGAAGGGAAAGCAGAAAGGTGGAAGGAGTATATAGAGGGTCTATACAAGGCCGATGTACTTGAGGACAATATTATGGAAATGGAAGAGGATGTAGATGAAGATGAAATGGGAGATATGATACTGCGTGAAGAGTTTGACAGAGCACTGAAAGACCTCAGTCGAAACAAGGCCCCCGGAGTAGACAATATTCCATTGGAACTACTGACGGCCGTGGGAGAGCCAGTCCTGACAAAACTCTACCATCTGGTGAGCAAGATGTATGAAAGAGGCGAAATACCCTCAGACTTCAAGAAGAATATTATAATTCCAATCCCAAAGAAAGCAGGTGTTGACAGATGTGAAAATTACCGAACTATCAGCTTAATAAGTCACAGCTGCAAAATACTAACACGAATTCTTTACAGACGAATGGAAAAACTAGTAGAAGCCAACCTCGGGGAAGATCAGTTTGGATTCCGTAGAAACACTGGAACACGTGAGGCAATACTGACCTTACGACTTATCTTAGAAGAAAGATTAAGGAAAGGCAAACCTACGTTTCTAGCATTTGTAGACTTAGAGAAAGCTTTTGACAATGTTGACTGGAATACTCTCTTTCACATTCTAAAGGTGGCAGGGGTAAAATACAGAGAGCGAAAGGCTATTTACAATTTGTACAGAAACCAGATGGCAGTTATAAGAGTCGAGGGACATGAAAGGGAAGCAGTGGTTGGGAAAGGAGTAAGACAGGGTTGTTGCCTCTCCCCGATGTTGTTCAATCTGTATATTGAGCAAGCAGTAAAGGAAACAAAAGAAAAATTCGGAGGAGGTATTAAAATTCATGGAGAAGAAATAAAAACTTTGAGGTTCGCCGATGACATTGTAATTCTGTCAGAGACAGCAAAGGACTTGCAAGAGCAGTTGAATGGAATGGACAGTGTCTTGAAAGGAGGATATAAGATGAACATCAACAAAAGCAAAACAAGGATAATGGAATGTAGTCTAATTAAGTCGGGTTATGCTGAGGGAATTAGATTAGGAAATGAGGCACTTAAAGTAGTAAAGGAGTTTTGCTATTTGGGGAGCAAAATAACTGATGATGGTCGAAGTAGAGAGGATATAAAATGTAGGCTGGCAATGGCAAGGAAAGCGTTTCTGAAGAAGAGAAATTTGTTAACATCCAGTATTGATTTAAGTGTCAGGAAGTCATTTCTGAAAGTATTCGTATGGAGTGTAGCCATGTATGGAAGTGAAACATGGACGATAAATAGTTTGGACAAGAAGAGAATAGAAGCTTTCGAAATGTGGTGCTACAGAAGAATGCTGAAGATTAGATGGGTAGATCACATAACTAATGAGGAAGTATTGAATACGATTGGGGAGAAGAGAAGTTTGTGGCACAACTTGACCAGAAGAAGGGATCGGTTGGTAGGACATGTTCTGAGGCATCAAGGGATCACCAATTTAGTACTGGAGGGCAGCGTGGAGGGTAAAAATCGTAGAGGGAGACCAAGAGATGAATACACTAAGCAGATTCAGAAGGATGTAGGTTGCAGTAGGTACTGGGAGATGAAAAAGCTTGCACAGGATAGAGTAGCATGGAGAGCTGCATCAAACCAGTCTCAGGACTGAAGACCACAACAACAGCACAAAAATGAGCTCCCAACACCCGAAAATTAGATTCACCATGGAATTTGAAGAAAACAACTGTATAGATTACTTAGATTTAACACTAATAAAGTAAGATGGGAAGCATGAATTTAGCATATTCAGAAAACCTACATGTACGGATCTAGTTATCAATGAGCGATCTTGTCACCCACCGCGATACAAATGGGCATATTTTACTTGGATGGTATACAGGCTACTAAGATTGCCACAAAGCCAACAGGAAGTAGAAAAGGAGTTAAGTATTTTAAAACAAGTAACCGTAGCGAACAGATATTCGTGTAAGCAGGTGATGAATATTTATAGGAAGATAAAGAAGAGGCAAATGGAACAAATAGAAGGAAGTCAAGTAGCAGTTAAGAGGAACAACAAGAAAAAATATGTAGCTCTCACTTACAATGGAAGAATTACAGATAAAATTGAAAGATGCTTTCGTAAATCCGACGTTTAAATAGGGTTCCGAACAAATAACACGTTAAAATTGAAGCTCCGGCATAGAATATGTAATAGTAGGAATAAATTTCAGGATTCAGGGGTATATAAGATCAAATTGAATGACTGCTGTAAACAATATATAGGGCAGACTGGTAGGAACTTTGAAACCAGATTCAGGGAGCACACCTACTCTAAAAACAAAACAGCTTTTGGGGCGCCTATGGCTGCGACAAAGCACTCAGTCACGAACATTGAACGCAAGTTAGACATACTGCATAGAGCTCATAAGGGACGGTTTCTTAACATTTTGGAAGAAATTGAAATATACACCCACAAAAATAAAGATCCGGATTTAATCCTCAACGAGCAAAGCGAATTCAATCGTAACGCCTATTTTAGCATTCATGACGACCTACTAAGATGACAAGTGTTGCGTGTGGAGATCCAGACCGAGGGATGAGAGATGATGCGCGGTGGAGAAGCCGGAAGACGCGTGCAGCGCCTGGCGTCGTGTGCAGCCCTCTTGCCCGCGGCGATGGACATCAGACGACTGAGCGGACCGCGGCACAACACCGAAATAGCAGAAACCGCAGAAGCAGACCGACTGTAGAGGAAAACAAGTTCCCACCAGCACCATAGATATATAAATCGCCCTATGTTTTTTAGATCGTATAAAAATGATAATTTTACTGTTTTTGAATTCTGACAAGTACAGATTTTAACCTTGACATCTGCATATTTTAATTAAGTATTTTTAATATAAAAAAAGATCTACTGAATACAGTAGGTGCAAATGGAATGTAACAAATGTACCAGACGCCACCTGTCGGTTATAGTGTTATGATTACTATAAATGGCGGGCACACTGTCAACCAATTTTATGTGACGTAGCATGTGAAAGTTGCTGGATTTGGATGGGTTACTCCTGTAACTGAAATATCAGGTACGTTCTGGTACATTTGATGTTGATTAGATAGGATGAAAAAGATTTGCTTCCGTGAAATAGTAAAATAGTATCATTATTTTTACAGATCTGAAGATGGTTCTGAATGAACCGAAACCGGTCATATGAATAAAAAATTTGCAATCAAGACGTATTTTAAGTAACATTAGAAGCCTGGGGGAGGGAGGAGGGACAGAAGGGAGGGAGGGTGCCCTGAGGAAAAAACACTGGAAGTGGAAGAGGAGGATCAAAGTTGATAGGAGGGGTAGATGGAGGGTTGGAGGGCATCATCAGGGTAGGGGACCTGGTGGAAGCCATCTTGGGAGGGGGTGAGGAGAGTGGAGAGATGGAGAGGAGGTGGGATGTGGGAATACAGGTGCGACAGCGGACAGCGGTGGGAGAGGATGGGAGAGACAAGTGAGTGAGGGGGATCTAGTTTACAGGAGGTGTAGAGGATCTGTATCCATTCGAGGAAAAGGAGGAGGTGTGGGAATGGATTAATATCGTACAGGATGCACGTGGGGGAGGGGAAACGGATGCGATAGGTGAGGCAGAGAGCATGGCGTTCGAGGATTTGAAGGGATTTGTAAAAGGTAGGAGGGACGGAGATCCAGGCAGGGTGGGCATAGCAGAAGATAGGGTGGATGAGGGATTTATAGGTGTGGAGGATGGTGGAGGGGTCAAGACCCCAAGTGCGACCATAAAGGAGCTTGAGGAGCCGGAGTCATGGGCGTGCTTTGGCTTGAATTGTCTGGAGATGGGGGTCCAGGAGAGGAAATGGTCAAGGGTGACGCCAAGGTACTTAAGGGTGGGGGTGAGGGCGATAGGACGGCCATAGATGGTGACATAGAAGTCGAAGAGGCGGAAGGAAGGGGTGGATTTGCCTACAATGATCGCCTGGGTCTTGGAAGGATTGACCTTAGGCAACCACTGGTAGCACCAAGTGGTGAACTGGTCAAGATGGGATTGGAGAAGGTGTTGGGAGAGCTGCAGGGTGCGGGTGGGGGCAAGGAAGGCAGTGTCATCGGCATACTGGAGAAGGTGGATCGGAGGTGAAGGTGGCGGCATGTACACCGTATGTAAAAGGTACAGAAGAGGGGAGAGGACGGAACCTTGAGTCACACCGGCAGAGGGGAAAAAGTTGTAGGGATCCGTGTTATGGATGCTGAGGTAGGATGGACGTTGGTAAAGAAAGGACCCAATCAGACGGACGTAGTTAATAGGAAGGGTGAAGGTTTGGAGCTTGACGCGGATACTGGAATGCCACAAATGGTCATAGGTGCATTCGAGGTCAAGGGAGAGGAAGATAGTGGAGCAACAGGAATTGAGCTGTTGGGAGAAGAGATGAGTGAGGTGAAGGAGAAGGTCATCGGTAGAGAAGGACAGCTGAAAGCCACACTGGGTAACGGGAAGGAGGCGGTGCTGATGGAGATGCTGGTGGATGTGTCGGGTAAGGATGGATTCCAGGACCTTGCTGAAGACCGAGGTAAGGCTGATGGGACTGTAGGAGGAGAAAGCGGACGGTAGTATGTCGGGTTTAAGGAACATCAGGATGCGGGAGGTTTTACACAGGTCGGGGTACTAGCCGGTGGAGAGGACTACATTGTAGAGCCTGGCCAGAGTGGAGAGGAAGGAGGCAGGAACTTCACAAAGGTGGCGATAGGTGACATGATCGTGACCAGGAGCGGTGTTACATTCCGTGCGGAGTGTTGCGATGATATCCTGAGTAGTGATGTGGTCATTGAGTTTGGTGTGTGCAGTGTTGTCCAAGTACTGGAAACCAGGGGCTAGGGGAGGGACAGAGGTGTGAGTTCGATTGTGGGCATCTGGGAAGAGGGAGCAATCGAACTGGGGATCGTCAGGGATGATAAAGACTTCGGAGTGGTAGGACGCAAAGTGATTGGCCTTACTAAAGTTGTCAGGGAAAGGTTCATCATCATGAAGGAGAGAGTAGTAGGGAGGGGGTTTAGATCCGGTAAGGCAGCGGAAGGCTGACCAGTACTTGGACGAGATGATAGGAAGTGTAGCACTAAAACGGGTGCATGTCTGTCGCCAGTCCCGGCGTTTTTTAGCCGCGAGCAAGTTTCTGATGTGTCGTTATAGTTGCAAGTGGTGTCGTATTGCGTCCAGTTCATGCATGTGAAGGAAGGCACAGTAGAGACGGCGGCATTCACAGAGAAGGAGGACGGCCTGTGGGGGTAAAGTAGGATGGTGGGGGTGGATGGCGACGGAAGTTACGTGAGCCTCTACGGCCTCAGACAAGGTCTGCAGGAGAAAGGAGGCAGCACAGGTAATATCATCAGGGTTGTGGTAGGTGAGAGTGTATCCCGGTAGGTATTTCAGTCAGCCTTGAGGAAATTTTTTTAAATTTTTTATTGTTATTTTGATCACCTTATACAAAGGCGGGCAGGCAGCAGCATATTACGCTGCTCTTCAGCCGCGAGTCGTACAATAAGTATTACATATAGGTGGCACAGATAATACAGTTAAAACGGTGGGCAAAAACTGTAGACACGAAAAATAATAAACATGGAGCTGGTCACGCTGGACGAGAAAAAACACTAACAATAGTTGACACGGCGCACATAACAAGGATGACTGAGACGGCACATGTGAACAGTGGTGGCGTGATGGCGAAAGAACACTAAACATAAAACGAAGGCACACACACGAGACACTGATGGCGATGATATCCAGTGAGCGAATGTTCACTGCGTGCGCGAGTCCGGGGACCTGCCAAGAGAGGAGGAGGGGAGGTGGGAGAGGGAGAGGGGAGAGGGGAGAAAAGAGATATATGGTTAGATAAAAATCGAGGAGGCGGAAGGAAGGGATGGTTTTGCCTACACAGGAAAAGGGAGAAGAGTATCAATAATGGTAGGAGGGGCAGATGGAGGGGAGAAGGGCATCATCAGGGAAGGGGAGCTGGTGGAAGCCTCCTTGAGAGAGGGTAAGGAGAGTGGAGAGATGGAGAGCTTGTGGGAAGTGGAAATACAGGCACGGCAGCGGGCAGGGTCGGGAGAGGATGGGGGAGACAAGCGGATGAGGAGGATTGAGATTGCGGGAAGTGTAGAGGACCCGTATCCGTTCGAGGAAAAGGAGGGACTGACCTTGAGCAACCACTGGTTGCACCAAGCGGTGAACCGGTCAAGATGGGATTGGAGAAGGTGTTGTTGGGAGCGCTGCAGGTTGGGTTCAAGGGCAAGGAAGGCGGTGTCATCGGCAAACTGGAGAAGGTGGATGGGGGGAGACGGCGGCGGCATGTCCGCCGTATACAAAAGGTACAGAAGGGGGGAGAGGATGGAGCCTTGGAGCACACTGGCGGAGGGAAAAAAGGTGTAGGAATCTGTGTTATGGATGGTGACGTAGGAAGGATGGTGGGAGAGAATTCCTTATGGTAACTCTCTTTATACTACCCATCCACGCTAAATTGACATATAAGGCGGTGGCTCAAGAGAACAACCGTACTTGTTAATGCCTGTACTGCAGCTCCTATCATCCACCGCTCTGACATTAACTTTATTTAATTGTTTGTGCTAAAAGCAACGAAGGCACACGAAATAGTACACAGCTCTTGTCAACAGATGGCGCGCAGTCTCACAGTTATTCCCATGGCCTATGGAACGCCTTCCAAATGGTGTATCCCTCTCTTTCGTTCGTAGCCTGATCTCTGATGAGTTGACAGGAAAGCATAGTATGATCTTTAGTCAAGAGATGGCGTAAGGCACTGTTGACACTAGACAGTTATTGAAATAACTGCCTGTATCAGAGGAACGGTTATAGCAGTAACCGTTACTTCTCAGAAACTGGTTATTTCTATCAGTTACGTTATTTTTTGGGACCACTAGTACTGGTACTGGGAATGGCTGGAAGCAAGGGGAAACTACAGTCGTAATTTTTCCCGAGGGCGTGTGGTTTCAGTGTGTGGTAAAATGATGATGGTGTCCTCTAGGTTAAAATATTCCAGAGGTAAAGCAGCCGCCATTCGGATCTCTGGGCGGGGACTACAGAGGAGGGCGTCGTAATCAGGAGAAAAAAAATTGGCGTTCTATGTATGGGAGTGTGGAATGTCAGATCCCTTAATCAGGCAGGCAGGTTAGAAAATTTATAAAGGGAAATGGATAGGTTAAAGTTACATATAATGGTAATTAGTCAAGTTCAGTGGCAGGAGGTACAAGATTTCTGGTCAGGCGAATACAGGGTTACAAATAAAAAATCAAATAGAGTAATGCAGGAGAAGGTCTAATAATGAATTTAAAAAATAGGAGTGCGGGTGAGCTACAGTGAACAGCATAGTTAACACCTTATTGTAACAAAGATAGACACGAAGCCCACACCTGCCACAATAGAACAAGTTTATGCGCCAACTAGCTCTGCACATGGACTCTGACCACAATCTATTGGTTATGAACCGTAGATCAAAGCTGAAGAAACTGGAAAAAGGTAAGAAAATTAAGAACTTGGTACCTGGATATACTGGGAGAACGAGAGGTTGTAGAGAGTTTCAGGGAGACCATTAGGGAACGATTGACAAGAATGGGGACATAAATGCTGTAGAAGAAGAATCAGTAGCTTTGATACATGGAATAGTGAAGGCAGCGGAGGATCAAGTAGGTAAAAAGATGAGGGCTATTAGAAATCCTTGGATAACAGAAGAAATATTGAATTTAATTGATGAAAGGAGAAAATTTAGAAATGCAGTAAATGAAGCAGGCAAAAAGGAATACAAACGTCCCGAAAATGAGATCCACAGGAAGTGCAAAATGGCTAAGCAGGGATGGCTAGAGGACAAGAGAAAGGAGGTACAGACATATATCACCAGGGAAGAAATAGATACTGCCTACAGTAAAATTAAAGAGACCTTTGGAGAAAAGAGAACCACTTGTTTGAATATCAAGAGCTCAGATGGAAACCCAGTACAATGCCCTCAGTGACAATGTAGCGAGAAGGAAGCGACTCTGCCTTATTTCTCTGGTTTATGTATCACTAACCTGGTGTCTTGCTGCTTCGGTAGTCCCTCATCCCAAGTATTAGCACTCAGGCACTAGGTTCAATGAAGGGGCGATCTTGCTGAAGTGGAGTGTTTCTGGATGCCAGTAGTTAAATGTCAACAACGCTTTGTACTATACTCATTTTAATAAAGAAAATGCTTTGAAACACACTTCACCGAATTTCCAATATGGCGGCTCTTGGCTACGCCGTTATTAAACCCTTTACAACACATTAACACTTTTCTAACTTCCCATAATCGTAATACACACTGCCCACGACACATGGCGTTCACTGATAACTAACTTTCACTATCTCATGTTTAACAGCTGGAACATTTCTTCGTCATCGTTCTTTTGGAGCCACCCCCAGTTACTCGAACGTGCTTTTTCAGTGGCGCCTCGCTACTAACTCGCCCACTCTTCCCGATGGACAAGAGAAACCCCACCTTTCTCTCTCAGCCAGTGAGGACACTTCGCTCATTTCATACACACACGCATATATATATATATATATCCAAACTTTCAGCCAATGGGCGTTCAGATCGCTGTTGCTAGGCGGATCTGACATCATGTTTGCGGGAATTGTGACGGAAGTTTGTCTCGTAACACTGTCTCAGATTGTAAGATCCTACCCCGAATAGACAGATCTCGTCCCTACTAAGGTTGCAGAACATTGCCTCCTATGGTTTCATCACTAATGCTCCTTGTTGACGCTTAATTGTCAAATGAACATGTAGCCTGGCTGCTACTGAGCATTCCTGAATGCTTAAATGTGCGTAATACTTGGCTTAAACACGTGAAGGGATTACACGTGCATTACACATTCCCCCCCTCTTCTTTTATTTTCAAAATTCAATATGCTCGAAGACCGTGTTTAATTTTGAAATATTGTCGGTTGGGTGTCTCTTGCCTTCGGTTTACATCTTTAATCATTGGTATTACTTCATCTTACATATACTCTACAATCATTGCTTATCGACTACTGTTCTTATTATCACACCATCCTTAACACGATATAGCTATACAGATACATGTCCCATTGAAGTGAGTATGTATCTTTAAAATTACTTCTGATCATTATCTGATTCGATCTTTATCTGATGCCTTGAGAGTGGCACCATTTTAGATTTAAATCATTTCTGGATATACCATGAACACTATATAATACATACCTTAATTAAAATTGAATACTTATTCTGATGTACTTCTGTTTTATCTGAGATGGAACATGTACTCGTATGCCCCTTCCTTTTAGCTCATCTAAACATTTACATATTAATTATTTCTACATCCAGTACA
Source organism: Schistocerca piceifrons (assembly GCF_021461385.2). NCBI lineage: Eukaryota > Metazoa > Arthropoda > Insecta > Orthoptera > Acrididae > Schistocerca > Schistocerca piceifrons. The sequence goes on along the minus strand of NC_060148.1, from coordinate 123,081,865 downwards.
GAACAAGTTAATCAAAAATTTATAAAACTCGCATTTGGCTAATCTTACTTTATAATGCCCATTTTCTACTACATACAAGAACATGTTCCATAATCATCGGCTAAGTAATTGCCGTCCTATTACTCACTGGTTCACTACTTTTTGTTTCTTTTTCACCAGCGAATACCGTCCTTCTCACTCTTATAACTATAAAGCATTCCCTCTAACTTATTTCAATACTTCTTATCTTTACTCAAGGTACCTCTCGGGTTACTATTACCCATTATTGGATGTGGGGACACCTTTGTATGACCCTCATCATCTTTACACTTCATAATGTATAGTAATACCATCCTCGGCCACTCATTAACTTATACCTTTTCTTTCTTTTATTCCTTGGGGTTTGGACCCAGTTCCCATACTTACATAACTTCAATTCTTCATCTTATTCTGCTGCACTTACCTCTTTATCCTTTGGTCACGATTTACCTTGTCAGTTGGCTAAACATATCTTTCGAATTTTGTTACCATTCGATTTCTTTACTGTTCTCTTATCTAAGCACAATTGCAGAATGATACCCACTAATATCTATTTTTCCTGTTTTCGCTAAGTTGTTTGTTCACTGTCTCCATGGTGTCTTTTTAGAATTTGTTAAATTTGTTTCCAACAGGATAATATTCTTTGTCTCTGTATACCTTGTTTACTCCAATCATAGCTTTTTCCTTGTTGTACTGACTGTCTTTTAGGGTTGTTACATGTTATAATCACATAATTTCAGATTTTGCTAAACATTTTCCAACAGGATAACACAATTTTATAAATAGCTTTTCCTTTTTTGTACCGTCTCTTTTTGTCACTTACCAGTGTTACTCACTATTCCCATGTTCCTATATTCGAAGATGAAGCAGGGACTGATGATAGAGCATCGTTTTGACAGAAATAAGGGAATATTGGCAATATGAATAGAATTGGAATAATTTGGCAATGCCTGAGCACCTGGTGTGTGTCACGCACCTTACCTTGCAAAGCAGTTGTACACTCTGAAGTTGGATAGCGATGAATTAAAGATGATAGTAAATAGTTCTGACTGAAAGAAGATGAAGATTGACAATATGAAGGGAAACTGAAATAATATTCGCTTCAGTCGCAGGTTCGAATCCTGCCTTGAGCATGGATGTGTGTGATGTCCTTAGGTTAGTTAGGTTTAAGTAGTTCTATGTTCTAAGGGACTGATGACCACATATGTTAAGTCCCATAGTGCTCAGAGCCATTTGAACCTTTTTTTGAAATAAAATTGTCAATAACTTAAGTGCCAGGTGTTTGTTAAACACCTTGTGTTGTACAGAACACAACGCCCTCTGAGGTTAAAAAAAAATGGCTCTGAACACTATGGGACTGAACTTCTGGGGTCATCAGTCCCCTAGAACATAGAACTGCTTAAACCTAACTAACCTAAGGACATCACACACATCCATGCCTGAGGCAGGATTCGAACCTGCGATCGTAGCGGTCGCTCGGTTCCAGACTGTAGCGCCTAGAACCGCTCGGCCACCCCAGCCAACTGAGGTTTTCAGTTGATCCTTTGACTAGTTGTGTGTGTCCTGTCTATCATTGTCTCCTGCTGAGTTATTCCATTATCTGTGTGTTGAGGATATTGTATCTGTCTGTTTGTCAGTTCTCCTTGTATCCTATCTTCATTAGGTCCGTTATTTTCCCAGGGGTTCCTTCTCCAACCTTCTAGATTCTGATTGTTCCCTGAAAATGAATCCAATTGGTCCAGCGCTTGCACAATTGCGTTTAGATCTGACTTATATATTCCTATCAATTTTCCTTGTACCCTCAGAGGCAACTTGATCAAAATGACTGATATTAAATCCGTTTCTTTCAGGGGATCATCTAAATACAAGTTCTTTTCCACATACTTCTGGAAGAACTCTTTGTAACTCCTGCAACCACAATTACTTAAGTTTCGACAGTGGCATTGTAGTGAGAAGGAAGCAACTCTGCCTTACTTCTCTGCTTTAGTATCACTAACCTGGTGTCCTGCTGCTTCGGTAGTCCCTCGTTGCACAGTAGTAACGCTCAGGTACCAGGTTGCATGTAGATGCGATCCTGGCAGTCATTTCTGAATACAGACATGTGCAAATATCTTCACTGCTCTAGGAGAACTCGTCTTTGTTGCATTTTTTCGTACCGTAATTATCAAAATAACTTAAGGCTCATTCTGCTTAAGAACTTGATGCCCGCAAGTCCTTAAATAAGAATCTCCGTGCGGTAGTAATGCATGAAAGGAAACAAACTGTTGGACAAAAGAATGGAGAGCTCCCTGCTTTTTGCGTTTCCAATAGATTGTATGACAAGAATCTGGTGTCACATTATACTTCAGAACCCTAAACTGTTTATTTTTTTACTTCATACGAAAACAAAACATATAATATGAGAAGAGGAAATGGCTTACGTGCCTCTCAGAATCTTCAGCTTTTTGTGTTTATTTCCTCACTTCATACTAAAACAAGGGCGTTGATATGAGAGGAGGAAATGAAGTATCCGCTTCCAAGACATAATATTTCCTTGTGTGCAACTACTGCATGCATGAAAGCTCTGCAGTTAATTTTTGTGTGTTGGATAAATTTTGATATCATCTCACATTACTTTGTGAGAAGGTTCCGACTTTTGGGATTCAAAGAGCGTGGAAATTTCATAACTGGTTAACAACATGATGACTAATGACGTGATACCAGGTCTAATTGCTCCATGCAACTGTGAGTAGAGTCTCACGTTTGTTGCTATAAGAAAATGCAGGCAGTGATGTCCGCTCACTGCAGTCAGAGCCATGTTTATTTCCTTCTGTTTATGGAGAAGCGTCTGCAGCAGCGTCCACGCTCAGCCAACATAAACAAATCGTGACGGCATTGGGCACTGCTAATCGTTGCACTTGTCGCCGGTCGCGACAACAAGAGCACATTGTCTGTGGCAACGATATAATGGAGTTTATACATCTTACTTGCTTACCGTAATTTGCAGGACACGGGTTGGGTAAAAATTCAATTTTTAGTAACTAGCCACTACATTACAGTGGTTCACAGTTACATTTGATGCAATATTTATTGTTGCTTGTCTCTCTTATGTTGATAGTATTGATTCAGATCGAACACACACACACACACACACACACACACAGAGAGAGAGAGAGTCACTGATTGCAGTGAGAGTGACGACTGCTGTCTGTTGAACAACACATGCACCAATCAATTACGCAGAGACACTGCGACCGAATGGTGTCTCAATTCTTGGCAACAAATTCCAGCTGTAGTAGTAGTGCAAAACACACTGTTGGAGCTATCAGATGGAAAATATTATGTTCACACTACTCTTTGCTCGAGTTTACGTCTTTTGGTGGGACTCAACCTTTCATTTCTTCCTAGAAAGTTAACGATAAAAGCATCATAACACGTCACCAGTAACAGAACTGCATAGGAATGCTCAATGAGCGACCTGATGACGTTCAAGCCAAACTGCTATAATACTCATTCCATTGATTTTTGTTGTTTCAAACTGAAGCACCCAGTACTCCTACACCAGACTTCTGAACCTTGCCTGTTGAATGCAAATGTCGCATGACGGTTAAATGGTAATCCATCACTTATTACAGTAGTCGAGACTTCCTTAACGTGGAAAATCATTAACGCCAGAACGATCTTTGTTGAACCAAGAATATCTTTTTCTGGCGTATTTTTACCAAAAGCACTCGCTCCAGACACAGTTCAAATTATTCGAGTTACCTCCTCTGCATTCAGCCCTCTATTATACAAAAAGCAAATATTGTGTGCATTCAGCCCTCTATTATACAAAAAGCAAATATTGTGTTGCTGATGTTATACCTTTTTCCACTTGCGACCCAATTTTACAACGCTTAACTGTAGTTCATAATTTTCAAGTATGCAAAATCCAATGCTTAACTGCAAGATATAACTAGAACTTCAAATTCTAAAATGACGGTTGATACATACACGACAGTATCGCGCCTCGTTCACCTGGGCGGCGCCGGATTCCATGCAGTGGGTGGCGTCTGGGTGCCTATTCTGTATCTTTCCGGCATTGTGCCGATCGTTTCGGTACTCCAGAGCACCGAAAGCTCTAGAACTCGAATTAGAGTCCCTGCCAATCAAAAGCAAGCAGCTGCAGATCCGCGCATGCACACTGCAGCGCACACAGCACCATGGACACAAAGTTGGTAGCACATGACACAGGCGCGCTATTCTTCCAAGTACCGAAAATTGCGCTTACGTTGCCATAACGCATGACGCCGCATTCCATCGAGCTGATGTGCCTGCCTTCATCGGTCGTACCTCCTCCTTAAAAGTATCAGGCGCAGTATATCCATTTCCATGTTCCTCAGCTGAAATGCATAGAAATTTTTACAGTTTCCCTGTCCGCATGTTTCCATGCATGCATAATAACGATAGCGTATTTGGCTGTATTCTGCAGATTGTCGTAAAGGCCGCATTATGTCATCTTATTATCATTGACACTGACATTGGGTTATGGTGGAGTTTACGTTTCGGAAAATGAGTTAAGGAATATTGTGTAGTACCACATTGTACTAATATACCTAAAAAGGCCAGAAAAATTGATTCTGAGAGTTTCAAAGAATAAGAAGATGAACAGAATGTGGTTATAACTCACTCCTAGAGATTCAAATGATTAAGTAGCCCACTTCCCTATATGATAGGTTAACGATTTGGGCGTAAAAACAAAACTGAAAAAAAAACATTTTGGGGAGCTCCTGCAGTTCGTCGAAGTTTATAACATGCATCTTATGAATGAAAACGTTTCGTATATGGCGCTACAGTCCAAAAATATTACGATGGAGACCATTCATCTCTGTCTACTGTGGTTGAGGATTCGATCGCAGATAAACAGATGTGACAAGAAAGCTTCTGAAGATGATTGCTGCTAGTTACATTCCCAGTAATTTAAGTTGTGCTCTTAGATTCCTGTCTAACCGAAACTAGGAAATCGCTATACATTCGGAAAGAAATGGAAAATTATATCTGACAAGAAAAAATATAAAGGCCACTGTCGGTTGTTTCACTCACAGCAATTTCATCTCCAGCAATGTCGTATTTCGTTTTTTAAACACACACAAATCACGAAATCATTACTGAGGAAGTGTGCTCTTACATGTAAGTAATAACGAATATTGCTCAAAAATCTTAACTTACATAAATAACAATGTCTCACAACGTGCTGGATACATGAGGCGGAAAAAAAATTTTTCACCCATCCATGTGCGAACCCAGATGCTTGTTTGTATACAGCATACCCATGCGCTCAACCACTATATTTTTTTGTACACTCTCATTTCGTTCGTTTTCGTTCGTTATATCTGCTCGGTGCAGACGTAGAAAGACATCCATTTCAGTTTGTTTTTGATCCATTAACTCAGTTTTTTTATTACAGAACACGCTGAGCTACCGTGCCGGCTACCACTTGGCCACGCCAAACAACAGAAACATAGCGCTCAGTTCTCGTACTATTGTGCACAGTAACGTAGGCTGACTTTGTTGCCAAATGGTGCTCCGTAAGTCATAAATACATGATAGTTTGGAAGGTTTCCAGTATCAGGTTTCAAATAATTGCTTTCCTTTGTTACTTCAAAGTTATAAACACGTTTCGATTATTACTAACTACACCATTTGTGGGAAAAAGTACAAGAAGTCACTAGTAACGTCAGTTCACACTCCTGTAATATACGTAAGCAGAGGCGATGTCTTGACATTTAATGACCTTCAAACTCTTATTTTCATAAAAATAACATGTTTTTTGAGAGAATAATGAAACAAAACATTTTTTTATGTATTCGTTAACAGAAACAACCTAACCTAACCATATTTCTAACAAAGGAAAATTGTCTATTAAGAACTCACTTTCACACTGGATGCATCCTTTGGTGATTCTTTAGTAACACAATCACTAAATCGAAAGCTAAAACCGATAAATATGTTTAAAATAACAAATTATAGGTATACATAAACCACAGCTCACCGATCAACAGGGCCACCCGAAATCCAAAACCTTTCGTTACAATTGTCGTAAAATCGTTGGGAGGACCATTCGGTAACACGTCTCAGAAGCTTACTGACTAGGATGTTTCGGTAAAGAACCCAAAATGACGTCACTACCGAGACAAACCTACTACACCAGTCGGTATGAACGATACAGAATGGGGCCCCTGGCCGGTGGCTGGTAGCCGCCACAGCACTAGGAGACGCTCAAGAGCAAGCTGTTCTGATCGCGACGTAGCCACGATCTGTCTTGCGGAATTTTCTTGAAGTATTTTTAATTATTTGTGGGTTCAATCATACTCATGGAGGACCTTGCTGAACACCGACGTGAGACCCATAGGGCGCTAGGAGGAGGTATCGGAATGGAGTTTGGCAGGTTTGAGAAACATAAGCATCTGGGAAGACTCGCAAATGTCAGGGTACGAGCCGGTGGAGAGGATAACATTATAGAGAGTGGTAGGGACTGTAAAGAAGGAGAGGGGGGCTTCTTTGAGTTGGCAGTATGTAATACGGTCGTGCCCGGGAGCCATATTACGATTCGTGTGTATTGTGGTTACGATGTCTTGTGTGACGATGGGGGTGTTGAGATAGGATGGTGGTGTGGCCCCCAAGTGAGGGAGAGGTGTCAGTGTGGCCCTGGATGTCAGGCAGACAGCCTGCCCACCTGCCCGTTCACCGACATCCATCGTCTTTGCCAACTGCTGTCCAACTGTCCGTCCATCTGTCCATTTGTCCATCCATTGTCCATCGTCACCGCTGCCTGCTGTCCGTCTGTCTGTCGCTATCCGTCCATCATGAACCTTCCCATCTCCACTGTCATCTACACCTCTCCCTCCCCCTCTTCCACTGTCCCATCCTGGAGTGCTGCTTCTCACCTCCCTCCTTATACCTCGTCTCCCCTCCCCCCACTCACCCATTCGCCCATCTCCTCCTCTGCTGTGTACCCCCCCCCCACATCTACACTCTTCCCCTGGCCACCACACCCACAACAGCTCGTGCCCCCACCCTCAAGTACACCTCTGCTGCCGCCTCCGCTGCCACCTCTCAGGTTGTCGGTTTTCTCCCTTTGCTCCCTCTCACCCCCCTGTCACTTCATCATCTGCATCCACCGCATTCACCACACTATGCCATGCTACAATCACCGCCACTGAACCAGCTGCTTCTCCCAGCACGTCCACCACGCCTACAGGATCTGCTGCTCGCCACCTCCCTCTCCTCCCCATCCCTCTTTCCTCCTCCCAGCCTACGGTCTCCAAAGAACCCCACAAACACGTCATTGCCGACTCTACCCCTCCAGCAAAAAGGTACCACCTCTTCCCCCTCCCCCATTGTCTCCATGGACACTACCACTCCTCCTGACAACCGTACCCCACACCCCTCCCTCCAAACCTTTGTCCTGTCCACCCCAGACACTGGTGCTCCCATCTCAAAGCTGATTTCTCGCAGCCGGCCGCTGTGGTCGAGTGATTCTGCGCAACTGTTACTGTCGCAGGTTCGAATCCTGTCTCGGGCATGGATGTGTGTGATGTCCTTAGATTATTTAGGTTTAAGTAGTTCTGTAGTGTCGCAGAAGGGGTAAAGATTTGGAGATGTGGACTATTGTCAAGTTTCGTTGCCTATGCCGAAAGCCAGATGCAGTAGGTCGGCCAAAAAGTAAGAGGATTGCACATGTATGGAATGTGTCGTCACGCATGGGCAATGTCCTGGTTCCACACAACAGGCGAGAGAGAATTGCTTTGCACGCGGGTTTGTGTTAGACGGAGACTTTCGTAGAGTGCAAGACAGAGGTATAGCGTCAGCTGTACTGCATTTCACAACTTCGCGTAAGTCTGCCGAAACAACACGTAACTCTGTCGCAAGAACACCTAAGGGGCGAGTACGACAGATAAGTCAGCACTATAAGTGGAACGAATGTGGTCATTACAAACGAGAATGACGTCAGGACGTCGTTCGTGCTTCCTTTAAATACGCCAGCTTTGATAGCAACAGGGCACTCGCACTCGCAGTTAGACTCGCAGTTAGATGTGTACTGGGTTGCTGCGTAGCGCTCAGGTCGGTGATCGACATGTTAATCTTTATTAAGGAGATGGTGCAGTAAGAGCGGCCCATCCAGCAATAGACGTGAGGGGACAGTACCAGCTCTGGTTCTCTCCGCTGCCGCTGACAATCATCGACCAAGGATTAGCAGACATCGCGGCAGACTCGCTCGCCGCCAATGCTGACCACATCAGTGAGCCGTCGTCGATATCATGCGGGGCCTAGGCCCTGTGCATCCGCCATCACAACCGGGTGAGCCGACGACGCTGGGGGACTGTAGCCTGTTCCGCCCGCCCACCGCGGACGAGCCACCAGGAGGAGCAGGGAAGGAGATGGGGTGGGATAGAGTACACTCCGCACTACGAGAACGCTTCTGGTGCCGACAGCGCTGGGGATTCCAACCCAGAGCCTCTATGTTCAGCAGCCAGCTGTCTGTCGCGAGCGGGCTGACCAGAGGGGCGCTGGCAGCCACGCGCGGCCAAAGTGAGGACATTCCGCCGCTACATCACTGCACGCGGCGCTGCGCTAGCAAGACTGGTGCGGCCCGGATCTGGTGTCATCGCTACGAGTCAGCGAGAACTCGGGGAAGGTCGTTGACATCACCAAGTCACATTGCACTCGGCACGAATAAAGGTGTTACGGATTAATAATGTTTCTTTGGCGTTTCTGATGCTTCTACAGCAATTTCCTAACATCCTAACAGCTGGAGAGGTCACCGCTCGGCCATCCAGTCCACCATAGGCGACCGGGACCACCGGTTGTAGGAGACTGATGACCACAGATGTTAAGTCCCATAGTGCTCAGAGCTATTTGAACCATTTATCGATTCCTTGCAGGGACTCAGTCCTCATCGAGACCCCTTCTTTCACACAGACCTCCTCCGTAAACTACTGTGCATTATGTTTGCCCCCACGCATCCCTGACTCCCTTCCTCTCCTCTTCCTCTCCCCATCAGCCACAGCCTCCCGATCATCCCCCCACCTACACCGCCATGATGACCAAACTCAGCCCAGTGATCACAGAGGATGAGGTGTTTGGTGGAACTGAACTCACACCCTAACCTGCAAATCCGCTCTGCCCAACGTATCCACAATGCTGCTGTTCCCACCTATCTCATGAGGGTCTTCCCAGAGTCCACCCCCTCCATTGACCACCTACACTCCCAGGGTGCCCAGATTTACCACTGTCACCTTCCAGTTGAATCCTCCAAATCCCTCCCCAATCCTACCACTTCCAGCACTGCCTCATGTACAATGATCAGCTGACCCCCAACTGCAAAAGCCTCCCCAAATGTCCCCATTGCAAGGTCTCCCACTTTCTTAAAAACTGCCCCAACCTAGCCACCCCTTCTTCCCGTAACACCTGCAACACCCCCATCCCACCTACTGCCACATGTGTAAACCCCCTCATACCACCTCTGAGCTTACTGTCCCTGTTGGTCCTATTGTACCCCATCCATCCCAACAATTCCCACGTTGACCACACCTTCTGCACCTTTGTAATAGCCATCGACATGAACATCCATAGCTGCTCCCCTGCCCCCCTTCAGTAGTGGCATCAGTTCCTCTCCACGACCCAAGGTGACTTTGTTCCTCTTCCAAAACACATCCATCCCAAAAGCAACACCACCCACAATGTTGTCATTACCTCCACCAACCTTCGTGGGCGTATCACCTTCGACATCTTTGACCCCACAGGTACCGACCACTTCCCCGTCCTCTCACCATCATGTCTGCTCATCACGCCCCTCCATCTCTTTGCCCTGCACCCCCTCCCAAGGTCATCCATGTCTACCATTGTGCCAACTGGGATGTCTACTGGGAATCCATCGCCACCCAGGTCGAAAGCCATCCTCTTACTTATCACCATCCTAACAACATCATTCATGCCTCGTCCTTCCTTCAGAAGGTAATTATTGACGCCTTGGAGGTCTATGTTCCCACTAAAACCATCCACCCCCACCGTCCCACTCCATCTGCAGGCTGTCCTCCTATTCTGTGAATCCTGCCACCTCTATCGCTCCTTCCTGTGCACTCATGACAGGGATACTCTTCAACACCACCGGCAAATACAGCAAAACGTACAGAACCTTATTACAGAAAAGAAACGCCAAGACTGGCGCCAGACTTGTACACGACTGAATTCCACCCTGCCTATCAACTCCTCCAAGTACTGGTCCGCCTTCCATCGCCTCACTGGTTCCCATTCCGCACCAAATTACCCCCTTCTCCTTAACGACTGCCCCCTTCCTGACAACCGCAGTAAAGCCAACCACTTTGCTTTTAACCTTTCTGAGGTCTTCTCCATCCCAGATGATCCCCACTTAGATTATTCTCTTTTCCCCATCGTCATGGAATGCGCCAATACCTCGGTCACTCCACTTGCCCCTAGTCTTCAGTACTTGGGGCAGTTGTCCCCTTCCAAAATCAACACTCCAATCACAGCACAAGACATTAAACTTCTCCTCTGGTCCAAATGCAACAAAGCCCACTGTCTCATGACAGTGTCATCTACTGCCACCTTAGAGAAAGCCCCATCTCCTTCTTGACTGTCCTTGCCCATCTCTATAACGTCATCCTCTCTACCACCTTCTACCTTGACCTGTGGAAGACTTCCCCCATCCTCTTATTCCTCAAACCCAACAAACCACCTTCCATCGCCTCTTCCTATCGTCCCATCTGCATCACCTCCATCTTCAGTAAGGTCTTCGAATCAGTCATCTCCCGGCGTATCTGTCAGCACCTTAATCAACACCACCTCCTCTCCCTTACCCAGTGTGGCTTCCAACACCGCTTCTCTGCAGAAAACCAACTCCTTAACGTAGTTCACTTTCATCTCCACTAGCTTAACTCCGTTTGCTCCACCATATTTGTTTCCTTCGACCTCCAAAACTCCTATGGCCATGTATGGCATCCCGGTCTCCTCCACCTACAAGTACCTACACCCTGCCTATCAATTTTGTCCGTCTGATCGCTTCCTTCCCCTCACGCTGTCCTTCCTATGTCATCCTCCGCAACACCAACCTTTTATCCCATTGCCGGTGTGCCCCAGGGTCCATCCTCTCCCCTCTCCTCTATCTCCTGTACACTGCTGATATGCCCAATCATTCCCCACCTGTCCACCTTCTCCAATATGCTGATTACACCACCTTCCTGGCTTTCTATCCTACCCTTCAATTTTTCTCAACACACCCTCCAAAACCACCTTGACCTGTTCACCACTTGGTGTAACCAGTGGTCCCTTCATCTCAACCCCTCCAAAACCCAGGAAATGATCATAGATCGCACCACCTGCTTCTTCCATGACTTCTACCTCACCCTTTATGGTCGTCTCATCCAGCTCACCCCCACCCTGAGATACCTTGGCCTCACCCTCAACCCTCACATCACCTGGACCCCTCACCTCTTTACCATCCAGCAGAAAGCCCATTCCCACCTCCGCCTCCTGAAACTCCTGTCTGACCGGACATGGGGTTACATCCTTCCAACATCCTCCACACCTACAAATCCCTCATCTGTCCTATCCTTTGTTATGCCAGTGTTGCCTGGATCTCTGCACCCACCAGCTTTTACAAGACCCTCCATATCTTCAAATGGCATGTGCTGTGCCTTATCTTCCATATCCGCCTTCCTTCCACCACACACCTCCTGTACGACCTCATACCCTTCCCCCACCTCCTATTTTCCTCCAACATCCCTGCATCCTTTACACTGTCTGCAGGCTAGATACTCCCCACCCCATGGTTTCCATAATTTGCCTGGTGCCATTTAATCTAGTGTGTGTTTTTTGTGTACCATAATTTTTTTAGATTTTTAACTCTCATTTAATGTCAGTGCTTTGTATGCTTTCTTTTCTTCTGTTTCGACTTTTTTGTTTCTATATTCCGCCATGTTTCCTTCGTTATATTGTTTTACATGTCTTCTTGCTTAAGCTGCTGCCAGCCTGCCCCTGATCATGAATGGAAAAAGAAACTATTGAAAAATGTAAGGCAAGATCCCCCCACCACACACATCTCCCCAACTCTTGGTCCCCGTACGACCGATTTACGATCGCACCCCTCCTGGAAGCAGCCTTTGCCCTCTCCCCACAGTCGAGGACATCGTTAGATTCGTAACCATCATCCTACAAAATATCCGCCATTTTCAACGCCCCCATACCCTTCAACAGATCTCCCTAGCTACCGTTCAATATTTCACCCTAACACCTTCGCCACCTACTCCCATAACCAAGCCCATTTTACCTTCTACCATCTCGACACCCTAGTTTAAACCACACCATGGCGCGGCAGCCTCGTATCTTGTTCAGCAACATCAGTTCTCTACCTACCAACAAGCAACTCTTCATGCACATCCTTACAACCCACCGTGTGGATGCCTCCCTCATCAATGAAACATTTCTCCAGACCCCATGTATCATCAGCATATCACCACACCCACTTCAACAATCCAATAATCCCCACCTGATTGCGCATGGTGGAGTTGCCATCGGCTACCTTCACCAGATCTCTGTTGGGCTCCAAACCCTCCTTCCTGACCCCACTGAACACCTTATCCTCAGCTTCTTTTTCCCTGACCATCTCTGTGTCCTCCTTACCGTGACAGATGGACAAGACCCATGCCTCACTCCTCACACCAATCCTTGCCCAAATTTCGTCCATGCTGACTGGAATGGCTACTGGGCAGCCCTAGATACCCAGGTCAGTGGCCATCTTCTGACCATCCAGCATCTGGATGATATCAGCCATGCTGCCTCCTTTCTCCAACAGGCCCTGTCTGAGGCCATTGAGGCCCACTACCACAATTCACGCACACCACCACACTTTACCCCCCACATGCCATCCTCCTTTGAGAATCCTATCATCTCCACCATGCCTTTCTCCACACACGGGACCGGGACACACTCCGATGCCACCGGCAACTCCAAAGACATGCCCGTGATTTCCTCACAGCCAAAAAACGCTAGGACTGGCGCCAGGTCTGCACCTGCCTAAATGATACCCTAATTATAAACTCATCCAAGTACTGGTCAGTCTTCCATCACCTTACTGGATCTAAACCCTCCCCACAGTATCCCCTCCTCCATTGAACCTGATTTATTTTCAAAGAATATCCATAAGAATTTATTTTATTTACTAGCGATTCATGAAGAACATTAACACATTTAATTGGACTATGTGAACGTGTAAGTAGATGCCAATGGTAACTGAAAAAACAAATTAAAAATTTTAGTTTCAATAAATGGAATTTTTATTCCTAAAAGCCTTTTTTTAAACAGATTTAAAATTGTTATCTGAAAGCACCCTGTAAATACCAAGTTTCAATTTATTCAGAGGCAGAAATAATTATTTTTTTTTTTTGTGGTATGAGCTTTCAGGCTGAGAACCTTGCCGCTCCCTTTTAACATGGCTGTTGACAAGACCGCTCACAACACCTCTTAAAGACTGCACTGGTGCAAATCTGCAAAACACCAGATTACCCTAAATTAAAATTTTTAACAACTCACACAAACACATAAACTATGCGCCCTGTAAGAGGTTGTAAATGGTACAAAACACTCACATTAAAAATTATTTGCTGCCGAAAGTGTAAGTTGTTTTAAAAGAACCCTTATATGATAAATTGACCATTTAAATAAAATCCATTAAATGCAATTTTACATAAAATATACCAACATGCTCTACATTATACATATACCACCTCGCAAGATGATAGACAAGATAAAAACATATTTCAGGAATTCGGCCTTTACACCTGAAGCAATAAATTCGTTAACACCAAAACCGACAAACAGGACACAGGCAGCTATTAACGTATGGCAGATTGACGGGGAGATTACCAAACAACCTGAACTGCAGATTGCTCTAAGTTGCCCCCACTCCACAAGCGAAAATCGACCACCCAATTCATAAACAGCCATTTTCCCATGGGTGGGCAAGCAGAGAAGAATGGTGGGACGATTACAAAACAAAGCAGCTGGTGACCTCACCAAGAAAACTAGTATAATTTAACAAGTAAATGAAACAACATATCTCCAATCACTTAACTTCTAATGAACTGCGATTTCAGGTGAAGACCTAGCGCAGCACCTCCAATGCTATCACTTATCAATGTCAGTGAAAATCTGAGTAGGGCAATGTAACAGATGAGGTCATTAATGTAAACAAGAAAAAAACAATGGACACAAGATGGAACCTTTAACACCCCATGTAATTAATTCCCAATCAGATGAAGGCTGACCGCTTAGGTTTTTCACAACAACACCCTTTCTTTCCTGTTAGATAAGAGACATTCAATTTCACAGCACTGCCAGTGACACCATAATATATTAACTTACTTAAGAGAATGGTGTGGTTCACATAGTCAAAGGCTTTTGACAGGTCACAGAAAATGCCAATAGCCTCTAATAGCTTTCACTATATCAGAACATTTAAGTAACCCACGCTCTGACTTTGACAGTATATTATTTGCAGTCAGGTGCTTGAGGATTACAGAAACAACTTAAGATAGAACTCAACTCACACGAGCACTCGTTGATTAACTTAAAAAAAATGGTTCAAATGTCTTTGAGCACTTGACATCTTAGGTCATCAGTCCCCTAGAACTTAGAACTACTTAAACCTAACTAACCTAAGGACATCACACACATCCATGCCCGAGGCAGGATTCGAACCTGTGACCGTAGTAGTCCCACGGTTCTGGACTGCAGCGCCTAGACCCGCACGGCCAACGCGGCCGGCCTGATTAACTTCTTTTGATATACTATCATACCCACCAGAATACTTACATTTGATGGATTTTATGATGGATGCTACTTCTCTGGGAGACCTGATCACCATTTCTATTTTAGTGAAGTTATTTTTAAAGACTTGTCTTTGATACACAATTGCACTGCCCACCGAACCTGATGACACCAAGCTGCCTGTAACAGAAATGAAGTACTTGTTTAAGAGGTTTGCAACACTACATGCACTTGTTACTGAAGTCTCATTTATTTTTAGAGCTATCTGTTCCCCTTCCTTTTTGGCCCCACGTTTCTGTCTTCACTATATACCATACAGTTTTTGGTTTGTTGTTCGATGTAATCATCTTTTTCTCATAATAAGCCTGCTTCGATTTCTGGATTACTTGCTTCAATATTTTGCAGTATTCTTTGTAATACATTACAGTGTTAACATCAGAGTTGTTCCTAGATAGTAGATACAGTCTCCTTTTTGTCCCACATGATATCTTTATTCCTTGTGTAATCCTTGGTTTATTGTTTTACTTCTGTGTGATTTGAGTTACCTTTAGAGAACAACAATTTTCAAAAGTGGAGGTAACTTTATTAGTGAATGCTTTGTATTTTCCATTTGAGTCAGAAGTGTTGTAAGCATATATCCAGTTCATGTTTTTGAGCAATATCTAAAATTTTTACTTATGTATTATCCTACTGTACTCAGATTTAATAGATTTTTTTATCCTGAGAAGTTTCAAAATATAACACAAGATGCTGCATGTCATGATCAGATAGCCCATTTACTATTGGTTTTGTGATATGCCTTTTTTCCCCTTGATTTGTATACAAAGATATTATGAATGGCAATGTCAGAGCATTTACATATCCTAGCTGCAAAGTCCACAGTTGGAACCAAATTGAAAGATAGTGTTACTGAGTGCCATAATTGTTCTCTGACAAGAGCTTTTCAATAAACTCATATTAATATCACCAGTAACTATTATTTCCTTTATTTTTTACTGTGAGAAGGGACAACAGAGCTTCCATAATTCTTATGAAGGTTAAAATTTCCTGAAGGTGATCTGCACATGCCTCTATTATAAAGGACTTATTATAAAACACTAATTCTGTTGCACAAAGCTTCTAAGTGCCGCTCTGATCAAAATTTATTAACATCAATATTCTTGAAATCAAAACAGTTTCTGACATACTGGCAACTCCTCGATTGTCTATGTTATCTCTACAGAAGTAAGAAGCTAACTTTAATCCTGCAACATTTAACATATATAGAACAGTGGTCACATAACAGACTGAACAGGCACCTGGAGAGTCCCCAACACGACACAAGGCCAAACAAAGTTAGAAGATTAGTTCCTCACACAACTAAACTGTATAGTAATGGTGAAACTGTAAGGGAGTAGAGCTGAAAAACCATATCCTGAAAAGTAAAAAATATTCAAGAACCAACAAAATAATTTAAAAAACTTGATCAATTCAAACAAACCATTACTCTTGTAGAATATAGGACTTCCTTGAATGTGATTTCTTGTTAATTATACTAAACATATTTTGAGTTGGCATACAAAACTAAATGGTTTCATTAGAAATAAAAATGTTTGATTATGACCAGCATTACTACTCGAACTTACTCTTACCCTTTTAGCATTATGAATTCATGTTTAATATATTTTCAGTGTGGTGTAAACTACATGAAACAATGTTCTTTTATCATCTGTTTGAGTTGTATCATATGCTGTTGTACAATGGATGACAGAGGTCACTTGAGATACAATATGATACCACCTTGGAATTACAACAAAGTATCTGTACCTCTCTTACTTTCCTTTTTTCACCATCAGTCAAGAGTCCAGTTGAGCCCCTTGGTACTGCGAACTGTATAGTCATGTTTTCCGCCTGTAAATTGCAACAAATATTTAACATTCCTTCAAATAACAAAATTTGGAAATAGGTTATGAACAAAGACACAGAACATGGAGAGAAACAGTCCACATTGAGCCACAGTCTTGTTTAACTTAAACAGTTGTATCAACATGGTGTAGAATATTAAACCTTATCTGGATGAAACAAGAGCAGCAACAGCACATATTTGTGAGGGGTCTTTGGACGTTTTGCTACAACACAACCTGCGCTAAGTTAATGCAGTTATCAGTGGTGTAAGCAAAGTCCTGAGGACAACTGCTTTTGACTGAAACAAAGACTTACATCCAAGCCGTGCCTGTTGCTCCAGTTGGGAGATAGGAATAAGCTAATTAGTGCCTGCACCTGGACAGGAGGGAGAAGGGCAGATTATCTGAGCATCTTACAGGTAGTGTAAGAAGGAACATATTTAAGATGGAGTGAGATTACAGAGAGACAGTCGAAAAAAATTAGAAATGAAAAGGACCAAAACTTTTCATTACTGCTTGCTCAATATACAGATTGAAAAACATCGGGGAGAGGCTACAACCCTGTCTTACTCCCTTCCCAACCACCGCTTCCCTTTCATGTCCCTCGACTCTTATAACTGCCATCTGCTTTCTGTACAAATTGTAAATATCCTTTCGCTCCCTGTGTTTTACCCCTGCCACCTTTAGAATTTGAAAGAGAGTATTCCAGTGAACATTGTCAAAAGCTTTCTCTAAGTCTACAAATGCTAGAAACGTAGGTTTGCCTTTCCTTAATCTTTCTTCTAAGATAAGTCGTAAGGTCAGTATTGCCTCTCGTGTTCCAGTATTTCCACGGAATCCAAACTTATCTTCCCCGAGGTCGGCTTCTACTAGTTTTTCCATTCGTCTGTAAAGAATTCGTGTTAGTATTTTGCAGCTGTGGCTTATTAAACTGATAGTTCGGTAATTTTCACATTTGTCAACACCTGCTTTCTTTGGGATTGGAATTATTACATTCTTCTTGAAGTCTGAGGGTATTTCGCCTGTCTCATACATCTTGCTCACCAGATGGTATAGTTTTGTAAGGACTGGCTCTCCAAAGGCTATCAGTAGCTCTAATGGAATGTTTTCTACTCCCGGGGACTTGTTTCGACTCAGGTCTTTCAGTGCTCAGTCAAACTCTTTACACAGTATTGTATCACCCATTTCATCTTCATCTACGTCCTCTTCCATTTCCATGATATCGTCCTCCAGTACATTGCCCTTGTATAGACCCTCTAGATACTCCTTCCACCTTTCTGCTTTTCCTTCTTTGCTTAGAATATTGTCCTGAAGTACATTGCCCTTGTATAGACCCTCTATATACTCCTTCCACCTTTCTGATTTCCCTTCTTTGCTTAGAATTGGGATTCCATCTGAGCTCTTGATATTCATTCATGTGGCTCTCTTTTCTCTAAAGGTCTCTTTAATTTTCTTGTAGACATTATCTATCGTGCCCCTAGTGAGATAAGCCTCTGCATCTTTACATTTGTTCTCTAGCCATCCCTGCTTAGCCATTTTGCACTTCCTGTCGATCTCATTTTTGAGACGTTTGTATTCCTTTTTGCCTGCTTCATTTACTGCATTTTTATATTTTCTCCTTTCATCAATTAAATTCAATATTTCTTCTCTTACCCAAGGATTTCCACTAGCCCTTATCTTTTTACCTACTTGATCCTGTGTTGCCTTTACTTCATCCCTCAGAGCTACCCATTCTTCTTCTACTGTATTTATTTCCCTCATTCCTGTAAATTGTTCCCTTATGCTCTCCCTGAAACTCTGTACAACCTCTGGTTCTTTCAGTTTATCCAGGTCCCATCTCCTTATATTCCTACCTTTTTGCAGTTTCTTCAGGTTTAATCTACAATTCTTCCATGTATACAACCTTCTTTCATGATTCTTGAACCATGTGTTAGCTATGATTAAGTTATGCTCTGTGCAAAATTCTACCAGACGACCTCCTCTTTCATTTCTTAGCCCCAATCCATATTCACCTACTATGTTTCCTTCCATACCTTTTCCTACTCTCGAATTCCAGTCACCAATGACTATTCAATTTTCGTCTCCCTTCACTACCTGAATAATTAATTTTATCTCATCATACATTTCATCAATTTCTTCATCATCTGCAGAGCTAGTTGGCATATAAACTTGTACTACTGTAGTAGGCATGGGCTTTGTGTCTATCTTGGCCACAATAATGAGTTCACTATGCTGTTTGTAGTTGCTTACCTGCACTCCTATTTTCCTGTTCATTACTGAAGCTATTCCTGCATTACCCCTATTTGATTTTGTATTTATGATCCTGTATTCGTCAGACCAAAAGTCTTGTTCCTCCTGCCACCGAACTTCACTACTTCCCACTATATCTAACTTTTACCGATCCATTTCCCTTTTTAAATTTTCTAACCTACCCGCCCGATTAAGGGATCTGACATTCCACACTCCGATCCGTAGAACATCAGTTTTCTTTCTCCTCATAATGATGTCCTCATGAGTAGTCCACGCCTGGAGATCCGAATGGGGGACTATTTTACCTCCAGAATATTTTACCCAAAAGGATGCCATCATCATTTTATCATACAGTAAAGCAGCATGTCCTCGGGAAAAATTATGGCTGTGGTTTCCCCTTGCTTTCAGCTGTTCGCAGTTCCAGCACAGCAAGGCCGTTTTGGTTAGTGTTACAAGGCCAAATCAGTCAATCATCTAGAGTCTTGCCCCTGCAACTACTAAAAATGATGCTGCCCCTCTTCAGGAACCACACCTTTGTCTGGCCTCTCAACAGATACCCCTCTGTTGTGGTTGCACCTACGGTATGGCCATCTGTATCGCTGAGGCACACAAACCTCCCCACCAACAGCAAGATCCATGGTTCATGTTTGATTTCATGGCTATTATTTATTTCAATTTATCTGCTTTCCTTTCCCGAGTTTCCTCAGCTGTCATATGTGACACAGCTGTTACTGCCAGAATGATGGATTACCATTTCCTTACAATGCAAATGAAGGTGGAAAATATATTGCTTAAATTAAACAAGCTAAAAAATATATAGAAATTCCATGTAACAGCAAAAGAATGGAATACTGCGTAACTGGAGCTTCAGTAGTTATGTGAGGCAATTTGTCTGTATGGAGCCTGAGAAGCTGGAAGGCAGCATTGAAGTGCAGGAAGGCTTGCAGAGGTCCAAATAATATAATTATTTTCAGTGTGTGGGAATTTAATTATGAATGACATTTTAGTTCATTAATTTTCACAAATAATAAAATGTTTACTGATAGAGTGAAATGAGGGCTTTCAATAATTTAAGTCATTCTGGAAATAAACAATTGTTAGCTCACAATATGTTCCTGAGCATATGGCTTCTGAATAAAGCTAATTACAGATTTCTCTTAAAAGAACACATACAATGTTTACATTAGCAGAACTCAGTTAAACTGACAGATAATGAATTTTACTGAAACATCATTTAAATAGGAATTTTAGTGCTTTGTGCAAATGTGGTACATCCACAACAAGTAGAATATAAAAAAAAGAAATAAGAAAGTTATCTAAGTAGTAGATTTATACAAAATGCAGTTACTCCAACTTTCCAAGTATCAAGTTCGTCATCTGTACAATAGAAGTACGTATTCTACTGTTCCCACCTTAAAAAAGTGAGTCTACAGTTCTCAAATCCAAAATGGTGCATGCATGTCAATCAGTGTTTCTGAAGCTACTGTTGATTGCTTTAGCACAGCAGATAAATCTAGCTACATTATGAAAACCTACAAAATTTGGGATAGCTTTAACCCAGCACACAGCTGCAAGATCATGAAGGGAACATGGCATTAAAAAAATGCTGTAAAATAATAATAGAGTACTTGTGTACATAGTACACAGAGCTACAAAAGCAAACTTAAGAGAGTGGCATACAATGGCAGTCAAATATGAAAAATGTGAAAAAATGTAAGTAAACTACTTACTAATACTGAAGTACTTGCCATAGTTGTTAACACATTTATTCCACTGTAATTGCCTTACAATGGTCAATGCCTTTGTGAAAAAATGTTGCCAGGCACACACCTCTTTATCTGAAGCAAAGGGACAACCATGAATGCCTTTCTTCAGCACTTTAAAAATATGGAAATCACATGGAGAAAATTGGTCATTCGTTTGGTTCGCACCAAGAGTTCGCAGAACACCGGAAACATTTTTCCATGAAGCTATTGACCATCTTGTCTCACAGGGGCATAAATGTATTCACAGCTATGGTGATTAGTTTTGAAATACTAAACAGTTAAGTTCCTTTTTTCCATCAATCTTGTTTTATGGAGTTTTCATCTTGTGTATTCTTTCTGAAGTTTTGCATCAGTGTAACCAAATATATTACAACAAAAAAAGATGAATGTGACAGGGTTCAGATCCCATACAGAGCCAATCACAAAATATTCTGATTTCATTCATCACTTTCAAATTATTGTTTAATTCTGGTATGTTAACGCAATGCTAAATCTATAGTGGCAGATCCATGATTAGGTTGGGATTTCCTAATTAACGCATACTAAGATAGAATTTAGCATGTGGGCATTGCAAACCTTCCCCTCTGTCTCCAACCCCTCCCATCCCCCTCCCCTCCTCCTCCACACAAAAATTCATAAGACCTATTTTGTTTATCAGTTTCTTTGAGTGGCAATGGCAGTGTGCGTAAACACAAACACACATACCTGACCTCAGCATCTGGCTGCCAAGGCCAGAATGTGAGCAGCAGTTCAAGATGCTCAAACTCTTGCCTTGGCAGCCAGAGACTGTGGCCAAGTCAGCGCGTGTTGTGTTTGTGTGTTGTGTTGTGTGCTGTTTAAATCTAATGAAGACCTGTTTAGCCAAAAGCTGTGTTTGACAGTCTTTTTGTTGTGCCTATCTGCGAATCAGCAAGTACACTATATGGTGGGTAGCAACTATCCTTATCATAAAACTGTCGGACATATATCTTCATTTTTCATTGCTGTGACAAGACGAAGCAATCCAGGTACAGTTACTGGCATCACTATTCTAAACCAAACAACTGCTTTGGTTGTTATAACTAGTGCTCGATTAGTGATGGTATGCCATACTGATACCTCTGACAAGTCACAGTACTGGTACCTGTTCTTTTTTATAAATGAAGCACTGGTCATAACTGTTACTACTTCTACTTGTTTTATTCGAATGAAGCACTGGTCATAACTGTTACTACTTCTACTTGTTTTATTGGAGATCATGTCACATCCAGAAGGTCAAACCAAACTGAACATATCTAGAAGGAACTGTTGTAAATAAGTGTTCATTTTCATAGCCCATTATGTACTCTCACAGACTGATCAATCTGAAGTTACAGGCAGAGGAGAGGTGATGCGTGGAATGAATCAAAGAAAAAGAACTGAACACATGCCAAATAAGAAGCTGTGTATCACAGGCCGAATGTGCTACAATTAGCTCATTATACCTTCTTTTAAATATATACACAGTGAATCTTTGATGAGGCTCAAGTTGCACTCCGGCACAAATGTTCACATGTCACTAATATACCTAATACAGATGATGTCTAATAGTTCACAGTAAGCAAACAAATTTTGAATATTATAACAACATTCCATGCAGAACCAATCACAACACAGATTCATGATTCTGTAATTACTTTCTGTGGGTGGGGACGGGAGCAGGGATTGCGAACAACTCATGTATAAGATGGGACAATACAACATATTTAAAAGACATACCGGTAACTCCTTCTGCAATAAACAAATTTATTTTACTGCTGATGTTTTTAACATGTCATACTAAAAAATCACATTCACTGCAACAGTAACTCCAACACAAGAGATACACATGTCATCCATGTCAATAAACATTTTATGACATGGGTTTTCACAGTGGAATGTAAACCATTTCATTTTCTTAAAGTGTATCTATGATACTACTACAGACAGTGATATAACATTATTAATATATTACCAGACACATTAATTTGACACAGATGGTAAAATAAAAATAATGATCTTGGGTACTGGCTGTTGCCTATCCCTAGTAACCACCCCAGAAAATATAGGGTGTTGGCAGAGAACGTTTGGTTGTGCAATCCAGTAGCCACTCTGTTGTGGTATTGGATTTGCAATGCGTTTCTGAAAATACATAAAATATGTATTGAATGAATTATTGCATATTTTAGGATAGAACCTGGCAGTAACGGAAAGAACAAACATGAGTAGAATAACATCATTAGATGTCAAATTAGAATAACATCAATACATGTCAAATAAGAAAAGAATTATGTATGTACCGATCAGCAATATGAATTTTGTATGTAGAATACACCACTCTGTGGCCAATTAGGTGCAAATAATTTTCAAAAAACTCCCACATTTAACTACATATTAAGTTGTTAAATGGTGGCACATTTAATCAGCTAGTCTGATCATGTATTGCATTCACACTGCAACTGGACCGCTGAAGCTAGTGATGCTACGGATTTACCGACACTCATTATATAGGTACGTGTTCTAATATCACCTTCACATTATATACATTTACTAACATTTCTTGACATAAATAAACCATCACAATTTCAAAAGAATAGAAATTTATTCTACTCATTCATCATATTCTGTACATCTCACCAAGAAGGTGAAAAAGAATAGAAATTTCTTCTACTCTACCACCAAGGAGGTGAACCTACAGGGAGTAAGTGAAGGTAAACATTAACAAAAGACAACCAAACATTGCTTAAGCTGTACACTATATTAACAAGAAACTATCACCATACTGCTTAATGCTAGTTCTTTTTATGCCAGTTAAATGTGTTCTAGTGAATTAGAAAGAAAGCTGCTGCTACTTCAGTTACATTAGTTACCTTCAGGATGCCTTATAAGAAACTTGATATTTAGTTCATTAATCAAGTATTTTTTAGAAAAAACAGTAACCTTTATATGTAATTACGTAAGACAGTTTACAACACACTACCTGCCATCCACCTAGAAGAAGGAATGAAATCCTTGCACTAAGATAATCAATGGAAGGAGTCACTACTGACGTATTTTTTAAATTTTGCTTTGAATTTCCTGAGATAACTAATTTCTTGTTGTATGTTAGATGGGAGCTTCTCAAATATCTTCATACCATAATAAGAGTCAGCCAACTGCTGTTCTTTCTTGACACCTATGTGCCCACTATAATAACTGATTTGTAGGCACCACACAGCTTTCTCAGCTGCAGTACAATGCACAGTAAGGCGAGAGCCAACTGTTGCTCTATCCACCATCCCCACTGATGTACTTCCCACTGCTGCTGACAATGACAACAATAAAACTAATCTGAATGTATGTTTTGCTCTATTTGCATTGCATGTGCAGCTCTTGCTCATTCTATGTGGAATGTTGTATATAATGAATGACCCTGCACCACCATAGCTGTCTGCCAGCCATGAGGTTATTTTAATGAAAATTTAGAAGAAAACATAACAATTGTTTATCACTAAGTATGCCAAAGGTTCACAAAAGCGTTCAACAACAACCACAAAAGTTTTCTTATATAATTCACTAATATAATCTGAGAGGGGACGACAGAAGTGTCCGATCCCACGCGTCGGCTTTCACCCGTGACGAACGGGTGTTGTCGTGTGACGTCATGACGGCGCGGAGTTTGCCTTGTGAGTGTGACGTGTTTGTAGATGTCGTCGTGTTGTGGTTTGTTGTGCTCTCTTGTGGTGTGTTCAGGATTTTCGTTTGTGTTATGTAATGGGTTCAGTTTGCTTTTGCTCATTATCCAGAATTGTTCGAGTGTCGGCTGTGTTTGTAGTGGAATTCGTTTCAGTGAGTGTGAAGCTTAATTTGGTGTTGTTCATTGTAGATCGTGTGGTAATTTTAGTAAAATTAATCGGTTGTTGTTTTTTGTTCAGGAATGGATATGACGGATGCAACTACAACAGTACTAAGTTGCATACAACACAGCTATGAAACTAAATCTGCCGTTTATAACATTCACGAGTACAACACTACACGTGCAGCTTTAGTACATACAGTCCAAATAGATCCTATACATTTATATTCTATGGGAAAATACGATATTCTAGCCACAATTATTTTAACCGATCAGCCTGTTTGCATCCCAGAATCCGAATGTACATCACATTTCCTGTTTTCTCTCCAACAATTTTGTGTTCCGCTTTTCGTCTCTTAGAACTCACAATTCCACAAATCCCATTACTAACTAGAATCTACTTGCCTAGATTTCCAAAGCTGAGCGCCGGCGACGAAAGAAAAGCTTACTGTCATTTCAATACTGGAGCGAGGGAAGGCGAAAGTACGCTTGGAATTTCATACAAAAAGCTAAACTATCACGCAATCATTAAATCGATGAAACTTATAGATTGGGCGGACAAGGAAGATAAACACGAAAATAAAAGTAAGGCGGGTGCTTTACTGTAAACTCGATATAGGTTTAAAACTAAGTTTCCGACTTCTTCGAAAGTCGAATTTTGGAAATACTACGTCTACTCGATTTGACCCTTAGCTTGAGGAGTTGCTTGTTGGGAATTACTGGGGGAGACAGGGATATATACAAATACGTCACGCCCCATAAGGCACTAGCAAACCATATCGCATTTGATAAGGGAAATGTGGGAAGGAGAAGATATATTTCACGTATAGTAAATCACTGAAGAGATACCGATACATTTTATTTCCTTTATCGTAATTTTAATCACCTATACAGGCGGGCTGTCAGCAGCACATTACGCTGCTCTTCAGCCTTGAGTGGAACAATAACATGACATAGAGGTGATACAGACAATACAAAAAACGGCGGGCAAAGAATGGAGATACAAAGAAAACAATAAACATGAATCCGTTCACGTTGGACGATAAAAACACTAACACTTGTGGACACGGCGCACAAAACACGGAGAACGGCGACGGCACATGTGAACAGTGGAGTTGCAACTGCACGAAACACAAAACGAAGCATACACACGAGATACTGATGTCGATGATCTCCGGCGCACGAATGTTCACTATGCGTGTGTGAGTCCGGCGACCTGCCAAGAGAGGAGGAGGAGGAAGGGGAGAGCGAGAGGGGAGAGCAGTGATGCCATGGGCAGGGGAGAAAGGGGGGGAGGAAGGGGGAGGGGAAGCCCTGGGGAAGAGGGGTGGAGGGAGGGGATGGGGGAAAAGGAAAGTGAAGGGAGAGAGGGTGCCTAAAGGAAAGGACATCAGAAGTGGGGGGGCAGGGTCAAAGTTGATGGGAGGGGTAGATGGAGGGGAGGTGGACATCAGCAGGGAGGGGGAGCTGGCGGAAGCCACCTTGGGAGAGGGTAAGGAGGGTGGAGAGATGGAGACCGGGAGGGACATGGGAATACAGGCGCAACAGCGGGGAGGATCAGGGAGACGAGTGCGTGAGGAGGATCAAGTTTACGGGAGGTGTACAAGATCCGTATACTTTCGAGGAAAAGGAGGAGGAGGGGGAAGGGGATGAGATCATACAGGATCCGCATAGGGGAGGGGAGACGGATGCGATAGGCGAGGCGGAGAGCATGGCGTTCATGGATTTGGAGGGATTTTTAAAAGGTAGGGGAGGCAGAGATCCAATCCGGATGGGCATAACAAAGGACAGGGCGGATGAGGGATTTATAGGTGTGGAGGATGGTGGAGGGGTCCAGACCCCACGTACGGCCAGAGAGGAGCTTGAGGAGACTGAGACGGGAGCGTGCCTTGGCTTGGATTGTCCGGAGGTGGGGAGTCCAGGAGAGGCAACGGTCAAGGGTGACGCCAAGGTACTTAAGGGTGGGAGTGAGGGCGATAGGACGGCCATGGATGGTGATGTAGAAATCAAGGAGGCGGAAGGAGGGAGTGGTTTTGCCTACAATGATCGCCTGGGTTTTGCAAGGATTGACCTTCAGCAACCGCTGGTTAAACCAAGCAGTGAACCGGTCAAGATGGGACTGGAGAAGGTGTTGGGAGTGCTGCAGGGGGGGGGGCAAGGGCAAGGAAGGCGGTGTCATCGGCAAACTGGAGAAGGTGGACGGGGGGTGACGGGGACGGCATGTCCGCCGTGTACAACAGGTACAGAAGGGGGGAGAGGACAGAGCCTTGGGGCACACCAGCAGAGGGGAAAAAGGTGTAGGAATCGGTGTTATGGATGGTGACATAGGAAGGACGGCGGGAGAGAAAGGAGCCGATCAGACGGACGTAGTTAATGGTAAGGGTGAAGGTTTGGAGCTTGAAGAGGAGACCGGAATGCCATACACGGTCATATTCACCTTCGAGGTCCAGGGAGAGGAAGATTGCGGAGCGACGGGAATTAAGCTGTTCGGAAAGGAGATGAGTGAGGTGAAGGAGAAGGTCGTCGGAAGAGAAGGACGGCCGAAAGCCGCACTGGGTAACGGGAAGGAGGCGGTGCTGGCGGAGATGCGGGTGGATGCATCGGGTGAGGATAGATTCCAGGACCTTGCTGAAGACCGAGATAAGGCTGATGGGACGCTAGGAGGAGACGGCGGACGGCGGTTTGCCAGGTTTAAGGAACATGAGGATACGGGCGGTTTTCCACAGGGTAGTAACCGGTGGACAGGACTACATTGTAGAGCCCGGCCAGGGTGGAGAGGAAAGAGACAGGAGCTTCACGAAGGTGACGGTAGGTGACACGATCGTGACCAGGAGCGGTGTTGCGTTTTGTGCGGAGTGTAGCAATGAGATCCTGTGTAGTGATAGGGGCACTGAGTTCCGTGTGTGTAATGTTGTCCAAGTACTGGAAACCAGGAGTGAGGGGAGGGACAGAGGTGTCAGTTCGATCGCAGATATCCGAAAAGAGGGAGTAGTCGAACCGGGGATCATCGGGGATGGAAAGTACATCAGAGAGGTAGGAGGCAAAGTGATTGGCCTTACTAAGGGTGTCAGGGAAAGGGTGATCATCATGGAGAAGAGGATAATAGGGGGAGGGTTTAGTTCCGGTAAGGCGACGGAAGGCCGACCAGTACTTGGACGAGTTGATTGGTAGGGTAGCACTTAAACGGGTGCATGTCTGTCGCCAGTCCCGGCGTTTCTTAGCCGCGAGCAAATTACGGATGTGTCGCTGGAGTTGCCGGTGGCGCCATAATGTGTCCGGGTCACGCGTTCGGAGGAAGGCACGGTAGAGAGACGGGATTCACAGAGGAGGAGGACGGCCTGTGGGGGTAAGGTAGGATGGTGGGGGTGGATGGCGACAGTAGGGACGTGGGCCTCCATGGCCTCAGACAAGGTCTGCTGGAGAAAGAAGGCGGCATGGGTGACATCGTCAGGGTGGTGGTAGGTGAAGGGGTGGCTATCAACCCGGGTGGAAAGGGTATCCCGGTAGGTATTCCAGTCGGCACGGGAATAGTCATGGACATACTTAGGGGGAGGGTCATTATGAGGGTTGGGGCGAGGGCGGCGACCATCTGAAATGGTGAGGAGGACAGGGAGATGGTCGCTACCAATAGGCACCAGGACATCCACCATTACGCGGCCAAGGAGGTTGGGGGAGGGGAGGATAACATCAGGAGTGGAGTTGGATTCGGGACGGGTGTGCTGGGGGATGGGGACGAGGTCGCCTTGAAGGGAGGAGAGGAACAGATGCCACCGCCGTAACTGGGCGGCGGAACGACTAAGGATGTTGATTTCGGCGGCGATCACGTAGGACGAGAAGGTACGGTCAATGTGGGAGAGGAAGTCGAAGGGAATAGGGGCGTTAGGGCGGACATAAATGGTGGCGGAGGTAACGGTAAGGCTGGGGAAGAAGAGACTAAGGATCAGGTGTTCGGTGGGTTCGGGAAGTAGAGGTTGGAGCCGAACGGGGATCTGGCGATGGTGCCCAATGGCAACTCCGACACGCGCAATTGGGAGGGGATTATCGGAGCGGTGGAGGAGGTAGGGCGAAGTGTGGATGGTGTGGTGGGGTTGGAGGAAGGTTTCATTAAGGAGGAAGGCGTCCATGCGGTGGGTGGCAAGGGTGTGTAGGAAGAGGTTCTTGTTGGCGGGAAGAGAGCGTATGTTGTTGAAAAGGATACGGTGCTGCCGTGCCATGACAGGGATTTAAACGAGGGTGTCAAGACGGAAGAAGGTGAAATGGGCCTGGTTGTTCAAGTAGGCGGCGTACATTTTGAGGTGGAAAACGGAACGGGTGGCGAGGGAGATCTGTTGGAGGGTGTGTGGGCGCTGAAAAGGATGAAGATTCAGCAGGACAATGGTGAGGAATCTGATGATGTCCTCAACGGTAGGGGGTGGGCGAAGGGGGTTGCCGGGAGGGGTGGGGGCGTTACAGGTATGTTACAGGTATTACAGTAGGGGGGGGACTGGAGATTGGGGTACTGCCGTAAAAAGTGGGCTTGCCTACAGTGCGGGCAGGTGGGGGGCTCGCGGCACTGAGATGTTGCTTGCGCATTGTATCACAAGCACCTTTGGCAGCGGAGGGATTGAGGAGGGAAACGGGAGGGGTCAACTTTATAACGCTGGTTAAAAAGGAGGGCACCCTCCTTCAGGAGACGGTCTATGGAGGGGGCGTGCTCAGAGAAAACCCGCATAAGGGGGGTGGGGCCGGCAGCATTATGGATGTGGCGAACCGCACGCACCTCCAGATGGGGAGGGGCCTGAAGCTCCGCCAACACCTCCTCCTCCGTGATCACTGGACTGAGCCGAGTAATCACGGCGGTGAGGGTTGGCGGGCGACGCGGAGGTTGGGGTTGGCGGGAGGGAGGTGGTGAAGGAGCAGGGGTGAGAGAGGCATGAGGGCCAAAGCGGGTGACAGGAATGCGGGAACGGAGGTCTGTGTGGAGGGTAGGGCTGGGGGAGGAGATGAGTACCGAATCATGGCGAGGAGTGAGGAGGGAGATGGGGGCACCAGGACAATTCTGACAAAGGAATAGGGTGAGGTTCCGGGCTTCAAGGAGGGAGGGATCAGGACGGGAGAGGAGGTAGCGGTAGGAGTAGGGAGTAGAGGAAGAGGAGGAGGGGGCATGGACGGGTGGGGAGACATCCATGGCATCAGGGGTGGGGGAAGTGGGACGAGGCGGAGCCTTTTTGGGAGCAGAGGAGGCAGGTTTGCCGCTGGGGCGCTTGACGGCGGTGGAGGAGGTATGGGGGTTGGGAACTACTGGAATGTGGCGGGTAGTGGCAGGTCTCGTGGCGGGAGACGGCGCCGGAGACGGTGAGGGCGATGGCGAAGGCGATGGCAAAGACGTTGATGGGGGCCGCAGAAACGTAAGGAGCAGAGGGTGGGAGTGGAGGGAAGGGATCAGAAGAGGCGCGGGATGGAGGAGCCGTGGACAGGGCGACAAATAGGGAGGGAGATGAGAGAGTGTGGAGAGGGGGAATGGACTGAGGGAGGAGTGAAGTGGCACATCACGTGATAGTGGTGGCAGCAGCGGAGGGGGAGGTGTATATAATGGCAGTGGTGGCGGCTGTAGAAGAGGTGGTGGGGGTGGACATTATGATAAGGGGGAAAAAACACAGTACTAGACAAAGGAGCTAACGAGAGAGACAGAGGAGAGAGGGACGGAGAATGACGATGGAGAAGGAGATTGGGGCCGAAGCCCCACTATGCTGCCACTGGGGGGGGAGGGGGGCCACCCGGCCGGCTGGCTGGTGGGGACGCCTCTGCTGCTGCTGCTGCTGGGGGCAGCTAGGACCACCACTGGCCGTTGGCTGCAACAGCTGGTGGCGGGACCGACGCTGGCCACTGGATGCTGGATGCTGGGTGGTAGCCGCGGCCTGGTGGCCGCTGTCTGCTGGCTGGGGCCGGCGTAGGCGAGGACCGCTGCGTGCTGCTGGCGGGGACGCTGCTGGTGTAGACCGCCGTTGGCTGCTGGTGGGGACCGCTGTTGGTGGGGACCGCTGCTGGCGGGGACCGCTGCTGGCGAGGACCGCTGCTGACTGCTGGCTGCTGGCTGCTGCGCGTCGATGGGCTGGCTGGCTGGCTGGCTGGCTGGCTGGCTGGCACCTGCAACACCTAACACTTCGATCGGTACCAGAAGAGCACAGTTCGAAGGGCGGTATTCGACTGAATTACCGCCGAAGATGAATACCGATACACAATTTGGGCTTCTTATCTAGGGACGGAATATACAATCCGTACCTAAAAAATTGGATTAAAGTTAAGTAATACAGCAACTAGCAGCTTTTTTTTTTACTTTATTGTTATTTTAAAACCTGTACAAATCAAGTAGGCTGGCAGCGGCACACTACGCCGCTCTTCAGCCAGAGCGTTACAACAGTATAGGAATGCAGAAGTATATTGAACAAGGTGACGGGCAAAAGAGAGAGGTCACAGAGACACATAAAAACACGGAGTCGTTCACACATGACGAGAACAACACTGAAAACACGTTGGCACGGCGCACAGAACACTGACGAATCCGACGGCACTATTGAACGTAATAGTGGGACGGCGGACACCAAAAACACTAAACGACGTCACACACACGAGACACAGAAGGTGATGATCTCTGGCGCGCGATTGTTCACTATGCGTGTGCAAGTCCGGGGACCTGCCAAGAGAGGAGGAGGAGGAAGGGGAGTGGAAGAGCGAGAGGGGAGAGCAGAGATGCCACGGGCAGGGGAGAGATGGGGGAGGGAGGAAGGGGGAGAGGAAGCCTGGGGGAAGAGGTGGGAGGGAGGGACGGGGAAAAGGAAAAGAAGGGAAAAGAAGAGAAGGGAGGGAGAATGCCGAAAGAAAAAGACACCAGAAGTGGGGGGCGGGGCAGGGTCAAAGTTGATAGGAGGGGCAGATGGAGGGGACGAAGACATCATCAGGGAGAGGGAGCTGGCGGAACCCACTTTGGGAGAGGGTAAGGAGGGTGGAGAGATGGAGACCGGGCAGGACGTGGGAATACAGGCGCGGCAGCGGGCGGGGGTGGGAGAGGATTGGGGATACGAGCGGGTGAGGAGGATCAAGTTTACAGGAGGTGTAAAGGATCTGTATTCTTTCAAGGAATAGGAGGAGGTGGGGGAAGGGGATGAGATCATACAGGATCCGCGTGGGGGAGGGGGGACAGATGCAATAGGCAAGGCGGAGAGCATGGCGTTCAAGGATTTGGAGGGATTTATAAAAGGTAGGGGGGGGGGCCGAAATCCAGGTGGGATGGGCGTAACAAAGGATAGGGTGGATGAGGGATGTATAGGTGTGAAGGATTGTGGAGGGGTCCAGACCCTACGTACGGCCGGAAAGGAGCTTGAGGAGACGGAGTCGAGAACGTGCCTTGGCTTGGATTGTCTGGAGATGGGGAGTCCAGGAGAGGCGACGGTCGAGGGTTACGCCAAGGTACTTAAGGGTGGGAGCGAGGGCGATGGGATGGCCATAGACAGTGAGATAGAAATGAAGGAGGCGGAAGGAAGGGGTGGTTTTGCCTACAATGATCGCCTGGGTTTTGGAAGGATTGACCTTGAGTAACCACTGGTTGCACCTAGCGGTGAATCGGTCAAGATGGGATTGGAGAAGGTGTTGGGAGCGCTGTAGGGTGGGGGCAAGGGCAAGGAAGGCGGTGTCATCGGCAAACTGGAGACGGTGGACGGGGGCTGACGGCGGCGGCATGTCCGCCGTGTACAACAGGTACAGAAGGGGGGAGAGGACAGAGCCATGGGTCACACTGGCGGAGGGGAAAACGGTGTAGGAATCTGTGTTATGGATGGTGACATAGGAAGAACGGCGGGAGAGAAAGGAACCGATCAGACGGACGTAGTTAATGGGAAGGGCGAAGGTTTGGAGCTTGAAGAGGAGACCGGAATGCCATACGCGGTCATAAGCGCGTTCGAGGTCAAGAGAGAGGAAGATTGCGGAGCGACGGGAATTGAGCTGTTCGGAAAGGAGATGAGTGAGGTGAAGGAGAAGATCGTCGGAAGAGAAGGACGGCCGAAAGTCACACTGGGTAACGGGAAGGAGGCGGTGCTGGCGGAGATGCTGGTGGATGTGTCGGGTGAGGATTGATTCCAGGACCTTGCTGAAGACCGAGGTAAGGCTGATGGGACGGTAGGAGGAGACAGCGGACGGCGTTTTGCCAGGTTTAAGGAACATGAGGATATGGGAGGTTTTCCACAGGTCGGGGTAGTAACCGGTGGACAGGACTACGTTGTGGAGCCTGGCCAGGGTGGAGAGGAAAGAGACAGGAGCTTCACGAAGGTGACGGTAGGTGACACGATCGTGACCAGGAGCGGTGTTGCGTTTTGTGCGGAGTGTAGCAATGAGATCCTGTGTAGTGATAGGGGCACTGAGTTCCGTGTGTGTAATGTTGTCCAAGTACTGGAAACCAGGAGCGAGGGGAGGGACGGAGGTGTCAGTTCGATTGCGGATATCCGGGAAGAGGGAGTAATCAAACTGTGGATCATCGGGGATGCAAAAGACATCGGAGAGGTAGGAGGCAAAGTGATTGGCCTTACTAAGGGCGTCAGGGAAGGGGTGATCATCATGGAGAAGAGGATAGTAGGGGGAGAGCTTAGTTCCGGTAAGGCGATGGAAGCTGGACCAGAACTTGGACGAGTTGATAGGGAAGGTAGGATTTAAATGGGTGTATGTCTGTCGCCAGTCCCGGCGTTTCTTAGCCGCGAGCAAATTACGAACGTGTCGCTGGAGTTGCCGGTGGCGTCATAGGGTGTCTGGATCACGCGTGTGGAAGAAGGCACAGTAGAGACGACCGGATTCACAGAGGAGGAGGATGGCCTGTGGGGGTAAGGTAGGATGGTGGGGGTGAATGGCAACAGTAGGGATGTGGGCCTCCACAGCCTCAGACAAGGTCTGCTGGAGAAAGGAGGCGGCATGGGTGACATCATCGGGATGGCGGTAGGTGAGAGGGTGGCTATCGACCTGGGTGGGGAGGGTATCCCGGTAGGCATTCCAGTTGGCACGGGAATAGTCATGGATGAACTTAGGGGGAGGGTCATTATGAGGGTCGGGGAGGGGGCGACGACCGTCTGAAAGGGTGAGGAGGACAGGGAGATGGTCGCTACCAATAGGCTCCAGGACATCCACCGTAATGCGACCAAGGAGGTTGGGGGAGGAGAGAATAACATCGGGTGTGGAGTTGGATTCAGGACGGGTGTGCTGGGGGATGGGGATGAGGTCGCCTTGAAGGGAGGAGAGGAACCGATGCCACCGCTGTAAGTGGGCAGCGGAGCGACTATGGATGTTGAGGTCTGCGGCGATCACATAGAAGGAAAAGGTACGATCGATGTGGGAGAGGAAGTCGAAAGGAAGAGGGGCGTTGGGGCGGTCATATATGGTGGCGCAGGTAACGGTAAGGCCAGGGAAGAAGAGACTAGGGATCAGGTGTTCGGTGGGGTCGGGAAGGAGAGGTTGGAGCCGAACGGGGATCTGGCGATGGTGACCAATGGCAACCCCGCCACGCGCAACTGGGAGGGGATTATCGGAGCGGTGTAGGAGATAGGGGGAGGTGTGGATGGAGTGGTGGGGTTGGAGGAAGGTTTCATTGAGGAGGAAGGCATCCACACGGTGGGTAGCAAGGGTGTTCAGGAAGAGGTTCTTGTTGGCGGGAAGGGAGCGGATATTGTTGAAAAGGATACGGTGCTGTCGCTCCATGACAAGGATTTAGACGAGGATGTCAAGACGGGAGAAGGTGAAATGGGCCTGGTTGTTGGAATAGGTGGCGTACATTTTAAGGTGGAATATGGAACGGGCGGCGAGGGAGATCTGTTGGAGGGTGTGGGGGCGCTGAAAGGGATGAACATTCTGGTGGACGATGGTGAGGAAACTGATGATGTCCTCAGTGGAGGGGGGGGGGGACGAAGGGAATTGCCAGGAGGGGTGGGGGCGTCCAGAGGACGGACAGGTGCGGTGAGTTCAGGAGTAGTTGGAGGGGGTCGGGCTTTACACTTTTGGGAGTAGGTGGTATGAGGGAGGTTACAGGTATTACAGGAGGGGCGCAACTAGCAGCTTTTTTTTTACTTTATTGTTATTTTGACACCCGAACAATCAGGTAGGCTGGCAGCAGCACAATACGCCGCTCTTCAGCCGAAGAGAGTACAAGGAAATAAACAGAGAAGAGACATCACTTAGAAAAACGGCGCGAAAAAAAAAACAGTAGACACATGAACATAAAAACACAAGGAGCCGTTCACACTCGATGACAATCCACACTACGAACTGTTGACATGACTCACAAACACTGAAGAAGACGATGGCACTGGTGAACAATGGAGTGTGACGGCGAAACTGAACACTAAACATCACGGCACACACGATACACTGATGGCGGTGATCTCCGGCGCGCAAATGTCCACTGATCGTGTGCGAGTCCAGGGACCTGCCAAGAGGTGAACAGGGATGAGGTGGGGGAGAGGGGAGGAAAAAAGGATGCCAATGGCTTAGGAGACGGGGGCAGGAGGAGAGGGACAGGGGAGGGAAGGCCTGGGGGAGGAGGGGGGAGAAAAGGAGGAGGGAGGGAAAAGGGAGAGAAGTGAGGGAGGGTGCCCAGAGGAGTAAGTACAGGAGGAGGGCGGGAGGATCAAGGTTGGTAGGAAGGGTAGATGGAGGGGAGGAGGGCATCATCAGGGAGAGGGAGCTGGCGGAAGCCACCTTGGGAGAGGGTTAGGAGGGTGGAGAGATGGAGACCGGGTGGGACGTGCGGATACAGGCGTGGCAGCGGGCGGGGGTGGGAGAGGATTGGGGAGACGAGCAGGTGAGGAGGATCGAGTTTGTGGGAGGTGTACAGCATCCGTATCCTTTCAAGGAAAAGGAGGAGGTGGGGGAAGGGTATGAGATCGTACAGGATCTGCGTGGGGGAGGGGAGACGGATGCGATAGGCGAGGCAGAGAGCATGATGTTCAATGATTTGGAGGGATTTATAAAAGGTAGGGGGGTGGAGATCCAAGACAGATGGGCATAACAAAGGATAGGGCGGATGAGGGATTTATAGGTGTGGAGGATGGTGGAGGGTTCCAGACCTCACGTACGGCCGGAGAGGAGCTTGAGGAGACCGAGTCAGGAGCGTGCCTTGGCTCGGATTGTCCGGAGGTGGGGAGTCCAGGAGAGGCGACGGTCGAGGGTGACGCCAAGGTACTTAAGGGTGGGAGTGAGGGCGATAGGACGGCCATAGATGGTGAGATAGAAATCAAGGACGTGGAAGGAAGGGGTGGTCTCGCCTACAATGATCGCCTGGGTTTTGGAGGGATTGACCTTGAGCAACCACTGGTTGCACCAAGCTGTGAACCGATCAAGATGGGATTAGACAAGGTGTTGGGAGCGCTGTAGGGTGGGGGCTAGGGCAAGCAAGGCGGTGTCATCGGCAAACTGGAGAAGGTAGACGGGGGGTGACGGCGGCGGCATGTCTGCCGTGTACAACAGGTACAGAAGGGGGGAGAGGACAGAGTCTTGCGGCACACCGGCAGAGATGAAAAATGTGTAGGAATCTGTGTTATGGATGGTGATATAGGAAGGACGGTGGGAGCGAAAGGAACCGATCAGACGGACGTCGTTAATGGGAAGGGCGAAGGTTTGGAGCTTGAAGAGGAGACCGGAGTGCCATACGCGGTCATATGCACGTTCGAGGTCCAGGGAGAGGAAGATCGCGTAGCGACGGGAATTAAGCTGTTCGGAAAGGAGATGAGTGAGGTGAAGGAGAAGGTCGTCGGAAGAGAAGGATGGCCGAAAGCCACACTGGGTAACGGGGAGGTGGCGGTGCGTGCGGAGATGCGGGTGGATGCATTGGGAGAGGATAGATTCCAGGACCTTGCTGAAGACAGAGGTAAGGCTGATGGGACGGTAGGAGGAGACGGCGGACAGCGGTTTGCCAGGTTTAAGGAACATGAGGATACGGGAGGTTTTCCACAGGCCGGGGTAGTAACCGGTGGACAGGACTACATTGTAGAGCCTGGCCAGGGTGGAGAGGAAAGAGACAGGAGCTTCACGAAGGTGAAGGTAGGTGACACGATCGTGACCAGGAGCGCTGTTGCGTTTTGTGCGGAGTGCAGCAATGAGATCCGGTGCAGTGATAGGGGCATTGAGTTCCGTGTATGCAATGTTGTCCAAGTACTGGAAACCAGGAGCGAGGGAAGGGACAGAGGTGTCAGTTCGATCGCAGATATCCGGGAAGAGGGAGTAATCAAACTGGGGATCATCGGGGATGGAAAAGACATCGGAGAGGTAGGAGGCAAAGTGATTGGCCTTACTAAGGGCGTCAGGGAAGGGATGATCATCATGGAGAAGAGGATAGTAGGGGGAGGGTTAGTTCCGGTAAGGCGACGGAAGGCGGACCAGAACTTGGACGAGTTGATTGGCAGGGTAGCATTTAAACGGGTGCATGTCTGTCGCCAGTCCGGCGTTTCTTAGCCGCGAGCAAATTACGAACGTGTCACTGGAGTTGCCGGTGGCGTCGTAGGGTGTCCGGGTCACGCGTGCGGAGGAAGGCACAGTGGAGACAATGGGATTCACGGAGGAGGAGGACGGCCTGTGGGGGTATGGTAGGACGGTGGGGGTGGATGGCAACAGTAGGGATGTGGGCCTCTACGGCCTCAGAAAAGGTCTGCCGGAGAAAGGAGGCGGCATGGGTGACATCATCGGGATGGCGGTAGGTGAGAGGGTGGCTATCGACCTGGGTGGGGAGGGTATCCCGGTAGGCATTCCTGTTGGCACGGGAATAGTCATGGATGTACATAGGGGGATGGTCATTACGAGGGTCGGGGTGGGGGCGACGACCGTCTGAAAGGGTGAGGAGGACAGGGAGATGGTCGCTACCAATAGGCTCCAGGACATCCACCGCAATGCGACCAAGGAGGTTGGGGTAGGAGAGAATAACATGGGGAGTGGAGTTGGATTCGGGACGGGTGTGCTGGGGGATTGGGATGAGGTCGCCTTGAAGGGAGGAGAGGAACCGATGCCACCGCTGTAAGTGGGCAGCGGAGCGACTATGGATGTTGAGGTCTGCAGCGATCACGTAGGAGGAGAAGGTATGGTCGATGTGGGAGAGGAAGTCGAAAGGAAGAGGGTTTTTGTTTCTTTATTGTAATTTTAAACACCTACACAGGCGGGCTGTCAGCAGCATAGTACGCTGCTCAACAGCCTTAAGTGGAACAATAAACATGACAGAGAGGTGATATATACAATACAAAAAACGGCGGGCAAAAAATGGAGATACAAAAAAGAAAAAAAAACAAGAAGCCGTTCACGTTGGGCGATAAAAACACTAACACTTGGATACACGGCGCACAAAACACGGAGAACGGCGACGGCACATGTGAACAGTTGAGTTGTAACTGCACGAAACACAAAACGATGCACACACACTAAACACTGATGGCGATGATCTCCGGCGTGCGAATGTTCACTTAGCGTGTACGAGTCCGGGGACCTGCCAAGAGAGGAGGTATAGGAGGAGGAAGGGGAAATGGGAGAGGGGAAAGCAGAGATGCCATGGGCACAGGAGGGAGGGGGAGAGAGGAAGGGGGAGGGGAAGCCTGGGGGAGAGGGGAGGAGGGAGGGGAGTAAGGAAAGGGAAGGGAAGGGAAAGGGGGGAGGGAGGGTGCCTAAAGGAAAGGACACAGGAGGTGGGGGGGGAGGATCAAAGTTGATAGGAGGGGTAGATGCAGAGGAGGAAGACATCATCAGGGAGGGGGAGCTGGCGGAAGCCACCTTGGGAGAGGGTAAGGAGGGTGGAGAGATGGAGACCGGGCAGGACGTGGGAATACAGGCGGGGCAGCGGGCAGGGGTGGGTGAGAATCGGGGAGACGAGCGGGTGAGCAGGATCGAGTTTACGTGAGGTGTACAGGATCTGCATCCTTTCAAGGAAAAGGAGGAGGTGGGGGAAGGGGATGAGATCATACAGAATCAGCGTGGGGGAGGGGAGACAGATGCGATAGGCGAGGCGGAGAGCATGGCGTTCAAGGATGTGGAGGGATTTATAAAAGGGAGGGGGGCGGAGATCCAAGCCGGATGGGCATAACAAAGGATAGGGCGGATGAGGGATTTATAGGTGTGGAGGTTGGTAGAGGGGTCCAGACCACACGTACGGCCGGAGAGGAGCTTGAGGAGACAGAGTCGGGAGCGTGCCTTGGCTTGGATTTTCTGGAGGTGGGGAGTCCAGGAGAGGCGACGGTCGAGGGTGACGCCAAGGTACTTAAGGGTGGGAGTGAGGGCGATAGGATGGCCATAGATGGTGATGCAGAAATCAAGGAGGCGGAAGGAAGGGGTGGTTTTGCCTACAATGATCCCCTGGGTTTTGGAGGGATTGACCTTGAGCAACCACTGGTTACACCAAGTGGAGAACCGGTCAAGATGGGATTGGAGAAGGTGTTGGGAGCGCTGTAGGGTGGGGGCAAGGGCAAGGAAGGCGGTGTCATCGGCAAACTGGAGAAGGTGGACGGGGGCTGACGGCGGCGGCATGTCGGCCGTGTACAAAAAAGTACAGAAGGGGGGAGAGGACCGAGCCTTGGGGCACACCAGCAGAGGGGAAAAAGGTGTAGGAATCTTTGTTATGGATGGTGACATAGGTAGGACGGCGGGAGAGAAAGGAGCCGATCAGACGGACGTAGTTAATGGGAAGGGCGAAGGTTTGGAGCTTGAAGAGGAGATCGGAAAGTCATATGCGGTCATATGCACGTTCGAGGTCCAGGGAGAGGAAGATTGCGGAGCGACGGGAATTAAGCTGTTCGGAAAGGAGATGAGTGAGGTGAAGGAGAAGGTCGTCGGAAGAGAAGGACGGCCGAAAGCCGCACTGGGTAACGGGAAGGAGGCGGTGCTGGCGGAGATGCTGGTGGATGCGGCGGGTGAGGAGAGATTTCAGGACCTTGCTGAAGACCGAGGTAAGGCTGATGGGACGGTAGGAGGAGACGGCGGACGTCGGTTTGCCAGGTTTAAGGAACATGAGGATACGGGAGGTTTTCCACAGGTCGGGGTAGTAACCGGTGGACAGGACTACATTGTAGAGCCCGGCCAGGGTGGAGAGGAAAGAGACAGGAGCTTCACAAAGGTGACGGTAGGTGACACGATCGTGACCAGGAGCGGTGTTGCGTTTGGTGCGGAGTGTAGCAATGAGATCCTGTGTAGTGATAGGGGCATTGAGTTCTGTGTGTGCAATGTTGCCCAATTACTGGAAACCAGGAGCGAGGGGAGGGACGGAGG
This sequence comes from Schistocerca piceifrons, assembly GCF_021461385.2. NCBI lineage: Eukaryota > Metazoa > Arthropoda > Insecta > Orthoptera > Acrididae > Schistocerca > Schistocerca piceifrons. Next base: position 123,042,062 of record NC_060148.1, on the reverse strand, counting down.
TGTCAGTTCGATCGTGGATGTCCGGGAAGAGGGAGTAATCGAACCGGGGATCATCGGGGATGGAAAAGACATCGGAGAGGTAGGAGGCAAAGTGATTGGCCTTACTAAGGGTGTCAGGGAAAGGGTGATCATCATGGAGAAGAGGATAATAGGGGGAGGATTTAGTTCCGGTAAGGCGACGGAAGGCTGACCAGAACTTGGACGAGTTGATTGGTAGGGTAGCATTTAAACGGATGCATGTCTGTTGCCAGTCCCGGCGTTTCTTAGCCGCGAGCAAATTACGGATGTGTCGCTGGAGTTGCCGGTGGCGTCGTAGTGTGTCCGGGTCACGCGTGCGGAGGAAGGCACGGTAGAGACGACGGGATTCACGGAGGAGCAGAACGGCCTGCGGGGGTAAGGTAGGACAGTGGGGATGGATGGCGACAGTAGGGATGTGGGCCTCCACGGCCTCAGACAAGGTCTGCTGGAGAAAGGAGGCGGCATGTGTGACATCGTCAGGTTGGCGGTAGGTGAAGGGGTTGCTATCGACCTGGGTGGAGAAGGTATCCCGGTAGGCATTCCAGTCGGCACGGGAATAGTCATGGACATATTTAGTGGGAGGGTCAGTACCAGGGTCGGGTCGGGGGCGACGTCCGTCTGAAATGGTGATGAGGACAGGGAGATGGTCACTAGCAATAGGCTCCAGGACATCCACCGTTATGCGACCAAGGAGGTTGGGGGAGGAGAGAATAACATCGGGAGTGGAGTTGGATTCGGGATGGGTGTGCTGGGGGATGGGGATGAGATTGCCTTGAAGGGTGGAGAGGAACCGATGCCACCGCCATAACTGGGCAGCGGAACGGCTATGGATGTTGAGGTCGGCGGCGATCACGTAGGAGGAGAAGGTACGGTCGACGTGGGAGAGGAAGTCGAAGGGAAGAGGAGCGTTGGAGCGGACATAGATGGTGGCGCAGGTAACAGTAAGGCCGGTGAAGAAGAGACTAAGGATCAGTTGTTCGGTGGGGTCAGGAAGGAGGGGTTGGAGCCGAACGGGGATCTGGCGGCGGTGACCAATAGCAATTCCGCCACGCGCAACTGGGAGGGGATTATCAGAGCGGTGGAGGTGATAGGGCGAAGTGTGGATGGTGTGGTGGGGTTGGAGGAAGGTTTCATTAAGGAGGAAGGCATCCACGCGGTGGGTGGCAAGGGTGTGCAGGAAGAGGTTCTTGTTGGTGGTAAGGGAGCGGATGTTGTTGAAAAGGATATGGTGCTGTCGCGCCATGACAGGGATTTAGACGAGGGTGTCAAGGCGGGAGAAGGTGAAATGGGCTTGGTTGTTGGAGTAGGTGGCGTACATCTTGGAATATGGAACGGGCGGCGAGGGAGATCTGCTGGAGGGTGTGGGGGCGCAGAAAGGGATGAACATTTTGATGGACGATTTTGAGGAACCTGATGATGTCCTCAGTGGTGGGGGGGGTACGAAGGGAATTGCCAGGAGGGGTGATTTCAGGAGTGGTTGGATGTGGTCGGGCTTTACACTTTTGGGAGTAGGTGGGATGAGAGAGGTTACAGGTACTACAGGAGGGGCGCAACTAGCAGCATTTTTTCTTTTTTTCTTTATTGTATTTCAATTCCCCATCGGGGCGGGCTGGCAGCAGCATATGCGCTGCACTTCAGCCGAAAGACATAGAACAAAACAATAGAAGACATTTAAAAACAGCAAAGGAGAGAAGAAGGCGAACATAGATATAAAAATGGGAGAACATCATGGAAGGCAATAGACAAAAAAACGGGGTGACTGTAAAATGGAGATAAAAAACTGTTTAAAAAGTAGCACACACAAAAAGCCTCACACTTCGACGATTAAAAGAACAGTAGGCACAGTATGACTGGAGCATAAAGGTGTTGACGGATGGCATAGCACATAACGTAACACTGACGGCGAACCTCACGGCAGTACACAATTAAAAACACACCTCTTGACGCACACGAGAAACAGCACTAAACACAACACTGATGTGGCACACTGATGATCAATACAGAGGATCTGCCAGGTTCTAGGAGAGGAGGGAGACCTGAGGAAGGGAGGGAGGGGAAGAGATGGGGGAGGGGAATGGGGGGCGCGCGGAAGAGGGCCAGGTAGGGAGGGATGTGGGATGGAGAGAGGCAAGTATGGGGTGCAGGGTCTCAGGGTAGGTGGGATGGAGGAAAATCCGCTCTGGGAGAAAGAGTAAAGGGGAGAAGGGGGCCCTGGGGAGGGAGGGGGGACAAGGCCAGGTTATAGGTGGAAGGAAGCGTAGATGTCATGGCGAAGTTCGTCATCTGGGAGGGGGAGGCGGGGAGGCGTTGGAAATTGCCCTGATGAAGGAGATGGAGGGTGTGGAGATGGAGAGAGGGAGGGATACAGCGATAGACGCGCGGCAAGGAACAAGAGGAGGTGGGGGAAGGGGATCAGTTCATACAGGAGCCGTGTGGGGGAAGGAAGGCGGATACGGAAGGCAAGGCGGAGCGCATGGCGTTCAAGGATTTGGAGGGCCTTGTAAAAGCGGGTGGGGGCGGAGATCCAGGCGACGCTGGCATAACAGAGGATAGGACGGATGAGGGATTTGTAGGTGTGGAGGATGGTAGAAGGATGCAATCCCCAACTAGCAGCTTTTTTTTTTCCTTTATTGTAATTTTCATCACCTGATACAGGCGGGCTAGCAGCGACTTAATACGCTGCTCTTCAGCCTTATGGGGTACAAAATATGATATAGGTGACACAGACAATACAAAAGGTGGCGGGCAAAGAAAGGAGTTACAAAAAACAAAAAAACAAGAAGCTGTTCACGTTGGACGATAAAAACACTAACACTTGGTGACACGGCGCACAAAACACAGAGAACGGCGACGGCACATGTGAACAGTTGAGTTGGAACTGCACTAAACACAAAACGATGCACACACACTAGACACTGATGGCAACGATCTCCGGCGCGCGAATATTCACTATGCGTGTGCGAGTCCGGGGACCTGCCAAGAGAGGAGGAGGAGGAAGGGGAGTGGGAGAGGGAGAGGGGAGAGCAGAGATGCCACGGGGAGAGGAGAAAGGGGGGAGGGAGGAAGTGGGAGGGGAAGCCCGGGGGGAAGAGGGGTGGAGTAAGGGGACGGGGGAAAAAGAAGGGAAGGGAAGGGAAGAGAAGGGGGGGAGGGAGGGTGCCGAAAGGAAAGGACACCAGAAGTGGTGGGTGGGGCAGGGTCAAAGTTGATAGGAGGGGTAAATGGAGAGGAGGAGGACATCATAAGGGAGGGGGAGCTGGCGGAAGCCACCTTGGGAGAGGGTTAGGAGGGTGGGGAGATGGAGACCAGGTGGGACGTGGGAATACAGGCGCGGCAGCGGGCGGGGGTGGGAGAGGATTGGGGAGACGAGCGGGTGAGGAGGATCGAGTTTGCGGGAGGTGTACAGCATCCGTATCCTTTCAAGGAAAAGGAGGTGGTGGGGGAAGGGGATGAGATCGTACAGGATCCGCATAGGGGAGGGGAGCCGGATGCGATAGGCGAGGTGGAGAGCAAGGCATTCAAGGATTTGGAGGGATTTATAAAACGAAGGGGGGGCGGAGATCCAAGCTGGATGGGCATAACAAAGGATAGGGCAGATGAGGAATTTATAAGTGTGGAGGATAGTGGAGGGGTCCAGACCCCACGTGCGGCCGGAGAGGAGCTTGAGGAGACTGATTCGGGAGCATGCCTTGGCTTGGATTGTCCGGAGGTGGGGAGTCCAGGAGAGGCGACGGTCGAGGGTGACGCCAAGGTACTTAAGGGTGGGAGTGAGGGCGATAGGATGGCCATAGATGGTGATGTAGAAATCAAGGAGACGGGAGGAAGGGGTGGTTTTGCCTACAATGATCGCCTGGGTTTTGGAGGGATTGACCTTGAGCGACCACTGGTTGCATCAAGCGGTGAACTGGTCAAGATGGGATTGGAGAAGGTGTTGGGACGCTGAAGGGTGGGGGCAAGGGCAAGGAAGGCGGTGTCATCGGCAAACTGGAGAAGGTGGATGGGGGCTGACGGCGGCGGCATGTCCGCCGTGTACAAAAGGTACAGAAGGGGGGAGAGGACGGAGCCTTGGGGCACACCGGCAGAGGGGAAAAAGGTGTAGGAATCTGTGTTATGGATGCTGACATAGGAAGGACGGTGGGAGAGAAAGGAGCCGATCAGACGGACGTAGTTAATGGGAAGGGCGAAGGTTTGGAGCTTGAAGAGGAGACCGGAGGGCCATACGCAGTCATATGCACGTTCGAGGTCCAGGGAGAGGAAGATCGCGTAGCGACGGGAATTAAGCTGTTCGGAAAGGAGATGAGTGATTTGAAGGAGAAGGTCGTCGGAAGAGAAGGATGGCCGAAAGCCACACTGGGTAACGGGAAGGAGGCGGTGCTGGCGGAGATGCTGGTGGATGCGGCGGGTGAGGATAGATTTCAGGACCTTGCTGAAGACCGAGGTAAGGCTGATGGGACGGTAGGAGGAGACGGCGGACGGCGGTTTGCCAGGTTTAAGGAACATGAGGATACGGGAGGTTTTCCACAGGTCGGGGTAGTAACCGGTGGACAGGACTACATTGTAGAGCCTGGCCAGGGTGGAGAGGAAAGAGACAGGAGCTTCACGAAGGTGACGATATGTGACACGATCGTGACCAGGAGCGGTGTTGCGTTTGGTGCGGAGTGTAGCAATGAGATCCTGTGTAGTGATAGGGGCATTGAGTTCCGCGTGTGTTGTTGTCCAAGTACTGGAAACCAGGAGCGAGGGGAGGACAGAGGTGTCAGTTCGATTGCGGATATCCGGGAAGAGGGAGTAAACGAACTGGGGATCATCGGGGATGGAAAAGACATCGGAGAGGTAGGAGGCAAAGTGGTTGGCTTTACTAAGGGTGTCAGGGAAGGGGTGATCATCATGGAGCAGAGGATAGTAGGGGGAGGGTTTAGTTCTGGTAAGGCGACGGAAGGCTGACCAGAACTTGGACGAGTTGATTGGTAGGGTAGCATTTAAATGGGTGCATGTCTGTCGCCAGTCCCGGCATTTCTTAGCCGCGAGCAAATTGCGAATGTGTCGTTGGAGTTGCCGGTGGCGTCGTAGTGTGTCAGGGTCACGCGTGTGGAGGAAAACACGGTAGAGACGGCGGGATTCACGGAGGAGGGGGAGGGCCTATGGGGGTAAGGTAGGACGGTGGGGGTGGATGGCGACAGTAGGGACGTGGGCCTCCACGGCCTCAGACAAGGTCTGCTGGAGAAAGGAGGCAGCATGGGTAACATCATCAGGGTGGTGGTAGGTGAAAGGGTGGCTATCGTCCTGGGTGGAGAGGGTATCCCGGTAGGCATTCCAGTCGGCACGGGAATAGTCATGGACATACTTAGGGGGAGGGTCAGTACGAGGGTTGGGGCGAGAGCAACGACCTTCTGAAATGGTGAGGAGGACAGGGAGATGGTCACTACCAATAGGCTCCAGGACATCCACCGTTATGCGGCCAAGGAGGTTGGGGGAGGAGAGGATAACATCAGGAGTGGAGTTGGATTCGGGACGGGTATGCTGGGGGATGGGAATGACGTCGCCTTGAAGGGTGGAGAGGAACCGAAGCCACCGCCGTAACTGGGCGGCGGAACGACTATGGATGTTGAGGTCGGTAGCGATCACATAGGAGGCGAAGGTACGGTCAATGTGGGAGAGGACGTTGAAGGGAATAGGGGCGTTAAGGCGGACATAGATGGTGACGCAGGTAACAGTAAGGCCGGGGAAGAAGAGACTAAGGATCAGTTGTTCAGTGGGGTCGGGGAGGAGAGGTTGGAGCCGAACGGGGATCTGGCGATGGTGCCCAATGGCAACTCCGCCACGCGCAATTGGGAGGGGATTATCGGAGCGGTAGAGGAAGTAGGGTGAAGTGTGGATGGTGTGGTGGGGTTGGAGGAAGGTTTCATTAAGGAAGAAGGCATCCACGTGGTGGGTGGCTAGGGTGTGCAGGAAGAGGTTCTTGTTGGCGGTAAGGGAGTGGATGTTGTTGAAAAGGATACGGTGCTGTCGCGCCATGACAGGGATTTAGACGAGGGTGCCAAGGCGGGAGAAGGTGAAATGGGCCTGGTTGTTGGAGTAGGTGGCGTACATCTTGAGTTAGAATATGGAACAGGCGGCGAGGGAGATCTTCTGGAGGGTGTGGGGGCGCTGAAAGGGATGAACATTTTGAAGGACGATTTTGAGGAACCTGATGATGTCCTCAGTGGTGGGGGGGGGGACAAAGTGAATTGACATGAGGAGTGAGTTCAGGAGTGGTTGGAGGGGGTCGGGCTTTACACTTTTGGGAGTAGGTGGGATGAGAGAGGTTACAGGTACTACAGGAGGGGCGCAACTAGCAGCATTTTTGTTTTTCTTTATTGTATTTCAATTCCCCATTGGGGTGGGCTGGCAGCAGCATATGCGTTGCACTTCAGCCGAAAGACATAGAACAAAACAATAGAAGACATTTAAAAACAGCAAAGGAGAGAAGAAGGCGAACATAGATATAAAAAAGGGAGAACATCATGGAAGGCAATACACAAAAAAACGGGGTGACTGTAAAATGGAGATAAGAAATTGTTTAAAAGTAGCACACACAAAAAGCCTCACACTGCGACGATTAAAAGAACAGAAGGCACTGTATGACTGGAGCATAAAGGTGTTGACGGATGGCATAGCACATAACGTAACACTGACGGCGAACCTCAAGGCAGTACACAATTAAAATCACACCTCTTGACGCACACGAGAAACAGCATTAAACACAACACTGATGTGGCACACTGATGATCAATTCAGAGGATCTGCCAGGTTCTAGGAGAGGAGGGAGACCTGAAGAAGGAAGGGAGGGGAAGAGATGGGGGAGGGGAATGAGGGGCGCGCGGAAGAGGGCCAGGTAAGGAAGGATGTGGGAAGGAGAGAGGCAAGTATGGGGTGCAGGGTCTCAGGGGAGGGGGGGATGGAGGAAAATCCGCTCTGGGAGAAGGAGGAAAGGGGAGAAGGGGGCCCTGGGGAGGGGGGGGGGGGAACAAGGCAGGTTATAGGTGGAAGGAAGGGTAGATGTCACAGCGAAGTTCGTCATCCGGGAGGGGGAGGCGGGGGGGCGTTGGAAATTGCCCTGATGGAGGGTGTGGAGATGGAGAGAGGGAGGGATACAGCGATAGACGCGCGGCAAGGAACAAGAGGAGGTGGGGGAAGGGGATCAGTTCATACAGGAGCCGTGTGGGGGAAGGAAGGCGGATACGGAAGGCAAGGCGGAGCGCATGGCGTTCAAGGATTTGGAGGGCCTTGTAAAAGCGGGTTGGGGGCGGAGATCCAGGCGACGCTGGCATAACAGAGGATAGGACGGATGAGGGATTTGTAGGTGTGGAGGATGGTAGAAGGATGCAATCCACAACTAGCAGCCTTTTTTTTCTCCTTTATTGTAATTTTCAGCACCTGATACAGGCGGGCTGGCAGCAGCTTAATACGCTGCTCTTCAGCCTTATGTGATACAATAATATGATAGAGGTGACAGAGACAATACAAAAAAATTGCGGGCAAAGAAAGTAGTTACAAAAAACAAAAAAACAAGAAGCCGTTCACGTTGGACGATAAAAACACTAACACTTGGTGACACGGCGCACAAAACACGGAGAACGGCGATGGCACATGTGAACAGTTGAGTTGAAACTGCATGAAACACAAAACGAAGCACACACACTAGACGATGTCACTGGTGAACAATGGAGCGTGACGGCGAAACTGAACACTAAACATGACGGCACACACGATACACTGATGGCGACGATCTCCGGCGCGCGAATGTTCACTGAGCGTGTACGAGTCCGGGGACATGCCAAGAGAGGAGGTGGAGGAGAAGGAAGGGGAAATGGGAGAGGGGAGAGCAGAGATGCCATGGGAAAAGGAGGGAGGGGGAGGGAGGAAGGGGGAGGGGAAGCCCAGGGGAGAGGGGAGGAGGGAGGGGGGAAAGAAAAAACAGAAGGGAAGGGAAAGGAGGGAGGGAGGGTGCCTAAAGGAAAGGACACAGGAGGTGGGGGGGAGGATCAAAGTTGATAGAAGGGGTAGATGCAGGGGAGGAGGACATCATCAGGGAAGGGGAGCTGACGGAAGCCACCTTGGGAGAGGGTAAGGAGGGTGGAGAGATGGAGACCGGGTGGGACATGGGAATACATGCACGGCAGCGGGCGGAGATGGGTGAGGAGCGGGGAGATGAGCGGGTGAGGAGGATCGAGTTTATGGGAGGTGTACAGGATCCGTATCCTTTCAAGGAAAAGGAGGAGGTGGGGGAAGGGGATTAGATCATACAGGATCCGCGTGGGGGAGGGGAGACGGATGCGATAGGCGAGGCGGAGTGCATGGTGTTCAGGGATTTGGAGGGATTTATAAAAGGGAGGGGGGCGGAGATCCAAGCCGGATGGGCATAACAAAGGATAGGGCGGATGAGGGATTTATAGGTGTGGAGGATGGTGGAGGGGTCCGGACCCCACGTACGGCCGGAGAGGAGCTTGAGGAGACTGAGTCGGGAGCGTGACTTGGCTTGGATTTTCCGGAGGTGGGGAGTCCAGGAGACCCAACGGTCGAGGGTGACGCCAAGGTACTTAAGGGTGGGAGTGAGGGCGATACCAGACACATTAATTTGACACAGATGATAAAATAAAAATAATTATCTTGGGTACTGGCTGTTGCCTATCCCTAGTAACCATCCCAGAAAATATAGGGTGGTGGCAGAGAACGTTTGGTTGTGCAATCCTGTAGTCACTCTGTTGTGGTACTGGATTTGCAATGTGTTTCTGAAAATACATCAAAGATATATTGAATGAATTATTGCATATTTTAAGATAGATCCTGGCAGTAATGGAAAGAACAAACATGAGTAGAATAACATCATTAGATGTCAAATTAGAATAACATCAATACATGTCAAATTAGAAAAGAATTATGTATGTACTTATTAGCAATATGAATTTTGTATGTAGAATACACCACTCTGTGGCCAATTAGGTGCAAATAATTTTCAAAAAACTCCCACATTTAACTACATATTAAGTTGTTAAATGGTGGCACATTTAATCAGCTAATCTGATCATGTATTGCATTCACACTGCAACTGGACAGCTGAAGATAGTGATGCTACGGATTACCGACACTCATTATATAGGTACGTGTTCTAATATCACCTTCACATTATATACATTTACCAACATTTCTTGACATAAATAAACCATCACAATTTCAAAAGAACAGAAATTTATTCTATTCATTCATCATATTCTGTACATCCCACCAAGAAGGTGAAAAAGAATATAAATTTCTTCTACTCTACCGCCAAGGAGGTGAACCTACAGGGAGTAAGTGAAGGTAAACATTAACAAAAGACAACCAAAAATTGCTTAAGCTGTACACTATATTAACAAGAAACTACCACAATACTGCTTAATGCTAGTTCTTTTTATGCCAGTTAAACGTGTTCTACTGAATTAGAAAGAAAGCTGCTGCTACTTCAGTTACATTAGTTACCTTCAGGATGCCTTATAAGAAACTTGATATTTAGTTCATGAATCAAGGATCTTTTAGAAAAAACAGTAACCTACATATGTAATTACATAGGACAGTTTACAACACACTACCTGCCATCCACCTAAAGAAGGAATGAAATCCTTGCACTAAGATAATCAATGGAAGGAGTCACTACTGACTTATTTTTTAAATTTTCCTTTGAATTTCCTGAGATAACTAATTTCTTGTTGTATGTTAGATGGGAGCTTCTCAAATATCTTCATACCATAATACATAACTTTGTTAAATCATAGTTAAGGATGCAAAGTTTACACAAAAGTTATATTTCTGTCTTGTATTGATAGTGCAGATCAAAATTCAGCATGAACTGATTTTCTCACAACCACACTACGCCTTGATTAAAGTAACTGTGATTGTGGGAATGACTAAGAGTCAGCCAACTGCTGTTCTTTCTTGACACCTATGTGCCCACTATAATGACTGATTTTTAGGCACCACACAGCTTTCTCAGCTGCAGTACGATGCACAGGAAGGTGAGAGCCATCTGTTGCTCTATCCACCACCCCACTGATGTACTTCCCACTGCTGCTGACAATGACAACAATAAAAGTAATCTGAATGTATGTTTTGCTCTATTTGCATTGCATGTGCAGCTCTTGCTCATTCTATGTGGAATGTTGTATATAATGAATGACCCTGCACCACCATAGCTGTCTGTCAGCCATGAGGTTATTTTAATGAAAATTTAGAAGAAAACATAACAATTGTTTATCACTAAGTCTGCCAAAGGTTCACAAATGCGTTCAACAACAACCACAAAAGTTTTCTTATATAATTCACTAATATAATCTGAGAGGGGACGACAGAAGTGTCCGATCCCACGCGTCGGCTTTGACCCGTGACGCACAGGTGTTGTCGTGTGACGTCATGACGGCGCGGAGTTTGCCTTGTGAGTGTGGCGTGTTTGTAGATGTCGTCGTGTTGTGGTTTGTTGTGCTCTCTTGTGGTGTGTTCAGGGTTTTCGTTTGTGTGCTGTAATGGGCGCAGTTTGCTTTTGCTCATTATCCAGAATTGTTCGAGTGTCAACTGTGTTTGTAGTGGAATTCGTTTCAGTGAGTTAACGATTTTGTGTGAAGCTTAATATAGTGTTGTTTATTGTAGATCGTGTGGTAATTTTAGTAAAATTAATCAGTTGTTGTTTTTTGTTCAGGTATGGATATGATGGATGCCACTACAACAGTAGTAAGTTGCATACAACACAGCTATGAAACTAAATCTGCCGTTTATAACGTTAATGAGTACAACATTACACGTGCAGCTTAAGTACATACGTCACACTCTAAACAGATACTATACATTTATATTCTGTGGGAAAATACGATATTCTAGCCACAATCTTATTAACCGATCAGCCTGTTTGCATCCCAGAATCCGAATGTACATTACATTTCCTGTTTTCTCTCTAACAATTTTGTGTTCCGCTTTTCGTCCCTTAGAACTCACAAGGCCCATTGCTAAATAGGATCTACTTGCCTGGATTTCCAAAGCTGTGCGCCGTCGACGAAAGAAAAGCTTACTGTAATTTAAATACTGGAGCGAGGGAAGGCGAAAGTACCCTTGGAATTTCATAAAAAAAACTAAACTATCATGCAACCATTAAATCGATGAAAGTTGCAGATTGGGCAGACAAGGAAGATAAACACGAAAATAAAAGAAAGGTGGTTGCTTTACTGTAAACTCGATGTAGGTTTAAAACTAAGTTTCCGAGTTCTTCGAAAGTCGAAGTTTGAAAATACTACCAGTCTACCCGATTTGACCCTTAGCTTGAGGAGTTGCTTTTTGGGAATTACTGGGGGAGACAGGGATATATACAAATACGTCAGGCCCCATAACGCACTAGCAAACCATATTGCAGTTGAGAAGAGCAATGTTGTAAGGAGAAGATATATTTCACATTGTTGTAATGGCTATCGTGTGGATGCTTTACTGGTCACAGAAAAACACCTCAATCCGGCAGACGATTTCCGCCCTCGCAATATGGTGTGTTACCGTGAAGGGGCTTGGTCAATTATTGTTGTAATGGCTATCGTGTGGATGCTTTACTGGTCACAGAAAAACACCTCAATCCGGCAGACGATTTCCGCCCTCCTACCCTTGGGCCACTTTAGCAATTAGCCGCTACCCTTGGGCCACTTTAGCAATCAGCAGTGAGAACTGACACGGGTGAACCGCAAAATTACTACTGGTTCACCTAAGGTTATTAATCTCAATCAGTTGTTGTTGTCGTGGTGGTCCTCAGAACTGAGACTGGCTTGATGCAGCTCTCCATGCTACTCTATCCTGTGCAAGCTTCCTCATCTCCCAAGATACCGATACTCACTTCGTGCATCATATATAGGGACGGAATATACAATCCGTACCTTACGAAAATTGAAAGAACAAATGTATGACAGGTTACAGCAGAAAGTTACCATATCTAGAGAATACCTTACCAAGAAATTTTGTGGGTGTGAAATATATTCTTGACAGACAAACCAAGGGCGAGGGTGGTTATTGCTATTTTATTAGCAGCATAGAAATAAATACTTGATATAACTAAGGAATTGTTTCTTACTTTCAATATTTTCGTGCTGAACTTGTAAAGTAAAATAAGCAGCGCTTGAATACTTCAGTGTTGCTGGGCGCTGCCAACAGATGTCACTGCGAGACGCCACCTCAGAAAATATGGCGATCATTTTAGCTCCGTCTGCAATTCGTGACTGGCCGAAAACGAGTCGCATTGGAGCAACTACACCTAAAAACAAAGCTTACGCACACAATTCTGTGGGAGCTGTGACGTTAGCGTTCTGCGGTTGAGCAGTGCTATCTGTGGTAGAAGCGGTGTTTCATGTTTGGAAGCGTGGTCACTGCATGTGTTTGTTTTCGTAGCAGTGACTGAAAGCATGGCTTTGTTTTCGTAACATTTGTGGCGGAAATCTTGTTCTTACTGCCATATGCGATTCGGATTGTTATTGAGAATCTGCTCAAAATGCCACACAAGTGCTGTATGCCCTATTGTAGGGGAAACTACGACAACGGCTTAAAAGTTAGCGTCATTTCATTTCTGTCTGATGAAGCATTGAGACTGAAACGGATCGCTGCAGTTCATAGGAATGACTGGGAACCCAGTAAACAGTTCGTTGTAAGTATCTGTAATTTAACTTTATTTCTATATTGTTACTCTTTAATACTGTTATGTTACAGAACTGAAAATTCAAATCAATAGCCTATCTATAACGAAGCATTATACTTTTAAGCTCACTTTATGCAGTCCTCAGTTAGATTTCATTTGTCAGTTTACATTCTGCTCTTACGTTAACAGTAAAATATATGGTTCTTTTCAGATATGTGAACTGCATTTCACTGCAGACGACATTGACAAAATTACCAGTGCATACGACCCAAAACTGGCAAACTCTTTACAGCACCTTAGGACCGTCCACGTTTAAAGAAACTTTCGTGAAAATTTATCGTAAAGGGTACTTGTAATCAGTTTACAGATTAATGTACAGGTTCCTTAATTTTCTTACGATATTGTTAAATATCTAAGATCAATAAACATTGCTATACGAATCTCATGTTTATCTCTCTCTATTTCCAGATGCTGTACCATCAAAGTTGCCAGGATGACCTACGTATTTATCTTCAAAACAAGCACTAGCTCGAGAACATCCAGAGAGTCGCGAACGTTTGGAGAACCAAGCTCTTGAGAAAGTCATTGAGCAGAGTGTGGAATCACACAAAAAATGTTGGAGAAGAGTTCATTTGCTAGTTTAGAAGATTTTAAATCAAAATTAACTGATTGTGAAAAGCACAGTGACTGGGTCACGGTAACCAAATCAAATAATTTGTGTCTTGTGTTAAAGGATGCTCCTTATCTAAATGTTGTGTGGCATGTCGTTATAAATAGTGATTTAGTGTTAAGTGCATTTGTGAAGGAAGCTGAGCTAAATTGTGCTGGTAAGATTAAATTACCAAACCAAGTAAGTGATACTGGTACAGTTACCAATATTTTCAAAGAGTTGTATGTGATGTTTCATATAAATGAGGCTCCATTTGAGGCAAGTTTGTCTTGCATTGAAGACATTTTGGAAAACTTGTAAGAAAATTTACCAGAAAGTGAGCATAAAATTAAATTTTTGAAGGAACAAGTTTCATTTTCAAGATTTAATAGTCCAACAGAGATTAGGTATGGGAGTGTTTCAATGATTTTATGGTCATTAGCTTATTCTATCCGGCCACATGCATATAGGATTTTGACGAGTGCTCGTAATTATTCCATTCCAAGTCCCAGTACTTTGTCAAAACTTTGCAGTAAACTTCCAACTAACCCAATCATTGAGCTTCAGAGCGAGCAGTTTCTCAGTTACATACCGCAAAAAGTTGGTGCTTTATCTGTGAATAATAAAACTGTGCTGTTGATGGATGAGATTTATTTAAAGTCACAACTTGACTATAAAGGTGGCAATGTTGTAGGTGGTGCTTTTAACACAGATGTGGTTTTGTGTGCAACTAGTGCTTATGTTTTTATGATCCAGAGTATGGATTCAGTGTACAAAGATGTGGTGCATATTCTTCCAGTTCACACAATTCAATTAAACTAGAAGCAGTGGGATTTCAGGTAATAGGAGTAGTAGCTGACAATAATGCTATCAATAAGAAAGCTATTTCGTACTTTTCTTCCCCCCCCCCCTCTCCCTCCTAGTGTACAGATAAAATATGTTCATCCTGAGCAGACTTATGCAGACCGCCAACTTTACTATTTTGTGGATACTGTACACATTTTAAAATGTAAACGGAACAACTGGGGTAATGAAAAGGACCAAATTATATGCTTTCCTTCGTTTAGTGATAGCTTGAAGGTAGGTCTTGCTTCTGTTACAGCACTGAAGGAACTATATTTACTAGAAAAAGGTGAACTGTTGCAGTATGGCAGCTCTTTAACACTTAAGTCACTATATCCAAATTCTTTTGAACAGCAAAATGTGAAATTAGCATTGCATATTTTTAATAACATGACAGTTGTTGCAATGCAACAACTAGGTGCAAGAAAGAAATTGAAAACTGGGAGAGTACTGCCACATTTGTAAAAATAATAAGTCAGTGGTTTGATATTAAATGCTGAAACGCTGCTGAAGGGTAAAAGGCTAAGAAATGTTTACCAAGAACAGATTACTCTCAATTCAAAACATATTCATGTCTTTTTGAGAAACTTTCTCTCGTGGTTGTGTTCATGGGAAGATTGCAATCGAGGAAAGAGATTGACCAGAGAAACACACTTTGCTCTCAAACATACTACTGCAACCTTTATTGTGAACACTGGCTGTGTGAGAAGAAGAGAACATATTTGCTCTTTGGGAAAATACACACAGACAGTTTGAAGGAGAGGTTTGGGAAATACCACCAGCTTAATGGGGGAAGTTACCATGTATCGCTAAGGCAGGTATTTGAAACAGAAGGAAAATTAAGGGCCCAGAGTATGTCTTCTCTTATATTAAAGTCCAAAGTGTTTGGTGATGTTGTTGTTAGACCTAATAATGTTGATGCTGCTTGTTGTAGAATACCAGACTTTCAAGATATCGACAACCCAGAGCTGTTAAATGTAGTAGTTGATGATAGTGATGTTGATGAAGTAGACGAAAACACTTGGCCATTACTCCATTATATTGCTCACACCAAGTGCATCTAAAATAAATTGTCCATATTGTGAAGGGTTTGTAACAGCCGAAGAAACAAGACAAGCAGATGATTTGATAATGGCAAATGACAGGGGAGGTTTAACATACCCTAGCAGTGATGAAGTCACATGTGTTTCCTATGTATACTTAACACTACAAAAAATTCTTAAAGAAAAGGAAAAATTTGTTCCTGCAACAAGTAAATCAAAGAAATGTGCTTGTGAAAGAAGCGGCCATTATTGTGCCAAAAGACTTACTTCTTGGTTTCCATTGTTTAAAAGGTCACACTCTTGAATCTATCATACATTGTATATTGACTTGCAGTGCAAATATTTTACTAAACAACTTTGTAAAACTAAAAAATTATGTGTGTGTGACAAAAGATGTAAGTATTTACAAAAGAATGAAAAAGTCTTGACATCTGACTCCTTGTCACAAAAAATTGTGAAATAAATGTTTTCTGGACATTTACTTATTAAAGTGAAGCTTGTTAAGTATCACATGCCCCTTTTTCATGAGTTATTAAATGAAAAAACTTTTAATAAATGATTTACATTATTTGTGGTAAATTTTTAAGGTCCTAGTGTAATTTTATTAACAATCAATGAAAATCATTATTACTTATGTAGTCTAAACTATCATGTGGAAGGTTACCTAATTATAAAATCGAATATGCAGCAAGGCAATGCTGTAAGTGCTTAAAATTTTATGTCGCATAAAAAGTAGGTAGTGGTGACTGAAAAAATAGGATAAATGATTTATTTTATTTGTAGGCGAATTTTGAAGGTCCTAGTGTATTTTTTTATTTATTTATGTTTTTTTTTGTATTCAAGGAGAATCATTATTCCTTAGGTAGTCGAAATATTGCGTTGGTTACCTAATTGTAAGATCTAATCAGCAGCAAGGTGACGCTATAAGTGCTTAAAATTCTAAAAAGTGGGTAGTTGTGGCTATATGAACTGCCTTTGAAGATACAGGATCCAATATTTATATAAATCTTTTTCACTCGATCGTGTTACGCCACAATTCATCATTTACAAACTAGGTTATACAGTATGCAGTACTCTCTTAGTTGAAGGCTTCATTGTTTTCGTTACTTCTATCATTAGTTAAATAGCGAATGTGCATTCCCTTGAGCTACTTCAGTGCTAGTTTCTGAACTCAGTCGCAGAGCTGTGACGTCACAGCGGCGTTGTGAAGCTTTGTTTCTTTTTGGTGTTGATAGGAGAAGTACGAATAGGTTTGTTGAAACAGTCGCCGGCGGGGTCACACGCATGGTTGTTGCAAACAGAAAACGTACCGTCGCCATGTTTCTTAAATTTTGCCTGTGTACTTTCTGTATGCCTTCATTAGCGTCATCAACCCCATATTTTCTCTGTTTTAACTTCTGCAACTTTTCCACCACTTTACCGTTTTTAACAAAGTCACCGTTGTATTGCCTTTTTATATCGTTTGTTATCTTCCCATAATGTGTTTTTTTTCTCTTTTCTTATTTGGGCTTTACGCATCTATTGCCAGGGGGGATTGACATTCAGTAAGGGGAAAAAATTAACATCTCGAGGGTTGGATCCCCTCACTTCCAAATTGGCAGATTATGCCACCCGGGCTGCTCTCAAGGTGCCTTTGCCATCTGTCTGCTGGCTGCCGCCCGGTGCTCCCCACCACCACCGCCGCCGCCGACATCCCCCTGTCCTCATCACAGCCACCCTCCATATTTGTCTATTTCCCCATTTCAGTGACTCCTATTGCCAGTGGACAACGAATTCCATCATGGACACACCCACTAGCACCATCATTTACACCTCTACTTGCCCCGCATCCACCATTACCTCGTGGAGTGCCTCCCACTACCTTAAACAATGTCCTAACCTTAGCCTCGTCCTTCCTGCAACACCTGCTACGAATTCCACCCCACCCACTCCTCCAAATGCAAATCCTGAGCTCACTGTCCCCATTCACCACATTGACCAGCCCATCCATCCCATCAATTTCCTCCACCCTCCCCCTACAGCTGAAGACATCTGGTTCCTGACCATTGTTCTGCAGAAATCCACCCACTGCAACATCCCCACACAATCCAGCAGATCTCCCTTGCTGCTGCTCCGTCTTCCATTTCAATAACTACGCCACTTACTCTCACAACCAGGCCCACTTTATTTTCATATGCCTAGACACTTGTTTAAGCTCCTCTCTGCTTTTCCCCTCCCACTCTGCTGAGCTACTGACAGACAAAACAACGAAACTATCGTCTGAAGAACACGTGTCTGATTTCTACCAACCACATACAGGCCCATTCTGAGTGCTGCGCAGAGTGCCAAAAGACTACGTGATAGATTGGAACGGAAAGCCGGGCTTTTCTTAGTGCAAAAACACACAGCAATCACAGACAATTCTAGCTACTTAATCCATGGCAGCAAATGGATAAATGTATGTACAATGATGCTGGGAGTGGAATGACAAATCGACATGATTGGGCTGAGCGCCCTTTATTTGACAAAATAATACTAATCTGGAATCTAGATTTCTAATTTTTATGATGGCATTCAGATCCACAGATACCATTCACCACATCAACCAGCTCTGTGCTGCATTGTGCAGCTACCTACTGCCAGGTACTCCATATCAATGACATCATGAGAGAGCAGAATGGGACGCTCCGCGGAACTCACAGACTTTGAACATGGTCAAGTGATTGGGTATCACCTGCGTCATACGTCTGTATGCGAAATTTTCACACTCCTAAACAAACCTAGGTGCACTGTTTCCGATGTGATAGTGGAGTGGAAACTAGAAGTAACATATACAGCACAAAAGCGTACAGACCGACCTCGTCTGTTGACTCGCTGAGACCGCCGTCAATTGGAGAGGACCGTTATGTGTAGTAGGCAGACATCTATCCTGACTGTCACACAGGAAATCAGAACTGCATCAGGATCCACTGCAAGTACTATGAAAGTCAGGCAGCAGGTGAGAAAACATGGATTTCATGGTCGAGCAGCTGTTCATAAGCCACACATCACGCCGGTAAATGCCAAACGACGACCCGTTCGGTGTAAGGAGAGTAAACATTGGACCATTGAACAGTGGAAAAACGTTGTGTTGAGTGACGTATCGTGGTACACAATCTGGCGATCCAATGAACAGGGTGCGGGTATGGCGAATGTCTGGTGAACGTCATCTGCTAGCATATGTAATGCCAACAGTAATCTTCGGAGGTGGTGGTGTTATGGAGTGGTCGTGTTTTTCTTGGAGGAGGCTTGCACTCCTTGTTGTTTTGTGTTGCACTTTCACAGCATGGGCCTACATTGATGTTTTAAACACCTTCTTGCTCCCACTGTTGAAGATCAAGTCGGGGGTGGCGATTGCACCTTTCAACACGATCGAGCACCTATTCGTAATGCACGGCCTGTGGGGGAGTGGTTACACGACAATAATATCCCTCTAAAGGACTGCCCTGCACAGAGTCTCGACCTGAATCCTACAGAACACCTTTGGGACATTTTGGAACGGCAACTTCGTGCCAGGCCTCACCGACCGACATCAATACCTCTCCTGTGCAGCACGCCGTGAAGAATGGGCTGTCATTCCCGAAAAAACCTTCCAGCACCTGATTGAACGTATGCCTGCAATAGTGGAAGCTGTGATCAAGGCTAAAGGTGGGCCAACACTGTACTGAATTCCAGCATTACCGATGGAGGGCGCCACGAACTTGTAAGTCATTTTCAGCCAGGTTTCCGGATACTTTTGATCATATAGTGTATGTTTCGTAGGGGGAAACTGCTGCTAATTTTCAAGCTTTTACGTGAATATACAGTGCTATTACAAATGATTGAAGCGATTCATAAATTCACTGTAGCTCCATTCATTGGCATATGGTCACGACACACTACAGATACGTAGAAAAACTCATAAAGTTTTGTTTGGCTGAAGCCGCACTTCAGGTTTCTGCCGCCAAAGCGCTCGAGAGCGCAGTGAGACAAAATGGCGACAGGAGCCGAGAAAGCATATGTCGTGCTTGAAATGCACTCACATCGGTCACTCATAACAGAGCAACGACACTTCAGGACGTAGTTCAACAAAGATCCACCAACTGCTAACTCCATTCGGCGTTGGTATGCGCAGTTTAAAGCTTCTGGATGCCTCTGTAAGGGGAAATCAACGGGTCGGCCTGCAGTGAGCGAGGAAATGGTTGAACGCGTGCGGGCAAGTTTCACGCGTAGCCCGTGGAAGTCAACGAATAAAGCAAGCAGGGAGCTAACCGTACCACAGCCGACGGTTTGGAAAATCTTACGGAAAAGGCTAAACCAGAAGCCATACCGTTTACAATTGCTACAAGCCCTGACACCCGATGACAAAGTCAAATGCTTTGAATTTTCGGCGCGGTGGCAACAGCTCATGGAAGAGGATGCGTTCAGTGCGAAACTCGTTTTCAGTGATGAAGCAACATTTTTTCTTAATGGTGAAGTGAACAGACACAATGCGCGAATCTGGGCGGTAGAGAATCCTCACGCAAACGTGCAGCAAATTCGCAATTCACCAAAAGTTAATGTGTTTTGTGCAATCTCACGGTTTAAAGTTTACGGGCCCTTTTTCTTCTGCGAAAAAAACGTTACAGGACACGTGTATCTGGACATGCTGGAAAATTGGCTCACGCCACAACTGGAGACCGATAGTGCCGACTTCATCTTTCTACAGGATGGTGATCCACTGCACTTCCATCATGATGTTCTGCATCTCTTAAACAGGAGATTGGAAAACCGATGGATCGGTCGTTGTGGAGATCATGATTAGCAATTCGTGTCATGGCCTCCACCCTCTCCTGACTTAACCCCATGCGATTTCTTTCTGTGGGGTTGTGTGAAAGATTCAGTGTTTAAACCTCCTCTACCAAGAAACGTGCCAGAACTGCGAGCTCGCATCAACGATGCTTTCGAACTCATTGATGGGGACATGCTGCGCCAAGTGTGGGAAGAACTTGATTATCGGCTTGATGTCTGCCGAATCACTAAAGGGGCACATATCTAAGATTTGCGAATGTCTAAAAAAAACTTTTTGAGATTTTGTATGTGTGTGCAAAGCATTGTGAAAATATCTCAAATAATAAAGTTATTGTAGAGCTGTGAAATCGCTTCAATCATTTGTAATAACCCTGTACTTCGCACATCCTTTTGCAAGCGAGAAGATATCGTGAAGTACGATTGGGAAAGGCTGTAAATTAACCATCTATGTCCCTTTATTGAGTCCAGATGTGTGAGAACTGGTTGAACAGAGAGATTGTCAGATACCCTGGGAAATGTAGTAGCACCCCAGACAATAACACCTGACTGAGTTCCCGTATGCTGGGACTGTTGATATCCCACCACTGTCTGCAGCATCTCCAGACAAGTGTTCGTTGGTATTCAGGGCTCAGTTTGAAGTGTGACTAATCACTGAAGACAATTCTACTCGACTCAATGAGATTCCAGGCTGAATGTGCCCGACACCACTGAATACGAGCTTGATTCTGTACAGGGGCGACGTGGACACAGCTCCTTTCTGTGAGCCGCCTGTTAATAGTCCCTGCAGTAAATGAAGTACCAGTTGCACGTCAGCTCGACAATAATGATAAATCCGGCGCTCTGAGTGTCTCTCTGATGACTGCTCCGACCTCACGTTCTGTCATCTCCCTAGGTCAAGCGCTTCCTTCTTGATGCTATGTTTGGCCACTGTTTACCCATTCCTGCTAACATAGGAAAATAGTGCCATCACTCCCCTCAGATGACGAGCGATTCGTCTATTACTCTAACTGCCTTCTTTCGGCCCAACAAGTCTCCCAAATGATTACAGCTGTATATAGTGTCTACGTACCTGTCTGCCAGGCATAATTGCTGTCCAGAAGAGTACACAGAATGAAATTCGTAAAGATTGTATTTTTTCCTGCCGACATGTCCCTCGTTTACTAACTTCGCCAGTTGCGCGTTGAAATTGCTCTGCAGCGTCACACATTCATTCATCGACCACCAAAGTTTACAAATTTGCATTTTCTGTCAATATCTGCATTCATTTTAATTTTTGACCAATCTGCACAAGTTGTTTGTGGTGCACCTTTTTCTTCTTTTTCCCCTGTCACAGTGTAAAAAATATCTGTATGTTTCACACCACGCTGTATAATAAAGTAAATACTAATTAGATTAATTCTCCCATATACACAAATGAAGTGCTTGGGCAGCCTTTTGTCAACTGCCAATTTTTTAAAATAATGATATGGAAATGAAGAAATAGATAGGATTTCGTCGTTCTTCTGACTTGGTAAGTAACAAAATTCCTTAGTTGAAGATAAATAGCGGACTGAATTTAATCATCATGAGAAAAAAGTCTTTCGCAACGGCATTTATATGTAAAACGTTCTCGGTTTTCTTGCCGCATCAATTCGGGATAAAATCGCGAGCTTTCGACGATAGCCCCCATCGTCATCGTCAGGATGACATGAATTTAAGCATATGTCACGTTTGATTTGTTTCTATTTTTAATGAAGTGCCTTTGATCCATGTGCTTGTTTCCCCCGTGCTGCCCACTTCTATAACTAGTCTCGCACCTATATCACCCACATGAACAGGCTATAGCATTGTACGGAATTCTTCTATAGCGTGTCGGTTATGGGTTAAGTGCAGCAATCGAGAGTACTTGCGCGGATTCCATGGTCATGATATGCAGCATGTTGCCAAAAGTTTTCCGATGATTGTCATCGCGCGCCAACCGAAAATATTCCCCTTCAACGTAGGACAGATATTCGAAGGATGTAGCATCGCTGTTCTCAACCATGTAGGTGGTTGTATGTCCGAACATCCATAGTGCTACATTTTCTTTCATAACTGGTCATCACATGCGGTCCCGCCACATCCCTTCACGCACGTTCAGATAGCGTGCTGAAATGTTACGTTATAAATGTATAAAGAAGTAGCCCTGGTCTTAATTATCACCTGAAAATATCGTAAATAATTTTGCATATAAAAATATATTTGTATATAATTGAAAGAAACGATGTACTAATGAGATGATGTATTTCTAGTTATTTATGAATTATTTTGTAAAGAAGTATCTTTGAGTTAAAATGTTGAAACAAAATGTAGTAGGTACGCTCGTTTGTCTAACGATACGACAAAAAAGCGGAAGGCGACTTGTTTTCCCCTCTCTCTTTTGTCCTGCGGTATCGAGATAAGCTCTGTAGTGTCACATGTGTGCTTTTGTGAAATAATTATGTCAATTTCATCTTAAGTAGCCGTGTTTCATTTGAAGATCCCTTTCCTTGCTGTTCATGTCACACATGAGTTTAGTATGGATTTCTTAGTGCAGTTTCGGGCTGTATTGGAGAGAAGTTGTTTCTGGGATTGTTTGGGGGTCATGGCCAAACACTGTTAGCGGTCATTCGCAGTTTAATCAATCACATTCTGATTCATACGTCCCTGAGATTATTTTTATGTATGTTTTTCTCTCAAAATCGGGGCAATGTTATAACGCGAACCGTGTAGTATTCAGATCGGTCGTTTGCCTCCAAAGAATGTCGTCTATCAATGCACTCGCCGGTCTGATATAACGACGATGCTGGAAGACTGCACAGCGTCAGTATCATCTGTTCATCATAAGAATAAAACTGATGTAACCATTACGTCATGTATTCTTGTATGTTTGCTTCAATATACTTGGATTTCGTTTCACGTGGAGCGGAAACCAATCTGAGACCAGTACAGTCAAGTAAGATCATAAGGATACGTTTTGTGTTGTGTTACACGCACACAGACGGAGCGGTAATGCGGGACAACAGCTATACCGGAGCATCAAACTTGGACAGCACTGGCCAGCCAGCGGTCCAACTTACCTGCAATGATGTGAACAGTTGCAGTTCAGATGTAAAACGAGACGAGGAAAGAAACAAGATAGCTTCGAATGTCATTTAATTTTTAAACAGAATGAAACTATATTTGGAGAAACTCCACCACTACCGCTCACTTCTCAGTCACCAGACGGCAAGCATGAAATGCAATTGTTGTCACCTGACATGGTGTTCTATTTACTAACAAGAGTGATGAAAATTTCCAACTTAAACATAGCGAGCTGTGTGTAATGTAAAAGCATACTGCAGGGATTTCATCGTACTGTTGAACACTGAAGCCACTAATGTATTTATTACAGTCAGTCATCTGGTGATCTCTTAGCTCCTGCGTTATCGGAGTCGGAGAAATACATTTCATTTCTAGAAGTGTCACCTGCTACGTTGATAACGACCCTATCGACATCAGAATACACGATGCCAAACAGCCGCCCCATTTTCTTTTCTTCTTTTTTGATGAGCCGTTCTGTATCCCGCCAGCGTACTGCGTGACGTGTGAAAAATCTGCGTGCGTTTGTACCAGTAGTCTACGTCTGGCAGTTGGCAAGTCTTGTTATTTCTTGGGCCAATTCCCTTTATTTGGCAGCATATCAGTTCTGCTGAGTTCGTATTGTAATGGTACAGTGACAAATGTAAAAATCTAGAATCTGTATGCCATGCTCGATGCTGTGAAAAGAATTGTTTTTCATGTTTCTACGAGGCTTATCTACATCTGTGGTATAAAACGATGAAGATAATTCAAATAAAAAGTGTTTGGTTTTTCATTTTTGTCCTAAAACTTATATTCTTATGTTTTCATAATTTAAGCAACTTTTGTTAACAGTCATTTATAAAAATCGATAATTCAGAATTTATATACCCAATAAAAACGAGAATTTCGCATGTAATATGTAATTAGAAAGAAGAATTCGTACATTATTCATAAAAAGTTATGATGAGTTCTACAATTACGGGATGTAGCTATTTCAAATCGAATGAGAAAAAAAATGACTATGGGGAAATTGTAACCAGGGAACAAACGCCCACAGCAGGCTACCATTCAGCGAAACCTGCAGTTTAGATGCGTAACTGCACTGTGTCTAACACAGTCCCTCAGAAAAGTT
The DNA here is from genome assembly GCF_021461385.2 of Schistocerca piceifrons. Classification (NCBI taxonomy): domain Eukaryota; kingdom Metazoa; phylum Arthropoda; class Insecta; order Orthoptera; family Acrididae; genus Schistocerca; species Schistocerca piceifrons. Next base: position 123,017,859 of record NC_060148.1, on the reverse strand, counting down.
CAAAGCCGATTACCTCTGTAAATTTATGAAAAACATTAAGAACAGTCTATTTTTCGGCCCTCTTTTTAACCCTGTTTCACTATGGAACAGTCTGCAGCCTCAGGTATTTTCATTCCGCGTATTAACACCCCGACAATCAGAGCTCAACAATAAAGAGGCTGTGACTATAGAGCATTTTTGGCTGGTTCAAATGGCTCTGAGCACTATGGGACTTAACGGCCATGGTCATCAGTCCCCTAGAACATAGAACTACTTAAAGCTAACTAACCTAAGGACGTCACACAACACCCAGTCATCACGAGGCAGAGAAAATCCCTGACCCCGCCGGGAATCGAACCCGGGAACCCGGGCGTGGGAAACGAGATCGCTACCGCACGACCACGAGCTGCGGACGAGCATTTTTGAAATTAAATTTAAATACGTAGCTAAAGCGTTATTAAGAAAAAGGTTGGTGGCTCTCAATAGATTTGAACATCATAATGTTTCATTTAATGTAGCTAATACGTAAGGAGGACCTACTTCCAAGAACGTAATAACACCAGTGTACGTCTGCTAATGCTTCTAACCTATCATCGCGATTGTGTTTTTTTACACCAGGTTTATTCTTATGATGAACTCCATATCCATAACGCCACGTCTACCGCTAGCGTCTGCCACTTCCATTTCTTTTTTTTTTCCTTTATTGAATCTCGATTCCGCCCTTAGGGGGCGGGCTGGCAGCAGCTTAGTACGCTGCTCTGCAGCCTACAGACTTTTTAAAACGTAAGAAGAAGATAAGAAACAATAAAAGCAGGGGATAAAACGGTGACTTAAATTGTAAAACGGTGGAAAATTGTGGAAAGCTAAAACATAAAGCAAACGGTTGGCAAAGCCAATTAGATACGCAGGAAGCAGACAGGTAACATAGTAAACAGACAATTAAAAAATACGGCCACAGTCTGGTTTCTGTTCGCAAGAGATATAAAAATCACACCCAGCGACAGTATGACGTCTGTTCGCAGCGCTTCGGAAAAGACACACAACACTGAACACTCACTGTAAGCCGGCCGCGGTGGTCTCGCGGTTCTAGGCGCGCAGTCCGGAACTGTGCTACTGCTACGGTCGCAGGTTCGAATCCTGCCTCGGGCATGGATGTGTGTGATGTCCTTAGGTTAGTTAGGTTTAAGTAGTTCTAAGTTCTAGGGGACTGATGACCACAGCAATTTAGTCCCATAGTGCTCAGAGCCATTTGAACCATTTGAACTCACTGTAAACATTGCACTAAAATGTCGGCACAAAGATGTCACACCATAGCCGAGGGCTGATGGGGGGGCTGGACAGATTGGGGGGGGGGGGTAAAACAAGGAGGGAGGAGACGAAAAACGAAAGGGGGAGGAACCAAAGGAGGTAGAGGACTCATAAGGGGGGGAGGGGCAGGGCAGATGCGAGAGGGAATGGGAAAAGACAGAGAATGGAAATGCAAGAGGACTCAGGGGAGAGAAGGCAGGCACAGAGATGGTAGGTGGAGAAAAAAGATGATGGAAGGGGAGCCCAGGAAAAGGACGGAGGTAAGGAGGGGGTGAGAATCAGAGTTGATAGGAGGGATAAATGGAGAGAGAGAGGGCATCATCAAGGAGGGGGAGTTGATGGAAGCCACCTTGGGAAAGGAGATGAAGGGTGTAGAGATGGAGGGTAGGGTGACTCAACAGTGGAGAGGTGGCAGGGGGCGGGGATGGGAGAGGAGAGGAGCAACCAGGGGGTGAGGGGGATCTAGGCGGCGGGAGGTGTAGAGTATGCGGATATGTTTGAGGAATAGGAGCAGATGGGGGAAAGGAATGAGGTCATAGAGGATCCGCATGGGGGATGGGAGGCGTATACAGAAGGCGAGGGGGACTGCATGACACTCAAGGATCTGGAGGGGCTTATAGAATTCGGGGGGATTAGATATCCAGGCGGGACTGGCATAACAGAGGATGGGACGGATTAAGGATTTGTAGGTGTGGAGGATGGTAGAGGGGTGCAACCCCCATGTCCGGCCAGAGAGGAGTTTGATGAGTGGGTGGCAGTTGTGGGCCTTGGATTGGATGGAGTGGAGATGAGGGATCCAAGTGAGGTGATGGTCAATGGTGAGGCCAAGGTAGGCGAGGGTGGGGTTGAGGTGGAAAGGACGGGCACAGATGGTAAGGGAGAAATCCAGGAGCCAGAAGGAGCGAGTGGTATGACCTACGATGATTGCCTGGGTCTCGGAGGGATTGATTTTCAGGAGCCACTGGTTACACCATGCAGAAAAAAGGACAAGGTGATTCTGGAGAAGGCTTTGGGACCGTTGGTGGGTAGGAGTGAGGGCGAGGAATGTGGTGTCATCGTCATATTGCAAGAGGTGTACTGGTAGGGGGTTGGGGCATATCTGCCATGTACAGGAGGTAGAGGAGAGTGGAGAGGACAGAACCCTGGGGCACACAGGCAGAGGGGTAGAAGGTGTGGGAATTGGGATTATGGATGGTAATGTAGGAGGGGCAGCGGGAGAGGAAGGAGGCCATCAGTCAGATGTAGTTGACAGCAACGGTGTAGGTTTGGAGTTTAAACAGGAGACCGGGATGCCAGACATGGTCGTAGGCCTTTTCGAGGTCAAGGGAGACAAAAATGGCGGAGCGATGGGAGTTAAGCTGGAGGGAGAGGAAATGAGTGAGGTGGAGGAATTGGTCATCGGTTTAGAAGGAAGGTCGAAAGCCACACTGGGTGTCAGGGAGGAGGTGGTTTTGGTGGAGGTGGTGATGGATGCGCCGGGTAAGGATGGATTCCAAGAGTTTGCTGAACACCGATGTGAGACAGATAGGATGGTAGGAAGAGGAATCAGATGGAGGCTTGTTTGGTTTGGATAACATCAGGATACAGGAGGTTGCCACTTTCAAGTGACAACGCCGATTTCCTGAAGCAGCTGCATCACAGTAGAAAGCATTTGTCACGCAATTGCTGGGAACTGCCTTAATACATATGGCGGTAGTCTGTTATCTTTTTCTGGCGAACACGTTCAGACCCTAATTAAATCATTCAACTCGATCTTTCTTCTAAACTGGAGTCAAAACTGAAGGGAGAAAGAATCGGCACTGCAGCAATTGCAAGAGTGGCTACTGTGCGTCCATCTGTTGATGACGGCAGGAGTGGTGCCGTTCTTCGATACCTGCCTAACGTAAAAGTCGGGTTTACGGCCCCTGTTCGGATATTTATTCTTTTAGATAAGAAAGATATTTATTCTTTAATGATAATCATGTGAGTGAGAATTAGACTGAATGGTTCCTGACGACGGCTTCATACTCGTTTCTGCTATTTGCGGCAAATGCTATTCATAAATGCAATCGCAAGTAGTAGTGTCATCTCCGGCGGTAATTCGTTTGAATTCGATTTGTGCTATTCTGGTACCGATCGAAGTGATAGGTGTTGCAGGTGAAAGCCAGCCTGCCAGCCAGCCAGCCAGCCAGCCAGCCAGTCAGCCAGCCTGTCGGCGTGCGTCAGTCCAGCCAGCACGCAGCAGGCAGCAGCCAGCAGCGGTCTCTGCCAGCGGCGGTCCTCGCCAGCAGAGGTCCCCGCCGGCAGCCAGCAGCGGTCCCCACTGGCAGCCAGCAGCGGTCTATGCCAGCAGCCAGCAGCGGTCCTCGCCTGCGCCAGCTGCAGCCAGTAGCCAGCAGCAGTCCCCGCCACCAGTGGTCGCAGCCAGCGGCCAGCTGTGGTCCTAGCTGCCCCCACTATCCACCAGCAGCAGCAGCAGCAGCAGCAGTGGAGTCCCCACCAGCCAGCCAGCCAGCCGGGTCCCCCCCCCTCCCCAGCGGCAGCAGAGTGGTGCTTAGGCCCCAGTCTCCTTCGTCATTCTCAGTCCCTTTCTCCTCTGTGTCTCTCGTTGCCCTGCCCGTCTCTCATTTGCTCCTTTGTCTAGTACTGTGTTTTTTCCCCATTATCATAATGTCAAGCCTCACCACCTCCTCTACAGCCACCACCACTGCCATTATATACACCTCCCCCTCTGCTGCTGCCACCACTATCACGTGGAGTGCCGCTTCACTCCCCCCTCAGTCCATCCCCCCAATCCTCACTCTCTCATCTCCCTCCCTATTTGTCGCCCTGCCCCCGGCTCCTCCCTTCCGCGCCACCTCTGATCCCTTCCCTCCACTCCCTCCCTCTGCTCCTTCCGTTTCTGCGGCCCCCGCCAGGGTGGTCACCAGGCGGTCTACGGCCCATGCTCCGCTCTCCTCTTCACCTTCATCTTCATCGTCCTCGTCATCGTCTTCACTATCGCCTTCGCCATCACCCCACCATCTCCGACGCCGACTCCCGCCCTGGGACCTGCCACTACCCGCCACATTCCAGTTGTTCTCATCCCCCCACCTCCTCCACCGCCGTTAAGCGCCCCAGTGGCACCCCTGCCTCTTCTGCTCCCAAAAAGGCTCCGCCTCATCCCCCTTCCCCCACCCCTGATGCCATGGATGTCTCTCCACCTGTCCCTGACCCCTCCTCCTCTTCCCCTACCCCCTCCTCCTGCCGCTACCTCATCTCCCGTCCTGATCCCTCCCTCCTTGAAGCCCAGAACCTCACCCATTTCCTTCACCAGAATTTTCCTGGTGCCCGAATCTCCCCCCTCACTCCTCACCGTGATTCGGTACTAACCTCCTCCCCCAGCCCTACCCTCCACACCGATCTCCGTCCCGCATCCCTGTCACCTGCTTTGGCCCTCATGCCTCCCTCACCCCTGCTCCTTCCCCACCTCCCTTCCGCCAACCCCAACCCCCGCATCGCCCACCGACCCTCACCGCCGTGATCACTCGGCTCAGTCCAGTGATCACAGAGGAGGAGGTGTTGGCGGAGCTTCAGGCCCATCCCCATCTGGAGGTGCATGCTGCTCGCCGCATCCACAACACTGCCGAACCCACCCTCCTTATGCAGTTTTTTCTGGGCACACCCCCTAAATAGACCGTCTCCTGAAGGAGGGTGCCCTCCTTTTTACCAGTGTTATAAGTTTGACTCCTCCCGTTCCCCTCCTCAATCCCTCCGCTGCCAAAGGTGCTTGCGGTATAATGCGTACCCAACATCTGAGTGCCGCGAGGCCCCCACCTGCCCGCACTGTAGGCAAGCCCACTTTTTATGGCAGTGCCCCAATCTCCAGTCCCCCCCCCCCCCCTGTAATACCTGTGACCTCCCTCATCCTACCTACTCCCAGAAGTGTAAGGCCCGGCCCCCTCCTACCACTCCTGAACTCACCATTCCTGTCTGCCCTCTGGACGCCCCCACCCCTCCCGCTAACTCCCTTCACCCACCCCCTACCGCTGAGGACATCTTCAGATTCCTCACCATTGTCCTTCAGGATGTTCATCCTTTTCAGCGCCTGCACACCCTCCAACAGATCTCCCTCGCCGCCCGTTCCGTTTTCCAACTCTAAATGTACGCCACCTACTCCAAGAACCAGCCCCATTTCACCTTCTCCCGTCTTGACACACTCGTTTAAATCCCTGTCATGGCGCAGCAGCACCATATCCTTTTCAACAACATCCGCTCCCTTCCCACCAACAAAAACCTCTTCCTGCGCACCCTTGCCACCCACTGCGTGGATGCCTTCATCCTCAATGAAACTTTCCTGAAGCCCCATCACACCATCCACACTTCGTCATACCTCCTACACTGCTCTGATAATCCCCTCCTGATTGCGCGTGGCGGAGTTGCCATCGGGCACCACCCCGTCTCTAATGACCTCGTTGTCGACGGGACGTTAAACACTAATATCCTCCTCCTCCTCCTCCTGGGCACCACCGCCAGATCCCCGTTCGGCTGCAACATCTCCTTCCCGACCCCACCGAGCACCTGTTCCTTAGTCTCTTCTTCCCCGGCCTTACCATTACATGCGCCACCATCTATGTCCGCCCCAACGACCCTCTTCCCTTCGACTTCCTCTCCTACATCGACTGTACCTTCTCCTCCTACGTGATCGCCGCTGACCTTAACATCCATAGTCGTTCCGCTGCCCAGTTATGGCGGTGGCATCGGTTCCTGTCCTCCCTTCAAGTCGACCTCATTCCCATCCCCCAGCACACCCATCCCGAATCCAACTCCACTCCCGATGTTATCCTCTCCTCCCCCAACCTCCTTTGCCGCATAACAGTGGATGTCCTGCAGCCTATTGTTAGCGACCATCTCCCTGTCCTCCTCACCATTTCAGACGGTCGTCGCCCCTGCTCCGACCCTCGTAATGACCCTTCACCTAAGTACGTCCATGACTATTCCCCTGCCAACTGGAATGCCTACCGGGATACTCTCTCCACCCAGGTCGATAGCCACCCTTTCACCTACCACCACCCCGCTGATGTCACCCATGCCACCTCCTTTCTACAGCAGACCTTGTCTGAGGCCGTGGAGGCCCACGTCCCTACTGTCGCCATCTACCCCCACCGTCCTACCTTACCCCCACAGGCCATCCTTCTCCTCCGTGAATCCCGCCCCGTCTCTACCGTGCCTTCCTCCACACGCGTGACCTGGACACACTACGACGCCACCGGCAACTCCAGCGACACATTCGTAATTTGCTCGCGGCTAAGAAACGCCGGGACTGGCGACAGACATGCACCCATTTAACTGATACCCTACCTATCAACTCGTCCAAGTTCTGGTCAGCCTTCCGTCGCCTTACCGGAACTAAACCCTCCCCCTATTCTCCTCTTCTGCATGATGATCACCCTTTCCCTGACTCCCTACCTCTCCAATGTCTTTTCCATCCCTGATGATCCCCAGTTCGATTACTCCCTCTTCCCGGATATCTGCGATCGAACTGACACCTCTGTCCCTTCCCTCGCTCCTGGTTTCCAGTACTTGGACAACATTGCACACACGGAACTCAATGCCCCTATCACTGCACAGGATCTCATTGCTGCACTCCGCACAAAACGCAACAGCGCTCCTGGTCACGATCGTGTCACCTACCGTCACATTCGTGAAGTTCCTGTCTCTTTCCTCTCCACCCTGGCCAGGCTCTACAATGTAGTCCTGTCCACCGGTTACTACCCCGACCTGTGGAAAACCTCCCGTATCCTCATGTTCCTTAAACCTGGCAAACCGCTGTCCGCCGTCTCCTCCTACCGTCCCATCAGCCTTACCTCTGTCTTCAGCAAGGTCCTGGAATCTATCCTCTCCCAATGCATCCACCCGCATCTCCGCACGCACCACCACCTCCCCGTTACCCAGTGTGGCTTTCGGCCGTCCTTCTCTTCCGACGACCTTCTCCTTCACCTCACTCATCTCCTTTCGGAACAGCTTCCCGTCGCTCCGAAATCTTCCTCTCGCCGGCCCTCGAACGTGCTTATGACCGCGTATGGCATTCCGGTCTCCTCTTCAAGCTCCAAACCTTCGCCCTTCCCATTAACTACGTCCGTCTGATCGGCTCCTTTCCCTCCCGCCGTCCTTCCTATGCCACCATCCATAACACGGATTCCTACACCTTTTTCCCCTCCGCCGGTGTGCCCTAAGGCTCCGTCCTCTCTCCACTTCTGTACTTATTGTACACGGCGGACATGCCGCCCCCGTCACCCCCCGTCCACCTTCTCCAGTTTGCCGATTACACCGCATTCCTTGCCCTTGCCCCAACCTGCAGCACTCCCAATACCTTCTCCAATCCCATCTTGACCAGTTCACTGCTTCGTGCAACCAGTGGTTGCTCAACGTCAATCCCTGTAAAACCCAGCCGATCATTGTAGGCAAAACCACCCCTGCCTTCCGCCTCCTTGATTTCTATCTCACCATCTATGGCCGTCCTATCGCCCTCACTCCCACCCTTAAGTACCTTGGCGTCACCCTCGACCGTCGCCTCTCCTGGACTCCCCATCTCAGGACAATCCTAGCCGAGGCACGCTCCCGAGTCCGTCTCCTCAAGCTCCTTTCCGGCTGTACGTGGGGTCTGGACCCCTCCACCATCCTCCACACTTATAAATCCCTCATCCGCCCTATCCTTTGTTACGCCCATCCGGCCTGGATCTCCGCCCCCTCTACCTTTTATAAATCCCTCCAAATCCTTGAACGCCATGCTCTCCGCCTTGCCTATCGCATCCGTCTCCCCTCCCCCACGCGGATCCTGTATGATCTCATCCCCTTCCCCCTCTTCCTACTCTTCCTTGAAAGGATATGGATCCTGTACACCTCCCACAAACTCGATCCTCCTCATCTGCTTGTCTCACCCATCCTCTTCTGCCCCCGCCCACTTCCGCACCTGTATTCCCACGTCCCACCCGGTCTCCATCTCTCCACCCTCCTCACCCTCTCCCAAGGTGGCTTCCGCCAGCTCCCCCTACCTGATGATGTCCTCCTCCCCTCCATCTACCCCTCCTATCAACTTTGATCCTCCCCCAACTTCCTGTGTCCTTTCCTTTAGGCACCCTCCCTCCCTTCTCTTTCCTTTTCCCCTGTACCCTGCCTCCACCACTCTTCCCCCGGGTTCCCCTCCCCCTTCCTCTCTTCCCCCTATCTCCCCTGCCCAGGGCATCTGCTCTCCCCTCTCCCTCTCCCACCCCCACTCCTCCCGTCTTGGCAGGTCCCCAGACTCGCACACACTCAGTGAACATTCGAACGCCTGAGATCATTGCCACCAGTGTCTCGTGTGGGTGCCTCGTCTGCGGTTAGTGTTCTTTCGTTGGCACGCCTAAACTGTTCACGTGTGCCATCGCAGTCGTCCTTATTCTGTACTCCGTGTCAACAAGTGTTAGTGTTTTTTCGTCCAGCGTGAACGGCTTCATGTTTATTGTTTTTGTATCTACATTTCTTTGCCTGCCGTTTTTCTTGTATTGTTTGTGTCACCTCTATGTCATATTATTGTACCCCTTAAGGCTGAAGAGCGGCGTAATATGCTTCTGACAGCCCGCCTTGTATGAGGTGCTTAAAATTACAATAAAGAACGGTCTCAGGGTACCCTCCAAACCCACCTTAACCAGTTCACCAGTTGGTGTAACCATTGGTTCCTCCGTCTCAACCCCACCAAAACCCAGGCAATCATCATAGGCCGCATCACTCGCTCCTTTCGCCTCCATGATTTCTACCACAGCCTTTATGGTCGTCCTATCCAGCTCACCCCCACCCTGAAATACCTTGGCCTCACCCTCGACCGACACCTCACCTGGAATCCTCATCTCCAGACCGTCCAACAGAAAACCCAATCCCGCCTCCGCCTTCTGAAACTCCTGTCTGGCCGGACATGGGGATTGCATCCTTCTACCACCCTCCACACCTACAAATCCCTCATCCGTCCTATCTTCTGTTATGCCAGCGTTGCCTGGATCTCCGCCCCCACTCGCTTTTACAAGGCCCTCCAAATCCTTGAAAGCCATACACTCTGCCTTTCCTTCCGTATCTGCCTTCCTTCCCCCACACGGCTCCTGTATGAACTGATCCCCTTCCCCCACCTCCTCCTGTTCCTCCAACATCTCCGCATCCTTTACATTGTTCGCCGGATTGATCCCCCCCACCCACTGGATTCCTCCTTCCTCTCCACCCCCCGCCCGTTTGCCGCACCTGTATCACTGTATCCCCCCCTCTCTCCACCTCCACCTCTACCTCCACCGCGATACAAATGGGCATATTTTACTTGGATGGTATACAGGCTACTAAGATTGCCACTAAGCTAACAGGTATTAGAAAAGTAGTTAAGTATTTTAAAAGAAGTGACCGTAGCGAACGGATATACGTGCAAGCAGGTGATGAATATTTATAGGAAGACAAAGAAGAGGAAAATGGAACAAATAGAAGGAAGTCAAGTAGCAGTTAAGAGGAACAACAAAAAAAAAACGTAGCTCTGACTTACAATGGAAGAATTACAGATAAAATTGAAAGATGCTTTCGTAAATCCGACGTTAAAATATGGTTCCGAACAAATAACACGTTAAAATTGAAGCTCCGGCATAGAATATGTAATAGTAGGAATAAATTTCAGGATTCAGGGGTATATAAGATCAAATGGAATGACTGCTGTAGACAATGTATAGGGCAGGCTGGTAGGAACTTTGAAACCAGATTCAGGGAGCACACCTACTCTCAAAACAAGACAGCTTTTGGGGCGCATATGGCTGCGACAAAGCACTCAGTCACGAACATTGAACGCAAGTTAGACATACTGCATAGAGCTCATAAGGGACGGTTTCTTAACATTTTGGAAGAATTTCAAATATACACCCACAAAAATAAAGATCCGGATTTAATCCTCAACGAGCAAAGCGAATTCAATCGTAACGCCTATTTTAGCACTTATGACGACCTACTAAGAGATTGCGTGTGGAGATCAGACCGAGGGATGAGAGATGGTGCGCGGTGGAGAAGCCGGAAGACGCGTGCAGCGCCTGGCGTCGTTGACGGGGCCCTCCTGTGCAGCCCTCTTGCACACGGCGATGGACATCAGACGACTGAGCGGACCGCGGTACAACACCGAAATGGCGGAAACCGCAGAAGCAGACCGACTGTAGAGGAAAACAAGTTCCCACCAGCACCATAGATATATAAATCGCCCTATGTTTTTTAGATCGTATAAAAACGATAATTTTACTGTTTTTGAATTCTGACAAGTACAGATTTTAACCTTGACATCTGCATATTTTAATTAAGTATTTTTAATATAAAAAAAGATCTACTGAATACAGTATGTGCAAATGGAATGTAACAAATGTACCAGACGCTACCTGTCGGTAATAGTGTTATAATTAATATAAATGGCGGGCACTCTGCCAACCAATTTTATGTGACGTAGCATGTGAAAGTTGCTGGATTTGGACGGGTTACTCCTGTAACTGAAATATCAGGTACGTTCTGGTACATTTGATGTTGACTAGATAGCATGAAAAAGATTTGCTTCCGTGAAATAGTAAAAGAATATCATTATTTTTACAGATCTGAAGATGGTTCTGAATGAACCGAAACCGGTCATATGAATAAAAAATTTGCAATCAAGACGGATTTTAAGTAACATTAGAAGGCGTGGGGGTATGGGATGCCTGGGGGAGGGAGGAGGGACAGAAGGGAGGGAGGGTGCCCTGAGGAAAAAACACTGGAAGTGGAAGAGGAGGATCAAAGTTGATAGTAGGAGTAGATGGAGGGGTGGAGGACATCATCAAGGTAGGGCACCTGGTGGAAGCCACCTTGGGAGAGGGTAAGGAGAGTGGAGAGATGGAGAGGAGGTGGGATGTGGGAATACAGGTGCAACAGTGGACAGCGGTGGGAGAGGATGGGAGAGACAAGTGAGTGAGGGGGATCTAGATTACAGGAGGTGTAGAGGATCTGTATCCGTTTGAGGAAATGGAAGAGGTGTGGGAATGGATTAATATCGTACAGGATGCACGTGGGGGAGGGGAAACAGATGTGATAGGTGAGGCGGAGAGCATGGCGTTCAAGGATTTGAAGGGATTTGAAAAAGGTAGGAGGGACGGAGATCTGGGCAGGGTTGGCGTAGTAGAAGATAGGGTGTATGAGGGATTTATAGGTGTGGAGGATGGTGGAGGGGTCCAGACCCCAATTGCGACCATAAAGGAGCTTGAGGAGACGGAATCACGGGCGTGCTTTGGCTTGAATTGTCTGGAGATGGGGGTCCAGGAGTGGCAATGGTCATGGGTGACGCAAAGGTACTTAAGGGTGGGGGTGAGGGCGATAGGACGGCCATAGATGGTGACATAGAAGTCGAGGAGGCGGAAGGAAGGGGTGGATTTGCCTACAATGATCGCCTGGGTCTTGGAAGGATTGACCTTGAGCAACCACTGGTAGCACCAAGTGGTGAATTGGTCAAGATGGGATTGGAGAAGGTGTTGGGAGTGCTGCAGGGTGCGGGGGGGGGCAAAGAAGGCGGTGTCATCGGCGTACTGGAGAAGGTGGACGGGGGGTGAAGGTGCCGGATTGTCCGCCGTATACTAAAGATACAGAAGAGAGGAGAGGGCAGAAACTTGGGGCACACCAGTGGAGGGGAAAAAGGTGTAGAAATCCGTGTTATGGATAGTGACCTAGGTAGGACGCTGGGAAAGAAAGGACCCAATCAGACGGATGTAGTTAAGAGGAAGGGCAAAGATTTGGAGAGGAGATGAGTGAGGTGAAGGAAAAGGTCATCGGTAGAGAAGGACGGCCGAAATCCACACTGGGTAACGGGAAGGAGGCGGTGCTGGCGGAGATGCTGGTGGATGAGTCGGGTGAGGATGGATTCCAGGACCTTGCTGAAGACCGAGGTAAGGCTGCTGGGACTGTAGGAGGAGACAGCAGATGGTGGTTTGTCAGGTTTAAGGAACATCAGGATGGGGGAGGTTTTCCACAGGTCGGGGTAGTAGTCGGCGGCAGAACTACATTGTAGAGCCGGGCCAGAGTGGAGAGGAAGGAGGCAGGAGGTTCACAAAGTTGGCAATAGGTGACACAATCGTAACCAAGAGTGGTGTTGCGTTTCATGCGGAGTGCAGTGATGAGATCCTGAGTAGTGATGGGGCATTGCATTCGTTCTGTGCAATATTGTCCAAGAACTGGAAGCCAGGAGCGAGAGGAGAGGCAGAGGTGTCAGTTCGACTGCGGACATCTGGCAAGAGGGAGTAATGGAAGTGGATACCATCTGGGATGGTAAAGACATCGGAGAGGTAGGAGGCAAAGTGATTGGCCTTACTATGGTTGTCAGGGAAGGATTGATTATCATGAAGGAGAGGGTAGTAGGGAGGGGGTTTAGATCCGGTAAGGCGGCAGAAGGCTGACCAGTACTTGGACGAGTTGATAGGAAGTGTAGCATTAAGATGGGTGCATGTCTGTCGCCAGTCCCAGCATTTCTTAGCCGTGAGCAAGTTTCTGATGTGTCGTTGTAGTTGCCGGTGGCGTTGTAGTGTGTCCGGGTCACACGTGTGAAGGAAGGAACGGTAGGGACGGCGTGATCAACGGAAATGGAAGTGATGGTAAAGTAGGACAATGGGGGTGGATAGCGATGGAAGGGACCAGGCCTTCACAACCTCAGACAAGGTCTGGAGGAGAAAGGAGGCGGCACAGGTAATATCATCAGGGTGGTGGTAGGTGAACGGGTGGCTATCGACTTGGATAGAGAGGGTATCCTGGTAGGGATTCCATTTGGCTGAGAGGAAATTATTATTTTTTTCTTTATTGTTATTTTTCACCTTATACAAATGTGGGCTTGCAGCGGATAAATCTACTGTGTTCTTCAGCCACAAGCATTACAATAAAAGAGACAATGAAGACAGGAATGTAACAGATTGGTGGTTAAAAAAAATAGATACAAAAATTAAAAACACGAAGGCATTCACACTCGACGAAAAACACAAGAAACTGTCAGCACTACGCACAGACACTGATGACTTAGACGGTACAAGTGAACGAAGGAACGTGGTGGCGAAAAACACTAAATCGCATACACAATGGCACACACACAAGAAACTGATGGCGATGATATCTGGCGTGCAAATGTCCACTGAACTTGTGCGAGTCCAGGGACCTGCCGAGAGGGGAAGAAGGTGGTGGGGGAGGGAGAGGGGAGAGCGAAGATGCCAATGGCAGAGGAGATGGTGGGAGGAATGAAGGTATGGGCGCAGGGGAAGCTGGGGAGGAGGGGGGAAAAGGAGGAGGGAGGGAAGGGGGAAAGAAGGGAGAGAGGGTGCCCATAGGAACAAACACAGGAAGAGGGAGAGGAGTATCAATGTTGGTAGGAGGGGTAGATGGAGGGGAGGAGGTCACCATCAGGGAGGGGGAGCTGGTGGAAGCCTCCTTGAGAGAGGGTAAGGAGGGTGGAGAGATGGAGAGCTTGTGGGAAGTGGAAATACAGGCACGGCAGCGGGCGGGGTCGGGAGAGGATGGGAGAGACAAGCGAGTGAGGAGGATCGAGGTTACGGGAAGTGTAGAGGACCCGTATCCGTTTGAGGAAAAGGAGGGATTGACCTTGAGCAACCACTGGTTGCACCAAGCTGTGAACCGGTCAAGATGGGATTGGAGAAGGTGTTGGGAGCGCTGCAGGTTGGGTTCAAGGGCAAGGAAGGCGGTGTCATCGGCAAACTGGAGAAGGTGGATGGGGGGAGACGGCGGCGGCATGTCCGCCGTATACAAAAGGTACAGAAGGGGGGAGAGGATGGAGCCTTGGAGCACACTGGCGGAGGGAAAAAAGGTGTAGGAATCCGTGTTATGGATGGTGACGTAGGAAGGACGGTGGGAGAGAGCGGGGCCGATCAGACGGACGTTGAGGAAATTATGGATCGCTGACAGATGTTTCCATAGTCGCTCGAATTCCTTATGGTAACTCTCTTTATACTACCCATCCACGCTAAATTGACATATAAGGCGGTAGCTCAAGAGAACAACCGTACTTGTTAATGCCTGTACTGCAGCTCCTATCAGCCACTGCTCGGACATTAACTTTATTTAATTGTTTGTGCTAAAAGTAACGAAGGCACACAAAATAGTACACAGCTCTTGTCAATAGATGGCGCGCAGTCTCACAGTTATTCCCATGGCCTATAGAACGCCTTCCAAATGGTGTATCCCTCTCTTTCGTTCGTAGCCTGATCTCTGATGAGTTGACGGGAAAGCATAGTATGATCTTAGTCAACAGATGGCGTGAGGCACTGTTGACACTAGACAGTTATTGAAATAACTGCCTGTATCAGAGGAACGGTTATAGCAGTAACCGTTACTTCTCAGTAACTGGTTATTTCTATCAGTTACGTTATTTTTTGCCACCTCTAGTACTGGTACTGGGAATGGCTGGAAGCAAGGGGAAACTACAGTCGTAATTTTTCCCGAGGGCGTGCGGTTTCAGTGTATGGTAAAATGATGATGGTGTCCTCTAGGGTAAAATATTCCAGAGGTAAAGTAGCCACCATTCGGATCTCTGGGTGGGGACTACTGAGGAGGGCGTCGCAATCAGGAGAAAAAAAATTGTTGTTCTATGTATGGGAGTGTGGAATGTCAGATCCCTTAATCAGGCAGGCAGGTTAGAAAATTTATAAAGGGAAATGGATAGGTTAAAGTTACATATAGTGGGAATTAGTCAAGTTCAGTGGCAGGAGGTACAAGATTTCTGGTCAGGTGAATACAGGGTTATAAATAAAAAATCAAATAGAATAATGCAGGAGAGGGTCTAATAATGAATTTAAAAAATAGGAGTGCGGGTGAGCTACAGTGAACAGCATAGTTAACACCTTATTGTAACGAAGATAGACACGAAGCCGACACCTGCCACAATAGAACAAGTTTATGTGCCAACTAGATCCGCACATGGACTCGACCACAATCTATTGGTTATGAACTGTAGATCAAAAATTAAGAAAGTGCAAAAAGGTGGGAAATTTAAGAACTTGGTACCTGGATATACTGGGAGAACGAGAGGTTGTAGAGTGTTTCAGGGAGACCATTAGGGAATGCTTGACAAGAATGGGGGAAATAAATGCTGTAGAAGAAGAATCAGTAGCTTTGATACATGGAATAGTGAAGGCAGCGGAGGATCAAGTAGGTAAAAAGATGAGGGCTATTAGAAATCCTTGGATAACAGAAGAAATATTGAATTTAATTGATGAAAGGAGAAAATTTAGAAATGCAGTAAATGATGCAGGCAAAAAGGAATACAAACGTCCCGAAAATGAGATCCACAGGAAGTGCAAAATGGCTAAGCAGGGATGGCTTGAGGACAAAAGAAAGGAGGTACAGACATATATCTCCAGGGAAGTAATAGATACTGCCTACAGTAAAATTAAAGAGACCTTTGGAGAAAAGAGAACCACTTGTTTGAATATCAAGAGCTCAGATGGAAACCCAGTACAATGCCCTCAGTGACAATGTAGCGAGAAGGAAGCAACTCTGCCTTACTTCTCTGGTTTATGTATCACTAACCTGGTGTCTTGCTGCTTCGGTAGTCCCTCATCCCAAGTATTAGCACTCAGGCACTAGGTTCAATGAAGGGGCCATCTTGCTGAAGTGGAGAGTTTCTGGATGCCAGTAGTTAAATGTCAACAACGCTTTGTACTATACCCATTTTAATAAAGAAAATACTTTGAAACACACTTCACCGAACTTCCAATATGGCGGCTCTTGGCTACGCCGTTATTCAACCATTTACAACCCATTAACACTTTTCTAACTTTCCATAATCGTAATACACACTGCCCACGACACGTGGCGTTCACTGATAACTAACTTTCACTATCTCATGTTTAACAGCTGGAACATTTATTCGTCATCGTTCTTTTGGAGCCACCCCCAGTAACTCGAACGTGCTTTTTCAGTGGCGCCTCGCTACTAACTCGCCCTCTCTTCCCGCCGGACAAGAGAAACCCCACCTTTCTCTCTCAGCCAGTGAGGACACTTCGCTCATTTCCTACACACACGCATATATATATATATATATATATATATATATATATATATATCCAAACTTTCAGCCAATGGGCGTTCAGATCGCTGTTGCTAGGCGGATCTGACATCATGTTTGCGGGAATTGTGACCGAAGTTTGTCTCGTAACACTGTCTCAGATTGTAAGATCCTACGCCCGAGTAGACAGATCTCGTCCATACTAAGGTTGCAGAACATTGCCTCCTATGGTTTCAATGGACATGTAACCTGGCTGCTACTGAGCGTAATACTTGGCTTAAACATGTGAAGGGATTGCACGTGCATTACACATTCCCCCCTCTTCTTTTATTTTCAAAATTCAATATGCTCGAAGACCCTGTTTAATTTTGAAATATTGTCGGTTGGGTGTCTCTTGCCCTCGGTTTACATCTTTAATCATTGGTATTACTTCATCTTACACATACTCTACAATCATTGCTTATCGACTACTGTTCTTATTATTACACTATCCTTAACACGATATAGCTATACAGATACATGTCCCATTGAAGTGAGTATGTATCTTTAAAATTACTTCTGATCGTTATCTGATTCGATCTTTATCTGATGCCTTGAGAGTGGCACCATTTTAGCTTTAAATCATTTCTGAATATACCATGAACACTATATAATACATACCTTAATTAAAATTGAATACTTATTCTGATGCACTTCTGTTTTATCTGAGATGGAACATCTACTCATATGCCCCTTACTTTTAGCTCATCTAAACATTTACATATTAATTATTTCTACATCCAAGTTAATCAAAAATTTATAAAACTCGCATTTGGCTAATCTTACTTTATAATGCCCATTTTCTACTACATACAAGAACATGTTCCATAATCATTGGCTAAGTAATTGCCGTCCTATTAGTCACTGGTTCACTATTTTTTGTTTCTTTTTCACCAGCGAATACCGTCCTTCTCACTATTACAACTATAAAGCATTCCCTCTAACTTATTTCAAAACTTCTTATCTTTACTCAAGGTACCTCTCGGTTTACCATTACCCATTGTTGGATGTGGGGACACCTTTGTATGACCCTCATCATCTTTATACTTCATAATGTATAGTGATACCACCCTCGGCCACTCATTAACTTATACCTTTTCTTTCTTTTATTCTATGGGGTTTGGACCCAGTTCCCATACTTACATAACTTCAATTCTTCATCTTATTCTGCTGCACTTACCTCTTTATCCTTTGGTCACGATTTACCTTGTCAGTTGGCTAAACATATGTTTCGAATTTTGTTACCATTCGATCTCTTTACTGTTCTCTTATCTAAGCACAATTGCAGAATGATACCCACTTATATCTATTTTTCCTGTTTTCGCTAAGTTGTTTGTTCACTGTCTCCATGGTGTCTTTTTAGAATTTGTTAAATTTGTTTCCAACAGGATAATATTCTTTGTCTCTGTATACCTTGTTTACTCTAATCATAGCTTTTTCCTTGTTGTACTGACTGTCTTTTAGGGTTGTAACATGTTATAATCACATAATTTCAGATTTTGCTAAACATTTTCCAACAGGATAGCACAATTTTATAAATAGCTTTTCCTTTTTTGTACCGTCTCTTTTTCTCACTTACCAATGTTACTCACTATTCCCATGTTCCTATATTCTAAGATAAAGCAGGGACTGATGATACAGCATCATTTTGACAGAAACAAGGGAATATTGGCAATATGATGAATTAAAGATGATAGTAAATAGTTCTGACTGAAAGAAGATGAAGATTGACAATATGAAGGGAAACTGAAATAATATTCGCTTCAGTCGCAGGTTCGAATCCTGCCTTGAGCATGGATGTATGTGATGTCCTTAGGTTAGTCAGGTTTAAGTAGTTATAAGTTCTAAGGGACTGATGACCACATATGTTAAGTCCCGTAGTGCTCAGAGCCATTTGAACCTTTTTTTGAAATAAAATTGTCAGTAACTTGAGTGCCAGGTGTTTGTTAAACACCTTGTGTTGCACAGAACACTACGCCCTCTGAGGTTAAAAAAAAATGGCTCTGAACACTATGGGACTGAACTTCTGAGGTCATCAGTCCCCTAGAACATAGAACTGCTTAAACCTAACTAACCTAAGGACATCACACACATCCATGCCTGAGGCAGGACTCGAACCTGCGACAGAAGCGGTCGCTCGGTTCCAGACTGTAGCGCCTAGAACCTCTCGGCCACCCCAGCCAACTGAGGTTTTCAGTTGATCCTTTGACCAGTTGTGTGTGTCCTGTCTATCATTGTCTCCTGCAGAGTTATTCCATTATCTGTGTGTTGAGGATATTGTATCTGTCTGTTTGTCAGTTCTCCTTGTATCCTATCTTCATTAGGTCCGTTATTTTCCCAGGGGTTCCTTCTCCAACCTTCTAGATTCTGATTGTTCCCTGAAAATGAATCCAATTGGTCCAGCGCTTGCACAATTGCTTTTACATCTGACTTATATATTCCTATCAGTTTTCCTTGTACCCTCAGAGGCAACTTGATCAAAATGATTGATATTAAATCCGTTTCTTTCAGGGGATCATCTAAATACAAGTTCTTTTCCACATACGTCTATACGTCTGGAAGAACTCATTGTAACTCCTGCAACCACAATTACCTACTTAAGTTTCGACAGTGGCATTGTAGTGAGAAGGAAGCGACTCTGCCTTACGTCTCTGGTTTAGTATCACTAACCTGGTGTCCTGCTGCTTCGGTAGTCCCTCGTTGCACATTAGTAACGCTCAGGTACCAGGTTCCATGTAGGTGCGATCCTGGCAGTCATTTCTGAATACAGACATGTGCAAATATCTTCACTGCTCTAGGAGAACTCGTCTTTGTTGCATTTTTTCGTACCATAATTAGCAAAATAACTTAAGGCTCATTCTGCTTAAGAACTTGATGCCCGCAAGTCCTTAAATAAGAATCTCCATGCGGAAGTAATGCATGAAGGGAAACAAACTGTTGGACAAAAGAATGGAGAGCTCCCTGCTTTTTGCGTTTCCGATAGATCGTATGACAAGGATCTGGTGTCATATTATACTTCAGAACCCTAAACTGTTTATTTTTTTACTTCATACGAAAACAACACCTATAATATGAGAAGAGAAAATGGCTTACGTGCCTCTCAGAAACTTCAGCTTTTTGTGTTTATTTCCTCACTTCATACTAAAACAAGGGCGTTGATATGAGAGGAGGAAATGAAGTATACGCTTCCAAGACATAATATTTCGTCGTGTGCAACTACTGCATGCATGAAAGCTCGGCAGTTAATTTTTGTGTGTTGGATAAATTTTGATATCATCTCACATTACTTTGTGAGAAGGTTCCGACTTTTGGGATTCAAAAAGCGTGGAAATTTCATCACTGGTTAATAACATGATGACTAATGACGTGATATCAGTTCTAATTGCTCCATGAAACTGTGAGTAGAGTCTCACGTTTGTTACTATAAGAAAATGCAGGCAGTGATGTCCACTCACTGCAGTCAGAGCCATGTTTATTTCCTTCTGTTTATGGAGAAGCGTCTGCAGCAGCGTCCACGCTCAGCCAACATAAACAAATCGTGACGGCAATGGGCAGTGCTAATCGTTGCACTTGTCGCAGGTAGCGACAACAAGAGCGCACTGTCTCTGGCAACGATGTAATGGAGTTTATACATCTTACTTGCTTACCGTAATTTGCAGGACATGTGTTGGGTAAAAATTCAATTTGTAGTAACTAGCCACTGCATTACAGTGGTTAACAGTTACATTTGATGCAATATTTATTGTTGCTTGTCTCTCTCTTATGTTGATGGTATTGATTCAGATCGGGCACGAACATGGAAACACACACACACACACACACACACACACACACACACACACAGAGTCACTGATTGCAGTGAGAGTGACGACTGCTGTCTGTTGAACAACACATGCACCAATCAATTACGCAGAGACACTGCGACCGAATGGTGTCTCAATTCTTGGCAACAAATTCCAGCTGTAGTAGTAGTGCAAAACACACTGTTGGAGCTATCAGATGGAAAATATTATGTTCACACTACTCTTTGCTCGAGTTTACGTCTTTTGGTAGGACTCAGCCTTTCATTTCTTCTTAGAAAGTTAACGATGAAAGCATCATAACACGTCACCAGTAACAGAATTGCATAGGAATGCTCAATGAGCGACCTGATGACGTTCAAGCCAAACCGTAATAATACTCATTGCATTGATTTTTGTTGTTTCGAATTAGAGCACTCAGTACTCCTACACCAGACTTCTGAACCTTGCCTGTTGAACGCAAATGTCGCATGACGGTTAAATGGTAATCCATCACTTATTACAGTAGTCAAGACTTCCTTAACGTGAAAAATCATTAATGCCAGAACGATCTTTGTTGAACCAAGAATATCTGTTTCTGGCGTATTTTTACCAAAAGCACTCGCTCCAGACACAGTTCAAATTTTTCGAGTTGCCTCCTCTGCATTCAGCCCTCTATTGTACAAAAAGCAAATATCGTGTTGCTGATGTTATACCTTTTTCCACTTGCGACACAAATTTTACAACGCTTAACTGTAGTTCATGATTTTCAAGTATGCAAAATCCAATGCTTAACTGCAAGATATAACTAGAACTTCAAATTCTAAAATGACGGTTGATACATACACGACAGTATCGCACCTCGTTCACCTGGGCGGCGCCGGATTCCATGCAGTGGGTGGCCTCTGGGTGCCTATTCTGTATCTTTTCGGCATTATGCCGATCGTTTCGGTACTCCAGAGCACCGAAAGCTCTAGTACTCGAATTAGAGTCCCTGCATTATTCAGTATGCATTTCGGTAGTGATAACGTTCGGGTCTAGAGAACCAAAACGCTGTTGTCGGTTCGCGTTGCGCAAGCCAATCAAAAGCAAGCAGCTGCAGATCCGCGCATGCACACTGCAGCGCACACAGCACCATGGACACAAAGTTGGTAGCACATGACACAGGCGCGCTATTCTTCCAAGTACCGAAAATTGCGCTTACGTTGCCATAACGCATGACGCCGCATTCCATCGAGCTGATGTGTCTGCCTTCATCGGTCGTGCCTCCTCCTTAAAAGTATCAGGCGCAGTATATTCATTTCCATGTTCCTCAGCTGAAATGCATAGAAATTTTTACAGTTTCTCTGTCGGCATGTTTCCATGCATGCATAATAACGATAGCGTATTTGGCTGTATTCTGCAGATTGTCGTAAAGGCTGCATTATGTCATCTTATTCTCATTGACACTGACATTGGGTTATGGTGGAGTTTACATTTCGGAAAATGAGTTAAGGAATACTGTGAAGTACCACATTGTACTAATATACCTAAAAAACACCAGAAAAATTGATTCTGAGAGTTTCAAAGAATAAGATGATGAACAGAATGTTGTTATAACTCACTCCTAGAGATTCACATGATTAAGTAGCCCACTTCCCTATATGATAGGTCAACGATTTGGGTCGTAAAAACAAAACTGAAAAAAAAACATTTTAGGGAGCTCCTGCAGTTCGTCGAAGTTTATAATATGCATCTTATGAATGAAAACGTTTCGTATATGGCGCTACAGTCCAAAAATATTACGATGGAGACCATTCATCTCTGTCTACTGTGGTTGAGGATTCAATCGCAGATAAACAGTTGTGACAAGAAAGCTTCTGAAGATGACTGCTGCTAGTTACATTCCCAGTAATTCAAGTTGTGCTCTTAGATTCCTGTCTAACCGAAACCAGGAAATCTCTATATATTCGGAAAAAAATGGAAAATTATTTCTGACAAGAAAAAATATATAGACCACTGTCGGTTGTTTCACCCACAGCAATTTCATCTCCAGCAATTTCGTATTTCGTTTTTTAAACACACACTAATCACGAAATCATTACTGAGGAAGTGCGCTCTTACATGTAAGTAATAACGAATATTGCTCAAAAATCTTAACTTACACGAATAACAATGTCTCACAACGTGCTGGATACATGAGGCGGAAAAAAATTTTTTCACCCATCCATGTACGAACCCAGATGCTTGTATACAGCATACCCATACGCTAACCACTATTTTTTTTTATACACTCTCATTTCGTTCCTTTTCGTTCGTTATATCTGCTCGGCGTGGACGTAGAAAGACATCCATTTCAGTTTGTTTTTCATCCATTAACTCAGCTTTTTTGTTACAGAGGGTAGCTAACCCTCTGACCGAACACGCTGATCTACCGTGCCAGCTACCACTTGGCCACGCCAAACAACAGAAACATAGCGCTCAGTTCTTATACTATTGTTCAGAGTAACATAGGCTGACTTCGTTGCTTAATGGTGCTCCGTAAGTCATAAATACATGATAGTTTGGAAGGTTTCCAGTATCAGGTTTCAAATAATTGCTTTCCTTCGTTACTTCAAAGTTATAAACACGTTTCGATTATTACTAACTAAACCATTTGTGGGAAAAAGTACAAGAAGTCACTAGTAACGTCAGTTCACACTCATGTAATATACGTAAGCAGAGGCGATGTCTTGATATTTAATGATCTTCAAACTCTTATTTGCATAAAAATAACATGTATTTTGAGAGAATAATGACCGAAAACATTTTTTTATGTACTCGTTACAGAAACAACCTAATCTAACCATATTTGTAACAAAGGAAAATTGTCTATTATGAACTCACTTTCACACTGGATGCATCCTTTGGTGATTCTTTAGTAACACAATCACTAAATCCAAAGCTAAAACCGATAAATATGTTTAAAATAACAAATTATAGGTATACTACCTTTCCTCGTGCCACTTCCGCATCTTACTGTGTTGCCAGATTGTGCCGAGCGTCGGACTTAGCGTTGTCAGGGGTGGTCGGTTCTATTGGGAACCTTGAGTGAACAACTCAGGCTTAGTCTCTGTGGTGGCTGGCCTGGCAGCTACTGAACATTCCCGATAGCTTAAATGTGTGTAATACTTGGCTTAAACACGTGACAGGAATGCACGTGCATTACACCAGTCCAAAGCCAAGAGTGGAAAGCAGAAAGGTGGAAGGAGTATATGGTATGTCTATATAAGGGCGATGTACTTGTAGACAATATTATGGAAATGGAAGATCAAATTGGAGATATGATGCTGCGTGCAGAGTTTGACAGAGCACTGAAAGAACTAAGTCGAAACAAGGCCCTGGAGTAGACAACTTTCCGTTAGAACTACTGATAGCCTTGGGAGAGCCAGCCCTGACAAACCTCTACCATCTGGTGAGCAAGATGTATGAGACACGTGAAATATCCTCAGACTTCTAGAAGAATATGATAATCCCAATCTCAAAGAAAGCAGGTGTTGACAAATGTGAAAATTACCGAACTATCAATTTAATTAGTCATGGCTGTAAAATACTAACACAAATTTTTTACAGGTGAACGGAAAATATGGTAGAAGCCAAACTACTGAACTATCAATTTAATTAGTTATGGCTGTAAAAAACTAACACGAATTCTTTACAGGTGAATGGAAAATCTGGTAGAAGACGACCTCGCAGAAGTTCAGTTTGGATTCCACAGTAACGTTGGAACACATGAGGCAATACTGACCCTATGACTTATCTTAGAAGATAGATTAAGGAAAGGCAAACCTACGTTTCTAACATTTGTAGACTTAGAGAAAGCTTTTGACAATGTTGACTGGAATACACTCTTTCAAATTCTGAAGGTGGTAGAGTTCAAATACAGTGAGTCTAAGGCTGTTTCCAATTTGTACAGAAACCAGACGGCAGTTTTAACAGTTGAGGGGCATGGAAGGGAAGCAGTGGTTGAGAAGGGAGTGAGACAGGTTTGTAGACTATCCCCAATGTTATTCAATCTGTATATTGAGCAAGCAGTAAGGAAACAAAAGAAAAATTCGGAATAGGAATTAAAATCCATGGAGAAGAAATAAAAACTTGAAGGTTTCTGATGACATTGCAATTCTGTCAGAGACAGCAAAGGACCTGGAAGAGCAGTTGAGCGGAATGGACAGTGTCTTGAAAGGAAGATACAAGATGAAAGTCAACAAAAGCAAAACAAGGATAATGGACTGTAGTCGAATTAAATTCCTCTAGTGCGTCCCAAATCCGGGTAGCCTCCACATGTGGTGAAAAAGAAGCAAGTTTTCCAGATGTGTTTAAGCACTCTGTGACAGTGTAAATATGTGTTTGCTTGTGCATTATGAATGAAAAAGCATTGCAATCGTTTAAATTTTCTATACATTTCCTTCTGTGCCATAAATTACATAAATAAACAATAATATAAATAAAGAACTATACAAACAAACAATAATGCACGCATTCCATACATTGCAATCGATTTCCCACCAAAATCTATACATAAACAAATAAACTAAATTTCATTCAGAGATTCATATCCCATAAATTGCTTAAATTAACAATATTCCACACATTGTCTAAATTCTTCACATAATATTCCATGAAGCAACATCAATTTCCCACTGAATTCTTTAAATAAATAAACTATATTGCCTAAACTGTTTAAACAATGTTCCATACTCTGCAATCGATTTCCCAACTAAATTCAGTAAATAAATAAACAAATACAAATAATTAAACAATACTCCATACACTGAATTTCACAGTGGGGGAGGGGTTTCCCAGATGGGATTAATCAGTTGATCGATATCATTAATCAATCATTCAAATAGATATCAAAAGTGTGCTCGTATCAGCGAGGGGAGTTCACAGAGGGATGGGGATGGACGTGGGAGAAGGGAAGGGTAGGGTGATGGGTGGGGACACTAGGTTAAAGGCCTGTTAATCGAAGAGAAGGATAATCCCCATGGGGTCATAATCCTATTAGCAGAACATTAGGTTAATGACCTGTCAATCAAAAGAGAACAATAGGTTGGCCTCTGAATGTATACTTGTCCCTGATGTAGGCTATGAGCGCCTCTCTGACATTTCCTCAGTCCTCACATTCTGTCGTCTCTCGAAGTTGACTGCTTCCTTCTTGATGGTGTTTTTCTTCCATGCTTCACCCATTCCTGCTACCATCAGCAAATAGTGGCATCATCCCACTCAGATGTTGAGTGATCTGCCAATTACTCTGACTACCTTCTTTAACCCAACTACACGTCCTCTCTCAAATGTTAACTTCTGCGTATATTGTGCACATGCCTACCTGCCAGGCGTACTTACTGCGTAGCTGAGTACATAGAATGAAATTCACAAAGACTTTATACCTTGGTATCGACACATCCCCTGTTTGCTAGCCTTGCCAGTCACGCATTGATATTGCACTGCAGCGTCACATGTTCATCCATCAGGCACCAAAGTTTATAATTTTTTATTTTCTGCCGATACCTGTATTCGTTTCAGTTTGTGAGCAATCGGCATAAGTTGTTCATTGCGCACCCTTTTTTTCTTTATTCACCTCTCAGACTGTAAAATGTATGTTTCACATCGCACTATATGCTAAAGTAACTACGAGTTAGATAATTCTCCCATTTACATTCATGTCATGCTTGGGTGCAGAACGGCTGGCTTGTGCCATGTGACGTCCAACTGACCAATTGTCTTTAATAATAGTATGGACATGAAGAATTATTTAGGATTATGTAGTGATTCTGAATTCATGAGGTTAAAAAATCCTTTCTTCTGCAAATGTGCAGAAAAATAAATATATCTGCATGAAAGAAATTTTTTATTCTTCAAGTTAAATAAAAGCAATCTTTTGTGGAGATCTCGTCCGAACATCACGTTTCAAGCCATGCCTGTTATGCTCAATAATGTCTGGGGAATTTGGTGGCCAGTGGAAGTGTTTAAACTAACGTTGCTGGAGCCACTCTGTAGCAATTCTGGATGTGTGGGCTGTCGCATTGTCCTGCTGGAATTGCCCAAGTCTGACGGAATGCAAATGGACGTGAATGCATGCAGGTATTAAGACAGGATCATTATGTACGTGTCACCTGTCAGAGTCGTATCTAGACATATCACGGCTCCCAAATCACTCCAACTGCACAAGCCGCACACCATAACAGAGTTCATGAGGTTGTCTCCGTACCTGTACATGTCCGTCCCCTCAGTACAATTTTAAACGAGATGCATCCAACCAGTCAACATTTTTTAAGTCATCAACAGTACACTGTGAGTGTTGATGGACGCAGACGAGGTGTAATGCTTTGTGTTGGCAGTCATCAAGTGTACACCAGTGGATTTCACCTCCAAAAGAGTGTATCGATGATGTTCCGTACAATGGTTCGCATGCTGACCCTTTTTGATGGCACAGCATTCAATTCTGAAGCAATTTGCGAAAGGATTGCATTTATGTCCCATTAGACGATTCTCAAGAGTCTTAGTTGATCCCATTCTTACAGGATTTTTCCCGGGCCCATCGATATCTGAGATTTGATGTTTTACCGATTCCTGATATTCACGATACACTCTGAAATACCCCTATGGGATAGTCCCGATTTCATTGCTATCTCGAAGATTCTGT
The DNA here is from genome assembly GCF_021461385.2 of Schistocerca piceifrons. Lineage (NCBI taxonomy): Eukaryota > Metazoa > Arthropoda > Insecta > Orthoptera > Acrididae > Schistocerca > Schistocerca piceifrons. The sequence continues at coordinate 122,991,068 of NC_060148.1, read as the reverse complement.
ATCGCATCCCTCGAGCACAGTCTGTAACACCACGCCCAAATGCACTGAAATCTTGATAACTTGCCACTGTAGCGGCAGTAACTGATCTAACAACTGCGCCAGCCACTTGTTGTCTTATATAGGCGTTGCCAACTGCATCGCCTTATTCTTCCTTAATTATCTCTGTATTTCAATACACAATACCCGTATTAGTTTCTTTGGCGATTCAGTGTATATTGTTGTTGTAGGCGATTTCAGAGATCGATTAAGCGTTACTTCTTTTCTTTTCATTAAGAATTTCGTTTTCTTTCAGTATATGTCCACCGGATAATTGACAACCGGGCTCTTGAAAGCCAGCAACAGCAGCGGCAGCGGCAGCGGCAGGAACGCCATTGTAACCAGACCATATATTTTTTTCATCGTACCACTGCATATCCGTCTACGATCCGGTAAATGCAGGGCCTAGCTATATAGCACCATGCATTAATGTTCAAAATGAAAAGCATAAGGCTTGTTTTGTATGGTCAGTCCAGGCTCGTGAGAAAATTATGAGGAAAAACCACAGCGTTCATCTCGATATGGTAGGTACTTCGATTTTCGTAATTGTTATAACTTTCATGCTATCGAGTTCTCCGTCAAGATACAGGACACACCTAAATTTGCGGCGCAGAATACCCGACTATTGGTCCATGTTTATGGCGTAGAGAAGAAAGCAAGTCAGATGAGCAGGACAAGCAAAATGTTGTCCAGTTTATAGTACTTGTGCCACAACATAACCTGGCAGGTTTTGTCACCACCATGAAGCTGGAAACAGGTGTGGAACACACTCGACCCCTCCGCCTCTTCCTCAAAGACCCGTTAACTATCTGAATAAGTACTGTTATCTCATCGTACAGTGATTCAATCTGTTCATCTGTGGTGTTGACAGGCACGTTCACTTGTACCACTGTGGTGGGTGGATTTTGGATTTATGTTTATTTTTCATATAAAGTTAATGGCAGGTTAGCGATGGAGCCAAGTATTGTGATACTGCTTCACTGATTGTTTCAATAACAAAGGGGTTAACACATATCTTCTTCATATATAGTAAGGATCAACTGCCACACATTTTCGGTTATAGATATTACTCCACAAGAGGTGATGTGCAATAATTATGGTAAACTGCACTTCGGTACTGCAAGTGTCAATACTAAAAGTTGTTATGAGAGTCACAGCAAGTTTTAGTTCTGGGATGATCGGTTTCCTAAATATTGTCCACTACATAATGAGACAGGGGACAGTCATGAACAGTAATTCGTCCAGTCTCTTTATGATGAAGTAAGAAAACATGAATAATGAAAGATGTGGAAGAATATTTTGCAAAGAAAATGAAAACTTCGTATGTCTTCACGCAACTCCGTCTTTCTTTCGTGTAGGTTCGTGGTATAGTTAATGAAATTCATCACGCGTCTGAGTGGGTCCCAACCTGCACAGTCATTCTCTGTTGCTAGCGTCTGCCGCTTGTAGCTGGGACTGCCAATTCCTCAAACAGCCGCGTCACCGCGGAAAGCATTTGTCGCCGCTGTTGCTGGGAAACGACCTTAATAGATACGTCCCTAGTCAGTTGTTTTATCTGGCGAACACATTGTAGACACAAATTCACACATTTGACTCGCTCTTTCTTCGAAACTAGCGTCAAATACTGTGGGGAAACGGACCGACACTGCAGCAAAATCAAGTGCGGCTACTGCCCTGTCATCCGTTAGTGGCGCCAAGCGACAGCCGCATGGCCCGATTTTCCATACCAGCCCAAAGTTTTTTATGGTTTTTTTCTTTATTGATATTTCACTCCCCAAAATGGGGTCGCTTGACAGTGGCACAATACGCCGCTTTTCAGCCAAGAGAGTTACAGAAAAATCATAGTCAAATGAGAAAAGAACACATAACATAGAATGGTATAAAGTGATGAAGAAACGAGAACAAAAATAGATGAGTATAAATGGTAGATTTAAAAACAACATAGACGGGAGCCACACACACATGTGGAGAATGAACACTGTAATTTGACACAAAAATAAAGAAATACCACAGTGTGAACACAAATGAGTGATTCTGGCGACACTGCACATGGCACTAGAGTAATGCTGACACCATAACAAAAACGATAAATATCACTGCACCGAAGGCGACCTACCACTGGGTGAAGGGATGAGAGGGGAAGAGAAGGGGGTAGAGATGGTAGGACGAAACAAGGAGGGGTTAGAGGGGACAAAGGAGGGGAGAACGAAAGGAGGGGGCAGGTTAAAAGGAAAAGAAGGTGTTTGGCATGGGAAAAGGAAGAAGGTGGGAAGGGGGAGAGGGTGGGAGCCCTGAGGAGAGAGAAAAAGTAGGGATTAGATCTGGTAGGAGGGGTAGATGGAAGACATGAGGGCATCATCCAGAAGGGGGAGTTGGCGGAAGCCACCTTGGGCGAGGGTATGGAGCGTGTGGACATGGAGACCAGGCGGTACACTGTGGTGCAGGTGTGGCAGTGGGCTAAGGTGGGAGAGGATGGGAGAAACCAAAGGATGGGGGGGATCCAGTTTGTGGTAGACTTATAGGATCCGTATCCATTCTAGGAACAGGAAAGATGGGGGAAATGAATCAGATCATAAACGATCCGCATGGGGGACAAGAGACAGGTGCAATAAGTGAGGTGGAGTGCATGGCGCTCAATGAATTGGAGGGATTTGTAATAGGTGGGGGAGGTGGAGATCGTGGGGTGTGCATAACATAGGAGGGCGCAGATGAGCGACTTATAGGTATGTAGGATAGTGGGTCTAATCCCCATGTTCGACCAAGGAGGAGACAGAGTCGGATATGTGCCTTGGCTTGGACTGTGAGGAGATAGGGGGTCCTAGAAAGGTGGCAGTAGAGGGTGATACCAAGGTAGTTGAGGGTGGGAGTGAGGGCGATGGGACAACCAGTGATGGTAAGGTGGAAATCTAGGAGGCGGAAGGAGGGGGTGGTGTGGCCTACGATAATTACCTGGGTCTTGGAGGGATTGATCTTAAGGAGCCATTGGTTGCACCATGTGGTGAACAAGTCAAGGTGGGACTGGAGGAGGGGCTGGGAGTGTTGGAGGGAGGGGCAAGAGCAAGGAAGGCAGTGTCATCGGCATTTTACAAGAGATGGGCAGGTGGTGGAGGCTGCGGCATGTCCGCCGTGTATAACAGGTGGAGGAGAGGGGAAAGGATGGATCCTTGGGGCATGCCTGTGGAGGAGTAGAAGGTGTAAGAATTGGAGCTGCGGATGGTAACATAGGAGGGGCAGTGAGAGCAGAACTAGGCTATCACGCGAACATAGTTGATGGGGAAGGTGTAAGTCTGGAGTTCGAAGAGGAGCCTGGGATGCCATACACGGTTATAGGCACGTTCTAGGTAAAGGGACACAAAGATGGCGGAGCAATGGGAATTCAGATGAGTGGAAAGGAGGTGTGTCAGGTGGAGGAGGAGATCGTCAACAGAGAAGGAAGGTTGGAAGCGACATTGGGTCAAGGGAAGGAGACGGTGCTGGTGGAAGTGGTGGTGAATGCGGCAGGTAATGATGTACTCCAGGACCTTGCTGAAAACCGACGTGAGACCCATAGGGCGCTAGGAGGAGGAATTGGAATGGAGTTTGGCAGGTTTGAGAAACATTAAGGATCCGGGAAGACTTCCAAATGTCAGGGTACAAGCCGGTGGAGAGGATAACATTATAGAGGGTGGTTAGGACTGTAAGGAAGGAGAGGGGGGCTTCTTTGAGTTGGCAGTATGTAATACGGTCGTGCCCGGGAGCCATATTACGATTGGTGTGTAGTGTGGTGACGATGTCTTGTGTGACGATGGGGGTGTTGACATAGGATGGTGGTGTGGCCCCCAAGTACTGGAAGCTAGGAGCAAGTGGGGGGGAGAGGTGTCAGTGCGGCCCTGGATGTCAGGCAGACAGCCTGCCCACCTGCCCGTTCACCGACATCCATCGCCTATGCTAACTGCTGTCCAGCTGTCCGTCCCTTTGTCCATTTGTCCATCCATTGTCCATCGTCGACGCTGCCTGCTGTCCGTCTATCCGTCGCCATCCGTCCATCATAAACCTTCCCCCCTCCACTGTCATCTACACGTCCCCCTACCCCTCTTCCACTGTCCCTTCCTGGAGTGCTGCTTCTCGCCTCCCTCCTTATACCTCGTTTCCCTCCCCCAAACAACAGCTCCTGCCCCCACCCTCAAGTACACCTCTGCTGCCGCCTCCGCTGCCACCTCTCAGGTTGTCGGTTTGCTCCCTTTGCTCCCTCTCACCCCCCCTGTCACTTCATCATCTGCATCCACCGCATTCACCACGCCATGCCATGCGACAATCATCGCCACTGAACCAGCTGCTTCTCCCACAATGTCCACCACGCCTACAGGATCTGCCACTCGCCACCTCCCTCTCTCCTCCTCCCAGCCTATGGTCTCCAAAAAACCCCACAAACACGTCATTGCCGACTCTACCCCTCCAGCAAAAAGGCACCACCTCCTCCCCGTCCCCCATTGACTCCATGGACACTACCACTCCTCCTGACAACCGTACCCCACACCCCACCCTCCATACCTTCGTCCTGTCCACCCCAGACACTGGTGCTCGCATCTCTTAGCTGATTTCTTGCAGCCAGCCACTGTGACCGAGTGGTAGTGCGCGATTCAGTCTGGAACTGCGCAACTGTTACTGTCACAGGTTCGAATCCTGTCTCGGGCATGGATGTGTGTGATGTCCTTAGATTAGTTAGGTTTAAGTAGTTCTGTAGTGTCACGGAATAATAAAGAGTTGGAGATGTGGAATATTGACAAGGTTTCGTTGCCTATGCCGAAAGCCAGAGCCAGTAGGTTGGCGAAGAAGTAAGAGGATTGCATATGTATGGAATGTGTCGTCATGCAGGGGCAATGTCCTGGTTCCACACAACAGGCGAGAGAGAATTGCTTTGCACGTGGGTTTGTGTTAGACGGAGACTTTCGTAGAGTGCAAGACAGAGGTATAGCGTCAGCTGTACTGCATTTCACAACTTCGCGTAAGTCTGTCGAAACAACACGTAGGACTAACTCTGTGGCAAGAACACCCAAGGGGCGAGTATGACAGATACGTCAGCACTATAAGTGGAACAAATGTGGTCATTACAAACAAGCATGACGTCAGGACGTCTCTCGTGCTTCCTTTAAATACGCCAGCTTTGATAGCAACAGGGCACTCGCACTCGCAGTTAGACTTGCAGTTAGATGTGTACTGGGTCGCTGCATAACGCTCACGGCGGTGATCGACATGTTAATCTTTATTAAGGAGATGTTGCAGTAAGGGCGGCCCGTCCAGCAATAGACGTGAGGGGACAGTACCAGCTCTGGTCCTCTCCGCTGCCACTGTCAGCCATCGACCCAGGATTAGCAGACATCGCGGCAGACTCGCTCGCCGCCAATGCTGACCACATCAGTGAACCGTCGTCGAGATCGTGCGGGGCCTAGGCCCTGTGCATCCGCCATCACAACCCGGTGAGCCCACGACGCTGGGGGTCTGCAGCCTGTTCCGCCAGTCTACTGCGGACGAGCCACCAGGAGGAGCAGGGAAGGAGATGGGGTGGGATAGAGTACAATCCGCAATACGAGAACGCTTCTGGTGCCGACAGCGCCGGTGACTCCAACCCGGAGCCTCTACATGCAGCAGCCTGCTGTCTGCCGCGAGCTGGCTGACCAGAGGGGCGCCGGCAACCACGCGCCGCGGAAGTGAGGACATTCCTCCGCTACGTCACTGCACGCAGCGCTGCGCTAACAAGACTGGTGCGGCCCGGATCTGGTGTCATCGCTACGAGTCAGCGAGGACTCGGGGAAGGTCGTTGATATCACCAAGCCACATTGTACCGGCACGAATTATAATGTTTCTTTGGCGTTTCTGATGCTTTTACAGCCATTTCCTAGCATCCTGACAGCTGGGGAGGTCACCGCTCGGCCATCCAGCCCACTGTAGGCGACCGGGACCACCGGTTGTAAGGAACTGATGACCACAGATGTTAAGTCCCATAGTGTTCAGAGCTATTTGAACCATTTTTCGATTCCTTGCAGGGTCTCAGTCCTCATCGAGACCCCTTCTTTCACACAGATCTCCTCCGTAAACTACTGCACATTATGTTTGGCCCCCACACATCCCTGACTCCCTTCCTCTCCTCTTCTTCTCTCTGTCAGCCACAGCCTCCCAATCGTCCCCCCACCTACACCCCACGTCCCCAGCTGTCCCCATTGCAAGGTCTCCCACTTTCTTAAAAATTGCCCCAATCTAGCCACCCCTCCTTCCCGTAACACCTGCAACACCCCCATCCCACCTACTGCCACATGTGTAAAGGTAAACCCCCTCATACCACCCTGAGGTTACTGTCCCTGTTTGTCCTATTGTCCCCCATCCATCCCAACAATTCCCACGTTGACCACACCTTCTGCACATTTGTAATAGCCATCGACATAAACATCCATAGCTGCTCCCCTGCCGCCCTTCAGTAGTGACATCAGTTTCTCTCCACTCCAATCACAGCACAAGACATTAAACTTCTCTGGTCCAAATGCAACAAGGCCCACTGTCTCATGACTGTGTCATCTACTGCCACCTTATAGAAAGCCCCATCTCCTTCTTGACTGTCCTTGCCCATTTCTATAACGTCATCCTCTCTACCCCCATCCTTTTATTCCTCAAACCCAACAAACCACCTTCCGTCGCCTCTTCCTATCGTCCCATCTGCCTCACCTCCATCTTCAGTAAGATCTTCGAATCGATCCTCTCCCATCATATCTGTCAGCACCTTAATCAACACCACCTCCTCCCACTTACCCAGTGTGGCTTCCAACACTGCTTCTCAGCAGAAAACCAACTCCTTAACGTAGTTCATCTTCATCTCCACTAGCTTAACTCCATTTGCTCCACCATTTTTGTTTCCTTCGACCTCCAAAATTCCTATGGCCATGTATGGCATCCCGGTCTCCTCCACCTACACCTACCTACACCTTGCCTATCAATTTTGTACATCTGATCGCTTCCTTCCTCTCACACTGTCCTTCCTATGTCATCCTCCACAACACCAACCTTTTATCCCATTGGTGCTGTGCCCCAGGGTCCATCCTCTCCCCTATCCTCTATCTCCTGTACACTGCTGATATGCCCAAGCATTCCCCACCTGTCCACCTTCTCCAATATGCTGATTACACCACCTTCCTGGCTTTCTATCCTACCCTTCAATGGTCTCAACACACCCTCCAAAACCACCTTGACCTGTTCACCACTTGGTGTAACCAGTGGTCCCTTCATCTCAACCACTCCAAAACCCAAGCAATCATCATAGATCGCACCACCTGCTTCTTCCATGACTTCTACCTCACCCTTTATGGTCGTCTCATCCAGCTCACCCCCACCCTGAGATACCTTGGCCTCACCCTCAACCCTCACATCGCCTGGACCCCTCACCTCTTGACCATCCAGCAGAAAGCCCATTCATGCCTCTGCCTCCTGAAACTCCTGTCTGGCCGGACATGGTGTTACATCCTTCCAACATCCTCCACACCTACAAATCCCTCATCTGTCCCATCCTTTGTTATGCCAGTGTTGCCTGGATCTCCGCACCCACCAGCTTTTACAAGACCCTCCAAATCTTCAAATGGCATGTGCTGTGCCTTACCCTCCATATCCTCCTTCCTTCCACCACACACCTCCTGTACGACCTCATCCCCTTCCCCCACCTCCTCCTTTTCCTCCAACATATCTGCATCCTTTACACTGTCTGCAGGCTAGATCCTCCCCACCCCCTGGTTTCCATAATTTGCCTGGTGCCATTTAATCTAGTGTGTGTTTTTTGATTTTTTGTTTCTATATTCCGCCATGTTTCTTCGTTATATTGTTTTACATGTCTTCCTGCTTAAGCTGCTGCCAGCCTGTCCCTAATCGTGAATGGAAATTACAATAAAGGAAAAAGAAACTATTGAAAACTGTAAGGCCAGATCCCCCCCCCACGCACATACACATCTCCCTAACTCACTGTCCCCGTCTGACCTATTTACGATCCCACACCTCCTGGAAACAGCCTTTGCCCTCTCCCCACAGTCGAGGACATCGTTAGATTCGTAACCATCATCCTACAAAATATCCGCCATTTTCAAGGCCCCCGTACCATCCAACAGATCTCCCTAGCTGCCGTTCAATCTTTCACCCTAACACCTTCGTCACCTACTCCCATAACCAAGCCCATTTTACCTTCTCCCATCTTGACACCCTAGTTTAAACCCCACCATGGCGCAGCAGCCTCGTAACTTGTTCAATAACATCCGTTCTCTACCTACCAACAAACAACTCTTCATGCACATCCTTACAACCCACCTTGTGGATGCCTCCCTCCTCAATGAAACATTTCTCCAGCCCCCATGTATCATCAGCACATCACCATACCCCCTTCAACAATCCAATAATCCCCACCTGATTGCGCATGGTGGAGTTGCCATCGGCTACCTTCACCAGACCTCTGTTGGGCTCCAAACCCTCCTTCCTGAGTCCACTGAACACCTTATCCTCAGCTTCTTGTTCTCTGGTCTTACCATAAACAGCACCACCATCTATGTCTGTGCCACTGCTCTCATCCTGTTTGACTTCCTTTGCCACATTGACCACACCTTCTCCTCCTATGTGATTGCCACTGACCTAAACATCCACCGTCGTACTGATGCACAGCTACAATGGTGGCATCGGTTCCTCGCCTCACTGCAAGATGAGCTCCTCCACTCCCCCGCCACACCTGCCCTGATTCCAATACCACTCACGATGTAGTCCTGGCCTCCAGTGACCTCCTTCGACACATTATGGCGAACGTACTAGACCCCCCTGGTAGCGACCATCTCTGTGTCCTCCTTACTGTGACAGACCGACAGAACCCATGCCTCACTCCTCACAACAATCCTCCCCCAAATTTCGTCCATAACTACTCCCGTGCTGACTGGAATGGCTACTGGGCAGCCCTAGATACCCAGGTCAGTGGCCATCTTCTGACCATCCAGCATCTGGATGATATCAGCATGCTGCCTCCTTTCTCCAACAGGCCCTGTCTGAGGCCATTGAGGCTCACATCCCCACCACCACCATTTGCGCACACCACCACACTTTACCCCCACATGCCATCCTCGTTTGTGAATCCCATAATCTCCACCATGCCTTTCTCCACACACAGGACCAGGATACACTCCGATGCCACCAGAAACTCCAAAGACATGCCCGTAATTTCCTCGCAGCCAAAAACGCTGGGACTGGCGCCAGGCTTGCACCTGCCTAAATGATACCCTAACTATAAACTCATCCAAGTACTGGTCAGCCTTCCATCACCTTACTGTATCTCAACCCTCCCCACAGTATCCCCTCCTCCATTGAACCTGATTTATTTTCAAAGAAAATCCATAAGAATTTATTTTATTTACTAGCGATTCATGAAGAACATTAACACATTTAATTGGACTATGCGATCGTGAAAGTAGTTACCAATGGTAACTGAAAAAACAAATTAAAAAATTTATTTTAATAAATGGAAATTTTATTCCTAAAAGCCTGTTTTTTAAACAGATTTAAAATTATAATTAGAAAGCACCCTGTAAAATATAAAGTTACAATCTATTCAGAGGCAGAAATAACAATTTTTTTTTTGTGGTATGAGCTTTTGGGCTGAGAACCTTGCCACTCCCTTTTAACATGGCTGTAGACACGACCGCTCACAACACCTCTTAAAGACTACACTGGTGCAAATCTGCAACACACCACATTACCCTAAATTAAAATTTTTAACAACTCACACAAACACATAAACTATGCGCCCTGTAAGAGGGTTGTAAATGGTACAAAACACTCACATTAAAAATTATTTGCCACCAAAAGTGTAACTTGTTTTAAAAGAACCCTTACGGTGGAAGGGTGGCAACTTTATATGATTAATTGACCATTTAAATAAAATCCATGAAATGCAATTTTGCATAAAATGTACCAACATGCTCTACATTACACATATACCACCTCGCAAGATGATAGACAAGATAAAAACATATTTCAGGAATTTGGCCTTTACACCTTAAGCAATAAATTCATTAACACCGAATCCAACAAACATGACAGAGGCAGCTATTAACGTATGGCAGATTGACAGGGGGATTACTGAACAACCTGAACTGCAGATTGCTCTAAGTTGCCCCCACTCCACAAGGGAAAATGGACGACCCAATTCATAAATAACCAATTTCCCATGGGTGGGCAAGTGGAGAAGAATGGTGGGACGATTACAAAACAAAGCAGCTGGTGACCTCACCAAGAAAACTAGTATAATTTAACAAGTAAATGAAACAACATATCTCCAATCACTCAACTTCTAATGAACTGCGATTTCTGGCGAAGACCTGGCGCAGTACCTCCAACACTATCACTTTTCAATGTCAGTGAAAATCTGAGTAGGCAATGTAACAGATGAGGTCATTAATGTAAACAAGAAAAAAACAGTGGACCCAAGATGGAACCTTTAACACCACATGTAATTACTTCCCAATCGGATGAAGGCTGACTGCTTAGGTTTTTCACAACAACACCCTTTCTTTCCTGTTAGATAAGAGACTAACAATTTCACAGCACTGCCAGTGACACCATAATATTGTAACTTACTTAAGAGAATGGTGTGGTTCACATAGTCAAAGGATTTTGACAGGTCAAAGAAAATGCCAGTAGCCTCTAATAGCTTTCACTATATCAGAACATTTAAGTAACACACACTGTGACTTTGACAGTATATTATTTACAGTCAGGTGCTTGAGGATTACAGAAACAACTTAAGATAGAACTCAACTCGCACGAGCACTCTTTGATTAACTTCAAAAAAATGGTTCAAATGTCTTTGAGCACTATGGGACTTAACATCTTAGGCCATCAGGCCCCTAGAACTTAGAACTACTTAAATTTAACTAACCTAAGGACATCACACACATCCATGCCCGAGACATGATTCGAACCTGTGACCGTAGCAGTCCCATGGTTCTGGACTGCAGCGCCTAGAACCGCACGGCCAACGCGGCCGGCCTGATTAACTTCTTTTATGATGGATGCTACTTCTCTGGGTGACCTGAGCACCATTTCTATTTTAGTGAAGTTGATTTTAAAGACTTGTCTTGGATACACAATTGCACTGCCCACCGAACCTGATGACACCAAGCTGTCTGTAACAGAAATGAAGTACTTGTTTAAGAGGTTTGCAACACTACATGCACTTGTTACTGAAGTCTCATTTATTTTTAGAGCTATATGTTCCCCTTCCTTTTTGGCCCCACCGGTCTGTCTTCACTATATCCCATACAGTTTTTGGTTTGTTGTTCGATGTAATTATCTTTTTCTCATAATAAGCCTGCTTCGATTTCTGGATTACTTGCTTCAATATTTTGCAGTACACTTTGTAATACATTACAGTGTTAACATCAGAGTTGTTCCTAGATGGTAGATACAGTCTCCTTTTTGTCCCACATGATATCTTTATTCCTTGTGTAATCGTGGTTTATTGTTTTACTTCTGTGTGATTTGAGTTACCTTTAGAGAACAACAATTTTCAAAAGTGGAGGTAATTTTATTAGTGAATGCTCTGTATTTTCCATTTGAGTCAGAAGTGTTGTAAGCATATATCCAGTTCATGTTTTTGAGCAATATAAAAATTTTTACTTATGTATTATCCTCTTGTACTCAGATTTAATAGATTTTTTTATCCTGAGAAGTTTCAAAATATAACACAAGATGCTGCATGTCATGATCAGATAGCCCATTTACTATTGGTTTTGTGATATGCCTTTTTCCCCTTGATTTGTATACAAAGATATTATGAATGGCAATCTTTGAGTATTTACATATCCTAGCTGCAAAGTTCACAGTGGGAACTAAATTGAAAGATAGTGTTACTGAGTGCCATAATTGTTCTCTGACAAGAGCTTTTCAGTAAACTTACATTGATATTACCAGTAATCACTACATCCATTTTTTTACTGTGAGAAGGGACAATAGACCTTTCATAATTCTTAAGAAGAGGTTAAAATTTCCTGAAGGTGATCTGTAAATACCTCTATTATAAAGGACTTATTGTAAAACACTAATTTTGTTGCACAAGCTTCTAAGTGCCACTCTGATCAAAATTTATTAATATCATTATTCTTGAAATCAAAACAGTTTATGACAAACTGGCAACTCCTCCTTTGTCTATGTTTTCTCTACAGAAGTAAGAAGCTAACTTTAATCCTGCAACATTTCACATATCTAGAACAGTGGTCACATAACAGACTGAACAGGTACCTGGAGAGTCCCCAACACGACACAAGGCCAAACAAAGTTAGAAGATTAGTTCCCCATACAACTAAACTGTATAGTAATGGTGAAACTTTAAGGGAGTAGAGCTGAAAAACCATATCCTGAGAAGTAAAAAATATTCAAGAACCAAAAAGGTAATTTAAAAAACTTGATCATTTCCAACAAACCTTTACTGCTGTACGATAGAGGACTTCCTTGAATGTGATTTCTTGTGAATTATACTAAACATATTTTGGGTTGGCATACAAAACTAAACGGTTTCATTAAAAATAAAAATGTTTGATTATGAGCAGCATTACTACTCGAACTTACTCTTACCCTTTTAGCATTATGAATTCATGTTTCATATATTTTCAGTGTGGTGTAAACTACATGAAACAATGTTCTTTTATCATCTGTTTGAGTTGTATCATATGCTGCTGTACAATGGATGACAGAGGTCACTTGAGATACAATATGATACCACCTTGGAATTACAACAAAGTATCTGTACCTCTCTTACTTTCCTTTTTTCACCATCAGTCAACAGTCCAATTGAGCCTTTTGGTACTGCGAACTGTATAGTCATGTTATCCACCTGTAAATTGCAACAAATGTTTAACATTCCTTCAAATAACAAAATTTGGAAATGGGTTATGAACAAAGACACAGAACATGGAGAGAAACAGTCCACATTGAGCCACAGACTTGTTTAACTTAAACAGTTGTATCAACACAGCGTAGAATATTAAACCTTATCTGGATGAAACAAGAGCAGCAACAGCACATATTTGTGAGGGGTTTCGGAGGTTTTGCTACAACACAACCTGCACTGAGTTAATGCAGCTATCAGCTGTGTAAGCAAAGTCCTGAGGGCAATTGCTTTTGACTGAAACGAAGACTTACATCCAAGCCATGCCTGTTGCTCCAGTTGGGAGATAGGAATAAGCTAATTAGTGCCTGCACCTGGACAGGAGGGAGAGGGGCAGATTATCTGAGCATCTTACAGGTAGTGTAAGAAGGAACATATTTAAGATGGAGTGAGATTACAGAGAGACAGTCGAATCAAATTAGAAATGAAAAGGACCAAAACTTTTCTTTACTGCTTGCTCAATATACAGGATAGGCTACAACTCTGCCTCAATCCCTTCCCATCCACTGCTTCCCTTTGATGTCCCTCTACTCTTATAACTGCCATCTGGTTTCTGTACAAATTGAAAATATCCTTTCGCTCCCTGTATTTTACCCCTGCTACCTTTAGAATTTGAAAGAGAGTATTCCAGTCAACATTGTCAAAACCTTTTTTCTAAGTCTACAAATGCTAAAAACCTAGGTTTGCCTTTCCTTAATCTTTCTTCTAAGATAAGTTGTAAAGTCAGTATTGCTATACATGTTCCAACATTTCTACGGAATCCAAAGTAATCTTCCCCGAGGTTGGCTTCTTTCAGTTTTTCCATTCGTCTGTAAAGAATTCAAGTGAGTATTTTGCAGCTGTGACTTATTAAACTGATAGTTCGGTAATTTTCACTTTTGTGAACACCTGCTTTCTTTCGGATTGGAATTATTATATTCTTCTTGAAGTCTGAGGGTATTTCGCCTGTCTCATACATCTTGCTCACCAGATGGTATAGTTTTGTAAGGACTGGCTCTCCAAAGGCTATCAGTAGCTCTAATGGAATGTTTTCTACTCCCGGGGACTTGTTTTGACTCAGGTCTTTCAGTGCTCAGTCAAACTCTTTACACAATATTGTATCACCCATTTCATCTTCAACTACGTCCTCTTCCATTTCCATAATATCGTCCTCCAGTACATTGCCCTTGTATAGACCCTCTAGATACTCCTTCCGCCTTTCTGCTTTCCCTTCATTGCTTAGAATATTGTCCTCAAGTACATCCCCCTTGTATAGACCCGCTATATATTCCTTCCACCTTTCTGATTTCCCTTCTTTGCTTAGAATTGGGATTCCATCTGAGCTCTTGATATTCATACAAGTGGGTCTCTTTTCTCCAAAGGTCTCTTTAATTTTCCTGTAGGCAGTATCTATCGTACCCCTAGTGAGATAAGCCTCTGCATCCTTACATTTGTTCTCTAGCCATCCCTGCTTAGCCATTTTGCACTTCCTATCGATCTCATTTTTGAGACGTTTGTATTCCTTTTTACCTGCTTCATTTACTGCATTTTTATATTTTCTCCTTTCATCAATTAAATTCAATATTTCTTCTGTTACCCAAGGATTTCAACTAGTCCTTATCTTTTTACCTACTTGATCCTCTGCTGCCTGCATTACTTCATCCCTCAGAGCTACCCATTCTTCTTCTACTGTATTTATTTCCCTCATTCCTGTAAATTGTTCCCTTATGCTCTCCCTGAAACTCTGTACAACCTCTGGTTCTTTCAGTTTATCCAGAGCCCATCTCCTTAAATTCCTACCTCTTTGCAGTTTCTTCAGGTTTAATCTACAATTCTTGCATGTATACAACCTTCTTTCATGATTCTTGGACCATGTGTTAGCTATGATTAAGTTTTGCTCTGTGCAAAATTCTACCATACGGCCTCCTCTTTCATTTCTTAGCCCCAATCCATATTCACGTACTATGTTTCCTTCAATACCTTTTCCTACACTCGAATTCCAGTCACCAATGACTATTAGATTTTCGTCTCCCTTCACTACCTGAATAATTTCTTTTCTCTCATCATACATTTCATCAATTTCTTCATCATCTGCTGAGCTAGTTGGCATATAAACTTGTACTACTGTAGTAGGCATGGGCTTCGTGTTTATCTTGATCACAATAATGTGTTCACTATGCTGTTTGTAGTACCTTACCTGCACTCCTATTTTCCTATTCATTATTAAAGCTACTCCTGCATTACCCCTATTTGATTTTGTATTTATGATCCTGTATTCGCCTGACCAAAAGCCTTGTTCCTCCTGCCACCGAACTTCACTAATTCCTACTATATCTAACTTTAACCTATCTATTTCCCTTTTTAAATTTTCTAACCTACCTGCCCGGTTAAGGGATCTGACATTCCACACTCTGATCCGTAGAATGTCAGTTTTCTTTCTCCTCATAATGATGTCCTCATGAGTAGTCCACGCCTGGAGATCCGAATGGGGGACTATTTTACCTCCGGAATATTTAACCAAAAGGATGCCATCATCATTTAATCATACAGTAAAGCTGCATGCCCTCGGGAAAAATTATGGCTGTAGTTTCCCCTTGCTTCAGCTGTCCGCAGTGCCAGCACAGCAAGGCCATTTTGGTTAGTGTTACAAGGCCAAATCAATCAATCATCCAGAGTCTTGCCCCTGCAACTACCAAAAATGATGCCGCCCCTCTTCAGGAACCACATGTTTGTCTGGCCTCTCAACAGATAACCCTCTGTTGTGGTTGCACCTATGGTACGGCCATCTGTATCGCTGAGGCACAAAAACCTCCCCACCAATGGCAAGATTCATGGTTCATGTTTGATTTTATGGCTATTATTTATTTCAGTTTATCTGCTTTCCTTTCCCGAGTTTCCTCAGCTGCCATATTTGGCACAGCTGTTTCTGCCAGAATGATGGATTTCCATTTCCTTACAATGCAAATGAAGGTGGAAAAAATACTGCTTAAATTAAACAAACTAAAAAAAAATATAGAAATTCCATGTAACTGCAAAAGAATGAAATACTGCGTAACTGGAGCTTCAGTAGTTATGTGAGGCTATTTGTCTGTATGGAGGCTGAGAAGCTGGAAGGCAGCATTGAAGTGCAGGAAGGCTTGCAGAGGTCCAAATAATAATATTATTTTCAGTATGTGGAAATTTAATTGTGAATGACATTTTAGTTAATTAATTTTCACAAATAATAAAATGTTTACTGATAGAGTGAAATGAGGTCTTTCAAATAATTTATGTCATTCTGAAAATAAACAATTGTTAGCTCACAATATGCAAATTACAGATTTCTCTTAAAAGAACACATGCAATGATTACATTAGCAGAACTCAGTTAAACTGACAGATAATGAATTTTACTGAAACATCACTTAAATAGGAATTTTTGTGCTTTGTGCAAATGTGGCACATCCACAGCCAGTGGAATATAAAAAAAAGAAATAAGAAAGTTATTTAAGTAGTAGATTTATACAAAATGCAGTTACTCCAACTTCACAAGTATCAAGTTCGTCAACTGTAAAATAGAAGTACGTATTCTACTGTTCCCACCTTAAAAAAGTGAGTCTACAGTTCTCAAATCCAAAATGGTGCATGCATGTCAATCAGTGTTTCTGAAGCTACTGTTGATTGCTTTAGCACTGCAGATAAATCTAGCTACATTATGAAAACCTACCAAATTTGGGATAGCTTTAACCCAGCACACCGCTGCAAGATCATGAAGGGAACATGGCATTAGAAAAAATGCTGTCAAATAATAATAGAGTACTTGTGTACGTAGTACACAGAGCTACAAAAGCAAACTTATGAGAGTGGCATACAAGGGCAGTCAAATATGAAAAATGTGGAAAAATGTAAGTTACCTACTCATTAATACTGAAGTACTTGCCATAGTTGTTAACACATTTATTCCACTGTAATTGCCTTACAATGGTCAATGCCTTTGTGGAAAAATGTTGCCAGACACACACCTCTTTATCTGAAGCAAAGGGACAGCCATGAATGCCTTTCTTCAGCACTTTAAAAATATGGAAATCACATGGAGAGACATTGGGGCTTTATGGAGAATATGTGTTTCCCAGCAAAACTTCTGCAACATACTCTATATAGTCTTGGCAGGCATTTTACTGGCAGGTTGCTTAAACTATGATGCAGAGTTTTGTCTGGGAAGCTTTCACACAACCTCCATACAGTCCCAATCTCTCCTCATGTGATTTCCATATTTTTGGAGCCCTAAAGAACCATTCTTGGTCATTCGTTTGGTTCACACCAAGAGTTCGTAGTACACCACAAACATTTTTCCATGAAGCGATTGACCATCTTGTCTCACAGGGGCATAAATGTATTCACAGCTATGGTGATTCTTTTTGAAATACTAAACAGTTAACTTCCTTTTTTCCATCAATCTTGTTTTATGGAGTATTCATCTTGTGTACTCTTTCTGAAGTTTTGCGTCAGTGTAACCATATATATTACAACAAAAAAAGATGAATGTGACAGGGATCAGATCCCATACAGAGCCAATCACAAAATGTTCTGATTTCATTCATCACTTTCAAATAATTGTTTAATTCTGGTATGTTAACGCAATGCTAAATCTATAGTGGCAGATTCATGATTAGGTTGGGATTTCTTAATTAATACATACTAAGATAGATTTTTGCATGTGAGCAGTGCAAACTTTCCCCTCTGCCTCCAACCCCTCCACCACACAAAAATTCATAAGACCTATTTTGTATATCAGTTTGTTTGAGTGGCAGCGGCAGTGTGCGTAAACACAAACACACATACCTGGCCTCAGCATCTGGCTGCCAAGGCCAGAATGTGAGCAGCAGTGAAAGACGCTAAAAGTCTTCCCTTGGCAGCCAGAGACTGTGGCCGCGTCTGCGAATGTTGTGTTTGTGTGTTGTGTTGTGTGCTGTTTAAATCTAATGAAGACCTGTTTAGCTGAAAGCTGTGTTTGACAGTCTTTTTGTTGTGCCTATCTGCGAATCAGCGACTCCACTTTGTGGTGGGTAGCAACTATCCTTTTCATAAAACTGTCTAACACATATCTTCATGTTTCATTGCTGTGACAAGACGAAGCAATCCAGGTACAGTTACTGCCATCACTATTCTAAACCAAACAACTGCTTTGGTTGTTACAACCAGTGCTCGATTTGTGATGGTATGCCATACTGATACCTCTGACAAGCCAAAGTACTGGTACCTCTTCTTTTTTATAAATCAAGCACTGGTCATAACTGTTACTACTTCAACTTGTTTTATTCGAGATCATGTCACATCCAGAAGATCAAACCAAACTGAACTTATCTAGTAGGAACTGTTGTAAATAAGTGTTCATTTTCATAGCCCATTATGTACTCTCACAGACTGATCAATCTGAAGTTACAAGCAGAGGAGAGGTGATTCGTGGAATGAATCAAAGAAAAAGAACTGAACACATGCCATATAAGAAGCTGTGTATCACTGGCCGAATGTGTTACAATTAGCTCATTATACCTTCTTTTAAATATATACACAGTGAATCTTTGATGAGGCTCAAGTTGCACTCTGGCACAAATTTTCACATGTCACTAATATACCTAATACAGCTGATGTCTAATAGTTCACAGTAAGCAAACAAATTTTGAATAATTTAATATATTATAACAACATTCCACGCAGAACCAATCACAACACAGATTCATGATTCTGTAATTACTTTCTGTGGGTGGGGACGGGAGCAGGGATTGTGAGCAACACATGTATAAGATGGGACAATACAACATATGTAAAAGACACACCGGTAACTCCTTTTGCAATAAACAAATTTATTTTACTGCTGTTGTTTTTAACATGTCATACTAAAAAATCACATTCACTGCAACAGTAACTCCAACACAAGAGATACACGTGTCATTCACGGCAGTAAACATTTTATGACATGGGTTTTCACAGTGGAATGTAAACCATTTCATTTTCTTAAAGTGTATCTATGATACTACTACAGACAGTGATATAACATTATTAATATATTACCAGACACATTAATTTGACACAGATGGTAAAATAAAAATAATGATCTTGGGTACTGGCTGTTGCCTATCTCTAGTAATCATCCCAGAAAATATAGGGTGTTGGCTGAGAACGTTTGTTTGTGAAATCCTGTAGTCACTCTGTTGGGGTACTGGATTTGCAATGTGTTTCTGAAAATACATCAGAGATATATTGAATGAATTATTGCATATTTTAAGATAGAACCTGGCAGTAACGGAAAGAACAAACGTGAGTAGAATAGCATCATTAGATGTCAAATTAGAATAACAGCAATACATGTCAAATTAGAAAAGAATTATGTATGTACTGATCAGCAATATGAATTTTGTATGTAGAATACACCACTCTGTGGCCAATTAGGTTCAAATCATTTTCAAAAAACTCCTACATTTAACTACATATTAAGTTGTCAAATGGTGGCACATTTAGTCAGCTAATCTGATCATGTATTGCATTCACACTGCAACTAGACAGCTGAAGATAGTGATGCTATGGATTTATCGACACTCATTATATAGGTACGTGTTCTAATATCACCTTCACATTATATACATTTACTAACATTTCTTGACATAAATAAACCATCACAATTTCAAAAGAATAGAAATTTATTCTACTCATTCATCATCCGACCAAGAAGGTGAAAAAGAATAGGAATTTCTTCTACTCTACCACCAAGGAAGTGAACCTACAGGGAGTAAGTGAAGGTAAACATTAACAAAAGACAACCAAACATTGTTTAAGCTGTACACTATATTAACAAGAAAATATCACAATACTGCTTAATGCTAGTTCTTTTTATGCCAGTTAAATGTGTTCTAGTGAATTAGAAAGAAAGCTGCTGCTACTTCAGTCACATTAGTTACCTTCAGGATGCCTTATAAGAAACATGATATTTAGTTCATTAACCAAGTATTTTTTTAGAAAAAACAGTAACCTACATATGTAATTACATAGGACAGTTTACAGCACACTACCTGCCATCCACCTAAAGTAGGAATGAAATCCTTGCACTAAGATAATCAATGGAAGGAGTCACTACTGACGTATTTTTTAAATTTTCCTTTGAATTTCCTGAGATAACTAATTTCTTGTATGTTAGATGGGAGCTTCTCAAATATCTTCATACCATAATACATAACTTTGTTAAATCTTAGTTAAGGATGCAAAGTTTACACAAAAGTTATATTTCTGTCTTGTATTGATAGTGCAGATCAAATTTCAGCATGAAATGATTTTTTCACAACCACACTACGCCTTGATTAAAGTAACTGTGATTGTGGGAGTGACTAAGAGTCAGCCAACTGCTGTTCTTTCTTGACACCTATGTGCCCACTATAATGACTGATTTTTAGGCACCACACAGCAATCTCAGCTGCAGTACGATGCACAGGAAGGCGAGAGCCAACTGTTGCTCTATCCACAATCCCCACTGATGTACTTCCCACTGCTGCTGACAATGACAACAATAAATCTGAATGTATGTTTTGCTCTATTTGCATTGCATGTGCAGCTCTTGCTCATTCCATGTGGAATGATGTAAATAATGAATGACCCTTCACCACCATAGCTGTCTGCCAGCCATGAGGTTATTTTAATCAAAATTTAGAAGAAAACATAATTCACTAATATAATCTGAGAGGGGACGACAGAAGCGTCCGATACCACGCGTCGGCTTTGACCCGTGACGTACGGGTGTTGTCGTGTGACGTCATGACGGCGCGGAGTTTGCCTTGTGAGTGTGGCGTGTTTGTAGATGTTGTCGTGTTGTGGTTTGTTGTGCTCTCTTGTGGTGTGTTCAGGGTTTTCGTTTGTGTGCTGTAATGGGCGCAGTTTGCTTTTGCTCATTATCCAGAATTGTTCGAGTGTCGGCTGTGTTTGTAGTGGAATTCGTTTCATTGAGTTAACGATTTTGTGTTAAGCTTAATATAGTGTTGTTTATTGTAGATAGTGTGGTAATTTTAGTAAAATTAATCAGTTGTTGTTTTTTGTTCAGGAATGAATATGACGGATGCCACTACAACAGTAGTAAGTTGCATACAACACAGCTATGAAACTAAATCTGCCGTTTATAAAGTTCATGAGTACAACACTTCACGTGCAGCTTTAGTACATACGTCACAGTCTAAACAGATCCTATACATTTATATGCTATGGGAAAATACGATATTCTAGCCACAATCATATTAACCGATCAGCCTGTTTGCATCCCAGAATCCGAATGTACATTACATTTCCTGTTTTCTCTGTAACAATTTTGTGTTCCGCTTTTCGTCCCTTAGAACTCACAAAGCCCATTACTAAATAGGATCTACTTGCCTGGATTTCCAAAGCTGTGCGCCTTCGACGAAAGAAAAGCTTACTGTAATTTAAATACTGGAGCGAGGGAAGGCGATAGTACCCTTGGAATTTCATACAAAAAACTAAACTATCATGCAACCATTAAATCGATGAAATTTACAAACTGGGCAGACAAGGAAGATAAACACGAAAATAAAAGAAAGGTGGTTGCTTTACTGTAAACTCGATATAGGTTTAAAACTAAGTTTCCGACTTCTTCGAAAGTCGAAGTTTGGAAATACTACCAGTTTACCCGATTTGACCCTTAGCTTGAGGAGTTGCTTGTTGGGAATTACTGGGAGACCAGGGATAAATACAAATACGTCAGCCCCATATTGCAGTTGATAAGGCAAATGTTGGAAGGAGAAGATATCTTTCACGTATAGTAAAGCACTGAAGAATTACCGATACTCAATTTGGGCTTCTTATATAGGGACGGATATACAATCCGTACCTTACAAAAATTGATCATTAATAAAGATAAGTACAAATCGTCCCATCTTTTTTTTTTTTTTTTTCTTTATTGTAATTTTGAAACCTGAACAACCAGGTAGGCTGGCAGCAGCACAATACGCCGCTCTTCAGCCGAAGAGAGTACATGGAGATAAAACAAAGAAGAAACATTACATAGAAAAACGGCGGGAAAAAACAGGAGACACAAGAATATAAAAGCACAAGAAGCCGTTCACACTTGAGGACAATCCACACTATGAACTGGAGACCCGACGCACAAACACTGAAGAAGACGATGTCACTGGTGAACAATGGAGCGTGACGGCGAAACTGAACACTAAACATGACGGCACACACGATACACTGATGGCGGTGATCTCCGGCGCGCGAATGTCCACTGAGCGTGTGCGAGTCCGGGGACCTGCCAAGAGGGCAACAGGGATCAGGAGGGGGAGAGGGGAGGAAAAGAGGATGCCATGGCGTAGGAGACGGGGACAGGAGGATAGGGACAGGGGAGGGGGGGCCCGGGGGACGAGGGACGAGAAAAGGAGGAGGGAGGGAAAAGGGAGAGAAGGGAGGGAGGGTGCCCTGAGGAGCAAGCACAGGAGGAGGGCGGGAGGATCAAAGTTGGTAGGAGGGGTAGATGGAGGGGAGGAGGGCATCATCAGGGAGGGGGAGCTGGCGGAAGCCACCTTGGGAGAGGGTAAGGAGGGTGGAGAGATGGAGACCGGGTGGGACATGGGAGTACAGGCGCGGCAGCGGGCGGGGGAGCGAGAGGATCGGGGAGACGAGCGGGTGAGGAGGATCGAGTTTACGGGAGGTGTATAGGATTCGTATCCTTTCGAGGAAGAGGAGGAGGTGGGGGAAGGGGATAAAGTCATACAGGATCCGCGTGGGGGAAGGGAGACGGATGCGATAGGCAAGGCGGAGAGCATGGCGTTCAAGGATTTGGAGGGATTTATAAAAGGAAGGGGGGGCGGAGATCCAGGCTGGATGGGCGTAACAGAGGATAGGGCGGATGAGGGACTTATAGGTGTGGAGGATGGTGGAGGGGTCCAGACCCCACGTTCGGCTGGAAAGGAGCTTGAGGGGACGGAGTCGGGAACGTGCCTTGGCTTGGATTGTCTGGAGATGGGGAGTCCAGGAGAGGCGACGGTCGAGGGTGACGCCAAGGTACTTAAGGGTGGGGGTGAGAGCGATGGGACGGCAATAAACGGTGAGATAGAAATCAAGGAGGCGGAAGGAGGGAGTGGTTTTACCTACAATGATCGCCTGGGTTTTGGAAGGATTGACCTTGAGCAACCACTGGTTGCACCAAGCGGTGAACCGGTCAAGATGGGATTGGAGAAGGTGTTGGGAGCGTCGCAGGGTGGGGGCAAGGGCAAGGAAGGCGGTGTCATCGGCAAACTGGAGAAGGTGGACGGGGGGTGACGGCGGCGGCATGTCCGCCGTGTACAACAAGTACAGAAGGGGGGAGAGGACGGAGCCTTGGGGCACACCGGCGGAGGGGAAAAAGGTGTAGGAATCGGTGTTATGGATGGTGACATGGGAAGGACGGCGGGAGAGAAAGGAACCGATCAGACGAACGTAGTTAATGGGAAGGGCGAAGGTTTGGAGCTTGAAGAGGAGACCGGAATGCCATACGCGGTCATATGCGCGTTCGAGGTCAAGAGAGAGGAAGATTGCGGAGCGACGGGAATTGAGCTGTTCGGAAAGGAGATGAGTGAGGTGAAGGAGAAGATCATCGGAAGAGAAGGATGACCGAAAGCCACACTGGGTAACGGGGAGGAGGCGGTGCTGGCGGAGATGCTGGTGGATGCGGCAGGTGAGGATAGATTCCAGGACCTTGCTGAAGACCGAGGTAAGGCTGATGGGACGGTAGGAGGAGACGGCGGACGGCGGTTTGCCAGGTTTGAGGAACATGAGGATACGGGAGGTTTTCCACAGGTCGAGGTAGTAACCGGTGGACAGGACTACATTGTAGAGCCTGGCCAGGGTGGAGAGAAAAGAGACAGGAGCTTCACGAAGGTGACGGTAGGTGACACGATCGTGACCAGGAGCGGTGTTGCGTTTGGTGCGGAGTGTATTGATGAGATCCTGTGTGGTGATGGGGGCATTAAGGTCCGTGTGTGGAATGTTGTCCAAGTACTGGAAACCAGGAGCGAGGGGAGGGACAGAGGTGTCAGTCCGATCACGGATATCTGGGAAGAGGGAGTAATCGAACTGGGGATCATCAGGGATGGAAAACACATCGGACAGGTAGGAGGCAAAGTGATTGGCCTTACTAAGGGCGTCAGGGAAAGGGTGATCATCGTGGAGAAGAGGATAGTAGGGGGAGGGTTTAGTTCCGGTAAGGCGACGGAAGGCGGTTCAGAACTTGGACGAGTTTATAGGGAGGGTAGCATTTAAACGGGTGCATGTCTGTCACCAGTCCCGGCGTTTCTTGGCCGCGAGCAAATTTCGAATGTGTCGCTGTAGTTGCCGGTGGCGTCGTAGGGTGTCCGGGTCACGCGTGCGGAGGAAGGCACGGTAGAGACGACGGGATTCACGGAGGAGGAGGACGGCCTGTGGTGGTAAGGTAGGACGGTGGGGGTGGATGGCAACAGTAGGGACGTGGGCCTCCACGGCCTCAGACAAGGTCTGCTGGAGAAAGGAGGCGGCATGGGTGACATCATCGGGACGGCGGTAGGCGAGAGGGTGGCTATCGACCTGAGTGGAGAGGGTATCCCGGTAGGCATTCCAGTTGGCACGGGAATAGTCATGGATGTACTTAGGGGGAGGGTCATGACGAGGGTCGGGGCGGGGGCGACGGCCGTCTGAAACGGTGAGGAGGACAGGGAGATGGTCGCTACCAATAGGCCCCAGGACATCCACCGTAATGCGACCAAGGAGGTTGGGGGAGGAGAGGATAACATCGGGAGTGGAGTTGGATTCGGGACGAGTGTGCTGGGGGATGGGGATGAGGTCGCCTTGAAGGGAGGAGAGGAACCGATGCCACCGCCGTAACTGGGCAGCGGAGCGACTATGGATGTTGAGGTCGGCGGCGATCACATAGGAGGAGAAGGTACGGTCGATGTGGGAGAGGAAGTCGAAAGGAAGAGGGGCGTTGGGGCGGACATAGATGGTGGCACAGGTAATGGTAAGGCTGGGGAAGAAGAGACTAAGGATCAGGTGTTCGGTGGGGTCGGGAAGGAGAGGCTGGAGCCGAACGGGGATCTGGCGGTGGTGGCCAATGGCAACTCCGCCACGCGCAACTGGGAGGGGATTATCGGAGCGGTGGAGGAGATAGGGGGAGGTGTGGATGGAGTGGTGGGGTTGGAGGAAGGTTTCATTGAGGAGGAAGGCATCCACACGGTGGGTAGCAAGGGTGTGCAGGAAGAGGTTCTTGTTGGCGGGAAGGGAGCGGATATTGTTGAAAAGGATACGATGCTGTCGCGTCATGATAAGGACTTATACGAGGGTGTCAAGGCGGGAGAAGGTGAAATGGGCCTGGTTATTGGAAAAGGTGGCGTACATTTTAAGGTGGAATATGGAACGGGCGGCGAGGGAGATCTGTTGTAAGGTGTGGGGGCGCTGAAAGGGATGGACGTTTTGGAGGACAATGGTGAGGAACCTGATGATGTCCTCAGCAGTGGGGGGGGGGGGACGAAGGGAATTGCCAGGAGGGGTGGGGGCGTCCACGGGACGGACAGGTATGGTGAGTTCAGGAGTGGTGGGAGGGGGTCGGGCTTTACACTTTTGGGAGTAGGTGGGGTGGGGGAGGCTGCAGGTATTACAGGAGGGAGGGGATTGGAGGTTGGGGCACTGCCGGAGGAAGTGCGCTTGCCGACAATGCGGGCAGGTGGGGGCCTCGCGGCACTCTGCTGTTGGATGTGCATTGTAGCGCAGACATCTCTGGCAGCGCAGGGATGGAGGGGAGGAACGGGAGGGGTCGACCTTGTACCGCTGATTGAAGAGGAGGGCACCCTCCTTCAGGAGACGGTCAATGGAGGGGGCGTCCTCAGAGAAAACCCGCATAAGGCGGGTGGGGCCGGTCGCGTTGAAAATGCGGCGGACTGCCCGCACCTCCAGGGTGGGATGCGCCTTCAGCTCCGCCAGCACCTCCTCCTCCGTGATCGACGGGCTAAGCCGAGTGATCACGGCGGTGAGGGTCGGCGGGCGACGCGGGGGTTGGGGTTGGCGGGTAGGAGATGGGGAGGGAGCAGGGGTGAGGGAGGCGTGAGGACCAAAACGGGTGATGGGGAGGCGGGAGAGGATGTCAGTATGGAGGGTTGGGCTAGGGGAGGAGATAAGAACAGAATCCCGTCTGGGAGTAAAGAGAGAGATGGGGGCGCCAGGGAAATGTTGGCGGAGGAGGAGGGAGAGATTCCGGGCCTCGAGGAAGGAAGGATCGGGACGGGACAGGAGATATTTGTAGAGACCGGGTGGG
The DNA here is from genome assembly GCF_021461385.2 of Schistocerca piceifrons. NCBI lineage: Eukaryota > Metazoa > Arthropoda > Insecta > Orthoptera > Acrididae > Schistocerca > Schistocerca piceifrons. Next base: position 122,964,832 of record NC_060148.1, on the reverse strand, counting down.
GAGGAGGAGGAGGAGGGAGCGGGGCCTGGTGGGGAGACGTCCATGGCATTTTGGGGTGGGGTTGGGGGGCGGGGTGGAGCCTTTTTAGGAGCAGAGGAAGTGGAGGCGCCACTAGGGCGTTTGACAGCGGCAGATGGGCGGGTGGTGACAGGAGGGATGGGAACGATGGGGAGGTAGTGGGAAGGGACAGGTCCCGGCACGGACGCAGCAGTCGGCGCCGGAGATAGTGACTGTGACGGTGCAGGTGAATGTGGCAGTGATGGTGATAGTGACGATGATGACGGTGGTGGCGGTGGTGGCGGTGGCGGTGGCGGTGGCGGCGGTGATGGCGATGGCGACGGGGAGAGCTGGGCGTGGGCAGTGGCCCGGCGGGCCACCACCCTAGCCGGAGCTGCAGTGACAGGCCGGGGGAGTGGGGGGAAAGGATCAGAACGAGAGGAAGATGCGGGAGAGGGGGCGACAAAGAGCGATGGCGAAGGGATAGAGAGGAGGGGAGGGAAGGAAGGAGGGGGGTGGGACTGGGCACACCAAGTGATAGTGGTGGAGGCGGCGGAAGGGGACGTATACACGATGGCGGTGGTGGTAGTAGTGACGGTGGTGGAGGGGGCGGACATGATGACAAGAAGAAGAAAGAAAAACCACAGCACTAAAAGGACAGGACACACATTGGGAGACGACGGACGGCGACGGCGACGGCGACGGCGACGGCGACGGCGACGGCGACGGCGAGAGGCAGGGACGCTGCTGAGGGGGCCGGGGCGGCGGCGGCGGCTGCTGCTGCTGCTGCTGCTGCTGGCTGGAGGGCTGGCTGGCTGGCTGCGGGACCACTGCTGCAGGCCGGGACCGGGAACTGCTGCTGCTGCTGCTGCTGCTTGCTGGCTGGCTGGCTGGCACCTGGAACCCCTAGCACTTCGATTAGCGCGAAAATGGCACTATCGAAGGGCGGTAACCTTGCGGTGTACCGCCGGAGATGATCGTTCCATCTTTTTATTTTTTTTTTTTACTTTATTGTTATTTTAAAGCCTGTACAGCAGGCAGGCTGTCAGCAGCATACTACGCTGCTCTTCAGCCATAGAAGGTACAATCAGCAAAAACAGGAGAAAAACATAAAAGTTACAAAATGGTGGGCAATAAAACAGGAGACACAGAGAAACAAACACGGAGCCGTTCACACTCGACGATAAGCCACACTGCAAACTGTTGAGACGACGCACAAACACTGAAGGAGAAGATGGCACTGGTGAACGATGGAGTGTGACGGTAAACACTGAACACTAAACATGACGGCACACACGATACACTGATGGCGGGGATCTCCGGCGCGCGAATGTCCACTGAGCGTGTGCGAGTCCGGGGACCTGCCAAGAGGGCAACAGGGAGGAGGAGGGGGAGAGGGGAGGAAAAGAGGATGCCATGGCTTAGGAGACGGGGACAGGAGGATAGGGACAGGGGAGGGGGGGGGCCCGGGGGACGAGGGACGAGAAAAGGAGGAGGGAGAAAAAGGGAGAGAAGGGAGGGAGGGTGCCCTGAGGAGCAAGCACAGGAGGAGGGCGGGAGGATCAAAGTTGGTAGGAGGGGTAGATGGAGGGGAGGAGGGCATCATCAGGGAGGGGGAGCTGGCGGAAGCCACCTCGGGAGAGGGTAAGGAGGGTGGAGAGATGGAGACCAGGTGGGACGTGGGAGTACAGGCGCGGCAGCGGGCGGGGGTGGGAGAGGATCGGGGAGACGAGCGGGTGAGGAGGATCGAGTTTACGGGAGGTGTATAGGATTCGTATCCTTTCGAGGAAGAGGAGGAGGTGGGGGAAGGGGATAGGGTCATACAGGATCCGCGTGGGGGAAGGGAGACGGATGCAATAGGCAAGGCGGAGAGCATGGCGTTCAAGGATTTGGAGGGATTTATAAAAGGATGGGGGGGCGGAGATCCAGGCGGGATGGGCATAACAGAGGATAGGGCGGATGAGGGACTTATAGGTGTGGAGGATGGTGGAGGGGTCCAGACCCCACGTTCGGCCGGAAAGGAGCTTGAGGAGACGGAGTCGGGAACGTGCCTTGGCTTGGATTGTCTGGAGATGGGGAGTCCAGGAGAGGCGACGGTCGAGGGTGACGCCAAGGTACTTAAGGGTGGGGGTGAGAGCGATGGGACGGCCATAAACGGTGAGATAGAAATCAAGGAGGCGGAAGGAGGGAGTGGTTTTGCCTACAATGATAGCCTGGGTTTTGGAAGGATTGACCTTGAGCAACCACTGGTTGCACCAAGCGGTGAACCGGTCAAGATGGGATTGGAGAAGGTGTTGGGAGCGTCGCAGGGTGGGGGCAAGGGCGAGGAAGGCGGTGTCATCGGCAAACTGGAGAAGGTGGACGGGGGGTGACGGCGGCGGCATGTCCGCCGTGTACAACAAGTACAGAAGGGGGGAGAGGACGGAGCCTTGGGGCACACCGGCGGAGGGGAAAAAGGTGTAGGAATCGGTGTTATGGATGGTGACAGAGGAAGGACGGCGGGAGAGAAAGGAACCGATCAGACGAACGTAGTTAATGGGAAGGGCGAAGGTTTGGAGCTTGAAGAGGAGACCGGAATGCCATACGCGGTCATATGCGCGTTCGAGGTCAAGAGAGAGGAAGATTGCGGAGCGACGGGAATTGAGCTGTTCGGAAAGGAGATGAGTGAGGTGAAGGAGAAGATCGTCGGAAGAGAAGGACGGCCGAAAGCCACACTGGGTAACGGGGAGGAGGCGGTGCTGGCGGAGATGCTGGTGGATGCGGCGGGTGAGGATAGATTCCAGGACCTTGCTGAAGACCGAGGTAAGGCTGATGGGACGGTAGGAGGAGACGGCGGACGGCGGTTTGCCAGGTTTGAGGAACATGAGGATACGGGAGGTTTTCCACAGGTCGGGGTAGTAACCGGTGGACAGGACTACATTGTAGAGCCTGGCCAGGGTGGAGAGAAAAGAGACAGGAACTTCACGAAGGTGACGGTAGGTGACACAATCGTGACCAGGAGCGGTGTTGCGTTTGGTGCGGAGTGTATTGATGAGATCCTGTGTGGTGATGGGGGCATTAAGGTCCATGTGTGGAATGTTGTCCAAGTACTGGAAACCAGGAGCGAGGGGAGGGACAGAGGTGTCAGTTCGATCGCGGATATCTGGGAAGAGGGAGTAATCGAACTGGGGATCATCAGGGATGGAAAACACATCGGACAGGTAGGAGGCAAAGTGATTGGCCTTACTAAGGGCGTCAGGGAAGGGGTGATCATCGTGGAGAAGAGGATAGTAGGGGGAGGGTTTAGTTCCGGTAAGGCGACGGAAGGCGGTCCAGAACTTGGACGAGTTTATAGGGAGGGTAGCAGTTAAACGGGTGCATGTCGGTCGCCAGTCCCGGCGTTTCTTGGCCGCGAGCAAATTTCGAATGTGTCGCTGTAGTTGCCGGTGGCGTCGTAGTGTGTCCGGGTCACGCGTGCGGAGGAAGGCACGGTAGAGACGACGGGATTCACGGAGGAGGAGGACGGCCTGTGGTGGTAGGGTAGGACGGTGGGGGTGGATGGCAACAGTAGGGACGTGGGCCTCCACGGCCTCAGACAAGGTCTGCTGGAGAAAGGAGGCGGCATGGGTGACATCATCGGGACGGCGGTAGGCGAGAGGGTGGCTATCGACCAGAGTGGAGAGGGTATCCCGGTAGGCATTCCAGTTGGCACGGGAATAGTCATGGATGTACTTAGGGGGAGGGTCATGACGAGGGTCGGGGCGGGGGCGACGGCCGTCTGAAACGGTGAGGAGGACAGGGAGATGGTCGCTACCAATAGGCTCCAGGACATCCACCGTAATGCGACCAAGGAGGTTGGGGGAGGAGAGGATAACATCGGGAGTGGAGTTGGATTCGGGACGAGTGTGCTGGGGGATGGGGATGAGGTCGCCTTGAAGGGAGGAGAGGAACCGATGCCACCGCCGTAACTGGGCAGCGGAGCGACTATGGATGTTGAGGTCGGCGGCGATCACATAGGAGGAGAAGGTACGGTCGATGTGGGAGAGGAAGTCGAAAGGAAGAGGGGCGTTGGGGCGGACATAGATGGTGGCACAGGTAATGGTAAGGCCGGGGAAGAAGAGACTAAGGATCAGGTGTTCGGTGGGGTCGGGAAGGAGAGGCTGGAGCCGAACGGGGATCTGGCGGTGGTGGCCAATGGCAACTCCGCCACGCGCAACTGGGAGGGGATTATCGGAGCGGTGGAGGAGATAGGGGGAGGTGTGGATGGAGGGGTGGGGTTGGAGGAAGGTTTCATTGAGGAGGAAGGCATCCACACGGTGGGTAGCAAGGGTGTGCAGGAAGAGGTTCTTGTTGGCGGGAAGGGAGCGGATATTGTTGAAAAGGATACGATGCTGTCGCGCCATGATAAGGACTTAGACGAGGGTGTCAAGGCGGGAGAAGGTGAAATGGGCCTGGTTATTGGAAAAGGTGGCGTACATTTTAAGGTGGAATATGGAACGGGCGGCGAGGGAGATCTGTTGTAAGGTGTGGGGGCGCTGAAAGGGATGGACGTTTTGAAGGACAATGGTGAGGAACCTGATGATGTCCTCAGCAGTGGGGGGGGGACGAAGGGAATTGCCAGGAGGGGTGGGGGCGTCCAGGGGACGGACAGGTACGGTGAGTTCAGGAGTGGTGGGAGGGGGTCGGGCTTTGCACTTTTGGGAGTAGGTGGGGTGGGGGAGTCTGCAGGTATTACAGGAGGGAGGGGATTGGAGGTTGGGGCACTGCCGGAGGAAGTGCGCTTGCCGACAATGCGGGCAGGTGGGGGCCTCGCGGCACTCTGCTGTTGGATGTGCATTGTAGCGCAGACATCTCTGGCAGCGCAGGGATTGAGGGGGGGAACGGGAGGGGTCGACCTTGTACCGCTGATTGAAGAGGAGGGCACCCTCCTTCAGGAGACGGTCAATGGAGGGGGCGTCCTCAGAGAAAACCCGCATAAGGCAGGTGGGGCCGGTCGCGTTGAAAATGCGGCTGACCGCCCGCACCTCCAGGGTGGGATGGGCCTTCAGCTCCGCCAGCACCTCCTCCTCCGTGATCGACGGGCTAAGCCGAGTGATCACGGCGGTGAGGGTCGGCGGGCGACGCGGGGGTTGGGGTTGGCGGGTAGGAGATGGGGAGGGAGCAGGGGTGAGGGAGGCGTGAGGACCAAAACGGGTGATGGGGAGGCGGGAGAGGATGTCAGTATGGAGGGTTTGGCTGGGGGAGGAGATAAGAACAGAATCCCGTCTGGGAGTAAGGAGAGAGATGGGGACGCCAGGGAAATGTTGGCGGAGGAGGAGGGAGAGATTCCGGGCCTCGAGGAAGGAAGGATCGGGACGGGACAGGAGATATTTGTAGAGACCGGGTGGGGAGGAGGAGGAGGAGGAGGAGGGAGCGGGGCCTGGTGGGGAGACGTCCATGGCATTTTGGGGTGGGGATGGCGGGCGGGGTGGAGCCTTTTTAGGAGCAGAGGAAGTGAAGGCGCCACTAGGGCGTTTGACAGCAGCAGATGGGCGGGTGGTGACAGGAGGGACGGGAACGATGGGGAGGTGGTGGGAAGGGACAGGTCCCGGCACGGACGCAGCAGTCGGCGCCGGAGATAGTGACTGTGACGGTGCAGGCGAATGTGGCAGTGATGGTGATGGTGACGATGATGACGGTGGTGGCGGTGATGGCGATGGCGATGGCGATGGCGATGGGGAGAGCTGGGCGTGGGCAGTGGCCCGACGGGCCACCACCCTAGCCGGAGCTGCAGTGACAGGCTGGGGGAGTGGGGGGAAAGGATCAGAACGAGAGGAAGAGGCGGGAGATGGGGAGACAAAGAGCGAGGGCGAAGGGATAGAGAGGAGGGGAGGGATGGAAGGAGGGGGGTGGGACTGGGCACACCAAGTGATAGTGGTGGAGGCGGCGGAAGGGGACGTATACACGATGGCGGTGGTGGTAGTAGTGACGGTGGTGGTGGGGGCGGACATGACGACAAGAAGAAGAAAGAAAAACACAGCACTAAAAGGACAGGACACGCACTGGGGGACGACGGACGGCGACGGCGAGAGGCAGGGACGCTGCTGCCGCGGACGGGGCCGGTGCGGCGGCGGCGGCGGCGGCGGCTGCTGCTGCTGCTGCTGCTGCTGGCTGGACTGCTGCTGGCTGGACTGCTGCTGCCACCGGAGGGCTGGCTGGCTGGCTGGCTGGCTGGCTGGCTGGCTGCGGGACCACTGCTGCAGGCCGGGACCGGGAACTGCTGGCTGGCTGGCTGGCTGGCTGGCTGGCTGGCTGGCTGGCTGGCTGGCTGGCTGGCTGGCACCTGGAACCCCTAGCACTTCGATTAGCGCGAAAATGGCACTATCGAAGGGCGTTAACCTTGCGGTGTACCGCCGGAGATGGTGACGATCGTTCCATCTTTTTTTTTTTTTTTTTTTTTTTTTTTTTTCTTTATTGTTATTTTCAAACCCGTACAAACAGGCAGGCTGTCAGCAGCATGGTACGCCGCTCTTCAGCCGTAGAGGAGATAAAGATAGAACAGAAAGAATACACAAATGTGACATAACGGTGGGTAATAAAACAGTAGACACATAAAGACAAACACGGAGCCGTTCACACTTGACGAAAATTCACTACAAACTGTTGTCACGACGCACTAACACTGAAGATGGCGATGGCACAGGTGAACGATGGAGGATGACGGGAACACTGAACACGAAACACGACGGCACTCACGAGACACTGATGGCGACGATCTCCGGCGCGCGAATGTCCACTCAGCGTGTACGAGTCCGGGGACCTGCCAAGAGAGGAGGTGGAGGAGGAGGAAGGGGAAATGGGAGAGGGGAGAGCAGAGATGCCATGGGCAAAGGAGAGAGGGGGAGGGAGGTAGGGGGAGTGAAGCCCGGAGGAGAGGGGAGGAGGGAGGGGGGAAAGGAAAGAGAAGGGAAGGGAAAAGGGGGGGAGGGAGGGTGCCTGAAGGAAAGGACACAGGAGGGGGGGGAGGATCAAAGTTGATAGGAGGGGTAGATGCAGGGGAGGAGGACATCATCAGGGAGGGGGAGCTGGCGGAAACCACCTTGGGAGAGGGTAAGGAGGGTGGAGAGATGGAGACCAGGTGGGACGTGGGAGTACAGGCGCGGCAGCGGGCGGGGGTGGGAGAGGATCGGGGAGACGAGCGGGTGAGGAGGATCGAGTTTACGGGAGGTGTATAGGATTCGTATCCTTTCGAGGAAGAGGAGGAGGTGGGGGAAGGGGATAAGGTCATACAGGATCCGCGTGGGGGAAGGGAGACGGATGCGATAGGCAAGGCGGAGAGCATGGCGTTCAAGGATTTGGAGGGATTTATAAAAGGAAGGGGGGGCGGAGATCCAGGCGGGATGGGCGTAACAGAGGATAGGGCGGATGAGGGACTTATAGGTGTGGAGGATGGTGGAGGGGTCCAGACCCCACGTTCGGCCGGAAAGGAGCTTGAGGAGACGGAGTCGGGAACGTGCCTTGGCTTGGATTGTCTGGAGATGGGGAGTCCAGGAGAGGCGACGGTCGAGGGTGACGCCAAGGTACTTAAGGGTGGGGGTGAGAGCGATGGGACGGCCATAAACGGTGAGATAGAAATCAAGGAGGCGGAAGGAGGGAGTGGTTTTGCCTACAATGATCGCCTGGGTTTTGGAAGGATTGACCTTGAGCAACCACTGGTTGCACCAAGCGGTGAACCGGTCAAGATGGGATTGGAGAAGGTGTTGGGAGCGTCGCAGGGTGGGGGCAAGGGCGAGGAAGGCGGTGTCATCGGCAAACTGGAGAAGGTGGACGGGGGGTGACGGCGGCGGCATGTCCGCCGTGTACAACAAGTACAGAAGGGGGGAGAGGACGGAGCCTTGGGGCACACCGGCGGAGGGGAAAAAGGTGTAGGAATCGGTGTTATGGATGGTGACATAGGAAGGACGGCGGGAGAGAAAGGAACCGATCAGACGAACGTAGTTAATGGGAAGGGCGAAGGTTTGGAGCTTGAAGAGGAGACCGGAATGCCATACGCGGTCATATGCGCGTTCGAGGTCAAGAGAGAGGAAGATTGCGGAGCGACGGGAATTGAGCTGTTCGGAAAGGAGATGAGTGAGGTGAAGGAGAAGATCGTCGGAAGAGAAGGACGGCCGAAAGCCACACTGGGTAACGGGGAGGAGGCGGTGCTGGCGGAGATGCTGGTGGATGCGGCGGGTGAGGATAGATTCCAGGACCTTGCTGAAGACCGAGGTAAGGCTGATGGGACGGTAGGAGGAGACGGCGGACGGCGGTTTGCCAGGTTTGAGGAACATGAGGATACGGGAGGTTTTCCACAGGTCGGGGTAGTAACCGGTGGACAGGACTACATTGTAGAGCCTGGCCAGGGTGGAGAGAAAAGAGACAGGAGCTTCACGAAGGTGACGGTAGGTGACACGATCGTGACCAGGAGCGGTGTTGCGTTTGGTGCGGAGTGTATTGATGAGATCTTGTGTGGTGATGGGGGCATTAAGGTCCGTGTGTGGAATGTTGTCCAAGTACTGGAAACCAGGAGCGAGGGGAGGGACAGAGGTGTCAGTTCGATCGCGGATATCTGGGAAGAGGGAGTAATCGAACTGGGGATCATCAGGGATGGAAAACACATCGGACAGGTAGGAGGCAAAGTGATTGGCCTTACTAAGGGCGTCAGGGAAGGGGTGATCATCGTGGAGAAGAGGATAGTAGGGGGTGGGTTTAGTTCCGGTAAGGCGACGGAAAGCGGTCCAGAACTTGGACGAGTTTATAGGGAGGGTAGCAGTTAAACGGGTGCATGTCTGTCGCCAGTCCCGGCGTTTCTTGGCCGCGAGCAAATTTCGAATGTGTCGCTGTAGTTGCCGGTGGCGTCGTAGTGTGTCCGGGTCACGCGTGCGGAGGAAGGCACGGTAGAGACGACGGGATTCACGGAGGAGGAGGACGGCCTGTGGTGGTAGGGTAGGACGGTGGGGGTGGATGGCAACAGTAGGGACGTGGGCCTCCACGGCCTCAGACAAGGTCTGCTGGAGAAAGGAGGCGGCATGGGTGACATCATCGGGACGGCGGTAGGCGAGAGGGTGGCTATCGACCTGAGTGGAGAGGGTATCCCGGTAGGCATTCCAGTTGGCACGGGAATAGTCATGGATGTACTTAGGGGGAGGGTCATGACGAGGGTCGGGGCGGGGGCGACGGCCGTCTGAAACGGTGAGGAGGACAGGGAGATGGTCGCTACCAATAGGCTCCAGGACATCCACCGTAATGCGACCAAGGAGGTTGGGGGAGGAGAGGATAACATCGGGAGTGGAGTTGGATTCGGGACGAGTGTGCTGGGGGATGGGGATGAGGTCGCCTTGAAGGGAGGAGAGGAACCGATGCCACCGCCGTAACTGGGCAGCGGAGCGACTATGGATGTTGAGGTCGGCGGCGATCACATAGGAGGAGAAGGTACGGTCGATGTGGGAGAGGAAGTCGAAAGGAAGAGGGGCGTTGGGGCGGACATAGATGGTGGCACAGGTAATGGTAAGGCCGGGGAAGAAGAGACTAAGGATCAGGTGTTCGGTGGGGTCGGGAAGGAGAGGCTGGAGCCGAACGGGGATCTGGCGGTGGTGGCCAATGGCAACTCCGCCACGCGCAACTGGGAGGGGATTATCGGAGCGGTGGAGGAGATAGGGGGAGGTGTGGATGGAGTGGTGGGGTTGGAGGAAGGTTTCATTGAGGAGGAAGGCATCCACACGGTGGGTAGCAAGGGTGTGCAGGAAGAGGTTCTTGTTGGCGGGAAGGGAGCGGATATTGTTGAAAAGGATACGATGCTGTCGCGCCATGATAAGGACTTATACGAGGGTGTCAAGGCGGGAGAAGGTGAAATGGGCCTGGTTATTGGAAAAGGTGGCGTACATTTTAAGGTGGAATATGGAACGGGCGGCGAGGGAGATCTGTTGTAAGGTGTGGGGGCGCTGAAAGGGATGGACGTTTTGAAGGACAATGGTGAGGAACCTGATGATGTCCTCAGCAGTGGGGGGGGGACGAAGGGAATTGCCAGGAGGGGTGGGGGCGTCCAGGGGACGGACAGGTACGGTGAGTTCAGGAGTGGTGGGAGGGGGTCGGGCTTTGCACTTTTGGGAGTAGGTGGGGTGGGGGAGGCTGCAGGTATTACAGGAGGGAGGGGATTGGAGGTTGGGGCACTGCCGGAGGAAGTGCGCTTGCCGACAATGCGGGCAGGTGGGGGCCTCGCGGCACTCTGCTGTTGGATGTGCATTGTAGCGCAGACATCTCTGGCAGCGCAGGGATTGAGGGGGGGAACGGGAGGGGTCGACCTTGTACCGCTGATTGAAGAGGAGGGCACCCTCCTTCAGGAGACGGTCAATGGAGGGGGCGTCCTCAGAGAAAACCCGCATAAGGCGGGTGGGGCCGGTCGCGTTGAAAATGCGGCGGACCGCCCGCACCTCCAGGGTGGGATGGGCCTTCAGCTCCGCCAGCACCTCCTCCTCCGTGATCGACGGGCTAAGCCGAGTGATCACGGCGGTGAGGGTCGGCGGGCGACGCGGGGGTTGGGGTTGGCGGGTAGGAGATGGGGAGGGAGCAGGGGTGAGGGAGGCGTGTGGACCAAAACGGGTGATGGGGAGGCGGGAGAGGATGTCAGTATGGAGGGTTGGGCTGGGGGAGGAGATAAGAACAGAATCCCGTCTGGGAGTAAGGAGAGAGATGGGGGCGCCAGGGAAATGTTGGCGGAGGAGGAGGGAGAGATTCCGGGCCTCGAGGAAGGAAGGATCGGGACGGGACAGGAGATATTTGTAGAGACCGGGTGGGGAGGAGGAGGAGGAGGAGGGAGCGGGGCCTGGTGGGGAGACGTCCATGGCATTTTGGGGTGGGGATGGCGGGCGGGGTGGAGCCTTTTTAGGAGCAGAGGAAGTGGAGGCGCCACTAGGGCGTTTGACAGCGGCAGATGGGCGGGTGGTGACAGGAGGGACGGGAACGATGGGGAGGTGGTGGGAAGGGACAGGTCCCGGCACGGACGCAGCAGTCGGCGCCGGAGATAGTGACTGTGACGGTGCAGGCGAATGTGGCAGTGATGGTGATGGTGACGATGATGACGGTGGTGGCGGTGATGGCGATGGCGATGGCGATGGGGAGAGCTGGGCGTGGGCAGTGGCCCGACGGGCCACCACCCTAGCCGGAGCTGCTGTGACAGGCTGGGGGAGTGGGGGGAAAGGATCAGAACGAGAGGAAGAGGCGGGAGATGGGGAGACAAAAAGCGAGGGCGAAGGGATAGAGAGGAGGGGAGGGATGGAAGGAGGGGGGTGGGACTGGGCACACCAAGTGATAGTGGTGGAGGCGGCGGAAGGGGACGTATACACGATGGCGGTGGTGGTAGTAGTGACGGTGGTGGTGGGGGCGGACATGACGACAAGAAGAAGAAAGAAAAACACAGCACTAAAAGGACAGGACACACACTGGGGGACGATGGACGGCGACGGCGACGGCGACGGCGACGGCGACGGCGACGGCGACGGCGAGAGGCAGGGACGCTGCTGCCGCGGACGGGGCCGGGGCGGCGGCGGCTGCTGCTGCTGCTGCTGCTGCTGCTGGCTGGACTGCTGCTGGCTGGACTGCTGCTGGCTGGACTGCTGCTGCCACCGGAGGGCTGGCTGGCTGGCTGGCTGGCTGGCTGGCTGGCTGGCTGGCTGGCTGCGGGACCACTGCTGCAGGCCGGGACCGGGAACTGCTGGCTGGCTGGCTGGCTGGCTGGCTGGCTGGCTGGCTGGCTGGCTGGCTGGCTGGCTGGCTGGCTGGCTGGCACCTGGAACCCCTAGCACTTCGATTAGCGCGAAAATGGCACTATCGAAGGGCGGTAACCTTGCGGTGTACCGCCGGAGATGGTGACGATCGTTCCATCAGAAAGTTGCTGTATCTAAAGAATACCTTACCAAGAAATTTTGTGGGTATGCAATACATTCTTGACAGACAGACCAAGGGCGAGGGTGGTTATTGTTATTTTATTAGCAGTATAGAAATAAATACTTGATATAACTACGGAATTGTTTCTCACTCTCAATATTTTCGTGCTGAACTTGTAAATTAAATAAGCAGCGCATGAATACTTCAGTGTTGCTGGGCGCTGCCAACAGATGTCACTGCGAGGCGCCACCTCAGAAAATATGGCTATCATTTTAGCTCCGTCTGCAATTCGTGACTGGCCGAAAACGAGTCGCATTGTAGCAACTACACCTAAAAACAAAGCTTACGCACACAATTCTGTGGGAGCTGTGACGTTAGCGTTCTGCAGTTGAGCAGTGCTATCTGTGGTAGAATCGGTGTTTCATGTTTGGAAGCGTGGTCACTGCATTCAGCATTGGTTTGTTTTCGTAGCAATGACTGAAAGCATGGCTTTGTTTTTGTAACATTTGTGGCGGAAATCTTGTTCTCACTGTCATATGCGATTCGGATTGTTATTGAGCATCTGCTCAAAATGCCATGCAAGTGCTGTATGCCCTATTGTAGGGGAAACTACGACAACGGTTTAAAAGTTAGCGTCTTTTCATTCCCGTCTGATGAAGCATTAAGATTGAAACGGATCGCTGCAGTTCGCGTCACCCCCCCGTCCACCTTCTCCAGTTTGCCGATGACACCGCCTTCCTTGCCCTTGCCCCCACCCTGCGACGCTCCCAACACCTTCTCCAATCCCATCTTGACCGGTTCACCGCTTGGTGCAACCAGTGGTTGCTCAAGGTCAATCCTTCCAAAACCCAGGCGATCATTGTAGGCAAAACCACTCCCTCCTTCCGCCTCCTTGATTTCTATCTCACCGTTTATGGCTGACCCATCGCTCTCACCCCCACCCTTAAGTACCTTGGCGTCACCCTCGACCGTCGCCTCTCCTGGACTCCCCATCTCCAGACAATCCAAGCCAAGGCACGTTCCCGACTCCGTCTCCTCAAGCTCCTTTCCGGCCGAACGTGGGGTCTGGACCCATCCACCATCCTCCACACCTATAAGTCCCTCATCCACCCTATCCTCTGTTACGCCCATCCAGCCTGGATCTCCGCCCCCCCTTCCCTTTATAAATCCCTCCAAATCCTTGAACGCCATGCTCTCCACCTTGCCTATTGCATCCGTCTCCCTTCCCCCACGCGGATCCTGTATGACCTTATCCCCTTCCCCCACCTCCTCCTCTTCCTCGAAAGGATACGAATCCTATACACCTCCCGTAAACTCGATCCTCCTCACCCGCTCGTCTCCCCGATCCTCTCGCACCCCCGCCCGCTGCCGCGCCTGTACTCCCATGTCCCACCCGGTCTCCATCTCTCTACACCCTCCTTACCCTCTCCCAAGGTGGCTTCCGCCAGCTCCCCCTCCCTGATGATGCCCTCCTCCCCTCCATCTACCCCTCCTACCAACTTTGATCCTCCCGCCCTCCTCCTGTGCTTGCTCCTCAGGGCACCCTCCCTCCCTTCTCTCCCTTTTCCCTCCCTCCTCCTTTTCTCGTCCCTCGTCCCCCGGGCCCCCCCTCCCCTGTCCCTATCCTCCTGTCACCGTCTCCTGAGCCATGGCATCCTCTTTACCTCCCCTCTCCCCCTCCTCATCCCTGTTGCCCTCTTGGCAGGTCCCCGGACTCGCACACGCTCAGTGGACATTCGCGCGCCGGAGATCACCGCCATCAGTGTATCGTGTGTGCCGTCATGTTTAGTGTTCAGTTTCGCCGTCACGCTCCATTGTTCACCAGTGACATCGTCTTCTTCAGTGTTTGTGCGTCGGGTCTCCAGTTCATAGTGTGGATTGTCCTCAAGTGTGAACGGCTTCTTGTGCTTTTATATTCTTGTGTCTCCTGTTTTTTCCCGCCGTTTTTCTATGTAATGTCTCTTCTTTGTTTTATCTCCATGTACTCTCTTCGGCTGAAGAGCGGCGTATTGTGCTGCTGCCAGCCTACCTGGTTGTTCAGGTTTCAAAATTACAATAAAGAAAAAAAAAAAAAAAAAAAAAAAACTGCAGTTCGTAGGAATGACTGGGAACCCAGTAAACAGTTCGTTGTAAGTATCTGTAATTTAAATTTATTTCTATATTGTTACCCTTTTTAATACTGTTATGTCACAGAACTGAATATTCAAATCAATAGCCTATCTATAACGAAGCATAATACTTTTAAGCTCACTTTATGCAGTCCTCAGTTAGATTTCATTTGTCAGTTTACATTCTGCCTTACGTTAACAGTGAAATATATGCTTCTTTTCTGATATGTGAACTGCATTTCACTGCAGACGTCATTGAGAAAATTACCAGTGCTTACGACCCAAAACTGGCAAACTCTTTACAGTTTATATCACCTTTGGACAGTCCACGTTTAAAGAAACGTTCGTGAAAATTTATCGTAAAGGGTACTTGTAATCAGTTTACAGATTAAAGTACAGGTTCCTTAATTATCTTACGATATTGTTAAATATCTCAGATCATTAAACATTGCTATACGAATCTCATGTTTATCTCTCTCTATGTGCAGATGCTGTACCATCAAAGTTGCCAGGAAGACCTACGTATTTATCTTCAAAACAAGCACCAGCTCGAGAAGATCCAGAGGGTCGCGAACGTTTGGGGAACCAAGCACTTGAGAAAGTCATTGAGCAGAGTGTGGGATCACACGAAAAATGATGGAGAAGAGTTCATTTGCTAGTTTAGAAGATTTTAAATCAAAATTATCTGATTGTGAAAAGCACAGTGACTGCGTCACGGGTGTTAAAAGATGCTCCTTATCTAAGTGTTGTGTATCATGTCGTTATAAATAGTGATTTAGTGTTAAGTGCATTTGGGAAGGAAGCTGAGCTAATTTGTGCTGGTAAGATTAAATTATCAAACCAACTAAGTGATACTGGTACAGTTAGCAATATTTTGAAAGAGTTGTATGTGATGTTTCATATAAATGAGGCTCCATTTGAGGCAAGTTTGCCTTGCATTGAAGACATTTTGGAAAACTTGTAAGAAAAATTACCAGAAAGTGAGCATAAAATTAAATTTTTGAAGGAACAAGTTTCATTTCCAGGATTTAATAGTCCAACAGAGATTAGGTAGGGAGTGTTTCAATGATTTTATGGTCATTAGCTTATTCTATCAGGCCACATGCATATAGGTTTTTGACGAGTGCTCGTAAATTTTCCATTCCAAGTCCCAGTACTTTGTCAAAACTTTGCAGTAAACTTCCAACTAACCCAATCATTGAGCTTCAGAGTGAGCAGTTTCTCAGTTACATACCACAAAAAGTTGGTGCTTTATCTGTGAATGATAAAACTGTCCTGTTGATGGATGAGATTTATTTAAAGTCACAACTTGACCATAAAGGTGGCAATGTTGTAGGTGGTGCTTTTAACACAGATGTGGTTTTGTGTGCAACTAGTACTTATGTTTTTATGATCCAGAGTATGGATTCAGTGTACAAAGATGTGGTGCATATTCTCCCAGTTCACACAATTCAATTAAACTAGAAGCAGTGGGATTTCAGGTAATAGTAGTAGCTGACTTCTGCAGACTGCCCAATTTACTATTTTGTAGATACTGTATACATTTTAAAATGTAAACGGAACAACTGGGGTAACGAAAAGGACCAAATTTTGTGCTTTCCTTCTTTTAGTGATAGCTTGAAGGGAGGTCTTGCTTCTGTTACAGCACTGAAGGAACTACAATTACTAGAAAAATGTGAACTATTGCAGTATGGCAGCACTTTAACACTTAAGTCACCATATCCAAATTCTTTTGAATGGCAAAATGTGAAATTAGTATTGCGTATTTTTAATAACACGACAGTTGTTGCAATGCAACAACTAGGTGCAAGAAAGAATTTGAAAACTGGGAGAGTATTGCCACATTTGTAAAAATAATAAGTCAGTGGTTTGATTTTAAATGTTGAAACGCTGCTGAAGGGTAAAAGGCTAAGAAATGTTTACCAAGAACAGATTACTCTCAATTCAAAACATATTCATGACTTTTTGAGAAACTTTCTCTCGTGGTTGTGTTGCAATGGAGGAAAGAAATTGACCAGAGAAACACACTTTGCTCTCAAACATACTACTGCAGCCTTTATTGATTTTAGTTAATACTGGCTGTGTGAGAAGAAGAGAACATATTTGCTCTTTGGGAAAATACAGACAGACAGTTTGAAGGACAGGTTTGGGAAATACCGCCAACTTAATGGGGGAAGTTACCATGTATCGCTAAGGCAGGTATTTGAAACACAAGGAAAAGAAAGGGCCCAGAGTATGTTTTCTCTTGTATTAAAGTCCAAAGTGTTTGGTGATGTTGTTGTTAGACCTAATAATGTTGATGCTGCTTGTTGTAGAATCCCAGGCTTTCAAGATATCGACAACCCAGAGCTATTAAATGTAGTAGTTGATGATAGTGATGTTGATGAAATAGACGAAAACACTTGGCCATTACTCCATTATATTGCTCACACCAAGTGCATCTAAAATAAATTGTCCATATTGTGAAGGATTTGTAACATCTGAAGAAACAAGACAAGCAGATGATTTGATAATGGCAAATGACAGGGGAGGTTTAACATACCCTAGCAGTGATGTAGTCACATGTGTTTCCTATGTATACTTAACACTACAAAAAATTCTTAAAGAAAAGGAAAAATTTGTTCCTGCAACAAGTAAATCAAAGAAATGTGCTTGTGAAAGAAGCAGCCATTAATGTGCCAAAAGACTTACTTCTTGGTTTCCATTGTTTAAAAGGTCACACTCTTGAATCTATCATACATTGTATATTGACTTGCAGCGCAAATATTTTACTAAACAACTTTATAAAACGAAAAAATGATGTGTGTGTGACAAAAGATGTAAGTATTTACAAAAGAATGAAAAAGTCTTGACATCTGACTCCTTGTCACAAAAAATTGTGAAATAAATGTTTTCTGGACATTTACCTATTAAAGTGAAGCTTGTTAAGTATCACATGCCCCTTTTTCATGAGTTATTAAATGAAAAAACTTTTAATAAATGATTTACATTATTTGCGGTGAATTTTTAAGGTCCTAGTGTAATTTTATTAACAATCAAGGAAAATCATTATTACTTATGTAGTCTCAACTATCATGTGGAAGGTTACCTAATTATAAAATCGAATATGCAGCAAGGCAATGCTGTAAGTGCTTAAAATTTTACGTCGCATAAAAAGTAGGTAGTGGTGACTGAAAAAATAGGATAAATGATTTATTTTATTTGTAGGCGAATTTTGAAGGTCATAGTGTATTTTTTTTATTTATTTATGTTTTTTTTGTATTCAAGGAAAATCATTATTCCTTAGGTAGTCGAAATATTGCGTTGGTTACCTAATTGTAAGATCTAATCAGCAGCAAGGTGACGCTATAAGTGCTTAAAATTCTAAAAAGTAGGTAGTTGTGGCTATATGAACTGCCTTTGAAGATACAGGATCCAATATTTATATAAATCTTTTTCACTCGATCGTGTTACGCCACAATTCATCATTTACAAACTATTTGATACAGTATGCAGTACTCTCTTAGTTGAAGGCTTCATTGTTTTCGTTACTTCTATCATTAGTTAAATAGCGAATGTGCATTCCCTTGAGCTACTTCAGTGCTAGTTTCTGAACTCAGTCGCAGAGCTGTGACGTCACAGCGGCGTTGTGAAGCTTTGTTTCTTGGTGGTGTTGATAGGAGAAGTACGAATAGGTTTGTTGAAACAGTCGCCGGCGGGGTCACACGCATGGTTGTTGCAAACAGAAAACGTACCGTCGCCATGTTTTTTAAATTTTGCCTGTGTACTTTCTGTACGTCTTCATTAGCGTCATCAACCCCATATTTTCTCTGTTTTAACTTCTGCAACTTTTCCGCCACTTTACCGTTTTTAACAAAGTCACCGTTGTATTGCCTTTTTATATCGTTTGTTATCTTCCCATAATGTGTTTTTTTTCTCTCTTTTCTTATTTGGGCTTTACGCATCTATCGCCAGGGGGGATTGACATTCAGTAAGGGGAAAAAATTAACATCTCGAGGGTTGGATCCCCTCACTTCCAAATTGGAGGATTATGCCACCCGGGCTGCTCTCAAGGTGCCTTTGCCATCTGTCTGCTGGCTGCCGCCCGGTGCTCCCCACCACCACCGCCGCCGACATCCCCCTGTCCTCATCACAGCCACCCTCCATATTTGTCTATTTCCCCATTTCAGTGACTCCTATTGCCAGTGGACAACGAATTCCATCATGGACACACCCACTAGCACCATCATTTACACCTCTACTTGCCCCGCATCCACCATTACCTCGTGGAGTGCCTCCCACTACCTTAAACAATGTCCTAACCTTGGCCTCGTCCTTCCTGCAACACCTGCTACGAATTCCACCCCACCCACTACTCCAAATGCAAATCCTGAGCTCACTGTCCCCATTCACCACACTGACCAGCCCATCCATCCCATCAATTTCCTCCACTCTCCCCCTACAGCTGAAGACATCTGGTTCCTGACCATTCTTCTGCAGAAATCCACCCACTGCAACATCCCCACACGATCCAGCAGATCTCCCTTGCTGCTGCTCCGTCTTCCATTTCAATAGCTACGCCACTTACTCTCACAACCAGGGCCACTTTATCTTCATATGCCTAGACACTTGTTTAAGCTCCTCTCTGCTTTTCCCCTCCCACTCTGCTGAGCTACTGACAGACAAAACAACGAAACTATCGTCTGAAGAACACGTGTCTGATTTCTACCAACCACATACAGGCCCATTCTGAGTGCTGCGCAGAGTGCCAAAAGACTACGTGATAGATTGGAACGGAAAGCCAGGCTTTTCTTAGTGCGAAAACACACAGCAATCACAGACAATTCTAGCTACTTAATCCATGGCAGCAAATGGATAAATGTATGTACAATGATGCTGGGAGTGGAATGACAAATCGACATGATTGGGCTGAGCGCCCTTTATTTGACAAAATAATACTAATCTGGAATCTAGATTTCTAATTTTTATGATGGCATTCAGATCCACAGATACCATTCACCACATCAACCAGCTCTGTGCTGCATTGTGCAGCTACCTACTGCCAGGTACTCCATATCAATGACATCATGAGAGAGCAGAACGGGACACTCCGCGGAACTCACAGACTTTGAACATGGTCAAGTGATTGGGTATCACCTGCGTCATACGTCTGTATGCGAAATTTTCACACTCCTAAACATACCTAGGTGCACTGTTTCCGATGTGATAGTGGAGTGGAAACTAGAAGTAACATATACAGCACAAAAGTGTACAGACCGACCTCGTCTGTTGACTCGCTGAGACCGCCGTCAATTGGAGAGGATCGTTATGTGTAGTAGGCAGACATCTATCCTGACTGTCACACAGGAAATCAGAACTGCATCAGGATCCACTGCAAGTACTATGAAAGTCAGGCAGCAGGTGAGAAAACATGGATTTCATGGTCGAGCAGCTGTTCATAAGCCACACATCACGCCGGTAAATGCCAAACGACGCCCCGTTTGGTGTAAGGAGAGTAAACATTGGACGATTGAACAGTGGAAAAACGTTGTGTTGAGTGACATATCGTGGTACACAATCTGGCGATCCAATGAACAGGGTGTGGGTATGGCGAATGTCTGGTGAACGTCATCTGCTAGCGTATGTAATGCCAACAGTAATCTTCGGAGGTGGTGGTGTTATGGAGTGGTCGTGTTTTTCATGGAGGAGGCTTGCACTCCTTGTTGTTTTGTGTTGCACTTTCACAGCACGGGCCTACATTGATGTTTTAAACACCTTCTTGCTCCCACAGTTGAAGATCAAGTCGGGGGTGGCGATTGCACCTTTCAACACGATCGAGCACCTATTCGTAACGCACGGCCTGTGGGGGAGTGGTTACACGACAATAATATCCCTCTAAAGGACTGGCCCGCACAGAGTCTCGACCTGAATCCTACAGAACACCTTTGGGATATTTTGGAACGTCAACTTCGTGCCAGGCCTCACCGACCGACATCAATACCTCTCCTGTGCAGCACGCCGTGAAGAATGGGCTGTCATTCCCGAAAAAACCTTCCAGCACCTGATTGAACGTATGCCTGCAATAGTGGAAGCTGTGATCAAGGCTAAAGGTGGGCCAACACTGTACTGAATTCCAGCATAACCGATGGAGGGCGCCACGAACTTGTAAGTCTTTTTCAGCCAGGTTTCCGGATACTTTTGATCATATAGTGTATGTTTCGTAGGGGGAAACTGCTGCTAATTTTCAAGCTTTTACGTGAATATACAGTGCTATTACAAATGATTGAAGCGATTCATAAATTCACTGTAGCTCCATTCATTGGCATATGGTCACGACACACTACAGATACGTAGAATAACTCATAAAGTTTTGTTCGGCTGAAGCCGCACTTCAGGTTTCTGCCGCCAAAGCGCTCGAGAGCGCAGTGAGACAAAATGGCGACAGGAGCCGAAAAAGCGTATGTCGTGCTTGAAATGCACTCACATCGGTCACTCATAACAGTGCAACGACACTTCAGGACGAAGTTCAACAAAGATCCACCAACTGCTAACTCCATTCGGCGTTGGTATGCGCAGTTTAAAGCTTCTGGATGCCTCTGTAAGGGGAAATCAACGGGTCGGCCTGCAGTGAGCGAGGAAATGGTTGAATGCATGTGGGCAAGTTTCACGCGTAGCCCGTGGAAGTCAACGAATAAAGCAAGCAGGGAGCTAAATGTACCACAGCCGACGGTTTGGAAAATCTTACGGAAAAGGCTAAACCAGAAGCCATACCGTTTACAATTGCTACAAGCCCTGACACCCGATAACAAAGTCAAACGCTTTGAATTTTCGGCGCGGTTGCAACAGCTCATGGAAGAGGATGCGTTCAGTGCGAAACTCGTTTTCAGTGATGAAGCAACATTTTTTCTTAATGGTGAAGTGAACAGACACAATGCGCGAATCTGGGCGGTAGAGAATCCTCACGCATTCATGCAGCAAATTCGCAATTCACCAAAAGTTAACGTGTTTTGTGCAATCTCACAGTTTGAAGTTTACGGGCCCTTTTTCTTCTGCGAAAAAAACGTTACAGGACACGTGTATCTGGACATGCTGGAAAATTGGTTCACGCCACAACTGGAGACCGACAGTGCCGACTTCATCTTTCAACAGGATGGTGATCCACTGCACTTCCATCATGATGTTCGGCATCTCTTAAACAGGAGATTGGAAAACCGATGGATCGGTCGTGGTGGAGATCATGATTAGCAATTCGTGTCATGGCCTCCACCCTCTCCTGACTTAACCCCATGCGATTTCTTTCTGTGGGGTTATGTGAAAGATTCAGTGTTTAAACCTTCTCTACCAAGAAACGTGCCAGAACTGCGAGCTCGCATCAACGATGCTTTCGAACTCATTGATGGGGACATGCTGCGCCGAGTGTGGGAAGAACTTGATTATCGGCTTGATGTCTGCCGAATCACTAAAGGGGCACATATCTAACATTTGCGAATGCCTAAAAAAACTTTTTGAGTTTTTGTATGTGTGTGCAAAGCATTGTGAAAATATCTCAAATAATAAAGTTATTGTAGAGCTGTGAAATCGCTTCAATCATTTGTAATAACCCTGTACTTCGCACATCCTTTTGCAAGCGAGAAGATATCATGAAGTACGATTGGGAAAGGCCGTAAATTAACCATCTATGTCCCTTTATTGAGTCCAGATGTGTGAGAACTGGTTGAACAGAGAGATTGTCAAATACCCTGGGAAATGTAGTAGCACCCCAGACAATAACACCTGATTGTGTTCCCGTATGCTGGGACTGTCTGTTTGATATCCCACCACTGTCTGCAGCATCTCCAGACAAGTGTTCGTTGGTATTCGGGGCTCAGTTTGAAGTGTGACTAATCACTGAAGACAATTCTACTCGACTCAATGAGATTCCAGGCCGAATGTGCCCGACACCACTGAATACGAGCTTGATTCTGTACAGGGGCGACGTGGCCACAGCTCCTTTCTGTGAGCCGCCTGTTAATAGTCCCTGCAGTAAATGAAGTACCAGTTGCACGTCAGCTCGACAATAATGATAAATCCGGCGCTCTGAGTGTCTCTCTGATGACTGCTCCGACCTCACGTTCTGTCATCTCCCGAGGTCAAGCGCTTCCTTCTTGATGCTATGTTTGGCCACTGTTTACCCATTCCTGCTAACATAGGAAAATAGTGCCATCACTCCCCTCAGATGACGAGCGATTCGTCTATTACTCCAACTGCCTTCTTTCGGCCCAACAAGTCTCCCAAATGATTACAGCTGTATATAGTGTCTACGTACCTGTCTGCCAGGCATAATTGCTGTCCAGAAGAGTACACAGAATGAAATTCGTAAAGATTGTATTTTTTCCTGCCGACATGTCCCTCGTTTACTAACTTCGCCAGTTGCGCGTTGAAATTGCTCTGCAGCGTCACACATTCATTCATCGACCACCAAAGTTTACAAATTTGCATTTTCTGTCGATATCTGCATTCATTTCAATTTTTGACCAATCTGCACAAGTTGTTTGTGGTGCACCTTTTTCTTCTTTTTCCCCTGTCACAGTGTAAAATGTATCTGCATGTTTCGTACCACTCTATATAATAAAGTAACTACTAATTAGATAAATTCTCCCATATACACAAATGAAGTGCTTGGGCACCTATATCACCCACATGAACAGGCTATAGCATTGTACGGAATTCTTCTATAGCGTGTCGGTTATGGGTTAAGTGCAGCAATCGAGAGTACTTGCGCGGATTCCATGGTCATGATATGCAGCATGTTGCCAAAAGTTTTCCAATGATTGTCATCGCGCGCCAACCGAAAATATTCCCCTTCAACGTAGGGCAGATATTCGAAGGATGTAGCATCGCTGTTCTCAACCATGTAGGTGGTTGTATGTCCGAACATCCATAGTGCTACATTTTCTTTCATAACTGGTCATCACATGCGGTCCCGCCACATCCCTTCACGCACGTTCAGATAGCGTGCTGAAATGTTACGTTATAAATGTATAAAGAAGTAGCCCTGGTCTTAATCATCGCCTGAAAATATCGTAAATAATTTTGCATATAAAAATATATTTGTTTATAATTGAAAGAAACGATGTACTAATGAGATGATGTATTTCTAGTTATTTATGAATTATTTTGTAAAGAAGTATCTTTGAGTTAAAATGTTGAAACAAAATGTAGTAGGTACGCTCGTTTGTCTAACGATATGACAAGAAAGCGGAAGGCGACTTGTTTTCCCCTCTCTCTTTTGTCCTGCGGTACCGAGATAAGCTGTGTAGTGTAGTGAAATAATTATGTCAATTTCATCTTAAGTAGCCGTGTTTCATTTGAAGATCCCTTTCCTTGCTGTTCACGTTACACATGAGTTTAGTATGGATTTCTTAGTGCAGTTTCGGGCTGTATTGGAGAGAAGTTGTTTCTGGGATTGTTTGGGGGTCATGGCCGAACACTGTTAGCGGTCATTCGCAGTTTAATCAATCACATTCTGATTCATACGTCCCTGAGATTATTTTTATGTATGTTTTTCTCTCAAAATCGGGGCAATGTTATAACGCGAACCGTGTAGTATTCAGATCGGTCGTTTGCCTCCAAAGAATGTCGTCTATCAATGCACTCGCCGGCCAGATATAATGACGATGCTGGAAGACTGCACAGCGTCAGTATAATCTGTTCATCATAAGAATAAAACTGATGTAACCATTACGTCATGTATTCTTGTATGTTTGCTTCAATATACTTGGATTTCGTTTCACGTGGAGCGGAAACCAATCTCAGACCAGTACAGTCAAGTAAGATCATAAGGATACGTTTTGTGCTGTGTTACACACACACAGACGGAGCGATAATGCGGGACAACAGCTATACCGGAGCATCAAACTTGGACAGCACTGGCCAGCCAGCAGTCCAACTTACCTGCAATGATGTGAACAGTTGCAGTTCAGATGTAAAACGAGACGAGGAAAGAAACAAGATAGCTTCGAATGTCATTTAATTTTTAAACAGAATGAAACTATATTTGGAGAAACTCCACCACTACCGCTCACTTCTCAGTCACCAGACGGCAAGCATGAAATGCAATTGTTGTCACCTGACATGGTGTTCTATTTACTAACAAGAGTGATGAAAATTTCCAACTTAAACATAGCGAGCTGTGTGTAATGTAAAAGAATACTGCAGGGATTTCATCGTACTGTTGAACACTGAAACCACTAATGTATTTATTATAGTCAGTCATCTGGTGATCTCTTAGCTCCTGCGTTATCGGAGTCGGAGAAATACATTTCATTTCTAGAAGTGTCACCTGCTACGTTGATAACGACCCTATCGACATCAGAATACACGATGCCAAACAGCCGCCCCATTTTCTTTTCTTCTTTTTTGATGAGCCGTTCTGTATCCCGCCAGCGTACTGCGTGACGTGTGAAAAATCTGCGTGCGTTTGTACCAGTAGTCTACGTCTGGCAGTTGGCAAGTCTTGTTATTTCTTGGGCCAATTCCCTTCATTTGGCAGCATATCAGTTCTGCTGAGTTCGTATTGTAATGGTACAGTGACAAATGTAAAAATCTAGAATCTGTATGCCATGCTCGATGCTGTGAAAAGAATTGTTTTTCATGTTTCTACGAGGCTTATCTACATCTGTGGTATAAAACGATGAAGATAATTCAAATAAAAAGTGTTTGGTTTTTCATTTTTGTCTTAAAACTTATATTCTTATGTTTTCATAATTTAAGCAACTTTTGTTAACAGTCATTTATAAAAATCGATAATTCAGAATTTATATACCCAATAAAAACGAGAATTTCGCATGTAATATGTAATTAGAAAGAAGAATTCGTACATTATTCATAAAAAGTTATGATGAGTTCTACAATTACGGGATGTAGCTATTTCAAATCGAATGAGAAAAAAATTACTATGGGGAAATTGTAACCAGGGAACAAACGCCCACAGCAGGCTACCATTCAGCGAAACCTGCAGTTTAGATGCGTAACTGCACTGTGTCTAACACAGTCCCTCAGAAAAGTTCAAAGCCGATTACCTCTGTAAATTTATGAAAAACATTAAGAACAGTCTATTTTTCGGCCCTCTGTTTAACCCTGTTTCACTATGGAACAGTCTGCAGCCTCAGGTATTTTCATTCCGCGTATTAACACCCCGACAATCAGAGCTCAACAATAAAGAGGCTGTGACTGTAGAGCATTTTTGGCTGGTTCAAATGGCTCTGAGCACTATGGGACTTAACGGCCATGGTCATCAGTCCCCTAGAACATAGAACTACTTAAAGCTAACTAACCTAAGGACGTCACACAACACCCAGTCATCACGAGGCAGAGAAAATCCCTGACCCCGCCGGGAATCGAACCCGGGAACCCGGGCGTGGGAAGCGAGATCGCTACCGCACGACCACGAGCTGCGGACGAGCATTTTTGAAATTAAATTTAAATACGTAGCTAAAGCGTTATTAAGAAAAAGGTTGGTGGCTCTCAATAGATTTGAACATCATAATGTTTCATTTAATGTAGCTAATACGTAAGGAGGACCTACTTCCAAGAACGTAATAACACCAGTGTACGTCTGCTAATGCTTCTAACCTATCATCGCGATTGTGTTTTTTTTACACCAGGTTTATTCTTATGATGAACTCCATATCCATAACGCCATGTCTACCGCTAGCGTCTGCCACTTCCATTTCTTTTTTTTTTTTTCCTTTATTGAATCTCGATTCCACCCTAAGGGGGGGGCTGGCAGCAGCTTAGTACGCTGCTCTGCAGCCTACAGACTTTTTAAAACGTAAGAAGAAAATAAGAAACAATAAAAGCAGGGGATAAAACGGTGACTTAAATTGTAAAACGGTGGAAAATTGTGGAAAGCTAAAACATAAAGCAAACGGTTGGCAAAGCCAATTAGATACACAGGAAGCAGACAGGTAACATAGTAAACAGACAATTAAAAAATACGGCCACAGTCTGGTTTCTGTTCGCAAGAGATATAAAAATCACACCCAGCGACAGTATGACGTCTGTTCACAGCGCTTCGGAAAAGACACACAACACTGAACACTCACTGTAAGGCAGCCGCGGTGGTCTCGCGGTTCTAGGCGCGCAGTCCGGAACTGTGCTACTGCTACGGTCGCAGGTTCGAATCCTGCCTCGGGCATGGATGTGTGTGATGTCCTTAGGTTAGTTAGGTTTAAGTAGTTCTAAGTTCTAGGGGACTGATGACCACAGCAGTTTAGTCCCATAGTGCTCAGAGCCATTTGAACCATTTGAACTCACTGTAAACATTGCACTAAAATGTTGGCAC
The DNA here is from genome assembly GCF_021461385.2 of Schistocerca piceifrons. Lineage (NCBI taxonomy): Eukaryota > Metazoa > Arthropoda > Insecta > Orthoptera > Acrididae > Schistocerca > Schistocerca piceifrons. The sequence goes on along the minus strand of NC_060148.1, from coordinate 122,938,543 downwards.
AAAGATGTCACACCATAGCCGAGGGCTGATAGGGGGGCTGGACAGATTGGGGGGGGGGTAAAACAAGGAGGGAGGAGAGGAAAAACGAAAGGGGGAGGAACCAAAGGAGGTAGAGGACTCATAAGGGGGGGAGGGGCAGGGCAGATGCGAGAGGGAATGGGAAAAGGCAGAGAATGGAAATGCAAGAGGACTCAGGGGAGAGAAGGCAGGCACAGAGATGGTAGGTGGAGAAAAAAGAGGATGGAAGGGGAGCCCAGGAAAAGGACGGAGGTAAGGAGGGGGTGAGAATCAGAGTTGATAGGAGGGATAAATGGAGAGAGAGAGGGCATCATCAGGGAGGGGGAGTTGATGGAAGCCACCTTGGGAAAGGAGATGAAGAGTGTAGAGATGGAGGGTAGGGTGACTCAACAGTGGAGAGGTGGCAGGGGGTGGGGATGGGAGAGGAGAGAAGCAACCAGGGGGTGAGGGGGATCTAGGCGGCGGGAGGTGTAGAGTATGCGGATATGTTTGAGGAATAGGAGCAGATGGGGGAAAGGAATGAGGTCATAGAGGATCCGCATGGGGGATGGGAGGCGTATACAGAAGGCGAGGGGGACTGCATGACACTCAAGGATCTGGAGGGACTTATAGCATTTGGGGGGAGCAAATATCCAGGCGGGACTGGCATAACAGAGGATGGGACGGATTAAGCATTTGTAGGTGTGGAGGATGGTAGAGGGGTGCAACCCCCATGTCCGGCCAGAGAGGAGTTTGATGAGTGGGTGGCAGTTGTGGGCCTTGGATTGGATGGAGTGGAGATGAGGGATCCAAGTGAAGTGACGGTCAATGGTGAGGCCAAGGTAGGCGAGGGTGGGGTTGAGGTGGAAAGGACGGGCACAGATGGTAAGGGAGAAATCCAGGAGCCAGAAGGACCGAGTGGTATGACCTATGATGATTGCCTGGGTCTCGGAGGAATTGATTTTCAGGAGCCACTGGTTACACCATGCGGAAAAAAGGACAAGGTGATTCTGGAGAAGGCTTTGGGACTGTTGGTGGGTAGGAGTGAGGGCGAGGAATGTGGTGTCATCGTCATATTGCAAGAGGTGTACTGGTAGGGGGTTGGGGCATATCTGCCATGTACAGGAGGTAGAGGAGAGGGGAGAGGACAGAACCCTGGGGCACACCGGCAGAGGGGTAGAAGGTGCGGGAATTGGGATTATGGATGGTAATGTAGGAGGGGCGGCGGGAGAGGAAGGAGGCCATCAGTCGGATGTAGTTGACAGCAATGGTGTAGGTTTGGAGTTTAAACAGGAGACCGGGATGCCAGACATGGTCGTAGGCCTTTTCGAGGTCAAGGGAGACAAAAATGGCGGAGCGATGGGAGTTAAGCTGGAGGGAGAGGAAATGAGTGAGGTGGAGGAGTTGGTCATCGGTGGAGAAGGAAGGTCGAAAGCCACATTGGGTGTCAGGGAGGAGGTGGTTTTGGTGGAGGTGGTGATGGATGCGCCGGGTAAGGATGGATTCCAAGAGTTTGCTGAACACCGATGTGAGACAGATAGGACGGTAGGAAGAGGAATCAGATGGAGGCTTGTTTGGTTTGGATAACATCAGGATACAGGAGGTTGCCACTTTCAGGTGACATCGCCAATTTCCTGAAGCAGCTGCATCACAGTAGAAAGCATTTGTCACGCAATTACTGGGAACTGCCTTAATACATATGGCGGTAGTCTGTTATCTTTTTCTGGCGAACACGTTCAGACCCTAATTAAATCATTCAACTCACTCTTTCTTCTAAACTGGAGTCAAAACTGAAGGGAGAAAGAATCGGCACTGCAGCAATTGCAAGAGTGGCTACTGTGCGTCCATCTGTTGATGACGGCAGGAGTGGTGCCATTCTTCGATACCTGCCTAACGTAAAAGTCGGGTTTACGGCCCCTGTTCGGATATTTATTCTTTTAGATAAGAAAGATATTTATTCTTTAATGATAATCATGTGAGTGAGAATTAGATTGAATGGTTCCTGACGACGGCTTCATACTCGTTTCTGCTATTTACGGCAAATGCTATTCATAAATGCAATCGCAAGTAGTAGTGTCATCTCCGGCGGTAATTCGTTTGAATTCGATTTGTGCTATTCTGGTACCGATCGAAGTGATAGGTGTTGCAGGTGCCAGCCAGCCAGCCAGCCAGCCAGCCAGCCAGTCAGCCAGCCTGTCGGCGTGCGTCAGTCCAGCCAGCACGCAGCAGGAAGCAGCCAGCAGCGGTCTCTGCCAGCGGCGGTCCTCGCCAGCAGAGGTCCCCGCCGGCAGCCAGCAGCGGTCACCACTGGCAGCCAGCAGCGGTCTATGCCAGCAGCCAGCAGCGGTCCTCGCCTGCGCCAGCTGCAGCCAGTAGCCAGCAGCAGTCCCCGCCACTAGTGGTCGCAGCCAGCGCCCAGCTGTGGTCCTAGCTGCCCCCACTATCCACCACCAGCAGCAGCAGCAGCAGCAGCAGCAGAGGAGTCCCCACCAGCCAGCCAGCCAGCCGGGTCCCCCCCTCCCCAGTGGCAGCAGAGTGGTGCTTAGGCCCCGGTCTCCTTCGTCATTCTCCATCCCTTTCTCCTCTGTGTCTCTCGTTGCCCTGCCCGTCTCTTGTTTGCTCCTTTGTCTAGTACTGTGTTTTTTTTCCCCTTATCATAATGTCAAGCCCCACCACCTCCTCTACAGCCACCACCACTGCCATTATATACACCTCTCCCTCTGCTGCTGCCACCACTATCACGTGGTGTGCCGCTTCACTCCCCCCTCAGTCCATCCCCCCAATCCTCACTCTCTCATCTCCCTCCCTATTTGTCGCCCCGTCCCCGGCTCCTCCCTTCCACGCCTCCTCTGATCCCTTCCCTCCACTCCCTCCCTCTGCTCCTTCCGTTTCTGCGGCCCCCGCCAGGGTGGTCGCCAGGCGGGCTACGGCCCATGCTCCGCTCTCCTCTTCACCTTCATCTTCATCGTCCTCGTCATCGTCTTCGCCATCGCCTTCGCCATCGCCCTCACCATCTCCGACGCCGACTCCCGCCCTGGGACCTGCCACTACCCGCCACATTCCAGTTGTTCCCATCCCCCCCACCTCCTCCACCGCCGTCAAGCGCCCCAGTGGCACCCCTGCCTCTTCTGCTCCCAAAAAGGCTCCGCCTCATCCCCCTTTCCCCACCCCTGATGCCATGGATGTCTCTCCACCTGTCCCTGCCCCCTCCTCCTCTTCCCCTACCCCCTCCTCCTGCCACTACCTCATCTCCCGTACTGATCCCTCCCTCCTTGAAGCCCGGAACCTCACCCTTTTCCTTCACCAGAATTTTCCTGGTGCCCGAGTCTCCCTCCTCACTCCTCACCGTGATTCGGTACTAACCTCCTCCCCCAGCCCTACCCTCCACAACGATCTCCTTCCCACATCCCTGTCACCTGCTTTGACCCTCATGCCTCCCTCACCCCTGCTCCTTCCCCAGCTCCCTTCCGCCAACCCCAACCCCCGCATCGCCCACCGACCCTCACCGCCGTGATCACTCGGCTCAGTCCAGTGATCACAGAGGAGGAGGTGTTGGCGGAGCTCCAGGCCCATCCCCATCTGGAGGTGCGTGCTGCTCGCCGCATCCACAACACTGCCGAACCCACCAGCCTTATGCGGGTTTTTTCTGGGCACACCCCCTAAATAGACCGTCTCCTGAAGGAGGGTGCCCTCCTTTTTAACCAGCGTTATAAGGTTGACCCCTCCCGTTCCCCTCCTCAATCCCTCCGCTGCCAAAGGTGCTTGTGGTATCATGCGTACCCAACATCTGAGTGCCGCGAGGCCCCCACCTGCACGCACTGTAGGCAAGCCCACTTTTTACGGCAGTGCCCCAATCTCCAGTCCCCCCCCCCCCTGTAATACCTGTAACCTCCCTCATCCTACCTACTCCCAGAAGTGTAAGGCCCGGCCCCCTCCTACCACTCCTGAACTCACCATTCCTGTCCGCCCTCTGGACGCCCCCACCCCTCCCGGTAACTCCCTTCACCCACCCCCTACCGCTGAGGACATCTTCAGATTCCTCACCATTGTCCTTCAGAATGTTCATCCTTTTCAGCGCCCGCACACCCTCCAACAGATCTCCCTCACCGCCCGTTCCGTTTTCCAACTCTGAATGTACGCCACCTACTCCAAGAACCAGGCCCATTTCACCTTCTCCCGTCTTGACACACTCGTTTAAATCCCTGTCATGACGCGGCAGCACCATATCCTTTTCAACAACATCCGCTCCCTTCCCACCAACAAAAACCTCTACCTGCGCACCCTTGCCACCCACTGCGTGGATGCCTTCGTCCTCAATGAAACTTTCCTGAAGCCCCATCACACCATCCACACTTCGTCATACCTCCTCCACTGCTCTGATAATCCCCTCCCGATTGCGAGTGGCGGAGTTGCCATCGGGCACCACCCCGTCTCTAATGACCTCGTTGTCGACGGGACGTTAAACACTAATATCCTCCTCCTCCTCCTCCTGGGCACTACCGCCAGATCCCCATTCGGCTCCAACGTCTCCTTCCCGACCCCACCGAGCACCTGTTCCTTAGTCTCTTCTTCCCCGGCCTTACCATTACATGCGCCACCATCTATGTCCGCCCCAACGACCCTCTTCCCTTCGACTTCCTCTCCTACATCGACCGTACCTTCTCCTCCTACGTGATCGCCGCTGACCTTAACATCCATAGTCGTTCCGCTGCCCAGTTAAGGCGGTGGCATTGGTTCCTCTCCTCCCTTCAAGTCGACCTCATTCCCATCCCCCAGTACACCCGTCCCGAATCCAACTCCACTCCCGATGTTATCCTCTCCTCCCACAACCTCCTTGGCCGCATAACAGTGGATGTCCTGCAGCCTATTGTTAGCGACCATCTCCCTGTCCTCCTCACCATTTCAGACGGTCGTCGCCCCTGCTCCGACCCTCGTAATGACCCTTCACCTAAGTACGTCCATGACTATTCCCCTGCCAACTGGAATGCCTACCGGGATACTCTCTCCACCCAGGTCGATAGCCACCCTTTCACCTACCACCACCCCGCTGATGTCACCCATGCCACCTCCTTTCTACAGCAGACCTTGTCTGAGGCCGTGGAGGCCTACATCCCTACTGTCGCCATCTACCCCCACCGTCCTACCTTACCCCCACAAGCCATCCTCCTCCTCCGTGAATCCCGCCCCGTCTCTACCGTGCCTTCCTCCGCACGCATGACCTGGACACACTACGACGCCACCGGCAAATACAGCGACACATTCGTAATTTGCTCGTGGCTAAGAAACGCCGGGACTGGCGACAGACATGCACCCATTTAACTGATACCCTACCTATCAACTCGTCCAAGTTCTAGTCAGCCTTCCGTCGCCTTACCGGAACTAAACCCTCCCCCTACTCTCCTCGGTCTTCGGCAAGGTCCTGGAATCTATCCTCTCCCAATGCATCCACCCGCATCTCCGCACGCACCGCCACCTCCCCGTTACCCAGTGTGGCTTTCGGCCGTCCTTCTCTTCCGACGACCTTCTCCTTCACCTCACTCATCTCCTTTCCGAACAGCTTCCCGAAATCTTCCTCTCCCTGGACCTCTAACGTGCTTATGACCGCGTATGGCATTCCGGTCTCCTCTTCAAGCTCCAAACCTTCGCCCTTCCCATTAACTACGTCCGTCTGATCGGCTCCTTTCCCTCCCGCCGTCCTTCCTATGCCACCATCCATAACACGGATTCCTACACCTTTTTCCCCTCCGCCGGTGTGCCCTAAGGCTCCGTCCTCTCTCCCCTTCTGTACTTATTGTACACGGCGCACATGCCGCCGCCGTCACCCCCCCGTCCACCGTCTCCAGTTTGCCGATTACACCGCATTCCTTGCCCTTGCCCCCAACCTGCAGCGCTCCCAATACCTTCTCCAATCCCATCTTGACCAGTTCACTGCTTCGTGCAACCAGTGGTTGATCAACGTCAATCCCTCCAAAACCCAGGCGATCATTGTAGGCAAAACCACCCCTGCCTTCCGCCTCCTTGATTTCTATCTCACCATCTATGGCCGTCCTATCGCCCTCACCCTTAAGTACCTTGGCGTCACCCTCGACCGTCGCCTCTCCTGGACTCCCCATCTCAGGACAATCCTAGCCGAGGCACGCTCCCGAGTCCGTCTCCTCAAGCTCCTTTCCGGCCGTACGTGGGGTCTGGACCCCTCCACCATCCTCCACACTTATAAATCCCTCATCCGCCCTATCCTTTGTTACGCCCATCCGGCCTGGATCTCCGCCCCCCCTACCTTTTATAAATCCCTCCAAAATCCATGAACGCCATGCTCTCCGCCTCGACTATCGCATCCGTCTCCCCTCCCCCACGCGGATCCTGTATGATCTCATCCCCTTCCCCCTCCTCCTACTCTTCCTTGAAAGGATATGGATCCTGTACACCTCCCACAAACTCGATCCTCCTCATCTGCTTGTCTCACCCATCCTCTTTCGCCCCCGCCCACTTCCGCACCTGTATTCCCACGTCCCACCCGGTCTCCATCTCTCCACCCTCCTCACCCTCTCCCAAGGTGGCTTCCGCCAGCTCCCCCACCCTGATGATCCCCTCCTCCCCTCCATCTACCCCTCCTATCAACTTTGATCCTCCCCCCAGCTTCCTGTGTCCTTTCCTTTAGGCACCCTCCCTCACTTCTCTTTCCTTTTCCCCTGTACCCTGCCTCCACCACTCTTGCCCTGGGCTTCCCCTCCCCCTTCATCTCTTCCCCCTATCTCCCCTGCCCAGGGCATCTGCTCTCCCCTCTCCCTCTCCCACCCCCACTCCTCCCATCTTGGCAGGTCCCCAGACTCGCACGCACTCAGTGAACATTCGAACGCCTGAGATCATTGCCACCAGTGTCTCGTGTGGGTGCCTCGTCTGCGGTTAGTGTTCTTTCGTTGGCACGCCTAAACTGTTCACGTGTGCCGTCGCAGTAGTCCTTATTCTGTGCTCCGTGTCAACAAGTGTTAGTGTTTTTTCGTCCAGCGTGAACGGCTTCATGTTTATTGTTTTTGTATCTACATTTCTTTGCCCGCCGTTTTTCTTGTATTGTTTGTGTCACCTCTATGTCATATTATTGTACCCCTTAAGGCTGAAGAGCGGCGTAATATGCTGCTGACAGCCCGCCTTGTATGAGGTGCTTAAAATTACAATAAAGAACGGTCTCAAGGTACCCTCCAAACCCACCTTAACCAGTTCACCACTTGGTGTAACCAGTGGTTCCTCCGTCTCAACCCCACCAAAACCCAGGCAATCATCATAGGCCACACCACTCGCTCCTTTCGCCTTCATGATTTCTACCACAGCCTTTATGGTCGTCCTATCCAGCTCACCCCCACCCTGAAATACCTTGGCCTCACCCTCGACCGACACCTCACCTGGAATCCTCATCTCCAGACCGTCCAACAGAAAACCCAATCCCGCCTCCGCCTTCTGAAACTCCTGTCTCGCCGGACATGGGGATTGCATCCTTCTACCACCCTCCACACCTACAAATCCCTCATCCGTCCTATCTTCTGTTATGCCAGCGTTGCCTGGATCTCCGCCCCCACTCGCTTTTAGAAGGCCCTCCAAATCCTTGAACGCCATACACTCCGCCTATCCTTCCGTATCTGCCTTCCTTCCCCCACACGGCTCCTGTATGAACTGATCCCCTTCCCCCACCTCCTCCTGTTCCTCCAACATCTCTGCATCTTTTACATTGTTCCCAGGCTTGATCCCCCCCACCCACTGGATTCCTCCTTCCTCTCCACCCCCCGCCCGTTTGCCGCACCTGTATCACTGTATCCCCCCCTCTCTCCACCTCCACCTCCACCTCCACCGCGATACAAATGGGCATATTTTACTTGGATGGTATACAGGCTACTAAGATTGCCACTAAGCTAACAGGTATTAGAAAAGTAGTTAAGTATTTTAAAAGAAGTGACCGTAGCGAACGGATATACGTGTAAGCAGGTGATGAATATTTATAGGAAGACAAAGAAGAGGAAAGTGGAACAAATAGAAGGAAGTCAAGTAGCAGTTAAGAGGAACAACAAGAAAAAATATGTAGCTCTCACGTACAATGGAAGAATTACAGATAAAATTGAAAGATGCTTTCGTAAATCCGACGTTTGAATAGGGTTCCGAACAAATAACACGTTAAAATTGAAGCTCCGGCATAGAATATGTAATAGTAGGAATAAATTTCAGGATTCAGGGGTATATAAGATCAAATGGAATGACTGCTGTAAACAATGTATAGGGCAGGCTGGTAGGAACTTTGAAACCAGATTCAGGGAGCACACCTACTCTCAAAACAAAACAGCTTTTGGGGTGCAAATGGCTGCGACAAAGCACTCAGTCACGAACAAGTTAGACATACTGCATAGAGCTCATAAGGGACGGTTTCTTAACATTTTGGAAGAAATTCAAATATACACCCACAAAAATAAAGATCCGGATTTAATCCTCAACGAGCAAAGCGAATTCAATCGTAACGCCTATTTTAGCACTTATGACGACCTACTAAGAGATTGCGTGTGGAGATCAGACCGAGGGATGAGAGATGGTGCGCGGTGGAGAAGCCGGAAGACGCGTGCAGCGCCTGGCGTCGTTGACGGGGCCCTCCTGTGCAGCCCTCTTGCCCGCGGTGATGGACATCAGACGTCTGAGCGGACCGCGGCACAACACCGAAATGGCGGAAACCGCGGAAGCAGATCGACCGTAGAGGAAAACAAGTTCCCACCAGCACCATAAATATATAAATCGCCCTATGTTTTTTAGATCGTACTGGATTTGGATGGGTTACTCCTGTAACTGAAATATCAGGTACGTTCTGGTACATTTGATGTTGATTAGATAGGATGAAAAAGATTTGCTTCCGTGAAATAGTAAAATAGTAACATTATTTTTACAGATCTGAAGATGGTTCTGAATGAACCGAAACCGGTCATATGAATAAAAAATTTGGAATCAAGACGGATTTTAAATAACATTAGAAGGTGTTCGGGTATGGGATGTCTGGGGGAGGGAGGAGGGACAGAAGGGAGGGAGGGTGCCCTGAGGAAAAAACACTGGAAGTGGAAGAGGAAGATCAAAGTTGATAGTAGGGGTAGATGGAGGGGTGGAGGGCATCATCAAGGTAGGGCACCTGGTGGAAGCCACCTTGGGAGAGGGTTAGGAGAGTGGAGAGATGGAGAGGAGGTGGGATGTGGCAATACAGGTGCGACAGTGGACAGCGGTGGGAGAGGATGGGAGAGACAAGTGAGTGAGGGGGATCTAGATTACAGGAGGTGTAGAGGATCTGTATCCGTTTGAGGAAATGGAGGAGGTGTGGGAATGGATTAATATCGTACAGGATGCACGTGGGGGAGGGGAAACAGATGTGATAGGTGAGGCGGAGAGCATGGCGTTCAAGGATTTGAAGGGATTTGAAAAAGGTAGGAGGGACGGAGATCTGGGCAGGGTTGGCGTAGTAGAAGATAGGGTGGATGAGGGATTTATAGGTGTGGAGGATGGTGGAGGGGTCCAGACCCCAAGTGCGACCATAAAGGAGCTTGAGGAGACGGAGTCACGGGCGTGCTTTGGCTTGAATTGTCTGGAGATGGGGGTCCAGGAGAGGCAATGGTCAAGGGTGACGCCAAGGTACTTAAGGGTGGGGGTGAGGGCGATAGGACGGCCATAGATGGTGACATAGAAGTCGAGGAGGCGGAAGGAAGGGGTGGATTTGCCTACAATGATCGCCTGGGTCTTGGACGGATTGACCTTGAGCAACCACTGGTAACACCAAGTGGTGAATTGGTTAGGATGGGATTGGAGAAGGTGTTGGGAGCGCTGCAGGGTGCGGGTGGGGGCAAGGAAGGCGGTGTCATCGGCGTACTGGAGAAGGTGGACGGGGGGGTGAAGGTGCCGGATTGTCCGCCGTATACTAAAGATACAGAAGAGAGGAGAAGGCAGAAACTTGGGGCACACCAGTGGAGGGGAAAAAGGTGTAGAAATCCGTGTTATGGATAGTGACCTAGGTAGGACGTTGGGAAAGAAAGGACCCAATCAGACGGATGTAGTTAAGACTAAGGGCAAAGGTTTGGAGAGGAGATGAGTGAGGTGAAGGAAAAGGTCATCGGTAGAGAAGGACGGCCGAAATCCACACTGGGTAACGGGAAGGAGGCGGTGCTGGCGGAGATGCTGGTGGATGAGTCAGGTGAGGATGGATTCCAGGACCTTGCTGAAGACCGAGGTAAGGCTGCTGGGACTGTAGGAGGAGACAGCAGATGGTGGTTTGTCAGGTTTAAGGAACATCAGGATGGGGGAGGTTTTCCACAGGTCTGAGTAGTAGTCGGCGGCAGAACTACATTGTAGAGCCTGGCCAGAGTGGAGAGGAAGGAGGCAGGAGGTTCACAAAGTTGGCAATAGGTGACACAATCGTAACCAAGAGTGGTGTTGCGTTTCATGCGGAGTGCAGTGATGAGATCCTGAGTAGTGATGGGGCATTGCATTCGTTCTGTGCAATATTGTCCAAGAACTGGAAGCCAGGAGCGAGAGGAGAGGCAGAGGTGTCAGTTCGACTGCGGACATCTGGCAAGAGGGAGTAATGGAAGTGGATACCATCTGGGATGGTAAAGACATCGGAGAGGTAGGAGGCAAAGTGATTGGCCTTACTATGGTTGTCAGGGAAGGATTGATTATCATGAAGGAGAGGGTAGTAGGGAGGGGGTTTAGATCCGGTAAGGCGGCAGAAGGCTGACCAGTACTTGGACGAGTTGATAGGAAGTGTAGCATTAAGATGGGTGCATGTCTGTCGCCAGTCCCAGCATTTCTTAGCCGTGAGCAAGTTTCTGATGTGTCGTTGTAGTTGCCGGTGGCGTTGTAGTGTGTCCGGGTCACACGTGTGAAGGAAGGAACGGTAGGGACGGCGTGATTAACGGAAATGGAAGTGATGGTAAAGTAGGACAATGGGGGTGGATGGCGATGGAAGGGACTGGGCCTCCACAACCTCAGACAATGTCTGGAGGAGAAAGGAGGCGGCACAGGTAATATCATCAGGGTGGTGGTAGGTGAACGGGTGGCTATCGACTTGGATAGAGAGGGTATCCTGGTAGGGATTCCAGTTGGCCGAGAGGAAATTATTATTTTTTTCTTTATTGTTATTTTTCACCTTATACAAATGTGGGCTTGCAGCGGATAAATCTACTGTGTTCTTCAGCCACAAGCATTACAATAAAAGAGACAATGAAGACAGGAAAGTAACAGATTGGTGGTTAAAAAAAATAGATACAAAAATTAAAAACACAAAGGCATTCACACTCGACGAAAAACACAAGAAACTGTCAGCACTATGCACAGACACTGATGACTTAGACGGTACAAGTGAACGAAGGAACGTGGTGGCGAAAAACACTAAATCGCATACACAATGGCACACACACAAGAAACTGATGGCGATGATATCTGGCGTGCAAATGTCCACTGAACTTGTGCGAGTCCAGGGACCTGCCGAGAGGGGAAGAAGGTGGTGGGGGAGGGAGAGGGGAGAGCGAAGATGCCAATGGCAGAGGAGATGGTGGGAGGAATGAAGGTATGGGCGCAGGGGAAGCTGGGGAGGAGGGGGGAAAAGGAGGAGGGAGGGAAGGGGGAAAGAAGGGAGAGAGGGTACCCATAGGAACAAACACAGGAAGAGGGAGAGGAGTATCAATGTTGGTAGGAGGGGTAGATGGAGGGGAGGAGGTCATCATCAGGGAGGGGGAGCTGGTGGAAGCCTCCTTGAGAGAGGGTAAGAAGAGTGGAGAGATGGAGAGCCTGTGGGAGGTGGAAATACAGGCACAGCAGCAGGCGGGGTTGGGAGAGGATGGGAGAGACAAGCAGGAGAGGAGGATTGAGGTTACGGGAAGTGTAGAAGAACCCGTATCCATTCGGGGAAAAGGAGGAGGTGGGTGAATGAAATAAGGTTGGACAGGATCCACATTAGGGAGGGGAGACGGATGTGATAGGCGAGGCGAAGAGCATGGCGTTCAAGGATCTGAAGAGATTTGTAAAGGTAGGAGGATCGGAAATCCAGGCAGGGTGGACGTAGCAGAGGATAGGGCATATGAGGGATTTATAGGTGTGGAGGATGGTGGAGGGGTCCAAACCCCATGTACGGCCAGGAAGGAGCTTGAGGAGACGGAGTTGGGAGCGTGCCTTGGCTTGGATTGTCTGGAGGTGGGGGGCCAGAAGAGGCTACAGTCAAGGGTGATGCCATGGTATTTAAGGGTAGGGGTGAGGGCGATAGGGCGGCCATAGATGGTGACATAGAAGTCGAGGAGGCAGAAGGTAGGGGTGGTTTTGCCTACAATGATCTCCTAGGTATTGGAGGGTTTGACCTTAAGCAACCACTGGTTGCACCATGTGGTGAACCGGTCAAGATGTGACTGGAGTAGGTGTTGGGAACGCTTCAGGGTGGGGGCGAGGGCAAGGAAGGCGGTGCCATCGGCGTACTGGAGAAGGTGGATTTGTGGTGAAGGCGGCGACATGTCCACCGTATGCAAAAGGTACAGAAGAGGGGAAATGACGGAACCTTTGGTCACACCGGCAGAGGGGAAAAGGTGTAGGAATCTGTGTTATGGATGCTGAGGTAGGTTGGACGTTGGGAAAGAAAGGACCCGATCAGACGGACGTAGTTAATAGAAAGGGCGAAGGTCTGGAGCTTGACGGGGATACTGGAATGCCACAACTGGTCATAGGTGCATTCAAAGTCAAGGGAGAGGAAGATAGCGATGATATCCTGAGTGGTGATGTGGTCATTGAATTTGGTGTGTGCAATGTTGTCCAAGTACTGGAAACCAGGGGCTAGGGGAGGGACAGAGGTGTGAGTTCGATCGTGGGCATCTGCGAAGAGGGAGTAATCGAACTGGGGATCGTCAGGGATGATAAAGACATCGGAGCGGTAGGACGCAAAGTGATTGGCCTTACTAAGGTTGTCAGGGAAGGGGTCATCATCATGAAGGAGTAGTAGGGAGGGGGTTTAGATCCGGTAAGGTAGCGGAAGGCTGACCAGTACTTGGACGAGTTGATAGGAAGTGTAGCACTAAAACGGGTGCATGTCTGTCGCCAGTACCGGTGTTTCTTAGCTGTGAGCAAGTTTCTGATGTGTCGTTGTAGTTGCGAGTGGCGTCGTACTGTGTCCAGTTCATGCATGTGAAGGAAGGCACAGTAGAGACGGCGGCATTCACAGAGAAGGAGGACGGCCTGTGGGAGTAAAGTAGGATGGTGGGGGTGGATGGCGACGGAAGTTATGTGGGCCTCCACGGCCTCAGACAAGGTCTGCAGGAGAAAGGGGACAGCACGGGTAATATCATCAGGGTTGTGGTAGGTGAGAGGGTATCCCGGTAGGTATTCCAGTCAGCCTTTAGGAAATTTTTTTAAATTTTTTTATTGTTATTTTGATCACCTTATACAAAGGCGGGCAGGCAGCAGCATATTACGCTGCTCTTCAGCCGTGAGTCGTACAATAAGTATTACATATAGGTGGCACAGATAATACAATAAAAACGATGGGCAAAAACTGTAGACACCAAAAATAATAAACATGAAGCTGGTCACGCTGGACGAGAAAAAACACTAACACTAGTTGACACAGCGCACATAACAAGGATGACTGCGATGGCACATGTGAACAGTGGTGGCGTGGTGGCGAAAGAACACTAAACATAAAACAAAGGCACACACACGAGACACTGATGGCGATGTGATCCAGTGCGCGAATGTTCACTGCGTGTGCGAATCCGGGGACCTGCCAAGAGAGGAGGTGGGGAGGTGGGAGAGGGAGAGGGGAGAGCAGAGATATATGGTTAGATAAAAATCGAGGAGGCGGAAGGAAGGGGTGGTTTTGCCTACACAAGAAGAGGGAGAGGAGTATCAATGTTGGTAGGAGGGGTAGATGGAGGGGTGGGGGCATCATCTGGGAGGGGGAGCTGGTGGAAGCCTCCTTGAGAGAGGGTAAGGAGGGTGGAGAGATGGAGAGCTTGTGGGAAGTGGAAATACCGGCACGGCAGCGGGCGGGGTCGGGAGAGGATGGGAGAGACAAGCAAGTGAGGAGGATCGAGGTTACGGGAAGTGTAGAGGACCCGTATCCGTTTGAGGAAAAGGAGGGATTGACCTTGAGCAACCACTGGTTGCACCAAGCTGTGAACCGGTCAAGATGGGATCGGAGAAGGTGTTGGGAGCGCTGCAGGTTGGGTTCAAGGGCAAGGAAGGCGGTGTCATCGGCAAACTGGAGAAGGTGGATGGGGGAGACGGCGGCGGCATGTCCGCCGTATACAAAAGGTACAGAAGGGGGGAGAGGATGGAGCCTTGGAGCACACTGGCGGAGAGAAAAAAGGTGTAGGAATCCGTGTTATGGATGGTGACGTAGGAAGAACGGTGGGAGAGAAAGGGGCCAATCAGACGGACGTTGAGGAAATTATGGATCGCTGACAGATGTTTCCATAGTCGCTCGAATTCCTTATGGTAACTCTCTTTATACTACCCATCCACGCTAAATTGACATATAAGGCGGTGGCTCAAGAGAACAACCGTACTTGTTAATGCCTGTACTGCAGCTCCTATCAGCCACTGCTCGGACATTAACTTTATTTAATTGTTTGTGCTAAAAGTAACGAAGGCACACAAAATAGTACACAGCTCTTGTCAATAGATGGCGCGCAGTCTCACAGTTATTCCCATGGCCTATAGAACGCCTTCCAAATGGTGTATCCCTCTCTTTCGTTCGTAGCCTGATCTCTGATGAGTTGACGGGAAAGCATAGTATGATCTTTAGTCAACAGACGGCGTGAGGCACTGTTGACACTAGACAGTTATTGAAATAACTGCCTGTATCAGAGGAACGGTTATAGCAGTAACCGTTACTTCTCAGTAACTGGTTATTTCTATCAGTTACGTTATTTTTTGCCACCTCTAGTACTGGTACTGGGAATGGCTGGAAGCAAGGGGAAACTACAGTCGTAATTTTTCCCGAGGGCGTGTGGTTTCAGTGTATGGTAAAATGATGATGGTGTCCTCTAGGGTAAAATATTCCAGAGGTAAAGTAGCCGCCATTCGGATCTCTGGGTGGGAACTACTGAGGAGGGCGTCGCAATCAGGAGAAAAAAAATTGTTGTTCTATGTATGGGAGTGTGGAATGTCAGATCCCTTAATCAGGCAGGCAGGTTAGAAAATTTATAAAGGGAAATGGATAGGTTAAAGTTACATATAGTGGGAATTAGTCAAGTTCAGTGGCAGGAGGTACAAGATTTCTGGTCAGGTGAATACAGGGTTATAAATAAAAAATCAAATAGAATAATGCAGGAGAGGGTCTAATAATGAATTTAAAAAATAGGAGTGCGGGTGAGCTACAGTGAACAGCATAGTTAACACCTTATTGTAACGAAGATAGACATGAAGCCGACACCTGCCACAATAGAACAAGTTTATGTGCCAACTAGATCCGCACATGGACTCGACCACAATCTATTGGTTATGAACTGTAGATCAAAAATTAAGAAAGTGCAAAAAGGTGGGAAATTTAAGAACTTGGTACCTGGATATACTGGGAGAACGAGAGGTTGTAGAGTGTTTCAGGGAGACCATTAGGGAATGCTTGACAAGAATGGGGGAAATAAATGCTGTAGAAGAAGAATCAGTAGCTTTGATACATGGAATAGTGAAGGCAGCGGAGGATCAAGTAGGTAAAAAGATGAGGGCTATTAGAAATCCTTGGATAACAGAAGAAATATTGAATTTAATTGATGAAAGGAGAAAATTTAGAAATGCAGTAAATGATGCAGGCAAAAAGGAATACAAACGTCCCGAAAATGAGATCCACAGGAAGTGCAAAATGGCTAAGCATGGATGGCTTGAGGACAAAAGAAAGGAGGTACAGACATATATCTCCAGGGAAGTAATAGATACTGCCTACAGTAAAATTAAAGAGACCTTTGGAGAAAAGAGCACCACTTGTTTGAATATCAAGAGCGCAGATGGAAACCCAGTACAATGCCCTCAGTGACAATGTAGCGAGAAGGAAGCAACTCTGCCTTACTTCTCTGGTTTATGTATCACTAACCTGGTGTCTTGCTGCTTCGGTAGTCCCTCATCCCAAGTATTAGCACTCAGGCACTAGGTTCAATGAAGGGGCCATCTTGCTGAAGTGGAGCGTTTCTGGATGCCAGTAGTTAAATGTCAACAACGCTTTGTACTATACCCATTTTAATAAAGAAAATACTTTGAAACACACTTCACCGAACTTCCAATATGGCGGCTCTTGGCTACGCCGTTATTCAACCCTTTACAACCCATTAACACTTTTCTAACTTTCCATAAGCGTAATACACACTGCCCACGACACGTGGCGTTCACTGATAACTAACTTTCACTATCTCATGTTTAACAGCTGGAACATTAATTCGTCATCGTTCTTTTGGAGCCACCCCCAGTTACTCGAACGTGCTTTTTCAGTGGCGCCTCGCTACTAACTCGCCCTCTCTTCCCGATGGACAAGAGAAACACCACCTTTCTCTCTCAGCCAGTGAGGACACTTCGCTCATTTCCTACACACTCGCATATATATATATATATATATATATATATATATATATATATATATATATATATATATCCAAACTTTCAGCCAATGGGCGTTCAGATCGTTGTTGCTAGGCGGATCTGACGTCATGTTTGCGGAAATTGTGACCGAAGTTTGTCTCGTAACACTGTCTCAGATTGTAAGATCCTACTCCCAAATAGACAGATCTCGTCCATACTAAGGTTGCAGAACATTGCCTCCTATGGTTTCATCACTAATGCTCCTCGTTGACGCTTAATTCTCAAATGGACATGTAACCTGGCTGCTACTGAGCGTAATACTTGGCTTAAACATGTGAAGGGATTGCACGTGCATTACACATTCCCCCCCTCTTCTTTTATTTTCAAAATTCAATATGCTCGAAGACCCTGTTTAATTTTGAAATATTGTCGGTTGGGTGTCTCTTGCTCTCGGTTTACATCTTTAATCATTGGTATTACTTCATCTTACACATACTCTACAATCATTGCTTATCGACTACTGTTCTTATTATTACACTATCCTTAACACGATATAGCTATACAGATACATGTCCCATTGAAGTGAGTATGTATCTTTAAAATTACTTCTGATCGTTATCTGATTCGATCTTTATCTGATGCCTTGAGAGTGGCACCATTTTAGCTTTAAATCATTTCTGAATATACCATGAACACTATATAATACATACCTTAATTAAAATTGAATACTTATTCTGATGCACTTCTGTTTTATCTGAGATGGAACATCTACTCATATGCCCCTTACTTTTAGCTCATCTAAACATTTACATATTAATTATTTCTACATCCAAGTTAATCAAAAATTTATAAAACTCGCATTTGGCTAATCTTACTTTATAATGCCCATTTTCTACTACATACAAGAACATGTTCCATAATCATTGGCTAAGTAATTGCCGTCCTATTAGTCACTGGTTCACTATTTTTTGTTTCTTTTTCACCAGCGAATACCGTCCTTCTCACTATTACAACTATAAAGCATTCCCTCTAACTTATTTCAAAACTTCTTATCTTTACTCAAGGTACCTCTCGGTTTACCATTACCCATTGTTGGATGTGGGGACACCTTTGTATGACCCTCATCATCTTTATACTTCATAATGTATAGTGATACCATCCTCGGCCACTCATTAACTTATACCTTTTCTTTCTTTTATTCTATGGGGTTTGGACCCAGTTCCCATACTTACATAACTTCAATTCTTCATCTTATTCTGCTGCACTTACCTCTTTATCCTTTGGTCACGATTTACCTTGTCAGTTGGCTAAACATATGTTTCGAATTTTGTTACCATTCGATCTCTTTACTGTTCTCTTATCTAAGCACAATTGCAGAATGATACCCACTTATATCTATTTTTCCTGTTTTCGCTAAGTTGTTTGTTCACTGTCTCCATGGTGTCTTTTTAGAATTTGTTAAATTTGTTTCCAACAGGATAATATTCTTTGTCTCTGTATACCTTGTTTACTCTAATCATAGCTTTCTCCTTGTTGTACTGACTGTCTTTTAGGGTTGTAACATGTTATAATCACATAATTTCAGATTTTGCTAAACATTTTCCAACAGGATAGCACAATTTTATAAATAGCTTTTCCTTTTTTGTACCGTCTCTTTTTTTCACTTACCAATGTTACTCACTATTCCCATGTTCCTATATTCTAAGATAAAGCAGGGACTGATGATACAGCATCATTTTGACAGAAACAAGGGAATATTGGCAATATGATGAATTAAAGATGATAGTAAATAGTTCTGACTGAAAGAAGATTAAGATTGACAATATGAAGGGAAACTGAAATAATATTCGCTTCAGTCGCAGGTTCGAATCCTGCCTTGAGCATGGATGTGTGTGATGTCCTTAGGTTAGTCAGGTTTAAGTAGTTATAAGTTCTAAGGGACTGATGACCACATATGTTAAGTCCCGTAGTGCTCAGAGCCATTTGAACCTTTTTTTGAAATAAAATTGTCAGTAACTTGAGTGCCAGGTGTTTGTTAAACACCTTGTGTTGCACAGAACACTACGCCCTCTGAGGTTAAAAAAAATGGCTCTGAACACTATGGGACTGAACTTCTGAGGTCATCAGTCCCCTAGAACATAGAACTGCTTAAACCTAACTAACCTAAGGACATCACACACATCCATGCCTGAGGCAGGACTCGAACCTGCGACAGAAGCGGTCGCTCGGTTCCAGACTGTAGCGCCTAGAACCTCTCGGCCACCCCAGCCAACTGAGGTTTTCAGTTGATCCTTTGACCAGTTGTGTGTGTCCTGTCTATCATTGTCTCCTGCTGAGTTATTCCATTATCTGTGTGTTGAGGATATTGTATCTGTCTGTTTGTCAGTTCTCCTTGTATCCTACCTTCATTAGGTCCGTTATTTTCCCAGGGATTCCTTCTCCAACCTTCTAGATTCTGATTGTTCCCTGAAAATGAATCCAATTGGTCCAGCGCTTGCACAATTGCTTTTACATCTGACTTATATATTCCTATCAATTTTCCTTGTACCCTCAGAGGCAACTTGATCAAAATGATTGATATTAAATCCGTTTCTTTCAGGGGATCATCTAAATACAAGTTCTTTTCCACATACGTCTATACGTCTGGAAGAACTCATTGTAACTCCTGCAACCACAATTACCTACTTAAGTTTCGACAGTGGCATTGTAGTGAGAAGGAAGCGACTCTGCCTTACTTCTCTGGTTTAGTATCACTAACCTGGTGTCCTGCTGCTTCGGTAGTCCCTCGTTGCACAGTAGTAACGCTCAGGTACCAGGTTCCATGTAGGTGCGATCCTGGCAGTCATTTCTGAATACAGACATGTGCAAATATCTTCACTGCTCTAGGACAACTCGTCTTTGTTGCATTTTTTCGTACCGTGATCAGCAAAATAACTTAAGGCTCATTCTGCTTAAGAACTTGATGCCCACAAGTCCTTAAATAAGTCTCTGTGGGGTAGTAATGCATGAAAGGAAACAAACTGTTGGACAAAAGAATGGAGAGCTCCCTGCTTTTTGCGTTTCCGATAGATCGTATGACAAGGATCTGGTGTCATATTATAGTTCAGAACCCTAAACTGTTTATTTTTTTACTTCATACGAAAACAAAACCTATAATATGAGAAGGGAAAATGGCTTACGTGCCTCTCAGAAACTTCAGCTTTTTGTGTTTATTTCCTCACTTCATACTAAAACAAGGGCGTTGATATGAGAGGAGGAAATGAAGTATACGCTTCCAAGACATAATATTTCCTTGTGTGCAACTACTGCATGCATGAAAGCTCGGCAGTTAATTTTTGTGTGTTGGATAAATTTTGATATCATCTCACATTACTTTGTGAGAAGGTTCCGACTTTTGGGATTCAAAGAGCGTGGAAATTTCATAACTGGTTAACAACATGATGACTAATGACGTGATACCAGGTCTAATTGCTCCATGCAACTGTGAGTAGAGTCTCACGTTTGTTGCTATAAGAAAATGCAGGCAGTGATGTCCACTCACTGCAGTCAGAGCCATGTTTATTTCCTTCTGTTTATGGAGAAGCGTCTGCAGCAGCGTCCACGCTCAGCCAACATAAACAAATCGTGACGGCATTGGGCATTGCTAATCGTTGCACTTGTCGCAGGTCGCGACAACAAGAGCACATTGTCTCTGGCAACGATATAATGGAGTTTATACATCTTACTTGCTTACCGTAACTTGCAGGATATGGGTTGGGTAAAAATTCAATTTGTAGCAACTAGCCACTGCATTACAATGGTTAACAGTTACATTTGATGCAATATTTATTGTTGCTTGTCTCTCTCTTATGTTGATGGTATTGATTCAGATCGGGCACGAACATGAAAACACACACACACACACACACACACACACAGAGTCACTGATTGCAGTGAGAGTGACGACTGCTGTCTGTTGAACAACACATGCACCAATCAATTACGCAGAGACACTGCGACCGAATGGTGTCTCAATTCTTGGCAACAAATTCCAGCTGTAGTAGTAGTGCAAAACACACTGTTGGAGCTATCAGATGGAAAATATTATGTTCACACTACTCTTTGCTCGAGTTTACGTCTTTTGGTAGGACTCAGCCTTTCATTTCTTCTTAGAAAGTTAACGATAAAAGCGTCATAACACGGCACCAGTAACAGAATTGCGTAGGAATGCTCAATGAGCGACCTGATGACGTTCAAGCCAAACTGCTATAATACTCATTCCATTGATTTTTGTTGTTTCGAACTGGAGCACTCAGTACTCCTACACCAGACTTCTGAACTTGCCTGTTGAATACAAATGTCGCATGATGGTTAAATGGTAATTCATCACTTATGTCAGTAGTCGAGACTTCCTTAACGTGGAAAATCATTAATGCCAGAACGATCTTTGTTGAACCAAGAATATCTTTTTCTGGCGTATTTTTACCAAAAGCACTCGCTCCAGACACAGTTCAAATTTTTCGAGTTGCCTCCTCTGCATTCAGCCCTCTATTATACAAAAAGCAAATATTCTGTTGCTGATGTTATACCTTTTTCCACTTGCGACACAAATTTTACAACGCTTAACTGTAGTTCATGATTTTCAAGTATGCAAAATCCAATGCTTAACTGCAAGATATAACTAGAGCTTCAAATTCTAAAATGACGGTTGATACATACACGACAGTATCGCGCCTCGTTCACCTGGGCGGCGCCGGATTCCATGCAGTGGGTGGCCTCTGGGTGCCTATTCTATATCTTTCCGGCATTGTGCCGATCGTTTCGGTACTCCAGAGCACCGAAAGCTCTAGTACTCGAATTAGAGCCCCTGCATTATTCAGTATGCATTTCGGTAGTGATAACGTTCGGGTCTAGAGAACCGAAACGCTGTTGTTGGTTCGCGTTGCGCAAGCCAATCAAAAAAGCAGCTGCAGATCTGCGCATGCACACTGCAACACACACAGCACCATGGACACAAAGTTGGTAGCACATGACACAGGCGCGCTATTCTTCCAAGTACCGAAAATTGCGCTTCCGTAGCCATAACGCATGACGCCACATACCATCGAGCTGGATATTCAGGAAAAAAATGGAAAATTATTTCTGACAAGAAAAAATATAAAGGCCACTGTCGGTTGTTTCACCCACAGCAATTTCATCTCCAGCAATTTCTTATTTCGTTTTTTAAACACACACAAATCATTAAATCATTACTGAGGAAGTGCGCTCTTACATGTAAATAATAACGAATATTGCTCAAAAATCTTAACTTACACGAATAACAATGTTTCACAACGTGCTGGATACATGAAGCGGAAAAAAATTTTTCACCCATCCATGTGCGAACCCAGATGCTTGTATACAGCATACCCATGGGCTAACCACTATTTTCTTTTATACACTCTCATTTCGTTCGTTTTCGTTCGTTATATCTGCTCGGTGCGGACGTAGAAAGACATCCATTTCAGTTTGTTTTTGATCCATTAACTCAGTTTTTTTGTTACAGAGGGTAGCTAACCCTCTAACCGAACACGCTGATCTACCGTGCCAGCTACCACTTGGCCACACCAAACAACAGAAACATAGCGCTCAGTTCTTGTACTATTGTGCAGAG
Organism: Schistocerca piceifrons; assembly: GCF_021461385.2. NCBI lineage: Eukaryota > Metazoa > Arthropoda > Insecta > Orthoptera > Acrididae > Schistocerca > Schistocerca piceifrons. Next base: position 122,916,357 of record NC_060148.1, on the reverse strand, counting down.
TAACGTAGGCTGACTTTGTTGCCAAATGGTGCTCCGTAAGTTATAAATACATGATAGTTTGGAAGGTTTCCAGTATCAGGTTTCAAATAATTGCTTTCCTTTGTTACTTCAAAGTTATAAACACGTTTCGATTATTACTAACTAAACCATTTGTGGGAAAAAGTACAAGAAGTCACTAGTAACGTCAGTTCACACTCATGTAATATACGTAAGCAGAGGCGATGTCTTGATATTTAATGACCTTCAAACTCTTATTTGCATAAAAATAACATGTATTTTGAGAGAATAATGACACAAAACATTTTTTTATGTACTCATTAACAGAAACAACCTAACCTAACCATATCTCTAACAAAGGAAAATTGTCTATTAAGAACTCACTTTCACACTGGATGCATCCTTTGGTGATTCTTTAGTAACACAATCACTAAATCGAAAGCTAAAACCGATAAATATGTTTAAAATAACAAATTATAGGTATACATAAACCACAGCTCACCGATCAACAGGGCCACCCGAAATCCAAAACCTTTCCTTACAATTGTCGTAAAATCGTTGGAAGTCCATTCGGTAACAGGTCTCAGAAGCTTACTGAATAGGATGTTTCGGTAAAGAACCCAAAATGACGTCACTACCGAGACAAATCTACTACACCAATCGGTATGAACAATACAGAATGGGGCCCCTGGCCAGTGGCTGGTAGCCGCCACAGCACTAGGAAACGCTCAAGCGCAAGCTGTTCTGATTGCGACATAGCCACGATCTGTCTTGCGGAATTGTTTCTTGAAGTATTTTTTATTATTGGTGGGTTCAATCATACTCATAACTTTACATGAGGGCCGATACGTCAGGGAAAAAGTTCATATGGTTGGACACAAACACACGACAATAAGTTTAGAATGCACTATAAATACCACTAGGTCACGGGATCACACTTCACAAGAACACCTAGGAAGCAGACAACCTTTCCTCGTGACACTTCCGCATCTTACTGTGTTGCCAGATTGTGCCGAGCGTCGGACTTAGCGTTGTCAGGGGTGGTCCGTTCTATTGGGAACCTTAAGTGAGCAACTCAGGCTTAGTGTCTGTGGTGGCTGGCTGTCGGTCAGGTTTTATGTCTAAGACTGTCCATGTAGCCTGGCAGCTACTGAACATTCCCGATCGCTTAAATGTGTGTAATACTTGGCTTAAACACGTGACAGGAATGCACGTGCATTACACCAGTCCAAAGCCAAGAGTGGAAAGCAGAAAGGTGGAAGGAGTATATGGTATGTCTATATAAGGGCGATGTACTTGAAGACAATATTATGGAAATGGAAGATCAAATGGGAGATATGATGCTGCGTGCAGAGTTTGAGAGAGCACTGAAAGAACTAAGTCGAAACAAGGCCCTGGAGTAGACAACATTCCGTTAGAACTACTGATAGCCTTGGGAGAGCTAGCCCTGACAAACCTCTACCATCTGGTGAGCAAGATGTATGAGACACGTGAAATATCCTCAGACTTCAAGAAGAATATGATAATCCCACTCTCAAAGAAAGCAGGTGTTGACAAATGTGAAAATTACCAAACTATCAATTTAATTAGTCATGGCTGTAAAATACTAAAACGAATTTTTTACAGGTGAATGGAAAATATGGTAGAAGCCAAACTACCGAACTATCAATTTAATTAGTCATGGCTGTAAAATACTAACACGAATTCTTTACAGGTGAATGGAAAATCTGGTAGAAGACGACCTCGCAGAAGTTCAGTTTGGATTCCACAGTAACGTCGGAACACGTGAGGCAATACTGACCCTATGACTTATCTTAGAAGATAGATTAAAGAAAGGCAAACCTACGTTTCTAGCATTTGTAGACTTAGAGAAAGCTTTTGACAATGTTGACTGGAAAACACTCTTTCAAATTCTGAAGGTGGTAGAGTTCAAATACAGTGAGTCTAAGGCTGTTTCCAATTCGTACAGAAACCAGATGGCAGTTTTAACAGTTGAGGGGCCTGGAAGGGAAGCAGTGGTTGAGAAGGGAGTGAGACAGGTTTGTAGACTATCCCCAATGTTAATCAATCTGTATATTGAGCAGGCAGTAAGGAAACAAAAGAAAAATTCGGATTAGGAATTAAAATCCATGGAGAAGAAATAAAAACTTGAAGGTTTCTGATGACATTGCAATTCTGTCAGAGACAGCAAAGGACCTGGAAGAGCAGTTGAACGGAATGGACAGTGTCTTGAAAGGAAGATACAAGATGAAAGTCAACAAAAGCAAAACAAGAATAATGGACTGTAGTCGAATTAAATTCCTCTAGTGCGTCCCAAATCCGGGTAGCCTGCACATGTGGTGAAAAGGAAGAAAGTTTTCCAGATGTGTTTAAGCACTCTGTGACAGTGTAAATATGTGTTTGCTTGTGCATTATGAATGAAAAAGCATTGCAATCGTTTAAATTTTCTATACATTTCCTTCTGTGCCATAAATTAGATAAATAAACAATAATATAAATAAAGAACTATACAAACAAACAATATTGCACGCATTCCATACATTGCAATCGATTTCCCACCAAAATCTATACATAAACAAATAAACTAAATATCATTCAGAGATTCATATCTCATAAATTGCTTAAATTAACAATATTCCACACATTGTCTAAATTCTTCACATAATATTCCATGAACCAACATCAATTTCCCACTGAATTCTTTAAATAAATAAACTATATTGCCTAAACTGTTTAAACAATGTTCCATACTCTGCAATCGATTTCCCAACTAAATTCAGTAAATAAATAAACAAATACAAATAATTAAACAATACTCCATACACTGAATTTCACAGTGGGGGAGGGGTTTCCCAGATGGGATTAATCAGTTGATCGATATCATTAATCAATCATTCAAATAGATATCAAAAGTGTGCTCGTATCAGCGAGGGGAGTTCACAGAGGGATGGGGATGGACGTGGGAGGAGGGAAGGGTAGGGTGATGGGTGGGGACACTAGGTTAAAGGCGTGTTAATCGAAGAGAAGGATAATCCCCATGGGGTCATAATCCTATTAGCAGAACACAAGGTTAATGACCTGTCAATCAAAAGAGAACAATACGTTGGCCTCTGAATGTATACTTGTCCCTGATGTAGGCTATGAGCGCCTCTCTGACATTTCCTCAGTCCTCACATTCTGTCGTCTCTCGAAGTTGACTGCTTCCTTCTTGATGGTGTTTTTCTTCCATGCTTCACCCATTCCTGCTACCATCAGCAAATAGTGGCATCATCCCACTCAGTTGTTGAGTGATCTGCCAATTACTCTGACTACCTTCTTTAACCCAACTACACGAACTCTCTCAAATGTTAACTTCTGCGTATATTGTGCACATGCCTACCTGCCAGGCGTACTTACTGCGTAGCTGAGTACATAGAATGAAATTCACAAAGACTTTATACCTTGGTATCGACACATCCCCTGTTTGCTAGCCTTGCCAGTCACGCGTTGATATTGCACTGCAGCGTCACATGTTCATTCATCAGGCACCAAAGTTTATAATTTTGTATTTTCTGCCGATTCCTATATTCGTTTCAGTTTGTGACCAATCTGCATAAGTTGTTCATTGTGCACCCTTTTTTTTCTTTATTCACCTCTCAGACTGTAAAATATATGTTTCACATCGCTCTATATCCTAAGGTAACTACGAGTTAGATAATTCTCCCATTTACACTCATGTCACACTTGGGTGCAGAACGGCTGGCTTGTGCCATGTGACGTCCAACTGACCAATTGTCTTTAATAATAGTATGGAAATGAAGAATTATTTAGGATTATGTAGTGATTCTGAATTCATGAGGTTCAAAAATCTGCATGAAAGAAGTTGTTTATTCTTCGAGTTAAATAAAAGCAATCTTTTGTGGAGATCTCGTCCGAACATCACGTTTCAAGCCATGCCTGTTATGCTCAATAATGTCTGGGGAATTTGGTGGCCAGTGGAAGTGTTTAAACTAACGTTGCTGGAGCCACTCTGTAGCAATTCTGGATGTGTGGGCTGTCGCATTGTCCTGCTGGAATTTCCCAAGTCTGACGGAATGCAAATGGACGTGAATGCATGCAGGTATTAAGACAGGATCATTATGTACGTGTCACCTGTCAGAGTCGTATCTAGACATATCACGGCTCCCAAATCACTCCAACTGCACAAGCCCCACACCATAACAGAGTTCATGAGGTTGTCTCCGTACCTGTACATGTCCGTCCCCTCAATACAATTTTAAAAGAGATGCATCCAACCAGCCAACATTTTTTAAGTCATCAACAGTACACTGTTAGTGTTGATGGGCCCAGACGAGGTGTAATGCTTTGTGTTGGCAGTCATCAAGTGTACACCAGTGGACTTCACCTCCAAAAGAGTGTATCGATGATGTTCCGTACAATGGTTCGCATGCTGACCCTTTTTGATGGCACAGCATTCAATTCTGAAGCAATTTGCGAAAGGATTGCATTTATGTCCCATTAGACGATTCTCATGAGTCTTAGTTGATCCCATTCTTACAGGATTTTTTTCCGGCCCCATCGATATCGGAGATTTGATGTTTTACCGATTCCTGATATTCACGATACACTCTGAAATACCCCTATGGGATAGTCCCGATTTCATTGCTATCTCGAAGATTCTGTATCGCATCCCTCGAGCACCGTCTGTAACACCACGCCCAAATGCACTGAAATCTTGATAACCTGCCACTGTAGCGGCAGTAACTGATCTAACAACTGCGCCAGCCACTTGTTGTCTTATATAGGCGTTGCCAACTGCATCGCCTTAGTCTTCCTTAATTATCTCTGTATTTCAATACGCAATACCCGTATTAGTTTCTTTGGCGATTCAGTGTATATTGTTGTTGTAGGCGATTTCAGAGATCGATTAAGCGTTACTTCTTTTCTTTTCATTAAGAATTTCGTTTTCTTTCAGTATATGTCCACCGGATAATTGACAACCTGGCTCTTGAAAGCCAACAACAGCAGCGGCAGCGGCAGTGGCAGGAACGCCATTGTAACCAGACCATATATTTTTTTCGTCGTACCACTGCATATCCGTCTACGATCCGGTAAATGCAGGGCCTAGCTATATAGCACCATGCATTAATGTTCAAAATGAAAAGCATAAGGCTTGTTTTGTATGGTCAGTCCAGGCTCGTGAGAAAATTATGAGGAAAAACCACAGCGTTCATCTCGATATGGTAGGTACTTCGATTTTCGTAATTGTTACAACTTTCATGCTATCGAGTTCTCCGTCAAGATACAGGACACACCTAAATTTGCGGCGCAGAATACCAGACTATTGGTCCATGTTTATGGCGTAGAGAAGAAAGCAAGTCAGATGAGCAGGACAAGCAAAATGTTGTCCAGTTTATAGTACTTGTGCCACAACATAACCTGGCAGGTTTTGTCACCACCATGAAGCTGGAAACAGGTGTGGAACACACTCCACCCCTCCGCCTCTTCCTCAAAGACCTGTTAACTATCTGAATAAGTACTGTTATCTCATCGTACAGTGATTCAATCTGTTCATCTGTGGTGTTGACAGGCATATTCACTTGTACCACTGTGGTGTGTGGATTTTGGATTTATGTTTATTTTTCATATAAAGTTAATGGCAGGTTAGCGATGGAGCCAAGTATTGTGATACTGCTTCACTGATTGTTTCAATAACAAAGGGGTTAACACATATCTTCTTCATATATAGTAAGGATCAACTGCCACACATTTTCGGTTATAGATATTACTCCACAAGAGGTGATGTGCAATAATTATGGTAAACTGCACTTCGGTACTGCAAGTGTCAATACTAAAAGTTGTTATGAGAGTCACAGCAAGTTTTAGTTCTGGGGTGATCGGTTTCCTAAATATTGTCCACTACATAATGAGACATGGGACAGTCATGAACAGTAATTCGTCCAGTCTCTTTATGATGAAGTAAGAAAACATGAATAATGAAAGATGTGGAAGAATATTTTGCAAAGAAAATGAAAACTTCGTATGTCTTCACGCAACTCTGTCTTTCTTTCGTGTAGGTTCGTGGTATAGTTAATGAAATTCATCACGTGTCTGAGTGGGTCCCCACCTGCACAGTCATTCTCTGTTGCTAGCGTCTGCCGCCCCCATGAACCATGGACCTTGCCGTTGGTGGGGAGGCTTGCGTGCCTCAGCGATACAGATAGCCGTACCGTAGGTGCAACCACAACGGAGGGGTATCTGTTGAGAGGCCAGACAAACATGTGGTTCCTGAAGAGGGGCAGCAGCCTTTTCAGTAGTTGCAAGGGTCACAGTCTGGATGATTGACTGATCTGGCCTTGTAACAATAAACAAAACGGCCTTGCTGTGCTGGTACTGCGAATGGCTGAAAGCAAGGGGAAACTACAGCCGTAATTTTTCCTGAGGGCATGCAGCTTTACTGTATGATTACATGATGATGGCGTCCTCTTGGGTAAAATATTCCGGAGGTAAAATAGTCCCCCATTCGGATCTCCGGGCGGGGACTACTCAAGAGGATGTCGTTATCAGGAGAAAGAAAACTAGCGTTCTATGGATCGGAGCGTGGAATGTCAGATCCCTTAATCGGGCAGGTAAGTTAGAAAATTTAAAAAGGGAAATGGATAGGTTGAAGGTAGATATAGTGGGAATTAGTGAAGTTCGGTGGCAGGAGGAACAAGACTTCTGGTCAGGTGACTACAGGGTTATAAACACAAAATCAAATAGGGGTAATGCAGGAGTAGGTTTAATAATGAATAGGAAAATAGGAATGCAGGTAAGCTACTACAAACAGCATAGTGAACGCATTATTGTGGCCAAGATAGATACGAAGCCCACACCTACTACAGTAGTACAAGTTTATATGCCAACTAGCGCTGCAGATGACGAAGAAATTGAAGAAATGTATGATGAAATAAAAGAAATTATTCAGATTGTGAAGGGAGACGAAAATTTAATAGTCATGGGTGACTGGAATTCGAGTGTAGGAAAAGGGAGAGAAGGAAACATAGTAGGTGAATATGGATTGGGGGACAGAAATGAAAGAAGAAGCCGCCTTGTAGAATTTTGCACAGAGCACAACATAATCATAACTAACACTTGGTTTAAGAATCATGAAAGAAGGTTGTATACATGGAAGAACCCTGGAGATACTAAAAGGTATCAGATAGATTATATAATGGTAAGACAGAGATTTAGGAACCAGGTTTTAAATTGTAAGACATTTCCAGGGGCAGATGTGGACTCTGACCACAATCTATTGGTTATGACCTGTAGATTAAAACTGAAGAAACTGCAAAAAGGTGGGAATTTAAGGAGATGGGACCTGGATAAGCTAAAAGAACCAGAGGTTGTACAGAGATTCAGGGAGAGCATAAGGAAGCAATTGACAGGAATGGGGGAAATAAATACAGTAGAAGAAGAATGGGAAGCTTTGAGGGATGAAGTAGTGAAGGCAGCAGAGGATCAAGTAGGTAAAAAAACAAGGGCTAGTAGAAATCTTTGGGTAACAGAAGAAATACTGAATTTAATTGATGAAAGGAGAAAATATAAAAATGCAGTAAGTGAAACAGGCAAAAAGGAATACAAACGTTTCAAAAATGAGATCGACAGGAAGTGCAAAATGGCTAAGCAGGGATGGCTAGAGGACAAATGTAAGGATGTAGAGGCCTATCTCACTAGGGCTAAGATAGATACCGCCTACAGGAAAATTAAAGAGACCTTTGGAGATAAGAGAACGACTTGTATGAATATCAAGAGCTCAGATGGAAACCCAGTTCTAAGCAAAGAAGGGAAAGCAGAAAGATGGAAGGAGTATATAGACGGTCTATACAAGGGCGATGTACTTGAGGACAATATTATGGAAATGGAAGAGGATGTAGATGAAGATGAAATGGGAGATACGATACTGCGTGAAGAGTTTGACAGAGCACTGAAAGACCTGAGTCGAAACAAGGCCCCCGGAGTAGACAATATTCCATTGGAACTACTGACGGCCGTGGGAGAGCCAGTCCTGACAAAACTCTACCATCTGGTGAGCAAGATGTATGAAACAGGCGAAATACCCTCAGACTTCAAGAAGAATATAATAATTCCAATCCCAAAGAAAGCAGGTGTTGACAGATGTGAAAATTACCGAACTATCAGCTTAATAAGTCACAGCTGCAAAATACTAATACGAATTCTTTACAGACGAATGGAAAAACTAGTAGAAGCCAACCTCGGGGAAGATCAGTTTGGATTCCGTAGAAACACTGGAACACGTGAGGCAATACTGACCTTACGACTTATCTTAGAAGAAAGATTAAGGAAAGGCAAACCTACGTTTCTAGCATTTGTAGACTTAAAGAAAGCTTTTGACAATGTTGACTGGAATACTCTCTTTCAAATTCTAAAGGTGGCAGGGGTAAAATACAGGGAGCGAAAGGCTATTTACAATTTGTACAGAAACCAGTTATAAGAGTCGAGGGACATGAAAGGGAAGCAGTGGTTGGGAAGGGAGTAAGACAGGGTTGTAGCCTCTCCCCGATGTTGTTCAATCTGTATATTGAGCAAACAGTTAAGGAAACAAAAGAAAAATTCGGAGTAGGTATTAAAATTCATGGAGAAGAAATAAAAACTTTGAGGTTCGCCGATGACATTGTAATTCTGTCAGAGACAGCAAAGGACTTGGAAGAGCAGTTGAATGGAATGGACAGTGTCTTGAAAGGAGGATATAAGATGAACATCAACAAAAGCAAAACGAGGATAATGGAATGTAGTCTAATTAAGTCGGGTGATGCTGAGGGAATTAGATTAGGAAATGAGACACTCAAAGTAGTAAAGGAGTTTTGCTATTTGGGGAGCAAAATAACTGATGATGGTCGAAGTAGAGAGGATATAAAATGTAGGCTGGCAATGGCAAGGAAAGCGTTTCTGAAGAAGAGAAATTTGTTAACATCCAGTATTGATTTAAGTGTCAGGAAGTCATTTTTGAAAGTATTCGTATGGAGTGTAGCCATGTATGGAAGTGAAACATGGACGATAAATAGTTTGGACAAGAAGAGAATAGAAGCTTTCGAAATGTGGTGCTACAGAAGAATGCTGAAGATTAGATGGGTAGATCACATAACTAATGAGGAAGTATTGAATAGGATTGGGGAGAAGAGAAGTTTGTGGCACAACTTGACCAGATGAAGGGATCGGTTGGTAGGACATGTCCTGAGGCATCAAGGCATCACCAATTTAGTATTGGAGGGCAGCGTGGAGGGTAAAAATCGTAGAGGGAGACCAAGAGATGAATACACTAAGCAGATTCTGAAGGATGTAGGTTGCATTAGGTACTGGGAGATGAAAAAGCTTGCACAGGATAGAGTAGCATGGAGAGCTGCATCAAACCAGTCTCAGGACTGAAGACCACAACAACAACAGCGTCTGCCGCTTCTAGCTGGGACTGCCAATTCCTCAAACAGCCGCGTCACCGCGGAAAGCATTTGTCGCCGCTGTTGCTGGGAAACGACCTTAATAGGTAAGTCCCTAGTCAGTTGTTTTATCTGGCGATCACATTGTAGACACAAATTCACACATTTGACTCGCTCTTTCTTCGAAACTAGCGTCAAATGCTGTGGGGAAACGGACCGACACTGCAGCAAAGTCAAGTGCGGCTACTGCCCTGTCATCTGTTAGTGGCGCCAAGCGACAGCCGCATGGCCCGATTTTCCATACCAGCCCAAAGTTTTTTATGGTTTTTTTCTTTATTGATATTTCACTCCCCAAAATGGGGTCGCTTGACAGTGGCACAATACGCCGCTTTTCAGCCAAGAGAGTTACAGAAAAATCATAGTCAAATGAGAAAAGAACACATAACATAGAATGGTATAAAGTGATGAAGAAACGAGAACAAAAATAGATGAGTATAAATGGTAGATTTAAAAACAACATAGACGGGAGCCACACACCCATGTGGAGAATGAACACTGTAATTTGACACAAAAATAAAGAAATACCACAGTGTGAACACAAATGAGTGATTCTGGCGACACTGCACATGGCACTAGAGTAATGCTGACACCATAACAAAAACGATAAATATCACTGCACCGAAGGCGACCTACCACTGGGTGAAGGGATGAGAGGGGAAGAGAAGGGGGTAGAGATGGTAGGACGAAACAAGGAGGGGTTAGAGGGGACAAAGGAGGGGAGAACGAAAGGAGGGGCAGGTTAAAAGGAAAAGAAGGTGTTTGGCATGGGAAAAGGAAGAAGATGGGAAGAGGGAGAGGGTGGGAGCCCTGAGGAGAGGGAAAAAGTAGGGATTAGATCTGGTAGGAGGGGTAGATGGAAGACATGAGGGCATCATCCAGAAGGGGGAGTTGGCGGAAGCCACCTTGGGCGAGGGTATGGAGCGTGTGGACATGGAGACCAGGCGGTACACTGTGGTGCAGGTGTGGCAGTGGGCTAAGGTGGGAGAGGATGGGAGAAACCAAAGGATGGGGGGGGATCCAGTTTGTGGTAGACTTATAGGATCCGTATCCATTCTAGGAACAGGAAAGATGGGGGAAAGGAATCAGATCATAAACGATCCGCATGGGGGACAAGAGACAGATGCAATAAGTGAGGTGGAGTGCATGGCGCTCAATGAATTGGAGGGATTTGTAATAGGTGGGGGAGGTGGAGATCGTGGGGTGTGCATAACATAGGAGGGCGCAGATGAGCGACTTATAGGTATGTAGGATAGTGGGTCTAATCCCCATGTTCGACCAAGGAGGAGACAGAGTCGGATATGTGCCTTGGCTTGGACTGTGAGGAGATAGGGGGTCCTAGAAAGGTGGCAGTAGAGGGTGATACCAAGGTAGTTGAGAGTGGGAGTGAGGGCAATGGGACAACCAGTGATGGTAAGGTGGAAATCTAGGAGGCGGAAGGAGGGGGTGGTGTGGCCTACGATGATTACCTGGGTCTTGAAGGGATTGATCTTAAGGAGCCATTGGTTGCACCATGTGGTGAACAAGTCAAGGTGGGACTGGAGGAGGGGCTGGGAGTGTTGGAGGGAGGGGCAAGAGCAAGGAAGGCAGTGTCATCGGCATTTTACAAGAGATGGGCAGGTGGTGGAGGCTGCGGCATGTCCGCCGTGTATAACAGGTGGAGGAGAGGGGAAAGGATGGAGCCTTGGGGCATGCCTGTGGAGGAGTAGAAGGTGTAAGAATTGGAGTTGCGGATGGTAACATAGGAGGGGCAGTGAGAGCAGAACTAGGCTATCACGCGAACATAGTTGATGGGGAAGGTGTAAGTCTGGAGTTCGAAGAGGAGCCTGGGATGCCATACACGGTTATAGGCACGTTCTAGGTAAAGGGACACATAGATGGCGGAGCAATGGGAATTCAGATGAGTGGAAAGGAGATGTGTCAGGTGGAGGAGGAGATCGTCAACAGAGAAGGAAGGTTGGAAGCGACATTGGGTCAAGGGAAGGAGACAGTGCTGGTGGAAGTGGTAGTGAATGCGGCAGGTAATGATGTACTCCAGGACCTTGCTGAAAACCGACGTGAGACCCATAGGGTGCTAGGAGGAGGAATTGGAATGGAGTTTGGCAGGTTTGAGAAACATTAAGGATCCGGGAAGACTTCCAAATGTCAGGGTACAAGCTGGTGGAGAGGATAACATTATAGAGGGTGGTTAGGACTGTAAGGAAGGAGAGGGGGGCTTCTTTGAGTTGGCAGTATGTAATACGGTCGTGCCCGGGAGCCATATTACGATTAGTGTGTAGTGTGGTGACGATGTCTTGTGTGACGATGGGGGTGTTGACATAGGATGGTGGTGTGGCCCCCAAGTACTGGAAGCTAGGAGCAAGTGGGGGGAGAGGTGTCAGTGCGGCCCTGGATGTCAGGCAGACAGCCTGCCCACCTGCCCGTTCACCGACATCCATCGCCTATGCTAACTGCTGTCCAGTTGTCCGTCCCTCTGTCCATTTGTCCATCCATTGTCCTTCGTCGACGCTGCCTGCTGTCCGTCTGTCCGTCGCCATCCGTCCATCATAAACCTTCCCCCCTCCACTGTCATCTACACGTCCCCCTACCCCTCTTCCACTGTCCCTTCCTGGAGTGCTGCTTCTCGCCTCCCTCCTTATACCTCGTTTCCCCTCCCCCAACAACAGCTCCTGCCCCCACCCTCAAGTACACCTCTGCTGCCACCTCCGCTGCCACCTCTCAGGTTGTCGGTTTGCTCCCTTTGCTCCCTCTCACCCCCCTGTCACTTCATCATCTGCATCCACCGCATTCACCACGCCATGCCACGCGACAATCACCGCCACTGAACCAGCTGCTTCTCCCACCATGTCCACCACGCCTACAGGATCTGCCACTCGCCACCTCCCTCTCTCCTCCTCCCAGCCTATGGTCTCCAAAAAACCCCACAAACACGTCATTGCCGACTCTACCCCTCCAGCAAAAAGGCACCACCTCCTCCCCCTCCCCCATTGACTCCATGGGCACTACCACTCCTCCTGACAACCGTACCCCACACCCCACCCTCCAAACCTTCGTCCTGTCCACCCCAGACACTGGTGCTCGCATCTCTTAGCTGATTTCTTGCAGCCGGCCACTGTGACCGACTGGTACTGCGCGATTCAGTCTGGAACTGCGCAACTGTTACTGTCGCAGGTTCGAATCCTGTCTCGGGCATGGATGTGTGTGATGTCCTTAGATTAGTTAGGTTTAAGTAGTTCTGTAGTGTCACGGAATAATAAAGAGTTGGAGATGTGGAATATTGTCAAGGTTTCGTTGCCTATGCCGAAAGCCAGAGGCAGTAGGTTTGCGAAGAAGTAAGAGGATTGCATATGTATGGAATGTGTCGTCATGCAGGGGCAATGTCCTGGTTCCACACAACAGGCGAGAGAGAATTGCTTTGCACGTGGGTTTGTGTTAGACGGAGACTTTCGTAGAGTGCAAGACAGAGGTATAGCGTCAGCTGTACTGCATTTCACAACTTCGCGTAAGTCTGTCGAAACAACACGTAGGCCTAACTCTGTGGCAAGAACACCTAAGGGGCGAGTACGACAGATACGTCAGCACTATAAGTGGAACAAATGTGGTCATTACAAACGAGCATGACGTCAGGACGTCTCTCGTGCTTCCTTTAAATACGCCAGCTTTGATAGCAACAGGGCACTCGCACTCGCAGTTAGACTTGCAGTTAGATGTGTACTGAGTCGCTGCATAACGCTCACGTCGGTGATCGACATGTTAATCTTTATTAAGGAGATGTTGCAGTAAGGGCGGCCCATCCGGCAGCAGACGTGAGGGGACAGTACCAGCTCTGGTCATCTCTGCTGCCGCTGTCAGTCATCGACCCAGGGTTAGCAGACATCGCGGCAGACTCGCTCGCCGCCAATGCTGACCACATCAGTGAACCGTCATCGAGATCGTGCGGGGCCTAGGCCCTGTGCATCCGCCATCACAACCGGGTGAGCCAACGACGCTGGGGGACTGCAGCCTGTTCCGCCCGTCCACCGCGGACGAGCCCCCAGGAGGAACAGGGAAGGAGATGGGGTGGGATAGAGTACACTCTGCACTACGAGAACGCTTCTGGTGCCGACACCGCCGGGGACTCCAACCCGGAGCCTCTACATGCAGCAGCCTGCTGTCTGCCGCGAGCTGGCTGACCAGAGGGGCGCCGGCAACCACGCGCCGCCGAAGTGAGGACATTCCTCCGCTACGTCACTGCACGCAGCGCTGCGCTAACAAGACTGGTGCGGCCCGGATCTGGTGTCATCGCTACGAGTCAGCGAGGACTCGGGGAAGGTCGTTGATATCACCAAGCCACATTGTACCGACACGAATTATAATGTTTCTTTGGCGTTTCTGATGCTTTTACAGCCATTTCCTAGCATCCTGACAGCTGGGGAGGTCACCGCTCTGCCATCCAGTCCATTGTAGGCGACCGGGACCACCGGTTGTAGGGAACTGATGACCACAGATGTTAAGTCCCATAGTGTTCAGAGCTATTTGAACCATTTTTCGATTCCTTGCAGGGACTCAGTCCTCATCGAGACCCCTTCTTTCACACAGATCTCCTCCGTAAACTACTGCACATTATGTTTGGCCCCCACACATCCCTGACTCCCTTCCTCTCCTCTTCTTCTCCCTGTCAGCCACAGCCTCCCAATCGTCCCCCCACCTACACCTCACGTCCCCAGCTGTCCCCATTGCAAGGTCTCCCACTTTCTTAAAAACTGCCCCAATCTAGCCACCCCTCCTTCCCGTAACACCTGCAACACCCCCATCCCACCTACTGCCACATGTGTAAAGGTAAACGCCCTCATACCACCCTGAGGCTACTGTCCCTGTTTGTCCTATTGTCCCCCATCCATCCCAACAATTCCCACGTTGACCACACCTTCTGCAAATTTGTAATAGCCATCGACATAAACATCCATAGCTGCTCCCCTGCCGCCCTTCAGTAGTGACATCAGTTTCTCTCCACTCCAATCACAGCACAAGACATTAAACTTCTCTGGTCCAAATGCAACAATGCCTACTGTCTCATGACTGTGTCATCTACTGCCACCTTATAGAAAGCCCCATCTCCTTCTTGACTGTCCTTGCCCATTTCTATAACGTCATCCTCTCTACCCCCATCCTTTTATTCCTCAAACCCAACAAACCACCTTCCGTCGCCTCTTCCTATCGTCCCATCTGCCTCACCTCCATCTTCAGTAAGATCTTCGAATCGATCCTCTCCCATCACATCTGTCAGCACCTTCATCAACACCACCTCCTCCCACTTACCCAGTGTGGCTTCCAACACTGCTTCTCAGCAGAAAACCAACTCCTTAACGTAGTTCACCTTCATCTCCACTAGCTTAACTCCATTTGCTCCACCATTTTTGTTTCCTTCGACCTCCAAAATTCCTATGGCCATGTATGGCATCCCGGTCTCCTCCACCTACACCTACCTACACCTTGCCTATCAATTTTGTACATCTGATCGCTTCCTTCCTCTCGCACTGTCCTTCCTGTGTCATCCTCCACAACACCAACCTTTTATCCCATTGGTGCTGTGCCCCAGGGTCCATCCTCTCCCCTATCCTCTACCTCCTGTACACTGCTGATATGCCCAAGCATTCCCCACCTGTCCACCTTCTCCAATATGCTGATTACACCACCTTCCTGGCTTTCTATCCTACCCTTCAATGGTCTCAACACACCCTCCAAAACCACCTTGACCTGTTCACCACTTGGTGTAACCAGTGGTCCCTTCATCTCAACCACTCCAAAACCCAGGCAATCATCATAGATCGCACCACCTGCTTCTTCCATGACTTCTACCTCACCCTTTATGGTCGTCTCATCCAGCTCACCCCCACCCTGAGATACCTTGGCCTCACCCTCAACCCTCACATCGCCTGGACCCCTCACCTCTTGACGATCCAGCAGAAAGCCCATTCATGCCTCCGCCTCCTGAAACTCCTGTCTGGCTGGACATGGGGTTACATCCTTCCAACATCCTCCACACCTACAAATCCCTCATCTGTCCCATCCTTTGTTATGCCAGTGTTGCCTGGATCTCCGCACCCACCAGCTTTTACAAGACCCTCCAAATCTTCAAATGGCATGTGCTGTGCCTTACCCGCCATATCCTCCTTCCTTCCACCACACACCTCCTCTATGACCTCATCCCCTTCCCCCACCTCCTCCTTTTCCTCCAACATATCTGCATCCTTTACACTGTCTGCAGGCTAGATCCTCCCCACCCCCTGGTTTCCATAATTTGCCTGGTGCCATTTAATCTAGTGTGTGTTTTTTGATTTTTTGTTTCTATATTCCGCCATGTTTCCTTCGTTATATTGTTTTACATGTCTTCCTGCTTAAGCTGCTGCCATCCTGTCCCTAATCGTGAATGGAAATTACAATAAAGGAAAAAGAAACTATTGAAAACTGTAAGGCCAGATCGCCCCCCCCCCCCCCCCCACGCATACACATCTCCCTAACTCACTGTCCCTGTCTGACCTATTTACGATCCCACACCTCCTGGAAACAGCCTTTGCCCTCTCCCCACAGTCGAGGACATCGTTAGATTCGTAACCATCATCCTACAAAATATCCGCCATTTTCAACGCCCCCTTACCATCCAACAGATCTCCCTAGCTGCCGTTCAATCTTTCACCCTAACACCTTCGCCACCTACTCCCATAACCAAGCCCATTTTACCTTCTCCCATCTCGACACCCTAGTTTAAACCCCACCATGGCGCAGCAGCGTCGTATCTTGTTCAATAACATCCGTTCTCTACCTACCAACAAACAACTCTTCATGCACATCCTTACAACCCACCTTGTGGATGCCTCCCTCCTCAATGAAACATTTCTCCAGCCCCCATGTATCATCAGCACATCACCATACCCCCTTCAACAATCCAATAATCCCCACCTGATTGCGCATGGTGGAGTTGCCATCGGCTACCTTCACCAGACCTCTGTTGGGCTCCAAACCCTCCTTCCTGAGCCCACTGAACACCTTATCCTCAGCTTCTTGTTCTCTGGCCTTACCATAAACAGCACCACCATCTATGTCTGTGCCACTGCCCTCATCCTGTTTGACTTCCTTTGCCACATTGACCACACCTTCTCCTCCTATGTGATTGCCACTGACTTAAACATCCACCATCGTACTGATCCACAGCTACAATGGTGGCATCGGTTCCTCGCCTCACTGCAAGATGAGCTCCTCCACTCCCCCGCCACACCTGCCCTGATTCCAATACCACTCACGATGTAGTCCTGGCCTCCAGTGACCTCCTTCGACACATTATGGCGAACGTACTAGACCCCACTGGTAGCGACCATCTCTGTGTCCTCCTTACCGTGAGAGACGGACAGAACCCATGCCTCACTTCTCACAACAATCCTCCCCCAAATTTCGTCCATAACTACTCCCGTGCTGACTGGAATGGCTACTGGGCAGCCCTAGATACCCAGGTCAGTGGCCATCTTCTGACCATCCAGCATCTGGATGATATCAGCATGCTGCCTCCTTTCTCCAACAGGCCCTGTCTGAGGCCATTGAGGCTCACATCCCCACTACCACCATTTGTGCACACCACCACACTTTACCCCCACATGCCATCCTCCTTTGTGAATCCCATCATCTCCACCATGCCTTTCTCTACACACAGGACCGGGATACACTCCGATGCCACCGGAAACTCCAAAGACATGCCCGTAATTTCCTTGCAGCCAAAAAACGCTGGGACTGGCGCCAGGCTTGCACCTACCTAAATGACACGCTAACTATAAACTCATCCACGTACTGGTCAGCCTTCCATCACCTTACTGTATCTCAACCCTCCCCACAGTATCCCCTCCTCCATTGAACCTGATTTATTTTCAAAGAAAATCCATAAGAATTTATTTTATTTACTAGTGATTCATGAAGAACATTAACACATATAATTGGACTATGCGAGCGTGAAAGTAGTTACCAATGGTAACTGAAAAAACAAATTAAAAATTTTATTTTCAATAAATGGAAATTTTATTCCTAAAAGCATGTTTTTTAAACAGATTTAAAATTATAATCAGAAAGCACCCTCTAAATATCAAGTTGCAATCTATTCAGAGGCAGAAATAACAATTTTTTTTTTTGTGGTATGAGCTTTTGGGCTGAGAACCTTGTCACTCCCTTTTAACATGGCTGTAGACACGACCGCTCACAACACCTCTTAAAGACTACACTGGTGCAAATCTGCAACACACCAGATGACCCTAAATTAAAATTTTTAACAACTCACACAAACACATAAACTATGCGCCCTGTAAGAGGGTTGTAAATGGTACAAAACACTCACATTAAAAATTATTTGCCACCAAAAGTGTAACTTGTTTTAAAAAATGGTTCAAATGCCTTTGAGCACTATGGGACTTAACATCTTAGGCCATCAGGCCCCTAGAACTTAGAACTACTTAAATCTAACTAACCTAAGGACATCACACACATCCATGCCCGAGGCAGGATTCGAACCTGTGACCGTAGCAGTCCCATGGTTCTGGACTGCAGCGCCTAGAACCGCACGGCCACCGCGGCCAGCCTGATTAACTTCTTTTGATATATTATCATACCCACTAGAATACTTACATTTGAAGGACTTTATGATGGATGCTACTTCTCTGGGAGACCTGAGCACCATTTCTATTTTAGTGAAGTTATTTTTAAAGACTTGTCTTGGACACACAATTGCACTGCCCACCGAACCTGATGACACCAAGCTGTCTGTAACAGAAATGAAGTACTTGTTTAAGAGGTTTGCAACACTACATGCACTTGTTACTGAAGTCTCATTTATTTTTAGAGCTATCTGTTCCCCTTCCGTTTTGGCCTCACTGGTCTGTCTTCACTATATCCCATACAGTTTTTGGTTTGTTGTTTGATGTACTTATCTTTTTCTCATAATAAGCCTGCTTCGATATCTGGATTACTTGCTTCAATATTTTGCAGTACTCTTTGTAATACATTACAGTGTTAACATCAGAGTTGTTCCTAGATGGTAGATACAGTCTCCTTTTTGTCCCACAATATATCTTTATTCCTTGTGTAATCGTGGTTTATTGTTTTACTTCTGTGTGATTTGAGTTACCTTTAGAGAACAACAATTTTCAAAAGTGGAGGTAACTTTATTAGTGAATGCTTTGTATTTTCCATTTGAGTCAGAAGTGTTGTAAGCATATATCCAGTTCACGTTTTTGAGCAATATAAAAATTTTTACTTATGTATTATCCTCCTGTACTCAGATTTAATAGATTTTTTTATCCTGAGAAGTTTCAAAATATAACACAAGATGCTGCATGTCATGATCAGATAGCCCATTTACTATTGGTTTTGTGATATGCCTTTTTTCCCCTTGATTTGTATACAAAGATATTATGAATGGTTTTTTTTTTCTTTATTGTAATTTTGAAACCTGAACAACCAGGTAGGCTGGCAGCAGCACAATACGCCGCTCTTCAGCCGAAGAGAGTACATGGAGATAAAACAAAGAAGAGACATTACATAGAAAAACGGCGGGAAAAAAACAGGAGACACAAGAATATAAAAGCACAAGAAGCCGTTCACACTTGAGGACAATCCACACTATGAACTGGAGACCCGACGCACAAACACTGAAAGTCACTGGTGAACAATGGAGCGTGACGGCGAAACTGAACACTAAACATGACGGCACACACGATACACTGATGGCGGTGATCTCCGGCGCGCGAATGTCCACTGAGCGTGTGCGAGTCCGGGGACCTGCCAAGAGGGCAACAGGGATGAGGAGGGGGAGAGGGGAGGAAAAGAGGATGCCATGGCTTAGGAGACGGGGACAGGAGGATAGGGACAGGGGAGGGGGGGCCCGGGGGACGAGGGACGAGGAAAGGAGGAGGGAGGGAAAAGGGAGAGAAGGGAGGGAGGGTGCCCTGAGGAGCAAGCACAGGAGGAGGGCGGGAGGATCAAAGTTGGTAGGAGGGGTAGATGGAGGGGAGGAGGGCATCATCAGGGAGGGGGAGCTGGCGGAAGCCACCTTGGGAGAGGGTAAGGAGGGTGGAGTGATGGAGACCGGGTGGGACATGGGAGTACAGGCGCGGCAGCGGGCGGGGGTGGGAGAGGATCGAGGAGACGAGCGGGTGAGGAGGATCGAGTTTACGGGAGGTGTATAGGATTCGGATCCTTCCGAGGAAGAGGAGGAGGTGGGGGAAGGGGATAAGGTCATACAGGATCCGCGTGGGGGAAGGGAGACGGATGTGATAGGCAAGGCGGAGAGCATGGCGTTCAAGGATTTGGAGGGATTTATAAAAGGAAGGGGGGGCGGAGATCCAGGCTGGATGGGCGTAACAGAGGATAGGGCGGATGAGGGACTTATAGGTGTGGAGGATGGTGGAGGGGTCCAGACCCCACGTTCGGCCGGAAAGGAGCTTGAGGAGACGGAGTCGGGAACGTGCCTTGGCTAGGATTGTCTGGAGATGGGGAGTCCAGGAGAGGCGACGGTCGAGGGTGACGCCAAGGTACTTAAGGGTGGGGGTGAGAGCGATGGGACGGCCATAAACGGTGAGATAGAAATCAAGGAGGCGGAAGGAGGGAGTGGTTTTGCCTACGATGATCGCCTGGGTTTTGGAAGGATTGACCTTGAGCAACCACTGGTTGCACCAAGCGGTGAACCGGTCAAGATGGGATTGGAGAAGGTGTTGGGAGCGTCGCAGGGTGGGGGCAAGGGCAAGAAAGGCGGTGTCATCGGCAAACTGGAGAAGGTGGACGGGGGGTGACGGCGGCGGCATGTCCGCCGTGTACAACAAGTACAGAAGGGGGGAGAGGAAGGAGCCTTGGGGCACACCGGCGGAGGGGAAAAAGGTGTAGGAATCGGTGTTATGGATGGTGACATGGGAAGGACGGCGGGAGAGAAAGGAACCGATCAGACGAACGTAGTTAATGGGAAGGGCGAAGGTTTGGAGCATGAAGAGGAGACCGGAATGCCATACGCGGTCATATGCGCGTTCGAGGTCAAGAGAGAGGAAGATTGCGGAGCGACGGGAATTGAGCTGTTCGGAAAGGAGATGAGTGAGGTGAAGGAGAAGATCGTCGGAAGAGAAGGACGGCCGAAAGCCACACTGGGTAACGGGGAGGAGGCGGTGCTGGCGGAGATGCTGGTGGATGCGGCGGGTGAGGATAGATTCCAGGACCTTGCTGAAGACCGAGGTAAGGCTGATGGGATGGTAGGAGGAGACGGCGGACGGCGGTTTGCCAGGTTTGAGGAACATGAGGATACAGGAGGTTTTCCACAGGTCGGGGTAGTAACCGGTGGACAGGACTACATTGTAGAGCCTGGCCAGGGTGGAGAGAAAAGAGACAGGAGCTTCACGAAGGTGACGGTAGGTGACACGATCGTGACCAGGAGCGGTGTTGCGTTTGGTGCGAAGTGTATTGATGAGATCCTGTGTGGTGATGGGGGCATTAAGGTCCGTGTGTGGAATGTTGTCCACGTACTGGAAACCAGGAGCGAGGGGAGGGACAGAGGTGTCAGTTCGATCGCGGATATCTGGGAAGAGGGAGTAATCGAACTGGGGATCATCAGGGATGGAAAACACATCGGACAGGTAGGAGGCAAAGTGATTGGCCTTACTAAGGGCGTCAGGGAAGGGGTGGTCATCGTGGAGAAGAGGATAGTAGGGGGAGGGTTTAGTTCCGGTAAGGCAACGGAAGGCGGTCCAGAACTTGGACGAGTTTATAGGGAGGGTAGCATTTAAACGGGTGCATGTCTGTCGCCAGTCCCGGCGTTTCCTGGCCGCGAGCAAATTTCGAATGTGTCGCTGTAGTTGCCGGTGGCGTCGTAGGGTGTCCGGGTCACGCGTGCGGAGGAAGGCACGGTAGAGACGACGGGATTCACGGAGGAGGAGGACGGCCTGTGGTGGTAAGGTAGGACGGTGGGGGTGGATGGCAACAGTAGGGACGTGGGCCTCCACGGCCTCAGACAAGGTCTGCTGGAGAAAGGAGGCGGCATGGGTGACATCATCGGGACGGCGGTAGGCGAGAGGGTGGCTATCGACCTGAGTGGAGAGGGTATCCCGGTAGGCATTCCAGTTGGCACGGGAATAGTCATGGATGTACTTAGGGGGAGGGTCATGACGAGGGTCGGGGCAGGGGCGACGGCCGTCTGAAACGGTGAGGAGGACAGGGAGATGGTCGCTACCAATAGGCTCCAGGACATCCACCGTAATGCGACCAAGGAGGTTGGGGGAGGAGAGGATAACATCGGGAGTGGAGTTGGATTCGGGACGAGTGTGCTGGGGGATGGGGATGAGGTCGCCTTGAAGGGAGGAGAGGAACCGATGCCACCGCCGTAACTGGGCAGCGGAGCGACTATGGATGTTGAAGTCGGCGGCGATCACATAGGAGGAGAAGGTATGGTCGATGTGGGAGAGGAAGTCGAAAGGAAGAGGGGCGTTGGGGCGGACATAGATGGTGGCACAGGTAATGGTAAGGCCGGGGAAGAAGAGACTAAGGATCAGGTGTTCGGTGGGGTCGGGAAGGAGAGGCTGGAGCCGAACGGGGATCTGGCGGTGGTGGCCAATGGCAACTCCGCCACGCGCAACTGGGAGGGGATTATCGGAGCGGTGGAGGAGATAGGGGGAGGTGTGGATGGAGTGGTGGGGTTGGAGGAAGGTTTCATTGAGATTATGAATGGCAATCTTTGAGCATTTACATATCCTAGCTGCAAAGTTCACAGTGGGAACTAAATTGAAAGATAGTGTTACTGAGTGCCATAATTGTTCTCTGACAAGAGCTTTTCAATAAACTTACGAGTACATTGATATTACCAGTAATCACTATATCCATTTTTTTTACTGTGAGAAGGGACAATAGACCTTTCATAATTCTTAAGAAGAGGTTAAAATTTCCTGAAGGTGATCTGTAAATACCTCTATTATAAAGGACTTATTGTAAAACACTAATTTTGTTGCACAAGCTTCTAAGTGCCACTCTGATCAAAATTTATTAATATCAATATTCTTGAAATCAAAACAGTTTATGACAAACTGGCAACTCCTCCTTTGTCTATGTTTTCTCTACAGAAGTAAGAAGCTAACTTTAATCCTGCAACATTTCACATATCTAGAACAGTGGTCACATAACAGACTGAACAGGTACCTGGAGAGTCCCCAACACGACACAAGGCCAAACAAAGTTAGAAGATTAGTTCCCCATACAACTAAACTGTATAGTAATGGTGAAACTGTAAGGGAGTAGAGCTGAAAAACCATATCCTGAAAAGTAAAAAATATTCAAGAACCAAAAAAGTAATTTAAAAAACTTGATCATTTCCAACAAACCTTTACTGCTGTACGATAGAGGACTTCCTTGAATGTAATTTCTTGTGAATTATACTAAACATATTTTGGGTTGGCATACAAAACTAAACGGTTTCATTAGAAATAAAAATGTTTGATTATGACCAGCATTACTACTCGAACTTACTCTTACCCTTTTAGCATTATGAATTCATGTTCAATATATTTTCAGTGTGGTGTAAACTACATGAAACAATGTTCTTTTATCATCTGTTTGAGTTGTATCATATGCTGCTGTACAATGGATGACAGAGGTCACTTGAGATACAATATGATACCACCTTGGAATTACAACAAAGTATCTGTACCTCTCTTACTTTCCTTTTTTCACCATCAGTCAACAGTCCAATTGAGCCTTTTGGTACTGCGAACTGTATAGTCATGTTATCCACCTGTAAATTGCAACAAATGTTTAACATTCCTTCAAATAACAAAATTTGGAAATAGGTTATGAACAAAGACACAGAACATGGAGAGAAACAGTCCACATTGAGCCACAGACTTGTTTAACTTAAACAGTTGTATCAACACAGCGTAGAATATTAAACCTTATCTGGATGAAACAAGAGCAGCAACAGCACATATTTGTGAGGGGTTTCGGAGGTTTTGCTACAACACAACCTGCACTGAGTTAATGCAGTTATCAGCTGTGTAAGCAAAGTCCTGAGGGCAATTGCTATTGACTGAAACGAAGACTTACATCCAAGCCATGCCTGTTGCTCCAGTTAGGAGATAGGAATAAGCTAATTAGTGCCTGCACCTGGACAGGAGGGAGAAGGGCAGATTATCTGAGCATCTTACAGGTAGTGTAAGAAGGAACATATTTAAGATGGAGTGAGATTACAGAGAGACAGTCGAATCAAATTAGAAATGAAAAGGACCAAAACTTTTCTTTACTGCTTGCTCAATATACAGGATAGGCTACAACCCTGCCTCAATCCCTTCCCATCCACTGCTTCCCTTTGATGTCCCTCTACTCTTATAACTGCCATCTGGTTTCTGTACAAATTGAAAATATCCTTTCGCTCCCTGTATTTTACCCCTGCTACCTTTAGAATTTGAAAGAGAGTATTCCAGTCAACATTGTCAAAACCTTTTTTCTAAGTCTACAAATGCTAAAAACCTAGGTTCACCTTTCCTTAATCTTTCTTCTAAGATAAGTTGTAAGGTCAGTATCGCTATACATGTTCCAACATTTCTACGGAATCCAAAGTAATCTTCCCCGAGGTTGGCTTCTTTCAGTTTTTCCATTCGTCTGTAAAGAATTCAAGTGAGTATTTTGCAGCTGTGACTTATTAAACTGATAGTTCGGTAATTTTCACTTTTGTGAACACCTGCTCTCTTTCGGATTGGAATTATTATATTCTTCTTGAAGTCTGAGGGTATTTCGCCTGTCTCATACATCTTGCTCACCAGATGGTATAGTTTTGTAAGGACTGGCTCTCCAAAGGCTATCAGTAGCTCTAATGGAATGTTTTCTACTCCCGGGGACTTGTTTTGACTCAGGTCTTTCAGTGCTCAGTCAAACTCTTTACACAATATTGTATCACCCATTTCATCTTCATCTACGTCCTCTTCCATTTCCATAATATCGGCCTCCAGTACATTGCCCTTGTATAGACCCTCTAGATACTCCTTCCGCCTTTCTGCTTTCCCTTCTTTGCTTAGAATATTGTCCTCAAGTACATCCCCCTTGTATAGACCCGCTATATATTCCTTCCAATTTCTTATTTCCCTTCTTTGCTTAGAATTGGGATTCCATCTGAGCTCTTGATATTCATACAAGTGGGTCTCTTTTCTCCAAAGGTCTCTTTAATTTTCCTGTAGGCAGTATCTATCGTACCCCTAGTGAGATAAGCCTCCGCATCCTTACATTTGTTCTCTAGCCATCCCTGCTTAGCCATTTTGCACTTCCTATCGATCTCATTTTTGAGACATTTGTATTCCTTTTTACCTGCTTCATTTACTGCATTTTTATATTTTCTCCTCTCATCAATTAAATTCAATATTTCTTCTGTTACCCAAGGATTTCAACCAGTCCTTATCTTTTTACCTACTTCATCCTCTGCTTCCTTCACTACTTCATCCCTCAGAGCTACCCATTCTTCTTCTACTGTATTTATTTCCCTCATTCCTGTAAATTGTTCCCTTATGCTCTCCCTGAAACTCTGTACAACCTCTGGTTCTTTCAGTTTATCCAGAGCTCATCTCCTTAAATTCCTACCTCTTTGCAGTTTCTTCAGGTTTAATCTACAATTCTTCCATGTATACAACCTTCTTTCATGATTCTTGAACCATGTGTTAGCTATGATTAAGTTATGCTCTGTGCAAAATTCTACCATACGGCCTCTTCTTTCATTTATTAGCCCCAATCCATATTCACCTACTATGTTTCCTTCCATACCTTTTCCTACACTCGAATTCCAGTCACCAATGACTATTAGATTTTCGTCTCCCTTCACTACCTGAATAATTTCTTTTATCTCATCATACATTTAATCAATTTCTTCATCATCTGCAGAGCTAGTTGGCATAAAAACTTGTACTACTGTAGTAGGCATGGGCTTCGTGTCTATCTTGACCACAATAATGCGTTCACTATGCTGTTTGTAGTACCTTACCTGCACTCCTATTTTCCTATTCATTATTAAAGCTACTCCTGCATTACCCCTATTTGATTTTGTATTTATGATCCTGTATTCGCCTGACCAAAAGCCTTGTTCCTCTTGCCACCGAACTTCACTAATTCCCACTATATCTAACTTTAACCTATCTATTTCCCTTTTTAAATTTTCTAACCTACCTGCCCGGTTAAGGGATCTGACATTCCACGCTCTGATCCATAGAATGTCAGTTTTCTTTCTCCTCATAATGATGTCCTCATGAGTAGTCCACGCCTGGAGATCCGAATGGGGGACTATTTTACCTCCGGAATATTTAACCAAAAGGATGCCATCATCATTTAATCATACAGTAAAGCTGCATGCCCTCTGGAAAAATTATGGCTGTAGTTTCCCCTTGCTTCAGCTGTCCGCAGTGCCAGCACAGCAAGGCCATTTTGGTTAGTGTTACAAGGCCAAATCAATCAATCATCCAGAGTCTTGCCCCTGCAACTACTAAAAATGATGCCGCCCCTCTTCAGGAACCACATGTTTGTCTGGCCTCTCAACAGATAACCCTCTGTTGTGGTTGCACCTATGGTACGGCCATCTGTATCGCTGAGGCACAAAAACCTCCCCACCAATGGCAAGATCCATGGTTCATGTTTGATTTTATGGCTATTATTTATTTCAGTTTATCTGCTTTCCTTTCCCGAGTTTCCTCAGCTGCCATATGAGGCACAGCTGTTTCTGCCAGAATGATGGATTTCCATTTCCTTACAATGCAAATGAAGGTGGAAAATATACTGCTTAAATTAAACAAACTAAAAAAAATATAGAAATTCCATGTAACTGCAAAAGAATGAAATACTGCGTAACTGGAGCTTCAGTAGTTATGTGAGGCTATTTGTCTGTATGGAGGCTGAGAAGCTGGAAGGCAGCATTGAAGTGCAGGAAGGCTTGCAGAGGTCCAAATAATAATATTATTTTCAGTGTGTGGAAATTTAATTGTGAATGACATTTTAGTTAATTAATTTTCACAAATAATAAAATGTTTACTGATAGAGTGAAATGAGGTCTTTCAAATAATTTATGTCATTCTGGAAATAAACAATTGTAGCTCACAATATGCAAATTACAGATTTCTCTTAAAAGAACACATGCAATGATTACATTAGCAGAACTCAGTTAAACTGACAGATAATGAATTTTACTGAAACATCACTTAAATAGGAATTTTTGTGCTTTGTGCAAATGTGGTACATCCACAACCAGTAGAATATAAAAAAAGAAATAAGAAAGTTATTTAATTAGTAGATTTATACAAAATGCAGTTACTCCAACTTTACAAGTATCAAGTTTGTCAACTGTAAAATAGAAGTACGTATTCTACTGTTCCCACCTTAAAAAAGTGAGTCTACAGTTCTCAAATCCAAAATGGTGCATGCATGTCAATCAGTGTTTCTGAAGCTACTGTTGATTGCTTTAGCACTGCAGATAAATCTAGCTACATTATGAAAACCTACCAAATTTGGGATAGCTTTAACCCAGCACACAGCTGCATGTCAATCAGTGTTTCTGAAGCTACTGTTGATTGCTTTAGCACTGCAGATAAATCTAGCTACATTATGAAAACCTACCAAATTTGGGATAGCTTTAACCCAGCACACAGCTGCAAGATCATGAAGGAAACATGGCATTAAAAAAAATGCTGTCAAATAATAATAGAGTACTTGTGTACGTAGTACACAGAGCTACAAAAGCAAACTTATGAGAGTGGCATACAAGGGCAGTCAAATATGAAAAATGTGGAAAAATGTAAGTAAACTACTCATTAATACTGAAGTACTTGCCATAGTTGTTAACACATTTATTCCACTGTAATTGCCTTACAATGGTCAACGCCTTTGTGGAAAAATGTTGCCAGACACACACCTCTTTATCTGAAGCAAAGGGACAGCCATGAATGCCTTTCTTCAGCACTTTAAAAATATGAAAATCACATGGAGAGACATTGGGGCTTTATGGAGAATATGTGTTTCCCAGCAAAACTTCTGCAACATACTCTATACAGTCTTGGCAGGCATTTTACTGGCAGGTTGCTTAAACTATGATGCAGAGTTTTGTCTGGGAAGCTTTCACACAACCTCCATACAGTCCCAATCTCTCCTCATGTGATTTCCATATTTTTGGAGCCCTAAAGAACCATTCTTGGTCATTCATTTGGTTCACACCAAGGGTTCGTAGTACACCACAAACATTTTTCCATGAAGCGATTGACCATCTTGTCTCACAGGGGCATAAATGTATTCACAGCTATGGTGATTATTTTTGAAATACTAAACAGTTAACTTCCTTTTTTCCATCAATCTTGTTTTATGGAGTATTCATATTGTGTACTCTTTCTGAAGTTTTGCATCAGTGTAACCATATATATTACAACAAAAAAAGATGAATGTGACAGGGATCAGATCCCATACAGAGCCAATCACAAAATGTTCTGATTTCATTCATCACTTTCAAATAATTGTTTAATTCTGGTATGTTAATGCAATGCTAAATCTATAGTGGCAGATTCATGATTAGGTTGGGATTTCTTAATTAATACATACTAAGATAGATTTTTGCATGTGAGCAGTGCAAACTTTCCCCTCTGCCTCCAACCCCTCCACCACACAAAAATTCATAAGACCTATTTTGTTTATCAGTTTCTTTGAGTGGCAGCGGCAGTGTGCGTAAACACAAACATACATACCTGGCCTCAGCATCTGGCTGCCAAGGCCAGAATGTGAGCAGCAGTGCAAGACGCTAAAAGTCTTCCCTTGGAAGCTAGAGACTGTGGCCGCGTCTGCGAATGTTGTGTTTGTGTGTTGTGTTGTGTGCTGTTTAAATCTAATGAAGACCTATTTAGCTGAAAGCTGTGTTTGACAGTCTTTTTGTTGTGCCTATCTGCGAATCAGCGACTCCACTTTGTGGTGGGTAGCAACTATCCTTTTCATAAAACTGTCTAACACATATCTTCATGTTTCATTGCTGTGACAAGACGAAGCAATCCAGGTACAGTTACTGCCATCACTATTCTAAACCAAACAACTGCTTTGGTTGTTATAACCAGTGCTCGATTTGTGATGGTATGCCATACTGATACCTCTGACAAGCCAAAGTACTGGTACCTCTTCTTTTTTATAAATCAAGCACTGGTCATAACTGTTACTACTTCAACTTGTTTTATTCGAGATCATGTCACATCCAGAAGATCAAACCAAACTGAACTTATCTAGTAGGAACTGTTGTAAATAAGTGTTCATTTTCATAGCCCATTATGTACTCTCACAGACTGATCAATCTGAAGTTACAAGCAGAGGAGAGGTGATGCGTGGAATGAATCAAAGAAAAAGAACTGAACACATGCCATATAAAAAGCTGTGTATCACTGGCCGAATGTGTTACAATTAGCTCATTATACCTTCTTTTAAATATATACACAGTGAATCTTTGATGAGGCTCAAGTTGCACTCTGGCACAAATTTTCACATGTCACTAATATACCTAATACAGCTGATGTCTAATAGTTCACAGTAAGCAAACAAATTTTGAATAATTTAATATATTATAACAACATTCCACACAGAACCAATCACAACACAGATTCATGATTCTGTAATTACTTTCTGTGGGTGGGGACGGGAGCAGGGATTGTGAACAACACATGTATAAGATGGGACAATACAACATATGTAAAAGACATACTGGTAACTCCTTTTGCAATAAACAAATTTATTCTACTGCTGTTGTTTTTAACATGTCATACTAAAAAATCACATTCACTGCAACAGTAACTCCAACACAAGAGATACACGTGTCATCCACGGCAGTAAACATTTTATGACATGGGTTTTCACAGTGGAATGTAATCCATTTCATTTTCTTAAAGTGTATCCATGATACTACTACAGACAGTGATATAACATTATTAATATATTACCAGACACATTAATTTGACACAGATGGTAAAATAAAAATAATGATTTTGGGTACTGGCTGTTGCCTATCTCTAGTAACCATCCCAGAAAATATAGGGTGTTGGCAGAGAACGTTTGGTTGTGAAATCCTTTAGTCACTCTGTTGGGGTACTGGATTTGCAATGTGTTTCTGAAAATACATCAGAGATATATTGAATGAATTATTGCATATTTTAAGATAGAACCTGGCAGTAACGGAAAGAACAAACGTGAGTAGAATAACATCATTAGATGTCAAATTAGAATAACAGCGATACATGTCAAATTAGAAAAGAATTATGTATGTACTGATCAGCAATATGAATTTTGTATGTAGAATACACCACTCTGTGGCCAATTAGGTGCAAATCATTTTCAAAAAACTCCTACATTTAACTACATATTAAGTTGTTAAATGGTGGCACATTTAGTCAGCTAATCTGATCATGTATTGCATTCACACTGCAACTGGACAGCTGAAGATAGTGATGCTAAGGATTTACCGACACTCATTATATAGGTACGTGTTCTAATATCATCTTCACATTATATACATTTACTAACATTTCTTGACATAAATAAACCATCACAATTTCAAAAGAATAGAAATTTATTCTACTCATTCATCATCCGACCAAGAAGGTGAAAAAGAATAGAAATTTCTTCTACTCTACCACCAAGGAAGTGAACCTACAGGGAGTAAGTGAAGGTAAACATTAACAAAAGACAACCAAACATTGTTTAAGCTGTACACTATATTAACAAGAAAATATCACAATACTGCTTAATGCTCGTTCTTTTTATGCCAGTTAAATGTGTTCTAGTGAATTAGAAAGAAAGCTGCTGCTACTTCAGTCACATTAGTTACCTTCAGGATGCCTTATAAGAAACATGATATTTAGTTCATTAATCAAGTATTTTTTAGAAAAAACAGTAACCTACATATGTAATTACATAGGACAGTTTACAGCACACTACCTGCCATCCACCTAAAGTAGGAATGAAATCCTTGCACTAAGATAATCAATGGAAGGAGTCACTACTGACGTATTTTTTAAATTTTCCTTTGAATTTCCTAAGATAACTAATTTCTTGTTGTATGTTAGATGGGAGCTTCTCAAATATCTTCATACCATAATACATAACTTTGTTAAATCTTAGTTAAGAATGCAAAGTTTACACAAAAGTTATATTTCTGTCTTGTATTGATAGTGCAGATCAAATTTCAGCATGAAATGATTTTTTCACAACCACACTACGCCTTGATTAAAGTAACTGTGATTGTGGCAGTGACTAAGAGTCAGCCAACTGCTGTTCTTTCTTGACACCTATGTGCCCACTATAATGACTGATTTTTAGGCACCACACAGCAATCTCAGCTGCAGTACAATGCACAGGAAGGCGAGAGCCAACTGTTGCTCTATCCACAATCCCCACTGATGTACTTCCCACTGCTGCTGACAATGACAACAATAAATCTGAATGTATGTTTTGCTCTATTGGCATTGCATGCGCAGCTCTTGCTCATTCCATGTGGAATGATGTAAATAATGAATGACCCTTCACCACCATAGCTGTCTACCAGCCATGAGGTTATTTTAATCAAAATTTAGAAGAAAACATAACAATTGTTTATCACTAAGTCTGCCAAAGGTTCACAAAAGCGTTCAACAACAACCACAAAAGTTTTCTGATATAATTCACTAATTTAATCTGAGAGGGGACGACAGAAGCGTCCGATCCCACGCGTCGGTTTGACCCGTGACGTACGGGTGTTGTCGTGTGACGTCATGACGGCGCGGAGTTTGCCTTGTGAGTGTGGCGTGTTTGTAGATGTCGTCGTGTTGTGGTTTGTTGTGCTCTCTTGTGGTGTGTTCAGGGTTTTCGTTTGTGTGCTGTAATGGGCGCAGTTTGCTTTTGCTCATTATCCAGAATTGTTCGAGTGTCGGCTGTGTTTGTAGTGGAATTCGTTTCATTGAGTTAACGATTTTGTGTTAAGCTTAATATAGTGTTGTTTATTGTAGATAGTGTGGTAATTTTAGTAAAATTAATCAGTTGTTTTTTGTTCAGGAATGGATATGACGGATGCCACTACAACAGTAGTAAGTTGCATACAACTAAATCTGCCGTTTATAACGTTCATGAGTACAACACTTCACGTGCAGCTTTAGTACATACGTCACAGTCTAAACAGATCCTATACATTTATATGCTATGGGAAAATACGATATTCTAGCCACAATCATATTAACCGATCAGCCTGTTTGCATCCCAGAATCCGAATGTACATTACATTTCCTGTTTTCTCTGTAACAATTTTGTGTTCCGCTTTTCGTCCCTTAGAACTCACAAAGCCCATTACTAAATACGATCTACTTGCCTGGATTTCCAAAGCTGTGCGCCGTCGACGAAAGAAAAGCTTACTGTAATTTAAATACTGGAGCGAGGGAAGGCCATAGTACCCTTGGAATTTCATACAAAAAACTAAACTATCATGCAACCATTAAATCGATGAAATTTACAGACTGGGCAGACAAGGAAGATAAACACGAAAATAAAAGAAAGGTGGTTGCTTTACTGTAAACTCGATATAGGTTTAAAGCTAAGTTTCCGACTTCTTCGAAAGTCGAAGTTTGGAAATACTACCAGTCTACCCGATTTGACCCTTAGCTTGAGGAGTTGCTTGTTGGGAATTACTGGGAGAGACAGGGATATATACAAATACGTCAGCCCCATAACGCACTAGCATACCATATTGCAGTTGATAAGACTAATGTTGGAAGGAGAAGATACATTTCACGTATAGTAGAGCACTGAAGTATTACCGATACTCAATTTGGGCTTCTTATATAGGGACGGAATATACAATCCGTACCTTTCAAAAATTGAGCTTCATGAGCTTCAAGAGAGATGTACCACTCGTTACATCAGAAAGTTGCTATATCTAAAGAATACCTTACCAAGAAATTTTGTGGGTATGCAATACATTCTTGACAGACAAACCAAGGGCGAGGGTGGTTATTGTTATTTTATTAGCAGTATAGAAATAAATACTTGATATAACTACGGAATTGTTTCTCACTCTCAATATTTTCGTGCTGAACTTGTAAATTAAGTAAGCAGCGCTTGAATACTTCAGTGTTGCTGGGCGCTGCCAACAGATGTCACTGCGAGGCGCCACCTCAGAAAATATGGCTATCATTTTAGCTCCGTCTGCAATTCGTGACGGCCGAAAACGGGTCGCATTGTAGCAACTACACCTAAAAACAAAGCTTACGCACAAAATTCTGTGGGAGCTGTGACGTTAGCGTTCTGCAGTTGAGCAGTGCTATCTGTGGTAGAAGCGGTGTTTCATGTTTGGAAGCGTGGTCACTGCATTCAGCATTGGTTTGTTTTCGTAGCAATGACTGAAAGCATGGCTTTGTTTTTGGAACATTTGTGGCGGAAATCTTGTTCTCACTGTCATATGCGATTCGGATTGTTATTGAGCATCTGCTCAAAATGCCATGCAAGTGCTGTATGCCCTATTGTAGGGGAAACTACGACAACGGTTTAAAAGTTAGCGTCTTTTCATTCCCGTCTGATGAAGCATTAAGATTGAAACGGATCGCTGCAGTTCGTAGGAATGACTGGGAACCCAGTAAACTGTTCGTTGTAAGTATCTGTAATTTAAATTTATTTCTATATTGTTACCCTTTTTAATACTGTTATGTCACAGAACTGAATATTCAAATCAATAGCCTATCTATAACGAAGCATAATACTTTGAAGCTCACTTTATGCAGTCCTCAGTTAGATTTCATTTGTCAGTTTACATTCTGCCTTACGTTAACAGTGAAATATATGCTTCTTTTCTGATATGTGAACTGCATTTCACTGTAGGCGTCATTGAGAAAATTACTAGTGCTTACGACCCAAAACTGGCAAACTCTTTACAGTTTATATCACCTTTGGACAGTCCACGTTTAAAGAAACGTTCGTGAAAATTTATCGTAAAGGGTACTTGTAATTAGTTTACAGATTAAAGTACAGGTTCCTTAATTTTCTTACGATATTGTTAAATATCTAAGATCATTAAACATTGCTATACGAATGTCATGTTTATATCTCTCTATTTGCAGATGCTGTACCATCAAAGTTGCCAGGAAGACCTACGTATTTATCTTCAAAACAAGCACTAGCTCGAGAACATCCAGAGGGTCGCGAACATTTGGGGAACCAAGCACTTGAGAAAGTCATTGAGCAGAGTGTGGGATCACACAAAAAATGATGGAGAAGAGTTCATTTGCTAGTTTAGAAGATTTTAAATCAAAATTATCTGATTGTGAAAAGCACAGTGACTGGGTCACGGATGTTATAGGATGCTCCTTATCCAAGTGTTGTGTGTCATGTTATAAATAGTGATTTAGTGTTAAGTGCATTTGGGAAGGAAGCTGAGCTAAATTGTGCTGGTAAGATTAAATTATCAAACCAAGTAAGTGATACTGGTACAGTTAGCAATATTTTGAAAGAGTTGTATGTGATGATTCATATAAATGAGGCTCCATTTGAGGCAAGTTTGCCTTGCATTGAAGACATTTTGGAAAACTTGTAAGAAAAATTACCAGAAAGTGAGCATAAAATTAAATTTTTGAAGGAACAAGTTTCATTTCCAGAATTTAATAGTCCAACAGAGATTAGGTAGGGAGTGTTTCAATGATTTTATGGTCATTAGCTTATTCTATCAGGCCACATGCATATAGGATTTTGACGAGTGCTCGTAATTATTCCATTCCAAGTCCCAGTACTTTGTCAAAACTTTGCAGTAAACTTCCAACTAACCCAATCATTGAGCTTCAGAGTGAGCAGTTTCTCAGTTACATACCACAAAAAGTTGGTGCTTTATCTGTGAATG